>NC_071533.1:24832476-25457476 GCF_026979565.1 Vidua chalybeata | reverse complement strand
TGAAAACTGTTTTTTCCTGATGAAGTGACTTCTAAGTATGTGCTTGGGCCTTTTTTAGTTTTGCTGTTTAGTTATTTTGCAGTAGCAGATGCCCTGAAATGACAGACAATTCGGATTTTGGTGTCATCCACAGAAAGTGGCTGTGGCAACTGTGGGACTCCTCTGCAAGATGTGGGGTGTAAAACATGGCACTTGGACTCCAGCCTGGGGCAGATTAGTTCCTACTTGTGGGTGAAATTTGTAGAGAAGCCAGAAAACCTATAAAGAGCTCTAAGGCCCTTAATGAGAGACTTATGTAGAATAAAATGACGTACTCTTTAAAAGACTTGAAGAAAGCGAGAAAGAATTTGAGAAAAAGCATGGCATAGTTTTGATGTGATGTCTTAGGTATGAGCTAGTCAATACTGTTTATAAATCTCCCCTTTTTAATACATCAGGTCAAAAATTATATTGACCTCTAAACATTGCTAACTAGTTGAAATGAGTCTCAAATATAATCCAGCTGATGGGTAATAGACATTACAGGCTTGGAATGAAGTCAGATGAATGGAAACATAATTTAACTTTCCAAGTTTCTTTTATTTTCAAAGTATTTTAAATGTCTGATTATAACAGACTCTGTACAGAGTGGTTTACTTCCAGCTGTTAGGCAGATCCACATCTCTAAAGAGGGTTTCCTGAGAGTTGTTGAGAGCTGGGCAATGTCCCCTATTCTTCTTGAGAAAGCTATAGGATTTTTACCGGTATGATCAACTTTACTTAGAGAATGACATTTGTAACCTCCTACAATTCTATTTGTGGTCTTGTGTCAGTATAACACATGCTCAAATTCAAGCCACTCAGTTGTCCAGTTGAAGTCAATGAAATTAGTAAAGAGAAAAGGAATTGTTCACATGCTCAATATTAAAATACAAAGTATTTATAAATTCTGAAGGACAAAAAATATTGAAATTGTCTAGATAGGTTCTTTGCACAATTCAGCCTGCAGATCACTAATCTGTGTTCTGTATGGTTCTTCAGGATCTGTGTGGGACCATAGAAAATGTATTTTTGAAGAATATCCAATGCTGAATTGAAGGCTTCAAGTGACAGTCAGTGATTGTGTATTGGCTGGCTAAATGGTTTACCTTCATTCAGAAAAAACACACTTCTGATTTCTAACTTGAATTTTTACAGATTCAGCTGCTGAATCTTGTATTTTATCTGGTTTCAATAGCCCTTATCCTCTTCTGCTCAAATAGACATGCAAGAACATCAATGTATTCCTCTCTAACCTTCCTTTTGAAGAAAGAAAGTGAGCTGAATTGTGAAACCTTGAATAATTGTTGTACTTCTTTTGTTAGCCTGTTCCAATTTTGTTCCATTTCAAATGTGTTTGGAAACTCTTTTAAATTGAGAGCAATGTGCCTTGTCTGGAGGGAGAACTTTCTGAGGAGCAGCAATGTCTGATGCTCAGAAGCGTGAGCAGTTAGGTTCAATAAGGACATAGAACTGCAGGCTGGTAAACAAACCTCGTTCCAAATTCCTCATGCTAATTCAAATATGTACTATCTGTCTAGACTCTGCACGAGAAAAGCTCCCTGATGTTGCAGCAGAGATGCAGTAGAAGATACAGAAATGGGGAACAAAAATAGGTGGGAATGAGAGCAGTTGTGCCCACAAATCTTGTGCTTCTTTCTAACAAGGAGAGTTGGCCCTTTGGTGCGAGGCTTAAGTCCTTTTGATGCCTGTGTTCACCGTCAGCATTTGAGACCACATCACGTCTCACAAGGCTGGGTGCTCTGCTGGCAGGGCGCTGAAACAGAAACAGCGCTGTTTTAAGCACTAGCTGGAAATTAATCAAAAAGGCACATGCTAATCTGTGAGCATTCGTTTACAGCCAAAACCTGTGTCAACAAAATGCTGGTGACACATAATCAGTCAAAGGACTTGTCTTTGGTCTAAGACTAATCTAGGACAAACTGCAGCATTTTCAAACTTCTGGTATCCAGTTTCTCATATGCAGACGCTCTGTCCACCTGTTCTATCTTTAGTGTTGGTCCCCTGGAGTTCAGGCCAACCGTCCATATCAGATTTGCTCTAGGAACTTGCTGAACTGACTCAAGTTTCTTGCCAGGAACAAGAAATATATTATCGCGAGCGTCTTGGAAGGCTATTGATCGAGTTGATGGCCAGAGCCGGTATCCATTCCCGCAGCTGCCGCTCCCTCTGAAGGAATCCCGGCGCCGGGCGGCAGCGCTGCCGTTCCCGCGGCCGCCAGCAGGTGGCACTGCTCGCTGCGCGCTGTGGCGGCCCCGGGGCGGCGGAAGCTTGCCGGCCTCGGCTCGCGGCCCGCATCAGCCGCGCTGAGGCGCGCCGGGGTGCGCTCGCTCGGCGGTAAAAGCAAAGTTGGAGAGATACGTTCTTGTCGAATGGAATCAGTGGGAGCCGCCGGTGTTGACAGGATCCCCAGGGGTTTGGGGACAATCAGGGAAGGTGTCCGGCGTGCTGATTCCTTGCACAGGTCAAAGCAAGGTAATCTCTTCTCGCTGGTGGCCGGTGGCAGGACTCGAGGGAAAAGCCTGAAGTTGTGTTCAGCTGTGGGCAGTTTATGTTGGATATCCGAAAAAGGTTCTTCTCCCAGACGGTGGTTGGGCACTGGAACAGGCTCCCCAGGGAAGTGGTCACAGCACCAGCCTGACAAGAGTCCAAGCAGTTCAAGGCAACACTCTCAGGCGTGTGCTGAGATTCTTGGCCATGCGCTGTGCAGGGCCAGGAGTTGAATTGGGTGATCCTTGTGGGTCCCCTCCAACTCACCTTATTCTGTGATTCTGTAATCCAGACCCAATGAGGGACATGCAAGAGCTGCAAGAAAGCCTTGCAGTCCTTCAAGTGCCAAAACTCAAACAAAACTACTGGCCTGTATGATCCATTCCTATTTTAAGAACTAAAACCTAACAAAATAAAATAAAACTTCAGAGATTGTTGGGATTTTGATTAGCTTTTAGGAAAAAGCTCTTCATCCAGAGGTTTGTTAGGCACTGGAACATGCTTCCCAGGGAAGTGGTCACAGGAGCAAGGCTGACAGAATTCAAGAAGTGTTTGGACAATGCTCTCAGGCACAGGGTGTGACTCTTGGGGTGTCCTGCGCAGCAGCTGGACTCGATGATCCTTGTGGGTCCCTTCCAGCACAGGTTATTCTATGATTCTATGAATGAAGAATGAGGAAATTAGGGATTATATTCTCATAAGATTGAGGTGTTGCTTTCTTTGAGTGCTGTGAAATTGTAAATTTAGTGTTCAAATAAGTGTTTACAGGAAAAAAAAGAAGTGTCGCAAGCATGAATTACTTTTAGCCTGTTCACTTGAAAGTTACGTGTGTACACACTCCGTGGGGAGTGCATGTGCCTGGCTTTGTGTGGCTCTGCTGCCTCAAGTGGGGCAACACAGACGTAGAATTTTAATACATGAGGTGGAGTTAACAGGTGAACTTTGGACTTTCACATTTCCTTTATTTCATGGTTGAAAAATTATTTGTATACAGTGTACAGAAAATCATAGCATTGTTCCAGCAAAATTTTTGCTCTTGCAATATTTTTATTAATAAAATGTAATTCATAATGACTTGTATGTCTAAAATCAAGAAAGAGTGACTTAACCATGGAGGTGGTTATCTTACTATTTGTTTTAGAAAAATATATTACTATATGATTTTTTGGGATGTAACAGAAATCTATTTCTATTGAGAGAAATATATTTTACATTTAAATTATATTCCCCTGTGGGCACTCATTTCTCTTGAAGGTTTTAACCCATTATTTTAACCCTTGTTCCATTCCCCTGTATTTTGGGAGACATCTTCCATGCAAAGTTGGATACAAAATTGTACAGCTTCTTTGCAAATAAACCTTGGGCCTCTAAAAAGCCCCAGACTAACAAAAAAAGAAAAACCCCAAAAGAAAACAAAAAAAACCCAAACAAACAAACAAAAAAAACCAACAACAACAACCCCCCCTCCAAAAAAAAAAAAAAACCCACCCCAAAGAGTGTCATTTTGACTAATGTTACTGGAATATATTTGGTTAATATTACTGGAAGTAACATAGATTTAAAAATTGGGATATAGTTGCATTGTTGCAGCATGAAACCAACAAAGAAGGGATTTTCTTCTTCTTTATTCTCCCTATAGGCTAATAGTATGAAATGTGCAAAGTCCCAGCTGAGGCTAGGTGCCTCTGCAACAAGTTACTCTCATCTGCAGGGTTAAAAAAAATAAAATTAAAAAGCAATAGCTGCCACCACATGGGAGCATTATCAAGTGGGAATTTCACACAGGTGCTCTCCTGACGCCCACTGTCCTTCAGAACAAGTGTCCACAGGGCCAAGCTTTCAAGATCATCTTGAAATTCCTATTCATTGATTTAGAGGTCTGGCTGAAGGGCATGTTGAATATTTGTCTTACAGTCTCTTTCTGAGGGCAAAATGGACACACTTTCAAAAGGCATAAATACTTTTCAACTTACAAATCAACTGTAATTAGCCATAGAATCTTATGCAAGGAGCATCCTTAGATACGCTTTGAGTTTTCTAATATGAGGAAACACAATATTTTCTTTAGGATGCTTAATCCATTTAATGAAAAATAATTAGAAAAAAGGGAGACTTAACTGTTCTGATACATTTTTGTCATTGATTGTGATGAATTAAAAGTGGGAATTATTGACTATCTGTGAATAGCACCCTCTCAGAAGCCATTTATTTGCATTGCTGGTCTTAGTAAACAAGATGATACATTTATTTTGAACATGTACTTTAAATTAGTTGCAGCTCCTACTTGGAAGAGGAATATCTGTAACTCACTTTTTTTGTTTGTTTATTTCTTTTACTGATTTGTGAGGCTTTCATTGAACACTTCCATCTCTTGCTTTTTGCTTTATCAATGATAATTCACATTTGTATGTGATTAATTCTGTGGTCACTCCACAGGAGGGTATTACGTAAAATACTTCGTGTCTTTCCCAGAGACCAGGTTCTCTGCAGGGAAAAGCACCAAGAGAACAAGAATTAGAATGAATTTTGGTCCTAGTGGAGATTTGTAAGAGATATCTTCTGCAGGCAGTCTGGCCACTGGGAAGAGGCTCTTCATGCAAGGGTGGAGGCAGCTACAAGGGTCAGTCTCTGATCCGTGGTTTCTGATGATACCTTCGTCATTGTGAGCTGAAGCTGCTGATCAAAGTTTATGTTTTTATTCTCTTTGGTAGCTACTGTACAGAGCTTTGAAGTATCACAGCTTGAAACACCACAGAGCTTTTCTCTGCCAGCCCAGATTACTTATGGGAAAGGGATCAAATAAAACCGATTTAGATACTGCAGTTAGCAATGCTGACATCATCAGTAGTCCCCTTTCAATTCCTCTGTCAGCTTTGACTCTCTTTTGCTTTACTATTTGGAAACGGCATTAAATGCTGATGAGGCAGTATGTATTTCAAGTTTTCAAAGTCCTGTGAGTCATTTTTAGACAATCAAACCTTTTTTGGGGCGTAGGTTCCTGACATTAACTGCTCATGATATGGTGCCTGATCACATCCAGGAAGCTATTTCAATATTGCTGCATTCCTGCTCTGGTTGGACAAAATGCAGTATAGCTTTTATTTCCAGCCCATAATTGGATCATTAAGTGAGTTTTTAGAGCTTTAGGAGACTTTGTGCATCTGAACAGAATCTGAATTGTTGGCGTGTTCTTCTTCAAAGTGAAAGATGTCATGGCTTTAAGATTCCGAATGTAAATCTCATGGAAGCTGAGGTAATAGAGGTTCAGTGATTTCGGTCCTCTTTCAGGTTCTCACCTATAGTTTGTTCTTAATCAAAGTCGCATTTCTTGCACAGGAGAGAAGTAGCTGATGATTACAGAAAGTTTACAGAAAAAGACTGAGGAAGAAGACAAATACCATTCATGACTCTTTATCCATAAGTGTGCAGATGTCTGTTAGTGCACGTTGTTTGCTAAATCCATTCCATTTCCTAATCTTGTGCCACCTTGCACAAGTTTGCAATAGGGTTAGTGTGCAGCAACTCTGAGAATATCTATTCAAAAACCATTTATCATCCTGCCTCTTGCAGATACCTCTGCCTTTTCTTGAAGCACTTTGAGCTGCACAACCTCTTTTTTTTTTTTAAGATCTGAGATGAAAATAGATGAAAACACATTAGCATGAAACAGATTCTCTGGCCCTTTTGTCAATTTTTTTATCAAGTGTCAGCTATCAAGTTGAGAAATTATGGACTTTGAATGTAAAATTATGTCTTTGGATTATTTCTGCCTAATTTTCTGAAGCAGTAGCACTATTTCTTGGAAATTAACAGTAGGATAAGTTATCATTATATTTCTTATGATCATTATATTTCTTAGATATATTTCATCTGATTGGCTGCTCTGTGCACATCGCTGGAAGACTGTAGGAGAATAAGTTTAGTCCAGGTTCATTCACATTGTATCTTCTATTCAGTTTAGGACTTCAAGGTTTTGTTTAGCTTTTTCATCCTCAGCCATACTTTTGATTGTGAAGAATATTTTTCTTTGCATCTATAAAACTGACTTTGGTTAGTGATTTCTCTAAGGACTATTAACTACCTCCTATGACAGTGTCTTAGTAGAAAGAAATCTTCAATTAAAATATGCTATTTAAAGTCCTTTGTTAAGACAATAAGACAATTTTATTAAAAAAAAAATCTATCCCAAGGATGATTTTAATCAAGATAACAAACAGCATGAAAAAAGGAGGATTCTTTTGAACTAAGCAAATTTTATCTGCAACTAGTTTTGAATACTTTGGGAATATGTTGCTTCAGAAATCATCTCATTCTTTTGGTAGAGTGACTGTGTTTTTTAGGTATGCCTGAAAAGACCATTTTGGATGTAGAGAGCAGGAGTGCAGAGATCATCACACCCATCAGCACCAGGTTCTTCTTGTTTTATGTTACAGCTATGTAATGTTTAAATAAAAATAAATTAAGTGTTAAGTAGAAAGTCTTCCTGCCCTAGTGTGAATAACAACATACTCCTGGCATGACAATATAGCAGTTGTTAGCTCTGTGCTGGAGATGATCTCATAGTTGGTTTAATCAAAAATCTAATCTATGCTGTTGAGAGGACCATAGCTTTGGAAATTCAATCTTTTATCGTTTTGCCAAGAACTTTCGTTGGTGTCCTTTGGGTCACATTGGAAGGCTCATTTTGATGTGCTAGGGTTTTCTGAGTGAGAAATCACACAGAGTTTTTGTTGTGGGGCCTCAGAAGGCTTTTCTCACACAGGCTGGGATGCATTAGGGAAATGAGTAAACTGGGGTCATATCATGCCTACTCTGTCCACTGGTGTCTGTGTGTTTTGATAGATGAGATTAAAATTGTATTTATTTGCATTGAATACTATTATTTTTCTTTAAAGAGTTAACAAATCCTCAGTAGATCTTTTTTTTTTTTTTTTTAAATATTATAAAACCACTTAGGAATCCACAAAGTCAAAAGCTTGCTTGTAAAAATTTCTAGTTCCTTAACTTGAGTGCTTGTAAATTGCAAATGCTGTTTTTTTTAGAACAACTGCTGTTAATGAGCAGGCTTTTCCAATCAGTTTTGAATGGAATATTGAAACTTGAAAGATAAACTGTATCTACATGAGTTCTGTTATTCTTATAATTTTCTGTTCCCTGTGTTTTCTAAGAGGCAGATTATATTCTGTTAAGAAAAGGCTGTTACTTGAGTCTAGAAGAAACCCCTTTTAGATGAGAAGGGAAAGATGCCTGAGGTGTTTGATGTGGGAACCTCTGTCATACTGTGTTATCTGGAAATAAGAATGGAAAGTCAATGAGATTCCGCAGTTACTACCAAAGAAACTAGAGAGACGGGAAAGGAAGGATCCTGCCAGATGCAGTCTTGGGTGTCATAGAAAATCCCCTCATTTGAATCCAAATCCTATTTGCATTGTATTCAATAGCAAAATTCCAACATAACAGCAGATTTGGAAGGGACCTTATCAGAGCCTTATTTCACAGCCTGTGACAATGAATCATCTGCCTTAAACCAGTTTTCATGCATTTATGTATGACCTCAAAACTTCTCATAGAACTATGAAACGGCAGAGATATTTATTGTGCAAAGGCTAATGTAAGGCAACTGTAGAAGTAATCTGCCTGACGTGTTTTATTTTGCTGGGCTGTGCAGTTCAGTTTGGTGTTTCAAGAGTCACACAGCAATTCTGCAGATTCATGGCGTCTCTGAGAGCTGTGATAGCAAACCCTTGCACTGCTCTGCTCTTATTCCATTGGCTGGGCCTGTGTCCAATACTTGATAACCAAGTTATCCCACAAAGTGATACAAAATCCATTTTGATTTAATGCAAGAGGACATTCTTCTGTCAGTCAGTAGAATTTAAAGGTCCACAGGTTCTAGATCCAAGCAGGCACTTAGGGTTCTTTTATCTCTGAGCATGCAGTCTGGGCAAGTCACAGACTCTCACAGCCCCATTGACATCCCTGGGATTCAGCACTAGTGCATATCTCCAAGGTTTCTTGGTGATTTCAGGAGGTGTAAATTTAAACCAGCGATTCAAACAAGATATTCTCAATTCCAGTTTCATGAACCACACCTCATCCTTATCACCTGTGAGTGTTTCTTCCTATGTGTTGCCTGTATCTCCTGATAGTGATGAACTGTAATTCACTTTGAGAGAGTTGGGAGGGGAGTATAATTTCATCTCTTGGGCATACTATTTCCCCTGAATGCCATGCTAGGAATGTATTAATACCTCTTTTATATGCCAGAGGAATGTGGACTATGCATACTGGCAGTGTATTTGGAGCCCAAGGGAGGACAAGTGAGGAGAGAGGCTAGGCTGATGGAAATGCTGTTCCCTGTGGGAGGTAGGAGTGGTGGAATTTGCTGTGCCACGCTTTCATACTGAGCCTCTTCTCTGTTTTGCCAGTGGCATCCCTACACAATGTTATATCAGCTATTCCCAGCCCTTCACCGACACCACCCTCTTTTGTGTGACCTTAGGTCAACCCTGGGCAAAATACAAGGAACTGGATGATGCAGTTTCTTCCTGAGCTTACAAGTGTGAAAACAAGGAGACAAGAAGGACAACACAGATCTGTTTCATGCCTCTTTCTTTCTTTAATTTTAGCTGTCATTTATGCATTCATGTTTGTGTTGCTCTGGTATTGCTTGAAGCCACATTGGTTGTTATAAGTTCTCAAAATTAAGAAGATGATGTATTTTCCTGGCAATTTTTTAAGCTCCTTGCTTTGTGTGTCTGACTGGGGGTAAACTTTATCAACTGTATGCTCTTTCATGTGCTTTGTATTTCTGATAAATTAAAAAAAAAACACCTTTTCCACTCTTTAGTCACAACTCTGGATGGATGTTGAGGTTTTTTTTAAACAGGAGTATTTATCAACATTATCAGCATTGTTATGAAAACCATTGTTGTCTTTGTTGTCCTTGTAACCCTTTTCCACTCAGAACATTTATTTAATTTACTTCATAAAGTTATAAATCAAGCCGTTGGTAATAATACTGGAAATAGCTAACTGAGGACAGGTTCCTTGGCTACAGCTATGCACACGCACATACACATATATGTGTATGCATATTTCCAGTTAGTGAGCCACTAATAAGAGCTTCTTGAATACAGTGCTTCTTCTAGTCTGTCTCCCCTGGTGGCTTATGAAAATGTCAAGGAAGACAGTATTAAAAGACTTGCTCTGCTAAAAACTGTATGACATCTACTGCATCTCTACTAGGTATGTATCCTGTTACAGGAGAGGAGATTGGCTTATGTGACATGGATTCATGTCTGATAAATCTGTATCTGTAAAATACATTTACATTTAGTAGGATTGCACCCTTCCTTTTTTGAGCGTAAGCCTTCTGCTTTAAGCTTCCTGTCTCATAGCAGTTCTTTTAGCTCTCAGTGCTTGCTTTTCATTTCTGTTGAAGTATTGTGATGAGGTGATATTCTACCTTTCATGTTTCTGGGTTGTGGTGTTTGTTTGTTTGTTTGTTAATTTGTTTTGGTAGGAATTGAATTTGTCATGTTAAATTTAAAGCTGTACTTGTGATACTTGATCTTGCTGGAGACTATCCCTGTTATTTTTTGAGTGTTTTTATCAGTAATAATCAGTAATAATTCAGAGGCTGAATCCTGTGCTAACAAAGGCATAATCCCACTGGGGTCCTTGGGAATTTTCTCTTCAAAAATGAACACGCAATTACTGTCAGGATTTCTGTCTTCATACAGTAGCTGAATGGGCATTTGAACAGAGTACTATTCCAGTTACCAATCCCAAGTTTCTCTCCCCACCCAAGTCAGGGAACTGTCTGCAATTGCTCTATAAAGGGCTTAGCCAGCTGTGGGATGCTGAACACTCAAAAATCCCATTAATTTGAGAGGGAATTGTTGATGTTGCCCTTTCTCTGGATGAGGCTGTATATGTTTCTAGCTAGATTGCTCCAGAGACCTAGCAGTGAGTCTGGAGGGCATTTTCCTAGGCTGTTACTCAAATATCTGCTTGCAAATATGCAGAATATTCCCAAAGGACAAAATGTTGTTGGTAACATGACACACCCTCCCACCACCCCAGAGAATAATGTCTATTAAACCATTTTTAATTAGTTGTGGTATTATAGATCCTGAGCAGTGCATATTCACAAAACTGTTGTGAAGCCACTGTCCTGTCCCATTTCTCCCTAAGAGGCCTTTGATGCTCTTGGTCCTATTCCGTGGCTCACCAGTGCTATTCAAGTCATTATTTAGGCTTTTCAAAACCTGCCCTCAGGCTCTCAGCTTCTTTGAACATGCCTCAGCTTTTCCAGTCTCTGAGCCCTTTCTTCATACTCTGTACCATGGAGGACTGTTGTGAAACACATTTTCTGCATTCTTGCCCCTTCGAGGGCTTCCATATTGAAATGTTCTCCAAACTGCTTTATTTGAGGATAAAGCTCCAAAGTTCTGAAAGCTCTGATTTTATAGACTTGAGGGGAAACCCAAGTAGGACCTTAACGGGGATCATCTGTAGAGCTTTTTGAACAGCAGGCTTTTGGAATGGTTTTGTAAAAAATAAGGTTTTCAGTTCAATATTTTTTTTTAAATGAAGAGTAGGCCTCTTGCAACAATTGCAATTACCCAGTGAAAAATAGTCTGTTTCCATTGCCATCCTATTTTTGGCTTTTAGAAAAATACATTGAAGATATTTTTTCTGGAAAACTGACATTCTGGACAGCTTCTACTTCATTAGCCCTAGTATTGAGGTGTTTGCAAGAGTCAGAAGAGGAGAGTGGCATTTTAGAGAAGAAAAAAGTTGGGTAGCTGAAACTTTTAAAATAATTTTAGTGGGAAAGGAGTTGAGGCAATGGGTGGTTAGAAAGAAAACCTTACACTTTGACTTGTTTCAGCCACAGAAGGCTGAAAAGTGAGGGGCCTGTCTTCAGCTGGAATGCTTGTTAGAAAGACAAGGATTTAGCATAATTTGAACAAAGAATTGAGGACTGAGTTAGCTCTTCAGTAGTAAAATTAAAGTATATTTCATGTATATACTTTGTGTTTATTTTCTTCTTGACATTTCCCTCCCTTCACAAAACAAAATGAAATACACTGGATGAAAGCAGAATTTACCTTAAAATTTGATTTGATGGATTTTTCTGAATGAAAAGCATTTAGGTTGCTGCTCCCTTCCTCTACATATGTGGCAGTACAGGATGCATGAGTATAAATGTCAGGCAGCTGGGAGCTGTTTGTTTTTGGGGAACTGGAAGCTCTTTGAAAACTGCAGGAGTAGATATGTTTCTGAAGTTTTATTTCATTGTTTAGCTTTCTGTCATCCAGAAGTGCAGTGTTTACTTAAACGTTATACAAGCTCAGTGTTGTAAATTAACAAGTACTGTTGTAAATTAGGAGTCTTGGCTTTAAACTGCTGGACTCAATGTTATAATTGAAAACATCTCTACAAACACGCAGCTGTTGAGTCCTAACTTAATAGAAATACCTTGATTTCAGAATATGACGTTCACAAACAGGTCTGAAAGGTTGTGCTGAACTAAACCTGAGGTGTACATTTGAATTTTTTATCAAATGAAATCTACCATACAAATAGAAATCCATGTAATCTAGGGTCTGATGCCTTCTTCCTGTAGCATAACTCCTGTATAGCTGCTGTGTGTGCTATTGATAAATGTGTACACAGTCCCAAGCATTAGATTTTAATTTATATGGTTTAAAGGCTGTCTTTCGTTTCTGAAGGAAAGTTTATCACATTGGCATTCATGTTTCATGTAAATTTCTCCATCGTGCTGCATGTAAACACAGTCACATTGAGAGATGGAGACAGAAGCTCAGAGCAAGACAGAGGAAAATGTTGGCGGTAAGGTAGCTCTAAACCTAAATAAGAGTTAAGCAATCCCAGATAGATGTGTTTTGCTGTAGAAATGTGTTGGAATAGAAGGAACACAAGTCAAGACATTAACACTGTTTCAAAGAGTGCAACTGCAGGAAGAATCAAATAGGTAAGAAGAGACAAAACAAAGCTGGGAATGTCTTAATAAATAGAAAAAACTTCAGTGTGCACTCTCCATCCTGTGATCTCTGTTCTGACTTCCTTTTAAAAAAGAATGTATACATTTTATCCATATGTGATGGAACTATTTATTTAAGAGGGTAGCAGAGTGTGAACAATGGGAGTGGAAATGACTGAGCAGTAACAGGATAAACATTTACCATACAGAGATCTTACTTCCAAATAGGCTGTGTGCTTTCTGTAAAAAAAAAAAAAAATAAAAGAAGATTTCACACAATCACAGAATTGTTAGGAAGGCATCTCTGGATATCATCTAGTCTAACCCCTGCCAAGGCAGGGGCCACCTAGAGCAGGTGACAGGGGAACATGACCAGGTGGGATTTGAATGTCTCCAGAGAGGAACTCCATGTCCCTGGGCAACCTCCAGTGCTCTGCCATCCTCAATGTAAAGGAGTGTGTCCTCACACTGAGGTAAAATTCCTTGCAGTTTAGTTTATGGTCACTTCTCTTTGTCCTTTCACTGTGAACCACTGAAAAGAGTCTGGCACCATCCTCTTGGCACCTGCCTTTGATATTTATGAGCATTGATGAGATCCCCTCTCAGTCTTATCTTCTTCAGACCCCAAATATGGGTCCCAAAAAAGGCCCGGGTCCCAAAAAAGACCCAGCTCCTGCGGTCTCTCCTCATAAGAGCGATGCTCCAGACCCCAGATCTCTTTGTGGCCCTCCTCTGGATGTACTCCAGAATCTCCTTGCCTCTCTTGTGCTCTGGAGCCCAGAGCTGGACACAGCACTCCAGATGTGCCTCACCAGGGCTGAGTAAAGGAGAAGGATCGCCTCCCTTGACGTGCTGGCCACATTCTTCCTGATGCACCCCAGGATACCATCAGCCCTCCTGGCCACAAGGGCACTGCTGGCTCATTTCAAGTGAGAGATATATGTGAGAGCTTTCTTTAAATGATGCTGCTTCATTGATGGTTTTCCTTGTCTCAAGTGTTAAACATGTGGCTTGAAATCACTTGAAACTTAGGATGTTTCAGAGCGTAAAAACCAGTCTTTCTTGTTTCCTTCTGCATGATGGTAGAGTGTGGGACTTTGAGGTTACTGAGTTTTGGGGAGTGATTGTGGGAAGGGAACATGTCATGTGTTGCTTTGTTTGGTTAAAATGATGGCTCAGGCATTTTACCTCCAATTCCTCAAGGGATGAGCTCCCACAGCTGCGTACATCCCTACATAAGCTCTGGGCAAAATTGCTGGTATTGCAAGTGTCGCAATTTCTCAAATCATGGGACAAGTACTCAGTTTTGGTTGCTTTTCTGATATTTGAAATTACAGAGGCAGCTGCTGCCCTGTTTTTCTGTTTTTTGTCTTAAAACCCCCCGGTTTACCTACATGCAGGCTGGAACATGCCATGTGGTGTCCCTGCTGGTATTCTTCCTCGCTGTGAGAAAAGATGGTTTGTTCTCCAGCTGTCTCCTGCGTCCCTCACAACAAGAGCACTCAGCTTCCATCCTATACCTTGGAGCAGGATGTGGCTGAGGCCAAAACCACCAAGGGTGATTTTGCAGCTTGGAATTTCCCCGTGGCTGTCATGTCCATCTTCTAAGTATAGCAGCAGAAAAACATTCAGTTCAGCAATTGCTTTTGTTAAGAGCTGATTTTAAATGCTGAACACTGTCACTGTAAACTCAGCTTCGTGTCATTGCAGTGATGTACCATGATTTTGTTGAGCACCAGGCCCATCTGAGCTCACAAAGCATTTGGACAAGGCTTTTAGAAACATGTCATGATTTTTGAGGGTGTGCTGTGCAGTACTGGACTCTATGATCCTTGTGGGTCCCCTTCAACTCAGGAAGTTCTGTGATTCCATGATAACTGCTCACTTTGTTGGCTTTTGCTGAGAGGTTTTTTTGTGTCTCATGTATCTTCAGGAGACTAAAACACTCTGTGTAAGCTGCTGTACAGCTTTTTTCATGGCATATAAAATGGTTGTTAAACCTTAAGTGCCTCTGTTAGGATGAAGTTACATGTGAAGTTACAAGGCAGTATTTACATGACTTCAGCATGTGAATGAATGTGTTGGTAGCTTTATTCCAATAACAAATAAAGTCAAGACCTCTCAACTGTTAGCCGTAAACATAAAACCAGACTCTTTTATATAAGATTGCAGAGGTATCAGAATCAAATTCTTGCAGTTCAAAAGGGAAAGCATTTTAAACAATCTTAGAAGAAGCCTCTTTTTCAAGCCTCAGTTTAAGTATGCTCCTTATTAAAAGAGATTATATAATACTTGGCCTCATTAGAAGTCTAGTTAAGCAATTTTAATTTAGCAGCCAAGTGAAAAAAAAAAAAGTGTGCTTTCTGTTGGCAAATTGTAGCACTCAGGTATGGTCAGTTCTGGCAGTTCTAGTCTAACACACCTTAAGAAATGCATTTAAACCTCTTTTTCTGCCACTTTTTTTTCTTTTTTTTTTTTTTTTTTTTATTTTTTTGTCTGTACATCCAGCTATAGGTGGTAGCTGACATAGCATAGCATGTAATCAGGTGTAGTCAAAATTGCTGCCAGGGTGAGGAACCATCATCTCTTAAAGCTAGAGCTATGAATTTTCATCTTGAGTTTTTCCTAAGCAGTGCTAAACATCTTCACAGCACTGCCAGCTCTGCTTCCAGTGGCATTCATGGGACTTGATTTATCAGTGGTAACAAGCATAAATCTGGCTGAGAGCCTGTGATCCCAGACAGCCTTTCCTGTACCACCCATTGCTTGGCCTTCTGACTCCAGCAGTTTCTTCTGCTCCCATGCTGGCCCCCAGTACTGCTGATGCTGCTGTCATGTGGCAGGGCCAATGACATTCGTTGGCCATCCCTGGCCTAAAATAACCCTTGTTCTGCTTTCATTTGTGTAAGATTAATTTTGTAAACATTTGTGTTTGTGTAAAATTATTTTCTTTTCCTGGTTTTTCTCATGATCCTATGGAAAGCTGAACCAGCTCAGCTGAAAGATGGCAGGGGAAGAAGGGAATATGAGGAAGGAGTTGCTTAAACTGGCCCTGATACTAAAAATTGAAAATCTAGGACTGGAGCTTCAGTGTATAGGTTTATAGCATGGTGGCTTAGCTGGCAAAGCCAATTTCCTTGTTCCTGCTCTGCTCCACCAGCATTCAGAGACTTGCCCTATCTCACTTGCCACCTGAGCTATTTTCCTGGAGTTAGTAATAACCTTGTTAATGTGCTTGTGGACTTTACAAAGCATGTAAAACATGCAATTGGTCTGCATTACTTTGAGTCCTTATGTGTGACTTCTTTGTCTTAAATGAGAATTTTCTAAGTATTGGTATTGAAGGGGAGAAGTACTAGAGCTCTCTGGATGTTATGTGTCCTCCTTCTACCTCCATTTATTTTACATATCAGTGATTTTACGTAAGAAGCTACTAAACAAATGCATGCTTTGTGTGCACTGAGGAGAGCAGCAGACTGGACCTCAGCTATAAGTTGTCCAAGCATTGCTGCATGGAGCCCTCTGGGAACTCATTTACCCTGCAATGCAAATTTGCAGTCTTTTGCCTGCAGCCTGTGCTTTGCTTGTACTACAGGACTAAATATTGACCTTCTTAATTTCCTCTCTTTGTCACACTTTATTTATGGCTCGGAAGCAGCACATGGAGGGTGGAGAAGCATGCATTTTTTCCTGCTTGTATTAGCCATTGGGTCTAGATCAAGAACTATGTGATCAATGTTTATTAAACATGATCAATTGCAGACAAGTAAGTTCACGTCACTTCCACTAACGTTTTTCCATTTAAACTCTTAATTCTCCCTCTTGTGACCTCCAAATGGGAATTTATCACAATCTGCTAGCATTTGAACATTTCTAATGTTATAGACAGAGATTTGTGGGTGTCCGGGGCCTAGAGAATCTCAAGGAGATCATGTGGAAACTCCCATTGAATAAGCCAGAGCAAAGGACCAGCAAGATCTCTGGTCCAGTGCTGTGATTGTTTCTTAAGAACCTGAATCATATTATGCCTGGTGATTTGTTAAATTTGCATTCAAATTTGAGTTCAAAGCTGTAACTGTGGCCAGCCTAGAGTCACCTGGAGTTTTGCCTTTGACTTCAAAGGGTCACACTTTTTATCCAATTCTACAGTTGCTGAGTGATTTGAAGGAGCTCTTTTTCAGCTCCTCTGCAGAGACAGGTCTATTTGATGTACAGCTCTCTACCATGGGAGCAAAATCCTTTCTTGATGAGGTTTCTGTGCTCCTCTCACTTATTCCTTCTCCTGAAGTTATAAATCTCTGTTTAGGGCACCGAAATCCTTCTCTGCAACAGCTGGTACTGATTTCAAGGATGCTTCAGGTAAAGAAAAAACATCAGCAGAGCAATATAATTCCTGTTGGCAGGCATCTTCCCCTAGATATTAAAAAAAGAGAAATGGATCTTTTCTCTCTGTCATGCTTGTTTTTTTAGAAGAAAAAGCATTCAAGAAATATTACTTGAATCCCCAAAGCAGTGACCAGAGACACTTGCCATCATCTTCCATTCTGTCCCTCTAGGAAATGTAGGACAGGTAGGAGAACTGCAAAAAATGGTGGTGTGAAGGGATGCAAGACTTCCCTAGGGAGTGATAGGGTAGGTCCCTTTTCATGTGTTTTAAAAGTCACCTACAGTAACTCTTAGAAAAATGCTGTCCCACTGCAGTCCTCATGGCTTGAAATACCTAACTATGCAAATAGGCAGGATACTTAATAATTTTCCTTCTTCCTTCTCTCCCCAAAACTGTTACGGAGGCCCTGGCTGTTCTCTTAGCTCAAATAATGTTTGACAGTTCAGAAACAAGACAAAAGACAACCTTCTTTTTTTTTTTTTTTTTTTTTTTTTAATCCAGATAATTTAATACAATAAAGAAGCAAAGACATCAAAGCAAGGAAACAGTATACATTGTACAAAGCATTGGGAATCTGTTCTCTTTTCAAAATTTTGACATGTGCTATGTACTGTGGTTACAGCTATTAAGAAAATACAGACATCTTTCCATGCACTCCTCTTGCTATTTAAAACAATAACGTGAAATCTGTTTTGATGCTGCACAGAGACACACACAGAGCTTTATTGCTGGCTTTAGTGAAGGTGGGTACAATACGTTGGCCTTGTACTTCATTAGGGCAAGATCGTGGCAGTTCATGAGAGGATTGAGAGACATGCATTAGATTTATGACACAGTGCAAGTTTTGTGTATGCAGACTGCTTTCTTGTTCCGTCTTCAGAGCTCTGCTTAACTTCTTTTGAAGCACGTTTCATTATCCTTTATTGCCTGGGAGGGTGTTTTCAGAGATTTTCCTGCCCTACACCATAAGACTTAGGCAGGAATGTTATTGGGACGTAACACGGAAATGCAGGATCTGCTCTTATGATCTACTCTTATGATCTCTCATATTTCAAGGGCACTACGTAAGCCTGTGCCAGCATCATCTCTAATCAGTTCAGCAGTTCCTGAAACAGTTGGTAGAGGCGAGAAATGTTATAACAATTTTTCAGAAAAGTCTTTTTTATGGACCAGGTGATGTCCATAAGACCCCCCAAGATTCTATTTACCTTCAAGCAGTTGAATTATATACACACTTGAACACAAAGAATAACATAATTTAGTCCTCTTGGGAGGAGAGGATGAGCTGTAAATCGTGTCTTCTACTGGGATTCCAAATACAACTTCCTGGCTTGTTTATTTTAGAAGCTGAGACTGAGTTATCTCAGTTACCAATTTGATTATGCTTAATAGGCTCAGGTTGTTTTAATTATCATCCCCATAAGTGTTTTACAACTGTGGGGAGATGGTTCTAGAAGATAACTAAATATTGAATTTATGAGAAGGGCTGGGATACATGGTTTCAGATGGGGAGGGATGGGCTGTATTATTTAGCAGTTTATAAATTAATTATTTTGCCATATTATGTTGCCTGTCTGCAGGTTTAGGTGAAATTTTAAATGTGAAAATAACGTTTTCACACACATTTAATAGGCAGGCTTGTTGCTTAGGTAGGAAGGTGAAACGACAAAACTGATATTAAAAATGAAAAGGTATTTGTGAAAATTATGTGTGAAAACACCAGGTCAGGGCTCTCTTGAGATTCCCAAGTCCCTGGGTTCTCTCAGGATCATGAACTTTCTAGTTTAGTAGGGATAAGTAGTAGACAGGAAAATTTAATAGACCATTTTTAATACAGGAGAGAAGCTTTTCTTTCCTATCAGGTGTAAGCGTAGTTGTACTTTCCCCTGAACACATTCTGATTTCTGCTTCTGGGTGAAAGCTTTGGAAAGAAACATTCATCTCTTCTGAAGGCTTCTAATATGAACAGTAAAACTTTGTGGGTTTTTATCCCTTTGGTTATGAACCATGATGGGCTACACAAAGAAAGTAGACCATATTTGGTAAGGATCAGGCTTTGTTGCTAGCAAATTTTATTCATATAAATAATGTGTCTTATTGCTATAAAGTATTGGCTAAAGAGACAGGCTAGACATTGACTAAAGAGATAGGCATCCATCAACAACAAAACTGTGAACCAGACCAAGGGAATATAAGCGAAGAAATGGAGTTGTTTTCATCTTGAATCTTTAGATGGATTCCTGAGATTATTTAGTGCTCTTTTAGTTGCTTAAGTTCCCATTGAACTTGGATTTGTCTTGATCTAGTCCATTCCAGACATTGTTACTTAATCTTTTACATATCCCAAGATGTCACTTGGATTACTAACCAGACTTTTTTTATGCTGTCAGCCATAATTTCCCCTGGAATAACTGCCTTGCTGCATCCAGATAAACATCTTCGTATGACGAACATTTATTGTTGCCCAACATGGAGAAATTCCAGCTCCTACTCCAGTTGGGATGACAAGATTTTCAGACAGCGGTAATAGCTTCTAAGTAAACTTTTACATAAAGGATATAGACTCATATTAAAATCATATTTATAATCTGCAGATATTCCCTGTGGAAAGGGGAATATGCCTCTCTTTTGGTTGCTGAGCCCATAATATTAGACTGAAATACATTCAAGCCACCTGCTAAGTGCACAGCTGAACCTAACACAGCTGAAGGAGGACTCGGGGTAAATGTATGGGTCACAAGTTAAGAGCTGGAAAATATGCCAAAGTCTAACAATTAGAAAGGACATTTGCTATGCTGCTTTTTGGTATGAAGCTGGTAAAATGGCAAAGGAGGGAGTAACAGTAACTTGAGTTGCATAACTGGATACAACAGTTCCTCATTTGTCACATGAAAAATTAAATTAACATTTCAAAAAGGCATTTTATACTTTTCAGATGAGACTGGGATTACAAATATAATATATTATCTGTAAGTCAGAAGTTCAGTTTTCAGATGTATTATGCCATTTTTGAGCATATCTAGAGAATAGGATTAATTTGAAATTTCCCTCTTTTTATTTGTTGCTGCTTTTGGTATAACTGTACTGCATTTTTTATTAATTTTGGAGAATGATGATCATAAAACAGGAATACCATATTCTGTGCATCTCTAATTTGTATTATGGGAATAGGATATACTTCATTATTACAATTGGCAGTAGCAACAGCAATTCTTATTCTTTTCATATGAATCAAGCTTTATTAGCATCAGGCCAATTATTATGGATTATGACAGAGTAAGACTCTTTAAGCATGTGGGTAATTGCAGGGGCACAAATAAGCAAAAAAGAAACTGCAGTATACGTTGGGTAGCTCTGTTTTTTAATCCAATCCTCTAAAGTTTCCAGCACATGTTAAACTTTGCTCATGTGAATGGTGCAGCTGCTTTATCTGAAGATAAAGAATAAGAGCTGAATTATCTATCTAGAACAAGAGCATGGCTTTAAGGGGGAGTTGCCAGCCTGTGGCATAGGAGGCACATGTGACATGTGAAAAATCTCCACATATCTGAGAGCCCCCTGAAGAAGGTGGCTGAATATCCTCTGGTCAAGCATTAGCATGGGACAAACCTGCTTGCTGCAAGCACCATTTCCTCAGCACTAGCAGGGCTCCATTTCCAGATAGCTACTGCCTAAAAGGGGATGGATGAGCCCTCCTAGAAGGACATGATATGGAAGATCTTTCCCCAGGTCCTCATGTTGGAAGACGTTCAGAGACATGCCTCCATCCACTTCACTCAGTGGTGTGTAAGGAGGGAGGTTTTTTTTCTTTCCAAAGGAGGGTGTTTTTTTTTCTTTCAAAAACAGGGAAGAGCATGTCCAAGCCAGGATGGTACTGTGTATATTAGTACATTTCTTACAGCTTCTGGGCATTTACTTATTAGGTTAGAAATATTTTTTTTTCCAGAAATCTGAAAATACTTATGAGAATGTTCTTGATATGCTGTACCTTTGATACTTAGCTGAATCAACAGGGCTTCAGTAGTTTCCAAGTCTAGCTTTGCTTTAAATGATGCTCACTGGACGAAGTATTTCTATTCCCTAATTCAGAACATTTCCTTTCCTGGACTCAAAAAAGGAACTCTCAGAAAACTAGAAGGTGCAGAAAACTTGAGCATAAAACACGACGAATACCTTTGTGGAGCACATGGTCATGTAAAGAAGAATCTCTTAAACGAGGTGACCAATCTTCACCTACCGAGATGCAGTTGTTGTGTCGCTCACTAGAGGGCATGTGGCCGTGCTTTATAATCCTGAAGATAAAGAAATTCTTATTAAATGGGGTGGGAGGAGTGGGGGAGAAAAAATATATGAACTAGATATTGCTCCACTGAAAGCAGAAAATGTTAAGAATTGCACTCACTTATTTCAGTTGCTCATTTGAGTACATTGTTTGGAAAATAAGTTTAGATTAGTCTTGCAGCATGCATATAATGGCTTTTCTTTACCAGGGAACGGAAGCAGAGGTATGTGCTGCAATTTACTCTGAATTCATTTTATCCTATTATTTTTTCTTGCTATTTTTTCCTGCTGTTTCTCTGGGAGAAAAAATGTAGATACCATAATGATCCCTTCTTATGGAAGCTGCCAGAAAAAGCAACTCAGATATTTGCCATAAATATTTCAGAATATCTAGCATTTTTATTTGTAACCACTTAATCTTGTACACATGTTAAAGGAAATCAAGTTTTAAAAACAATTATTTTAGATTTAAGTTTTCTTTAGGCAATAGAAACTAGAGGACCTGGTTATTTTTAATATGCCCCTACCTTGGAGCTTTAAAATATAGAGGCATTTGGGTCAGTTGTTTTCATTTTCTGTATAAACAACCCCTAAATCTCCTGAATTTCCTAAGTATTTCCAGTTGTTTTCTGTTTTGGGGGTAAAAAAAGGCATAATCCAAATAAGTCTAGCAGAACCAGTTTCCCCCTCATTTTTCTGTTGTGTCTTGTGGTAAGCCTGAGTGCAAAGCTCTTTGTCCTTTACAAGTGTGGCGAGTTTGCATTTGCTGAAGTAAGAGGGCACAGTATGGATGCAGAATGAAATATGGCAGAGGACATTGCTTTGGGACCCTTGGGCCAAATTCTGGACTCTTCACTTGCTTTTGTTTTAGCTCAAACTCTTACTAGTACAAACAGAACTTAGTTGAGCAGTGGCCTGTGTTTTGCCAACACAGTTGCCTGTGTTTTGTTCCTCATCATCTCCTAAGACCGACCTAGATCTAGAAAGGAGCAAACAAAGAAAAAAAAAAAAAAGTCCAGGGATTCTATAGGTCTAGGCAGTGAAAAGCATTGTGGAGAGACTCTATTGTTTGCTGAGTTTTTTTGTTGCATCTCCCATCCATGTCTAAAGAGGCAGGTGGTGAAATGTTTGTGTGGTCCATGAGTGGCCACTGGAACCTGTCAGCTTCCCTCTGAAATGCAGTTCAGTTGAAACACAGCTGTTAATTTTTTCTCCCTGACCCATGTCACTATCATGGCAGTTCTCTGTTTTTTTTTGTGTGCGCTGGGTACTAGTGTCTGGTTAGCATCCAGCCCCACCTAAGTTTCCAAAGCTCTTTAATTTGCCTTCCACCCCTGATGTATGCACTGTTATTTTTCTGAGCTCACTCCTCTGCTCAGCCACTGCGTCACCCCAGATCTGCCTTCGCACAGCTCACATGGCTTTTGTCTCCTGCACTGTTAATGTAACCTTTGTGAAGGAATAGCTCTGGATTTCATGGGGGAAAACCATAGTGCATCTGAGCAGAGAATGTTAATAGCAGAAGGGAGATAAAAAGCTAAAAATTAGAATACATTACCCTCCTTTATTATTTCTCAAGGTTCTCTATTTCAGCAGTGCCTTTCTGCCTTTCAGCAGAAAGGTGATGAATGCCTGAAAGATGCCATGGCTGAGTCAGAGGAGAGTAGATCACACTGTGGCTTTAATTGTAGCTTAAAAAGATGGAAAGCACAAACATATGAAAACCAAATATCAGTGGCTATATACTCCTCTCATACCCTTCATTTTGAATGGCCTCCTGTTTGGGCCACAACCTGTGGTGACCCCTGGACTGCAGGCTGGTGGATTTGAAACAGTGAGGTAAGGGTCACACTGGTGCTGCTAGCAACCGAGGTGGGGCAGCTGTTGGGGCAAACCACAAAGCCTTTTGGCTAGCAGGGCAGGTCCACCTGCTTTCTGCAGCAGCCAACAGCAGCCAGCCTGCTCACAAATAGCTCTTGTTGGTTAATGAGACATTGCCCTGTGCTCACTTTATCACATCTGCCACCTGGAGAAGGGATATGAAGCTGGCAGGTGGCTTGGCAACAGCAATGTCAAATAAAAATCTGCTCTGGGAGATGGGACAGTGGTGGCAGAGCCTCTGCAGAGCATATTTGTCTTGTAAGAAAAGTCTCTGGGTATATTCTCCATCTCATCTGCATTAAGACAGAAAACAGCTGGGGTTAAGCTGAGGCACTTCAAAATTGTATGCAAAATCAGTTAGTTGCACTAATGAAGGGCTGGTACCAACCATCTCCTGACATTACCTTACATTCTCACTCTGAGAACACAGCAAACCTGATGCTGTTCAGCCATAATTAAGAAAAAAAGAGTAAACAAAAGCAGTCTCTCTGTTGAAGAAAATTAATTTGATGTATCAAAGTAGCAACAAAACTTTTTTTTTCCCTATATTGTTTCCCTTACTAAAGAACCCATTCTGCATCTGCCATGAAGATTTGGATGGTGGGTTAAGATCACACTGAAAGTCAGGGTGGCCTACATCAGAAAAGTTGCATTTCACAGAACATTTGCTATTGATATGTTGGGAAAGTGTCAGACTTGTGGGAGGACTGGAGAGTATTTGCATGATACATTAATAAGAAACAGTTTAGTATGCTAGATTACTAAAGCATGGTTAATTTTGAAGCCAAAGCCCACACATTCTTAACTTTGTTTCCCAGCTGAAGAGCCAGTGTGCTCTCATGTATTGTACAGAAACTGGAGTGTTGTTCTTTGAAAGCAAACTCAGTGTTTAGAAAATCCAAAACTGAGCTAACAGCTCAGCATATAGGCATCACACAGGATGTTATTTTAAGCTGTAATGGAGAAATGTCAGTACAGTCAGTATCTGTATTTGCAGCATGCGTGTTTTGAAAAAGCAGGTTACATACGTTCTTGCTTTACAAGTCTTGTGAAACTGAGATAGTTTCATTTGTCTTGGGAGGTTCAGTATCTGACAGGCTGATGGGAGGTCTGCTCAACAGTTCCTACAGGATCTGTGCCAGTTTTGATGGGGAACTGCTTTTTGAGACTGCATTTGTCCTCCCAGGAACATTTTGAAACAAAATTTTCTGAACTTCTGAATTTAACTGACTTTAACCAAGTTTGCTGTACCACATCCCCAGCTACTGTACTTGTCTTCTGCAAGCATTACTCATCTTTCCCACCTTGAGAAAAGCACTGGGCCTATAGGAATATATGTTTTCTAGAGCTATTTTTAAATATGGTATTGAAAATATGGTCCTATTTCCTGTGATCATATGAAGAATTAGAACTAGAGTAGGCTAAATTTCTTCTCATTTTAATCAATGCAATCAAAAAATAATACAACCTCAAAGTCAAAACTGGGGTGGCATTGTTGCTGGAGAATGAAAAAGCTATCAAAAGCTACTGTGATTAGCTGGTCATCTGTAAATTTAGTGTTTAGAAGCAGAGAGGTAACAATGTCAAGGTCAGAGAGATGTTTCATGTGAGTAAGTTTTAATCATCTTGATTGATTTTTTATTATTATTTTTTGGGAGGGATTTTTCTCTCTGATAATGAAAGCATGGTAACAGTGGCTTTCATTGGAGCAGCAGAGCTCTATCACCCAGATGCTTCATGCTGAGATTGTGCCTTACAGTTAATGTCACTGTTGCTCTTAAGTTTGGTAATGGTGTCCCCTCAAAAGTGCCTTACATTCTCGCTCCTTTGGTTTGTTAGACTTTTTACATCCCTGTCTGAAAAATACCTAACTTTGGGAATAACCATCTGGACTGCTTTGATGGTTTCTTGCTGACCATGTGGGTTGTGTGGTAGCAAATAAAAAAATCAAGTCTCTTAGCCATTAAATAATAAATAGTACCATGCAATTTGGAAGGGTGTTTTTTCCACAGAGAAACTCCCAGCTCCTGCCCCAGAGATACTGAGTTGATGATCATCTGTAAACTGGTGGGGACAGAGCTAAAAAAAAAAAAAACATAATAGAACCATGTGAATGTTAAATGTTAATGTTAGAAAAAATAATAAAGCAGGTACATCAGTAAACCTAAATTATTTTTTCTTTGATCATGCACAGAATCCCTGTGAAGAACCTTCTCTTATTCAGTTTTAGATAAAGTGGTTTTATCACAATAGTGTTCTTCTGATGTATGGAGACATGGATATAAAAGAATTTTTCAGTAAACATATACAGAATTAAAGTATTTCTGTCAGAATTGATGCTTTGCTTTAATAAGAACTATAAGTAGAAGTTAGCACTTTATTTTTTTTTAACCATCATTCCCCTTGTTTCAATGTTGCGGGCTACTTACTGTTGTTTTGTGAAAAATTCCTAACCAAGGAAGACTAAGATTTAGCATGTATCAGTACCATATTGTTTTTCATTTGGTTTATAAAATTGGGAAGATTGCATAGCCTAGACATAGAGTATGGGGTAGAAGTGAAATATTCTTTCTCACTAGCAATCAGAGCCAAGTCTAGGCAGATATATAATAGTAAAAAATTGGAGATTTGGAAAATATAAGTTAAATGTCCAAAGTTGACCAGACTGGTGAAGAAAACCAGAGTCAATGTATTCAGCTGCAGGTCTGAAACCTTGGGGACACCACCTGCAGTGCTGTGTCCATCTCTAGGGTCCCCACCACAGGAAGGACATAGACCTGTTGGAGCGAGTCCAAAGGAGAGGCCACAAAGTTGATTGGAGGGATGGAGCACTTCTCTATGAGGAAAGGATGAGAGAATTGGGTTTGCTCAGCCCAAACCAGTCTGTGATTCTGCAATTCTATTTAAACTCTTCTCACCCCCTCATAAGTCATACCTAGATTATTGCCTGGTTTACTTTTTATGTTGACTCTCTTAGTATTTACTCAGTTTCTTATATTTTTCTCTCTTCCTAAGAATTTGAATTCCACTGTTTTAATAATTCATTTTCTCTCAACTGATACTTTATGCAAAATTGAGATGGCTACTAGCACCTTTAGTTACAGTCAATCATTTCATGGGGATTCCAAAGCGATTATTATTGAACTGGGTAATATGAGTGATTTTAGTACCTTTTGTGTGAGGACACAAGTTTATATTTTTGACTATGAACTAATGCTTCAAACCTCTAGGGAAGAATAAAGGATCAAGACTGGGCTGAAAGAATCAGAAACTTGAAATGAGAATCATTCTAAAACCTAACATTTCCATGTTTCCATTAATTCATTATGTTGTGCTCTGAAAAAAAAAAGCAAAGTCAAATTCAAAGACCAAAGTCCACATAGCTTTCTACACACAAACTAGCATTTCATCTAAATTATACATGTAAATAAAGTTGCAACTTGCTCCTAAGACATAAAAAGCAAAGGTCAAATGATGGAAATAAAGGGAAAAGCATGTAAGTCTGTTTGTTCTGCATTTCTTGGCAGCTAATATACTCAGCATTCTGGTACTTGTTATGTAGAAAAATAGAGCTGCCTATTGTGGATAACAGCAAATAAGGCAAAGGACCACTTTTGTTCCTCGTGTAACTCCATCAGTGTCAATGCACTTAAACCAGGAATTCATTTAGCAGAGGTCTCTGAGTCACCCGCTGAGGTTCAAGTGCTAACTTCTTCTAAGACCCAGAGAAATTATGCTGAGCAAGGCTGGCAAAAGGGTTCAATTAACCCTTTCAGCTGGAAAACTCTGGGACAGAGCAGGCTCTGGAGCACAGTGATAGAAGGAGCTGAGCCTTGGAAGGAAGCTAAGGCTGAGGTTTACATAGTCATTGTCTTTGAATTACCAAAGGCCGGAGTGAAGCTGGGTTGCCAAATGCCAGAATGGGAGTAAATTTAGATGCTTCCAGGATTATTTGTCCTTTAGGCAGTGAAGCAAGCTCCCTTCTCACTAGCAAACTGGGCTGCACACCAAAGAGGAGAGCCTCCCTTTTCATCCTCTTTTCACCTTTATTTGTCATTTTCCTACACTGGGAGTAAAATGGGGAAATACCTACAGCCAGGGAGCTGTGTATAAATATACACTGGCAAGAGGAAAACTGCAGCATGTTGTTCTGACCTGTAACCATTGAGCTTCACAGTTGCTCTCCATCACCTCTGCATTAAGCCAGGAATGAACCCTGCATAGTTCACTAAATGAGTATCCTAATTTTACCTTCTTCAAAGATATTAGGAGAAAAATCTACCATAATCCTGCATTTTGCTCCTACTTTATTTAGCAGCTATGTAGACAATATCTTTAAAACAATATGGACTGAACTCCTTATTTTTTTGCTGTCCACTTTCAGTGACAGATCAAAGAAATTGGTATCTTTGTTGCTACCTTGAGGTTCTTTTTTCTCTGCTATGCAAGCAGAAAAATCAAATAGAGTTGTATTAACCTGTTAGTAGAACAGATTTTCAGTCTGTTTAATGAACTAACCATTCAGCATAAATTCTTATATTGTGGAAAAGGAATTTTTACCCTGTCATATTATCTCCTGATTCAAAAGCAATATGCTTGTGGTACAAAAACTGGGGTGGGGAGGTGGAGTGGGAGGGGGGTATAAAGAGGTTTATTTTAAAATATTTATCTCCTTATTTTTTAGGTATTTTTTAAAATAAAGACAGGGCAAAAATTGAATAGTCATACAGAGAAGAAAGCAACCTCAATTATTTACAAAGCAGAGGGTCTGCTGTTACCTGAGAGTGGGATTATTACAGCCTCTAGATATACCATCCTAGCTCCAAACCCATATATAAGGTAGGTTTGAAAGGCAAAGCATATGAATGAAGATATTTTTACATTTGGTCTTTTATACAGTCTTCAGCTGTGACTGCTGAAGACAACATGAAATCTGTTTATCAGACAACATGAAATAAATGTAATAAACAACAATCAGTTTTTTCAGTCCTTATTACAGCTAAGGTTGCACAACGGTTTCCATTCTAACCCTTTTAAAACTCATAATTTTCTACTGCTTTCATTTCAGAGGAGGGAGTTTTCCTTACAGTTATTTTTCTTTGGAAAATTTGAGTAACTTGGCTCAATATTGCTAAAAATATTTCAAAGAGAATGGGTGTATGTAGGTTTGCTAATTATAGATATTTTTCTTGTTTTAATAACTCTTCAACATATGCAGTTGGGGCGGGAGAGAGGCTGAAATTTCAGCTATTTCCATATCAAGCCAGCCGCCTTTCTGAGCTACTGCGGATTCATGTTTTGGTTTGTGAGTTGTGATCCTCTGGAAAACCACGTGCTGAGTATTCCCAGTGTAGCTCACATACATCCTCCCCATGGCTCTTGGTGCCGGGGAAAGCTCTGGTGGGGCCAGCAGCATTCCTGCTCACACGGGAAATGCTGCCTGGTCGTTGCTGCTCCTCTTGCTCTGCACATGTGGCTGGCCCCCGTCAGCTCCTGTCAGGGAGACTGGGGGGTTCAGCTTGTAGTCTCCCAGGGGTGGGACCTGCCCCTTCATTGTGTTTGGCTGAAACTTTCCTTTTGGAAAGAACCTCTTTGTCTGATCAGTGCTAAAATACATGTGGCTTTGGGAGTGTGGTCAGGTGGCGTTTAGTTCACTGACATGGTGAAGGTGTTTTGGAGAAAATAAGGAAATGGCTTGAATTAATTAAGATGACCTATTATTGCATTGGCTTTTGAAGCAATGATTATCAATGGTTATTAATTTTGATGGCTGGGAGTGTTTTGTCATCCTTCCAAGAAGTTGGTTATTCCTGCTCCAAAGGGTTAATTGTTGTCAGAGAGGCTGATTGAAATCCTGGACAGTGAGCAACCAAGCTAGTCTAGTCACAGCACACTGTGTTGTGAATTAACTCTGACACCATCCTGGACTGTTTTAATCAGGAAAAGGAGTTATTTATGAGGAATAACTGTAACATTCAGTACTCATCTTTTTCAAAAAATATCAGCGGGAGAAAAAATATAAATAAGGATTTCAAAACAGTTTTATTGCATCATTTGCCTTCCTGCTCACGAGGCGCATGGTGTTAGGAATTAGACCCAAAAATACAGAAATCAAAGGACGTGATATTTCTCCTCCTGTTTCCGTGCTCGGGGTTGCACGCTGTGAGCCTGCCTCTCTCCAGGCTGCGGTTGTGCCTTCTGCTCGGGCTGCAGCTGGAGCCTCCCGTCGCTACTCAGCCGGGTCAGGCGGCAATTACACCAGTGGCTGTGCTTGCTGACAGTTTTGGGGCGAGGGGAACCTTTGGAGAGGAAGAGGTGAGCTGGGGCTGCTTGATGTGGCCAGGCACGACGTCAGCGGGGGAATGCTCCGCAGCCGAGCTCCCGCCAGGGCTGTTGTGGTGGCAGCCAGCGAGCGCTGGCTGGCCTGCTCTCCGAGCTGGCAGTGCCACCGCCGCCAGCACCTCCCTGCGCCACCCTGCAGGGCACCGACAGCGTGTCCCACCGCGCTGCCTCGCAAGGGATGAAGGCGGAGGAGGAGTCTGTCCTCCTCTGGCCGTCTGTCCCAGCATCTGCAGCAGGGTCTCCACGGCGCTCTTGGCTCGCAGGGTTATGGCTGCGGCTTTCACACACCATCTGTCAAGAGGGAAAGAGGAGGAGGAGGAGCGGGGACACAGTGCCTGGGGCAGGAGTCCCAGCTATGGACTTCAGTGCAACGTGGCATAAGCTCTAATGAGGGGTTGCCTGGATGGTAATATAGAAATGGTACCTGTGGAGGAGGGGTTTGTGGTGGCCATGGGTTGCATTGCTGTGGATTTCTGGACACCCATGTCATGGCTTCAGGCCCCAGCTTGTCCTCCGAGGGCTTTGCTGGGGCCACAGTCCCAGACCATGAGATATTTCATGGAAGTGCTGGACTGGGGGCATCCTGTTGCCCTTGGTCCCCATTCCACCCAGTGCCTGCACGTTCTTGCCCTTCTGCTGCTGTGCAAAGCCTTTTCTGTTGAGAGGGTTTGGTTGTGAGCTAAATATAAAAATAGTGAAAAAAGGAAATCAATGAACCCAAAAGTCATCCCCAAGGAGAGAAGGAAGACAGAGGAGAAAGGAAGAGATCCTTAATGTACTTTAAAAAATAATATTGTTGAGCTGTAGTCTTAGCAAAAACTAGTTATTGTTTGATGATCCTGATTGAATTTTTTAGTCAGAACTTAAATAAAAAACAGAGTAGGCCCCAGGAGCAGTACTAGGAGAGATTTGGCCATATCCAAATTGTTAGAGTTTATGTGAGGGGCAATGGAAATTCAGTGCAGCTGGTAAACCTAAAAAACAATAACAAAAACAATACACCTCTGTGTAATGGAATGTCTTTCATATGACAAGTATTCCTAAATGCTTTATATAGAATTTAAAACAGATTTAATTTGAAGAACAGGTAATTTTGTTTGTTTAAGGGAAAGAAAAACATAAGACATTAGAGTTAACTAAAGCTGGTGTAAATCAAAAAGGGTTCAACGGAAGTCACATGGCTTAAAATATAGATGCTGTAAAATACACAGGATTGTAATCGGGCCCATAATATTTTACATTTACAATGTGTAATTTTGCCCCTTTGGAGCAGATCAGGTAAAGGATCTCCTCATTACATCCTATTTCCCTTTTGTCTTTAAATTGGACTTATTAATTTCTTCCATGCCTTCATTTCTTGCTTTTGTCTTGACTTCTGCTAGATTCTGCCCTTTCCAAATATTTCATCTTTTAAAACTTTCAGAGTCAAAGGAGGGGGAAGGGGACAAAAGGTTGCTTTTCTTTTCCATGTTTCTCCTGACACCTTCCCCCCACCAAATCCTATTCTCCTCCCACAAAAAAAGAAAAAAGGCCTACAATTAACTTAATGGAACTCCCTGGCAAAGAAAAACAAAGAGACAGTAGAAAAGGAGTTAAAATATTGATATTTTTAAATGAAAATACCCCAGATTTAAATAAATTTTATGCTTTTTTTTTTGTCAAGAATAAGTTGAATAACTGGAAGAATTGTACAAAACTTTTGTTTGCTTAAGGTCACTCAATTCTCTCATCAAATTTATAAACAAATTTAATTAAAAGAAACACTAAAGCATTTGTGAAATAGAAGTATGTGTTTGAACCATTTAAACCTCCAACATTTGATCAGGGAATGAATACCAGGTTTAGAAATAAAGAGAATCTCTGTGGTGTGTCTCCTCTCCATGGGTGCAAGTGAGACAAATGAAAAACCCTATGTTTCTTACATAAAGCATGTTAGTTTAGCTCGAAAGAGATACAAAATGCAGACTTCTGTATTGCAATAAATATGGTTTTTATAATGAAAGGCGAACTGAACACTTGTGGCCTGCTGATGTAGTTCTCAGTGTTTGCACTGGAGGTCTCACTGGCATTTAATGAGCGTGGCCCTCTTGGCTGTCAGGCTTCTGTGCCTGGGTTGTAACCAGCTCAGCCTCTCTCTCCTTCTGCCTACTGGAATTCTTCAGGAAGAAACAGCAGTTAATGTGGAACATACCCTGAGTTGAGGGATAAGTCCCACCTCTGGAGGATCCCAGGAAGATTTGTGGCTGTGTATGCAATGGTGAGGAGCAGATTCAGTCCCTGCAGGATGGTCCTTGATGAGAGATTTCTTGTGACCTTCCCACATATGATGCAGAATTTGCCATTGACTCTGTTTTTTTGTGGTAGTGCTGCTTCCATTATTCTATATGGTTACTTGCAAAGTGTATTTTGGGCACAAAATACTGAATTGCTCTGGATGAGTTCTTGATGTTTCTCAAAACCTAAGCAGCAGTGGCATAGTCATAAATCTGAAAAGCAGAGATGCTTCTTGATATTTTTGCCTCCATACTGTCTTATTTAAGTGGATATTGTGAAATAAGTGTGTACAGACTCTGAGGTACATCAGGGCTGCTGAAATGAGGAGCACAGGAAATGTACACATCAGTTTGGAAGTCTGTATTTGACTGGTTTGAAGTAGAAAAGGCATGGGTTGAATGCTAGTTGAATGGGGAGGAAAAAGCAAAACAAAAAAGCTCCCCATCAGACTACCAAATAGCTTGTTTCTCTACAAGTATCACACTTTTGTTAAGGGGAGAAAAACAAAAGCTCCTCCCTAACACAGATTTAGTGTCCTGCCCATATACTTCTGCTTTCTGTAGTCTTGAGCATCCTGTTGGTCTGGCAGCAGCTGCCCTGCAGTGAAGTGGGTTGTTGCTTCCTCTGGAGGGAAATGTCTGTCAGGGTAATAAAGGTAAACCTGTTCCCATTTCCTCAGAGATGTTGCAAAATATCTTCCCTTTGAAACAATGAGTCACAAGATAGGTCTTGCCCTGTTGTAAAGTTACCCATTTCTATTCCCACTAAATTTAAATTTGTGCCCAGAAACTTAGTTGAATACAACCGATTGATGAACTTCATACTTCAGTGAATCTGGACTGATTGACAAAATGAGTTTGGGGCACCTGTTCTGAGATAGCTGAAAAGCTTTGATCATTCCTTCCTAGTTTTCTTCAAATTTCTAAATGTTATGGATATGCAAGGACTTTGTTATTTAGATCTAAAGACTTATAATGTGGCTTGCATTTTCCATTTATTAATGTAAGTAAAAATTTTAGTAAGGTATTAATAGACATATATTTAATCAATTTAGACAAACTCTACTTACTGTCTGATCCTTTAGGTGCTGTGTGCCTCTTTTAATACTGCCCATGTCCATTTATTTCAAGAAGAGCAGTATGATATTTGCATGAGGTCATTGTATTGTGTTTTTACTGTCATGAATTCTCTTTGCCTGTCTCATCAAGTTATTTTGTTCTTTGGTAGAAATACTCTAGAAAAAGAAACTCCAGTGGATAAAATTCTACCACTGACTTAAAAATTTGTGTTCATTCCTGGGTAAGAGAAGCACAGGTGAGATAAGAATTTTCCATGACATTACCTATTAGAGCTTTTCCTGTGGGCATGGATAGTTGTTTGCTTTTGGGTTTGGGAGGGTTGAAGCACCATGAGGCCTGGGTGTCAAAAGCCAAGTCAAAAACAATCAAAAAAGACTGGCTTAGATCTCTCTACTATGAAGTAGCAAATTCCTTTCTGATTTTTCAGAAACATTTCCTTAAAAATGTCTTCAAGCATTACCAAGGATTAAGTCAGAAAGGTAATTTTAGTTTATTTGAAGCTGCACAAAGAAAAAAAAGGAAATGCTATGAAGTAGAGAAACTTGTGGGGTTTTTTTTCATTCTTTGCTCTTTGCCAAGCTAAGTACAAAAAAAATTATTAAATTTTAATTTTGAACCTAAGTTTTTGAAATCAAGTCCAATAAAATTTCTTCCAGTTTCAAACCCAGTAAACACAAACTCATCTGAAACCTGAGTCAGAGCAAGTGCCATACTCTGCAGAAGAATTTAAAACTCAGTCTTGGCACTGACATGTCATTTCAGTTCTTCCTTAAAAAAAAAAAAAAAAAAAAAAAAGTAGTAATCCCCTGAAGAGATCATTTGATAAGAAAGATAAAATATCCCAAAACTGCCCCAGGAGATGGATTTAAATTCTCTCAAACAATTCTAAGGTTTGAGCTGTGGCTAAAGACAGAAATTACTCCATTCTTCACAAGGTGCTCTGTTTAATATAATGCAGCCCATGAGGTTAGGACACATTGCTAGCAGTTACATGACACTACCTAGACAGCATTTGACAAACCTTATCCAAGGTGGTGTGGTTCCTGGGGCATTCCTGCAGAGAGCTCCCAAGTCCCCAGCAGGGCTTCTGCTCACTGCAAGGGAGCAGCAGCACTGGAGGCCAAAACGGTGCCTGGCTCCTTTCTGTTTTTTCTTGCTTTGGCAACTGCTGTTTGCACAGCGGTTAATTTAGAATAAATGAAATTTCAAACCCCACATTTCTTGTTCCCCCCCTTCTGCTATGTAAAGGGCTACAGTAAGAGGATATGATTGATGGATTAGAGGAGGGACCCTCCAGAAGAGGGGAAAAACATGACAATTCTCTCCACTGTTTCCAGATAAGGTAATGTTCATACAAGAACATGTGGGACAGCAAGAATGTAGTTCCCTTCACCATCTTTTGTTCCCTCCACCCCACTTTTGTGTGCCCAGGGGAAGGACAAGGGCTTGTAGCTGTTCCATGGCAGTAACTGAGTGCCTCATGGTGATGTTCTCTGCTGCGTTCTAGATCTTTTGCAGTGAGAAGTTAAGAGCTGTAGTGTTCTGCTAATTTGATACTCTGTTTCCCTGTATACCTTCCTGTTTCTGAAATATGCTGTTTTAGTGCTGCAGCAAGGTGGGTGTAGTTCGTAGCACTGGATTTTTTATTACAATCGGATGTGTGCGAATGCAAAGGAAATGGAGAAGGTGGATACGAAGAAAGTGTCTTAGGTTGATGTTGGCACTGTGGTACTGAGAAGGGGTAGGTGTGGAAGAGTGCAGCTTCTCGGCTGGACGCGCCCTTAACTTGGACATCGCTGGCTCGGGCAGCAGGTTCGGCAGGATTCGCTTCCCGGCCCCGCGCCCTCCCAGCTCTGCGTGTATGACGGGCTTTGCGCGTCCGAGCGTTTCGGGGAGCTGGGGCACCTCGACACACGTCCCGGTGCGGCAGCCCGGTGTCGGGGAGGAGGCTCGGCGGGGCTGAACCCCCGGCGGGGCTGGGCGCGGCAGGAGCCGCAGCCGGGAGCGGGGCACACCCGGCCCGGGTTGACCCCGCCGCAGAGAGGGGAACCCGCCAGGCTCGGGGAAAGGGGAGACGGAAGGCACTGCGCTGCGTGTCTCCCCCGGGGATGGGGATTGCGGGCTGCGGAGGGGCCAGCGAGAGACTTCGAGACCACCGAGTGCGAGGGGCAGCAGCGCAGGAAGCCCGACGGGGGCTCTGCCTCCCCTCCCGGGTCCCGGCGCTCCCGCCGCGAGTGGGACTGGTCCCGGGGCTGCCCCGCCGCCGGGTGCCCATAACCCCTCGCCCCGCACCGGCCGGGCTGCAGGAGGAGGAGGAGAGGAGGAGGAGGAGGAGGAAGAAGAGTAGGAGGAGACCGGGCGCTTTCACTCCTGCTGACTGCTGAGGCAAAAGGCAGAAAAAGGAGGAGGGGAATAAAAAGTAAAGAGGGGGGAGAGAGAGTGAAAGAAAACTAAGCCCAGCTTTTGCCGGTGCTGCTTGGATTGGATCTGGTTTGAGTTTCCTCTCTGCTGGCTTGAGCAGCAAGAGAAGGAGGAGTGGGGGGAAGTAACTCGCTCACTCTTCCTCTGAAGCTTTAGCAAACGTGCTGGTGCTTGTGCTGGTGGGGAGCTGCCGGGGTGGTTTCCTCGCAGCTTATTGCTCTCAGTTTCTAGAGAACTGCCTGGACTTCTCGAGGACCTGGAGGAAAAAGGCATCACAGACCTGACAGTTGCTCACTGCCTATAGACTTGTCACTTTTTTTTTTTTCTTTTCATAGGGGATTCTTTTTTAAAAATATTTTTCTCCCGTGTCTCAGAACAGCAGCTCCTTGGGTGGCTCTGAAATCCATTGCTTCCTTAACAACTTCGGGAAATATTTTTAAAAACTTTTCCCCCCTCTCTTCTGTTTTCATAGCCAAAAAAAAAAAAAAAAAAAAAAAAAGAAAAGAAAAAAGGAGAAAAAAGATAATCCTTTTGGGGGAGGGGAGATGATCGTGCTGATGTGGAATAAGTGCTCCTGCTGTCTCCTCTTACTAGCCGCGGTCCTGATCGTGGAGAGCTCCCAGCTAGACAGCTCCAGCTCCAAGGTGAACTCCATCAAGTCCACCCTGATGGGGGAGGCTCCCACTCAGGCAACCAACAGATCTGCAGGCATCCACCAGGGACTGATGCTTGCTAGCAGTAAGAAGGGCAAAATGCTAGAGCAGATGGGAAAACCTTCCAAGCACTATCACCGGCAAGGAGAGGTAGGACATCGCTTCATTGCTCGAGTGTCTGTCCATGTACTGTATGTAAATAATTGCTAGTCTCCCCCCTCACATTCTTTTCAGAGCTTTAATGTGCTAAATTAATTAATTTACTTCACTGGGCTTTCCTGGGACAATATAATCTCATAATAGATGTTAAGAGCTGTGCAAGTGGGAGGTTTAAACCATTCATCTTTCTCTGTATGTTTAATAACTGATTGAAGAAAGAGCGATCTAAAAAAACTATCATCTTCAGCATTTCTTTTTTTTGACTCCTTCAAAAGGCTGCCAGAAGCAAAGGAGGAAATTTCTTGTTAACTCTCAAGACAGTAAATGAGTTGAATTTGAATATAGGTGAGGAAAATTTGAACATGAAGTAAAAATTCACAGCAGTGTAACAAACTTGGTTTTAGAAATCGCACCTGGCAAGTTGATTTCTGGTACATTTATCCTTGGTGAGAATAAAAAAGCATGCTATGCCTCTGGTATACTTTAAGGTACAGTCCTTTGATTAGTAAGACAGAAAACAAATTCTAGGTTCCTTGTTCAGAATATGCTCCAGTGATTGTGGAAGTTTTGTTTGGTTATGAGAGTTTGAATGTAAAGAATATAGAAAAGGTTATAGAAAAAGAAAAGAAGGTTAAGGGGAAAAAAACCCAACACCCTGACTTGCTTGTGCAGTCTTCTTTCCTCTCTACCCTGCCTGGAAACTTGTGAGTCTGACAGACAATAATCTTCATTCAACTGTCTTTGCGCTAAACTCTAAAGCAGCATTTTAAGTCATTGGTCCTGTTCTTCCCTCTCAAGTCTTAACTTGGATGGTACGAATGTTGCATGTTGTGATGTTGAAAGGTGGACTTCTTCAGAAAATGTAGGTTTTATTGGGTATTATTAGTATCTCTAAATACAGCTGTTTTTCATAAGCAACAGTGTAACAGCAAGAGAGCTGCCAACATTCAGCACTAAAAAGGCAAAATACTCACTGACTGAAGGGTCTGTACTTGCTTAATTTTTCCTTATAGCAGCAGAGAAGCTGAGAATTCAAGTAATCCACTGAATTTGCTAAAATGTTTCACATCAGCTTCCTAATAATTGCATGTCATAATTTGGTTTTGTGTGCAGGCATAGTAACAATAGTGGTAGTTTTGGTTTTTGTATGTGAGGAATTTCAAAGCTTTCTTTCCCTAGCCACTCAACTGCTTTATAATTTACCCAGAATTTGGTTGCCTCTCCTTACCTCTAAGCAAAGTTTAGCAAGAGATGCTGTGATGAGGTTTCATATTACTAAAGTACTGTGCTCTTCTCTAGTTCACATTTTACTAATTACAATTACATTACTATGTTGAATCACTTTGAGGAGATAGAGGTGCCCAATGCATCTTCTTATACATTCTCCTTGGATTTTCTTTTGTTTTCAACATATTCACAAAATGTCCAAATACAGGTCCTATTTTCCCGCTGAGTGTTAGCAGTCTCATGAGTTTTGTGAGTCTGTGCTGCCCAGCTTTTGCCTTTTGGAGAAGTCTTGCCACCTTCCCCTGTGTACAACATCCTTGGCGCTTCACTGTGTATTCAGCGCAATGCTGAGAATAATTGATTATAATTCACTCAGTTCCTGAAAAATGATTTGTGCTACCCACTGGTTGTATTTGCAAGATTTGCCCCTAACTTGCCAGCCTGGACTGGGATTTCTGGGTGCTTCTAGTTACTGGCATGAAATCACAAGGCACACTTCAAGTGAGAAACAGCACTGTAAGTACCTGTAGTGGTAGAAGAGACGTCATGAATATTAAGGTTTCATGTTTGTAGCATAAGGAAAGACCCCCAGAGAACTGATGGCTGTGACTCCCAGGGAGTGAAGCCTGACCTCCCATCAAGGGCTGTCAGCACTGAATTTACCCTCTCTCCCTGAGATTCTGTCCCCAGATCCTGCATGGCCTCACACAGATGTATGTGAAAATGACACAGATTTGCTCGCAATAATTCTGGATGCTACTTTTGGCCATCTGCCTGAAGCAACACAGTTAATGCAGAATTGCAATAAAAAGAAGAAAAAAAGGGAAAAGACAAGAAAAAGAAAATGAGAGGAAAGAAAAAAAGGAAAGAGAAAAAAGAAAAGAAAAGAGAAGAGAAAAATAGTATCTTTTGTGAAAATGTTTTCTCTTTGGTGATACTTCCAGCTGTAGGGCTGGTAAGCCGCTGCGTTTTTTAACAGCGGTGTCACACATATCAACCAATTAAGACATGACATTTTCATAAACTTTTTTGAAGTACTCTCTTAGTAGGTTAGTACTTAATTTGTTTAGATTATGGGAGTTTGCACTGAAGTTTACCATGCCACTTGCAAAAGAGCAGGCCTATGCATTTCTTTCTAAAACAATCTGTTGAATTAGTGGAATTTGTAATGTCTCAAAAGTAAGAGTATCTTTTATATCTTGGCAACATTAGATGGTGAGTTGAGTATCTTGTTTACAACTAGGAAATAGTTTTAATAAGGACCAAGGATATGCATGTTAAAGAAATATTAATAGAATTTTGCTGTTGTGAGGTCTCTGAGCTGTGCTTTCAGGTCTGCACATACACGTGGTGGAAATCACCAAAACTGATGAAAGGACCATCAGCCTACAACCTATTTGCTTTTCAATTATGTTAATGCTCAGGGCTAGGAGCAACTTGGGAGTGTTTAATCAGCAATAAATCAACTGATACGATAGTTCATGGCTTATCTGGAGTGTTGATGTTTTTCAGCTGGTAGTTACAGTGCTTCTGCCCAGAAAGGGAAGATCCAGCACTCTTTTGTCAGGCAAAGTTCCAGTTTAAATTAATGAAAATATTCACATGAGCAAAGCAAGTTGATCCAGCTTGCAGAGACACTGGCAGGGCAAATGTGAATTTTAGTAAGACTTAACATTTTTATGTCTTTCTGAGGAATATTATTTATTTTCTAGTCTTATTCCCTTTACTGCCTTGGATCAGCAGAGAATGAGAAGCACTGATGTGCTAAATCAGTGAGATTTCATTCTCTTCACTGTTCTTTACTGTCACTGCTGCTTTTCCTTTTCTACAATCTGTTAACGTTTCCTCAATTTCACAGAGAATCAGAAAGTGTCTACAGCATTTGCACAAGGGAAAAATATGCTCAAAAATAGTACTGTACAATGCATGCTAATCTAGATTACTTTGGGGGGGTCTGGATTATATACTGTCAGCTATTTATTTCCTTTCAAAACTTGATTTAGAAAAATGCTTCTAGGGACATCCAACACCTCAGTTCCATGACCTGTCTGTGAAAGCGTTCAGGATATATCCTCTCTCTACGAAAATATGATACAGTGAACAGGTCATAATTGACAGTGAAGATAGATTAGTTTTTCTGTGTTTTAGCTATAGCTTCCACTGTGTTTGCGTAAGGTCTCCCACGTCAGTGCTTTAGCTCAACTATAGAGATGCAACCTCAAAGGAAAAATAGAACATACTGTACGGTACTTGAAAGACATAGCCATTCCACAGATTCCTGGTTGATGACTTTGTAGCCTCTTTAATTAATTTCACCATCTTTTAGACTTCTTGCATCTGGGTTTTAGTCCCCTCTCTTCTCTGAGACCTGTCCCCTCTGTCAATGTTGGGGTTTGCACACCTTCGCACTCAATCACCTGCAATGATCTGGTAGGCTGTGACCTACCAGGCTTTATTTCCAGCTGTTTTCCTTCTTTAATCTATGGGTGCTATTATCTTCTTCCCTTCCCACCTCCTGGCCACTAGCTGTCATTTCAGCTTATTCCCCAGCAAAATGTGTGTCTCATTCCCTTTGTCCCTTTGCTGCTACATAACTGTTTGGGTTTGTGCTTCCCATTGAGACTTTCCCTTCCCCAGGAACATAATGGGAACAGTAGCAAGGAAGGGAAGAACTGGGACATCCAGTAGAGGAAACTGGCACATCTGTGGGACTTGACTAAGAGATAATGAGTTCTGGAAAAGGGAGAGAGGACTGAAAAGCTGGGACAAGTTTTAGTGCTGCAGAGGCACAACAGACAGCTATCAGATAAGCCTTAGTATTACAAATGCACTCGGTTTAATGTTAAGATGTGTTTATTTTTTAAAAAATTCTATTGCAGTTTGAGATAAGATATTTGAGACCACAGGAGCCAAACCAAAGAGGCATTTATTCAAATGACTAATTTGATACTGATCTCATACCTATTAACGCGTGGACATACATGTGTTTCTTGGACAGGACATAGTTACCCACAAGGACTTGCTAGAAAATATTTGGATGATGCTTTGTAGCAAGTAAAACAGCATGAGATGTAGTAATTGAATGCAGTGCCCTGACAATGTTACAATAAAATGTACCAAAGACACCAAAAATGTAACCACAATATCTTAAATAGCTAGCAAACAAGACAGTAAAAAATATTTCTTCATGGGATTAAAAATAAATTAATTAAAATAGCTAGAAATTACATCCAGCAATAGCTGCTTTTTTTTTTTTTAATTAAAAAAAATACAGAATTGCTAAATCTGCAGAGGCCACCAGAGAATTAATTCTTTGCTCTTGCTGTTTGGTGTTAGAAATCTGGGTGATTTATTGGTTTACTGGCAGCAGTCTTGCTAAATAACCTACTGGCTTCCCTCTTAATTGCAAAAAATGGGGTGCAGAGTATTATCTCCTTCCTGGGTCATGCTTGGTGTCTCCTTCAAATTGTTATTGTCATAATATAGAGCAAAAGCTCCTGTAAAGCAGCTTAACAACAAGTATTTCCTATTAGCTTTGCAAAAATGCTTAGAAAATTTCTAGAACTCTGATGTGCTGCTGGGTGTGCAAGTACTTAGGAAGAGTCAGTTTCTGTATGGAAAGTCTGTCAAAGCTTAATGACAACACAGAAGATGATGAAGCATGATTACATTTTCCTCTCAGAAAAGTGAGTCTGATTAACTCATTATGTTCGATTAACTGATGCTTTGCAGATGCAAATATAGCACAAGTTTAATTTTGATCTTAATTATCTCAACACCGGATGTATCTTGCAAGCACTTCGTATCTCATGGCTTGTCAATAGAGCCTTTGGTCCTTTTACACTTGTACTTACAAATGCCTCACCCTGGAAATGTCGTTCAGGAGGAATTTAGCTCTGCAAAGGAGGAGCCCCATGAAGCTTCTGCTTCTGTTTGGTTTTCCAGCATGGCTTTCCTTTCCAGGTTTTGTATATCTGCTTATTTTTTAAGTATATCCAAACAAGTTTTAGATATATGTAAAAATGTGAATTTGGAGAACACCTTCAAAACAGAGAGCTTCCCCTCCTGCATGTGCTTGCCAAGGTCCCTACTGAGTTCGTACAGTGAACATTGATTAGTAGCACACAGTGGTTGTGGCTGGCAGGAATCAGGGTGTGGTAGGACACCCCTGGAGCCAGCAGCCCCTGCTTGGCCCATCATTGCCATGGGGCTTGTCACCGTGTCCTGTGGAGTTTTGTGTTGGTTTCAGCATTGCAGTCATGAATGTTTGAGATGGATTTAAGGAGCTGAAGTCTGTATGACACCGCAGACTTTGTAGAGAAAGGCAGAAGCCACCATTCTGCTCTTCCTGCACTGGTAAAATTCCAAGTGTATTAAGAATTTTACATTTATTCGTTATTTTAGTGAACTGAAGATAATTCTTTGTCTTTTACTGCTGTGTTCTAGGTGGTGTTTCTGGTACTGTTAGGTTGAAACCTATAGGAAGCTTCTATAAGCTTAATGTCCATGGATGTGAAAGGCCAGTAGAAAAGCCAAGAAGATCAGAAGGTTTGCTTTGCTACTCTTTTAAAATGAGTTTTGCCTGCAAAAGTTTTTATTTTCATTAGAGACCATGAATTTCATCTTGTCTTCTTTTCACCAAGTATAGGATGTGCACTGGCAGTGTGTGTCCCCAAAACATCAATTTTCTTCAGTGTAACTTTTTTCCTTTTTGGCTGAAGGTCAAATTTATTCTAATGGAAATTGTAATGAACATCAAGCAATTTTCAAATTGTAATGAAATGTGGAAATAGATTATTTTTGGTATTTCCAAGCTAATTGCAGAATCCTTTGCTCTAGAATGGGCTACAGAAAATAGTGTTAGAGAGTAAGCAGCATGGCTTAAAAGGATTCATATGTTTACACTAAAGAACAGCATAATACTAAATCACAGCAATCTTCAAATAAAATAATGAGTTTTGTTCATCTTGGTTACAGTTTTTTTGGGATAGGTCTTAAATCTGTCTATGATTTATACATTTGTGTTCACACAAACAGAACTTGAGTTATGAAAATAAATGGAATACAAACACACAGTGGGAACATGGAGTTCACTCATTCAGCAGCTATTTTGTTCTTACTAACGGAAAGAGCAGAGCATTGCTACAAAAAAGAAAAAAAAAGCTTAAAAGTTGTTGGGTTTCCCCCTCTCAAAGCACATAAGCACACAGTTCAGCCCCTTGGGACTTTCTTAAAGCTAAGCTTTGATATGATTGAATTTTCATATGCATAGTAATGAATCTTTGAGACATGCATGTTGCACATGTGTAGTGCAAATGGCACTGGTTTAGCATTTTTAGCAGTAAGCAAAGGCAGACTGCTCTGCACATGCTTGGGAATGAGGTGTTGCTTCATTCTGCAAGCCCTCTGCCTCATTCTCTGTGCATCATGTAAGTGTGAACCAGGCTGTGCATGCTTTTAAAAGCATATTTATCGGTCCAGTGAATGAGAGGACAGGGTTCAGTTCTACGTGTTTTGGCAGCTTGCCTTGAGTAAAGCAGTGACTTGCTGTCAGCATGATCTCCTCTCTGCAATCTGAAATGATTACAGTGGAGATCTCTTAAAGGAACTGCGAACACAATACGTTGATGTTGCAGCAGGAAACTTTTATTCTTGGAATCTCAATCTTAACTGGAACAGCATCAGGGAAAGTAATGCATCTGGTGGGGGAAGATGTCCTTTACTTTTCCTTTTGCACAGAGCAAGGTAGCTTTTGGAATTGGGTTCATTTTTAGGGGTTTTTGCTATATGTTCCTACAGAAAATGGTGCACCTCTTCTTGGCAGTCTGAAAAGATACCAAACTGGACATTCTGCTGTGGCCTGACCTGTCAGGATTCATACATACTGCAGTGTATTTGCCATATTTCTTTGTTTCTTTCCTTTTGGCTTGAAAATGAGAGCCCAGAGCCCTCCCACCCAGTTTGTTATGGACTCAGGATGCTGTTTTTTACTCAAAACCCAAAAGTTTGTGTTTCTTTCTATCTTCTGGGGTTTTAGGTTGCCCATACAGTGACTGAGCTATGAGTACTTCAGTCTCCCTTTGATAGGAGTATTGGGTGTGTACTTCCTTTCTTTCTTTTTCAAACATCATCTCCCTGTCATTCTTCAGGAGGGAGGGAAGACAGTACATATCAAATGGTCATGTTTTACCCGACCTGCCATTCTTAAATTTCAGTTTATCATCCACTGAGGTAGCAATAATGACACCATCTGGCTCACATAACCAACCACTCTGTGTGAACTGAACACTATGGGGTTGCTCAGCAAGACTGAAAGTTGTTCTTTTAGACCTGTTCAGTTGCTTTTACTCCCAACAATGCTAAATTTCCATTTGTGTATTATTCATAACCAATTCCTGTGGTAGGGTGAGAGAGTGAGGGTGTAGGTCAGAATTCAGGAATGGAAATTTTGGGAACCAAGGAAGGACCATGAAAACAGGAGGTTGCCATCCTCTCTCCACACTTTCTCCATATGGAGCCAAATGTTGATGTTGCCTCATGTCATCTTACAGGTAAAGAGAAAAACTGCCTAGGCTTGGAAGTCTACTTTATAGTTTGGTGGTAGTACTAAACTGCTTAGCTGCATACAATGTTTTGTAATTGTTTAAATAAATACAGAGTTTTTAAAATGCTCTTTAGGAATGCTTGTAAACTTCTGTGCTTGGATTTGTCCCCATTGCTATCTTCCAGACATCCCACTCCTCGCCAGGAAAATGGCTTTTTAACAAGAAGAATACTCTGGAAATTACTTTCTGAGAGGGTCCTGGCCACAGCAGCTGCAACAAATTGCCACTGAACTTCAGTCCCAATTGTTTTTTATTGCTAAAAGGATAAGTGACCAAGTGAATACTTGTATTATAGCTTCACGACAGTTTATTAAGTATCGAATTCTAGTGTGTGATCTTGTCCAACCAGAAGATTAAGGTTTTCTCTGTGGAGAAAAAATTCTCTCAGACTTTGTACTGATGCTTAAGCTGCAAGAGGGTGAGAAAGTCCTGCCAGTCCCAAACTGTTCTGTGGTTAGGCTGGCTTAGGGTTTTCCTCTGCTGGGGCTGGTCAGTGATGTCAGCGCAAGCAGAGCTACAACAGCATGAGGCAGCTGAGAAGTCACAGCACTGCAATCCATTGCACGTTGGTCTACCTCCTGCTGAGGAAACAAGTCCATGGGGAGCATTTCCTGAGCAAGAGGGTTTTGAGTAGCAGCACAGCTTCAGCGTAGCTCAGATTATGCTAACTGGGAAGCATTTTTGGCATGATTTTCCAAATAAGCAACACAGAGCCCAGGAAGGTCAGTAAAGGGTGGAGCAAAACCTTGAGATGGTACAGGAGGCATGCTTGTGTCCTTGAGCAGGATTTGCCACGTGGAAAGGAGGTGCAGATCTGCTTGCCCTCCTCTCAGTCTCTCTGCTCCAACTTTGAGGATCCCTCCTTCCCCAGATATGCTGGCCTCACTGTCACTGCTGTAGCTTTGGGGCTTGGGTTTGGTTTTGTCCAATGCCTTTTAAATGATGCCTTTTCTTAAGCACTATCCTCTCAAGTTATCAGTGAAGAATAGATAAGAGAATCTTTATTTCAGGCACACATGTGCACTCCAGGTGTGAAGGGAACTCTTAAACTGTTTATGAGTGCACAAAGCCCCATGAACAAAGAGGGCAGAAAAGAACGTTGTCATTTTAAGGAAAAATATGTTTTAAGGCCCTGTTAAAAAATAAAGCCAAAACAGAGCTGCAAATGGGCTGCAGATTGTCTGTGTAAGAGGGATTAGCACTCTGAAAATCTCTTGATAGGCTTGTGCCACAGACAGTCCCAGTTAGCCAAGATGACAGTGGAAGGGGTATCCACTGTCAGGCTCTTGTCTTGGAGAGTTTCCCACAAAATCATCTTCCAATAATCATACACAAGTGAGCAGGATAGCACTGCCTTAACTCTGTTTTAAAGGTTTTAGATGACTAGAAGTCAGTGACATTGCATGAAAGATGTGATAGTGGGGTGTGAGTTCCAGATCTGGGTGCCCTTGTCACTTTTAAGTTTGGTGGGGTTGAAGTCTATTTTACTGTTAAAGGGTCAGAAGGGTCAAGGATGGCTAAAATGAGAGAAAACACATTACTTTAACAGCCATGTGAGGATATCTTAATTTGTTTGGAACAGCTTTCAGGTACACTGAGGGTAGCATGGTGGTGACCATTCAGTACCCAAACAAAAGTGTTGTAACTCACTCCCCTCCAGCACTGTTTTCCAGCAGATGCACCAGAAAATTTGGCCAAAGACACAAGTTCATGCTGCCAGAAATGCTACACTTCAGCTCTTTGCTCTGCAAAATAAGCTGCTTTATTGCCCTTCTTATCCAAAAAGTGCCACATACTTCTGCACAGAAAGCCATCTCAAAGGTTTGGCCCTGTTTACTGATAGGATGAGTCTGAAATGTATTTATGTACCTAACTCCCTGAATGTTTTCAGCGGGAATTAGGTTCTGCGTGCATTTAGGGAGTGTAGTCATGGTCTTTTCCATGCACAAGAGAAATTCAGAGGAAGTCGTCTGTCTGAGACTCGGTGCAAGGCATGCTCAGGGACAAGGACCTCTCTTCTCTTTCATCACTTATGTAAGGTAGTCCAAGTTTGGTCATCAGAATAATTTGTTATAACTATTATTACAGAAAAGTTTAATCAGAAAAATTTATGCTGTTCCCTCAATGATGAAATAATTATATAAAAAATCACTTATAGATCATATCTAATGTGGCAGACATGGTTATGCCAGCCCTTCTCTCTGGGTTACAGGCTTTATCCAGAGTAACTTTTTTCTTAAACCAGCTTGGTTTTTGTTTTTTTTTTTTTTTTTTTTTTTTTCCTGTAAAACTGAACATGGATGCAGAGATGTTGCAAGGAGAGCTGTATTGCTTGTCTTTAATGAGCCTCTTCCTGACCCACCCTGTGTAAAGCAGTTGACACATCATGTGTTGTGCAGCTGGGACGGCTACCCTGGCATATATCTCTGATATGTGAACGTTTTGACTTTGGCCTTCTGGAAGCACTGGTCCCATGCTGTTCTCCAGAGTCGTGTTTAAGTCATTTCCCAGATACTGTGGATATAGGGCCGGTAGGAGCAAAAGCTGAAGTGGAATTCACGAGTACAGATTTAACTGATTCTGTGAAAACAGATTGCACAACACAGACTGACAGTTTCTGGATTTGATTTTCTCTCTCTCCTTGCTTTGACCTCCAGTGCTCCTTCTGTCAGCTGGTCAGTATTTGGTTCTGAAGTTGTAGAGTTTGTGTGTTGTGTGTGTGACTGGTTTTTTTTTGTTTCAATTTTTTTCTGGGGTTGTTGTTTTATTTTTGCAATGTAGCCCTTTAAATTTGAATTTTACCCCTTGATCAAAGGGCAGGCCGGTTTCTGTGAGACAGCAGCTTGAAGGATGCTGAGGTGGTGCAGAGGTGAAATTCAAGCAGGGTGATCCACGCTGCTGAACAATCTGAGCAGACAAGAGCAGTTGTGGACAAAGTTCATGTCCTGTCAGTGGAATAATGCACATCTCTGTCCCTGTAGTATGGGGAGCTCGGCTGCTGCTGATGCTCTTGACTACTGGAAGTATTTGTTCTTGTATGCTTTGACCATTTGTTAGTAAAATGGTCACTGCTTTTACTTTTGATCCCCTTCTGTCCTAAATGACCCTATTGTCAGGAAATCAATTTAAAGAGTAGCTACTAGAGGACATTTTGAGAACATTTGCATCTTCTGAAGTTCATTTTAATGGTATGTTTCACCTGAATATTTTTCAGAACAAAAAAATCTCTAATGCTCTTCTGTCCTGACAACATATGTGAGGCTGAGGCTTCCTTCTTCCTCCCAGCCTACCTCACTCTCTCACTCTCTCAATACACAGCCTTAATCATATTTGCAAGTAAAATGTCAAAGTTAATATTTCAAAACAGCATTTTTTACCAGAGTAATGACAGATCAAAATCAAATTACCCCACCTTTGTGCTTCAAATACTTGTGCCAATGGAGCTATAGCTCAAGTACAAAAACTTTAAAGAAACGGAATTGCCAAGGTATAACCCATTTTGTAACTGATTAGAATAACTGATATTTGATCAAAAATAAGCAGGATTAAACTGCCCCATTTCACTATACAGGGAGACTATGAGCAAAGCTTCACATAAACCTTTCAGAACTGAAGCTGTTCAACTTACTGGCAAATGTTCTGGAAAATGGGCACAGAAATTTTTACAAAAATTTATTCACAACAGTAGAAACTTAAGTGGACCACAGAGTTGCAGTAAATGCCAGTATACTGACCACCTGAGAGAAAAATCCCATGGGTAAAATTCCATTTCTAATAGTGTAAAACAATATAATATGGCACCATGAGATGGCAATTTGGCACATAAATGATAACCTGTAATTTACAGTCAATTTAGCTATCTTTCATGGTGAAGCAGCGGCAGAGAGACAAAAATTAATTACTAAAAACATATTAAAAAATCCATGTAGAATATCAGGGAGTGAAAAAAATCCAGAGGGCATTTTTAAATTGGTTCTAATCTCATGGCGCTGAGTAACTGCTAAAAGATATAAAAACAATCAGGATTAAATGGAGAAGGAGGACAGCAGGTATGATCATAACACCAGAGCTGCTTAAACACAGGAGAAAGTAAATAGAATGCAAAGACCCAGTTTGGAAAAGGGATGCCCATGGGAGAACAGGATGGAGAGAAATAAAGTACTGAAGAGTCAGAAGAAGGTGAGTGGGGATCAATTACTCAGTGTTTGCTGTAGAAGAAGAGCCAAGAGCAGACAGTGTGAAATTATCAGACAGCCAGGAGCTACTTTTTCATGTTGTGGAGCTCACTGTCACATGATGCTGTGAGAGCCATGTATGGGAGCTGCTCACATGGAGAGGAGACAGGCATAGAGACGAGAGATGGCAGTGGTAAGTACTGAACTTCCAGCCTCAGATATGTCTAAGTGGCTGTTGGCTGAAGCTGGGAGAATGCAACTGGAAGAAATCCTTCTGTGCTTGCCTATAATCTTATTCATCTGAGTATTTGCATCTAGCTGGATGCTGGCCTGGCCACTTTTCTCTGATAGGTTATGGCTACTTTTGTGTACGTATGCAGTTAATAATTTTTATCAACATAAAAAATCAATAATTTTTTTTTTATCAGTATCATAAGTAGCCCAGCTTGTTGCCTTAATTTATCAGTAAACTTAAGCATTTCTGGTTCAATGTGAGCATTTGTGTTTTGTGTACTTCTGTGAGGATGTGCATATACAATTATGCAAAAACTGAACTACTGAGCTGAACCCAATCCTTGGGTCTATGACAGTGGGCACTGATTTTCTTATCCTCTCCAATGCCCATGGACATCAGTGTTAACACTCCCATGAATACCAGTGTGGCTTTGTTATCCACATATTTTGTCAAAATGTTAAATAGTCCAAAGAGATTGCTGCAGCAAACGGAAAACATGACTACAATGAAAAGGAAATGGAAAAAAAAGAAGAAAGAGGCAAAGAGGCTTAGAATAGATTTACAAAGTATGCAGGATACACAAGTCAGGGGAGACTTTTCAAAAATTTTTGCTAAAATTTAGTCAGCTACAGAAGTAAATACTTTCCAAAAAGGGCAAGACTTTCAAGTCATTCATTACTCAGAATGAAGATTTTTGGGGTTAGGAGGGTGTCTTTTTGCTTTTCTTTCTAATTTCCTCAAGAATGTTGCTAAAGAGTAAATCCTCCCCTTGCAAATTATCATTATACACAAGGCTGAGTATCTTGAAAGTTTTGAAAATTCCAGTGTTTCCAAAGTTGTTACAGCTTTGATGGAAACTACTCTGATGCCAGGGAAGTACAGGGTTGTTTGGCTCTGTCTACAAATAGATAAAAAAACGCTGAGGACAAAGAATAACTCAGGATTATAGTCAAACTCCAATAATCTCCTGTTTTATCTTTGAAGTCAATTTGACCAGAGATTTTAGGAGCCTGAATAGAATTCATGGTGTTATAAGTGCTGGTGTGTGTGTGTTTGTGTGCATGTCTTTCCCCGCTTTCACCAGATCCTTCTCTGCATCAGGCAAAAGTTGGAGTTCACAAAATATTGTTCCCTCTGTTGTTTTTCCCTTGAAGCAGTCTCTGGTCACCATCTCTGACTTAATGAGTATTGATTGTATTAAAAAAAAAAAATAAATAAACCATCCTTTGACCTTCTCTTCCACCTGCAAACTCCAAAGGAGTTAAAAGTCATGGTTAACACACATTTTTAAATACTTTGGCATTCAAACTTGGATTCCAGCCATGCAGGTTCAGTAAAAACCTTGGCAGGGCTGCTGCCTCTCCATTATGCTTAACAGCAATGTGTGACATCTTGTGACCAGTTGATTGATGTGAGGATACTTGATGCATTTATGGGTAATGCAGTACATGAATTTTGGTAGATGGGACCAAGTCCAGTCTGCTCCCTTCTCTAAAGTAGACATGGAAAGGAACTTGCTATCCTGAACTTGTCTGCTTGCTAAAATCTCTGACACATTTTTGCTGGTAAAAAAAAAAAATCCCAGCTAATGGTGTGCATTTGTTCATTCTGCTGTTTTTGTGCATATGGTGTATTAGCTATCTGAGCAGAGCTTTTTCAATGGCTCTGTGAAATAGTATTTACAAGGGCCACAAATGCTTTGTTAGTTGGACTTCAAGCATAATATTTTGTTGGCTCAGTCATCAGCTATGCTAAATTTCTATGGCATGGATTCCAAAAACCTGTCAGTGTATGCCATCTGATTTTCCCCATCATGTAAAATGCTCCTATTTGAAACAAATATATGATATTTTAAGGAACTAAAAACGTTTGGAAGATGATGACATAGATGACCAATCCAAACATTTATGCAGTGGGGAGTATTTTTAGAGAAGAGAAACACGGTTTCTCTAAAGTTTAATAGGAAGTGCACAGGCTGAATACGATCCTGCTTAAGTCAATATACTTTTAAACAGTATTTTTTCTAAACTTGCCTTGGAATATTTTTATTTTTAAAGATGCATACCTAACATAAAAATTCTTGGAACACAAAGAAGCTGTTTTTTCTGTTTAGTTGTTAAATGTAAAAAAAAAAAGGTGCCATTTTCATAACTGGTACAGATTCTAAGCAGAACAATATAATAATTTATTGTAGAAAGGAAGAATATTTGTTTTGAGAACCTGCATTTGCTCTTGAATCAGCAGGTTATGCTGCATTTATTTTGTATCCTTCTCAGTTTTCATGCTCTCTCATCCATCTCTTTCTGATACTATATTAAACTCTTGAGTGTATAGAAATTTAGGTTCCCAGGACTCTGAATTAGACTGGAACTCAATTCATCTGACAGACTTTGGAAATTGGGACTTTAATTCCCAGTTCATTTAGATACTTAATGATCATTGAATCTTCTGTGTTTCTACTTGCTCACTCACTTTTTACACAGTAGGAGTCAGTCAGTCTTCAGATCAGAAGCATATGGTACCCCTCCAGCAGACAAACATTTTCCACCAACATTTTGAAGAGAATGAAAATCTAAATAAATAACCCCCAAGGCTGAAAGCAGCCTATTCACCAAACAGTAATTCCACAGGAAAAATAAATGTTCAGCAAAGTGATCTTTCATTTGAAAATTGGATCCAGACTCTACAAACTGAGAAGGGTGAGCAACTGTGTCATATGTGATGCAATGCAGTTTGTCTGCAGTGTGCTGCCACAGGGTACTGATGTTCTGCTTATGGGGAAAAGCAACCTGGGCAAAAATTAAACTGTTTGTTTGACAGCAAACTGTTGAAATTGTGGTACCATGAACGTTATCCCTCACGAATTATAAATGGTTAATGTGTATGGACCATCCACCAGCTAGTTCAGAACGATGCAATTCAGGACAGATTCATCTTTCAACACTTTGTTTTAAAAAGTGTAGATTTTTGTTCTTTGAAGAAAGATGGTAAAATCATTATGTCTGAAAGGCAAACAAAAATTAGTCTTTTAGGAAGGTCAGACACATAGTTCCATGTTTATATTTTGCTCTAATATTGTAGTTTCTTGGTAAAGTAATCATTGCTGCCTTGTTTTTTTTTGCAAGGAAAAGAATTCACTTCTTCCATGGAGCTACCTTTAGTAGTAGTAGTAGTAGTAGTAGTAGTAGTAGTAGTAGTAGTAGTATCTTATTGAGGATGGAGGGAGGAAAAGTAATGTAAGGACTTAAGGGCCAGTTATCCTGTCAAAATGAAATATTATAACTTGGCTGCCTCTTCAAGCAGCCATGTGAATTTGAAATCTAAGAGTTCTTTTCTGAAAAGAAAAATCACTGTAAGCGATCATAACTTAGAAAATCTCATTTTTCCTGAGTTGCACTTGTTTTTTTCCACCTGTGTAAGTCATCTGAATTGAAAGTAAATTTAAACAATACAATAACTGTAAGTTTGTGATACTTATAAGAGCTAAATCCGGTATCTTTGTGCTTCAGGCTAAGGTGAATTTGTGCTTAAATTGGTTTAGCAAGTGATCAGTCAGAAAAAGATTTTAAGAAGGTAACTAAAGAATTTCTACCTTTAAAATACTTACAAAATTTTAGCCAAGGACATAATTTTAGGGGTGGTATAGTAAAGACAATATCTATAATTTTCCTGCTGTAATAGCATATGCTAATTTGATATTTTTTATATTATATATGACTTATATGTCTGTACATATATGTATATATACTAAGACCATTTATCATATGTGGATTATGTGGATTAAGCAGGAAGTTTATCATTTACTTTCTAGGTTTTTCTTTTTTCCAATACTGTGTTGTTATTTTTGCTTTTTTTTTTTTTTTTTTTTTTTTTTTTGCACTGCTTTTGCAATCTCTAGTATCAGGAAAAGGAAAAATGCCATAAAAGAAGTTCAAGAAGTATTAATAAAGACCCCAAACCTTCAGTTCTTGTTAGGGAAAAAAATCCTTAAAGAAATTAGGTCTTTTGAAAATTAAATTATTAATGATTCTAAAATTAATTATTCAGTCCTACTAAATGCTCAAAGCATAGCAAGTTTCCTTTTCTAAATAGTTTTGAAGATAAGGTTGGAGTCTGGAAATAAAGTAAAATTATTATAAAACAGGTTGCTTTAAAAATGGCATAATGTGCTTTCATGTGTATTGTTTTCCAAAGTTTAAATTAAGTCAGTTCACAAATGGGATGAGAATTATTCTATCTCTTGGAGATTAAACCTTTCCTGATATCAGGCTGTGCACTTTTTCTGGTTCACTCATTACCAATAGTAATAATTTTGTGATTGCTTTTGCTGTTTATGCACATGTTAGAGAAGATTAATGTCTAGATTCAGGTTAATAGGTGTGATAAATGAGGGGAAATATTTACTGTGTTAAGGAAATTCAGAAAACAACTGATTTTAGATGGATCTGATGGCACAATTTAACATTATCCCTTACTTCAGCAACCTGATTTTGGGTAGAAAGACTAATTAGGACATTTGTAGCACAAAGCTAGTGTTTCTGTGGTTAAAGAGGCATGGTTGAAGCATAAATTAATTTCTACTTGAAGGCACTGCTTTGACTAGGGTCCTCCCACAAAAAATAACCACAGTAATAATAAATGTAACATTGGTCTCATATAGATGTGCAAGAAATGTGCATTGTTAACTGCAATCTGATTCCTTGGTACTACTTGTCATATTCCTGTGGAAATTAGTGGGAGATTACAAATTTCTACCAACAGCAAATCTGGCTCTGTCAATAACTTCATATTCTTTTAATTCCTATCATTTTAAATCACAATGGCACAAAAAAAGCCTGCATTAATTCTTTCCTTATAAGTGTGCATCTTGGCACATCTGACATGTAGCAGTAGTTAGGAATGCCAGCCAGCCTTCCATGTCTGTTTTTATAAAGTTGTATGTCATTGAAACTGCCCTACAAATATGCGTTGTCTTTGTCCTACCCCTCAGCTTCAGAGACACGTTTTAAAACATGGCTATAATGCCTTTTTGCTTGTATAGATAAATCTGTTAGCTGGTGTTTCTGTCTTGTGTTTATCGTGAAAACTCGTTGGAATACTTGGTTTTATCAAATTATTTCTAAATCACTTCCTACTTGGTAAGGTAAGGATGGGATTGATAAAACAAAGAAGTGTTCATTTGATGTGTGGTTTTGTGACTCACTGGGTAAAACTATTTATGCTGTGTGACTCCAGTAGGTTTTCAAACAACATCAAGGAGATATTTATTGGCACCGCTGTTTTTGTGGCACTGAGAAAAGAATAAATAAGTGTAAAGGAACAGCTGTTTGAAGTTCTTCTAGGAGAATTTAAATCCCATATTTTCCAACAATGTGAATGAGTCTGCATTTGAATGCTAAACCAGAAAGGTTTATAGTGCATATGGTACCTATTTGAATTTTTTAAATGTCTAATTTCTGCTGTGGAAATGGAGGCCAGCTTGAGTTATTTATTGTGGGATGAAGAAGGAAATCACGACCCTTTGCAGGGACATGTTAGAATCCCTGCACCATTCAGCCAGTTTTCTCCTGTCACACCTACTTAAATTTTCAAAAAGAAGCTTTAATGTATTGAGTGTGCTCTGGATCTTACTAGTTCCGAGCACTTATGACAGCTTTCAGAGATTGCTGGTGGCTCCCAGTAGATTGTAATTCTAGAAACAGGAGCCTGATGCTAAGCATCACCACCTGTTCCCCATTATTTTCCTTCAGAAGAAAACAATGCAAGTATAAGATTACATACTAATGGAACTAATTTTCACTAAATAGGTACATTTGGTCACATGTTATTTGGTGGCCCATAAAAGAACAAGAGGAAAATAGTATGCTGTTTTCAAAAGGGAGAAGCAAATAAAACTTAAATTCAGTTTCCTAACTAGGATAGCTAACCCAAATTCTTCCGCGGCAGGTATACCAATATGCAATATGTAAGTACATGCAGATTGCTTGTTGGAATAGCTGTGTTTTCAATTTGATTTGTTGTCATATCCTAAAAGGCTTTGGACTTGCGTTCATCTCTTTGCGAATTCCCTTTTGAGCTAGATTTGAAGCTTTTTGGCATTTGCACTGAATTCCTATTTCTGCTTTGCTTAAAATGATGCAGGTCTCATCTCTAACCAAGGTTTCTCTACTGCCCATCAGCAGAAAAAATTATAAGCAGATATGGCATGGTTATAATGATGCTTGCAAGTTAAGTAGTTTGTTACATTTTTTATCATTTGCCATACACCAGCGTGGTCCCATGTTATATCTCTGCTATATGGTCATGTGACATGTAGCTAGGTAAGTGAAGGAATGTTTAAAATGAGCTCATCACTGCTTTTCTTATAGGTGTTAGTATGCACGTGTAGGCAGTATATTTTTGAAGCATGGAAGCATGTGTATGTCTCTCTCCTTTGGACTCCTGAACATGTCAGCGTTCATGTAGACCCTCTGATAGCCTGGCCTGCTCAGGGTACTCACCAGTCCTGCTTTTAGGTGCAGACCAGCCTCTAAATTCTATCTATATATCTGCTTCTTAGCACTTCTCGTAGCTGTTTTTCCTTTTGCTAATATCTTATTCCTAAGACCATTCTAAATAAAGTAGCATTTTTTTTAAAGAAGTCTTTTGCTGCTTGTATTGCTTGGTGATTCTTCTCTGGTAATCCATGTCAGACTGTTGGTAGCCTTTCAATAATCTTGCTTCTTGCAAACTCTTCAGTAAAAAATGGTGGGGTTTTTGAGATATAGCATACTTTTTGAGGTGTGTTATTTCCTGATTTTTGCAAACAAGGTTCAGCAGTTCATTGAATGGCAGCAAATTAAGGGTGACTTTACCTACTTCTTGCACATTTGGGGAGATGAGGTGTTATTAGCAGTGTTTCTTTGCTGTGTTTGTGCTTGTGAGACAAACCTTTCAGTCAGTAATCCCATCAAAATTAATGGGGTCATGTGTGTGGGACACTTTGTAGCTTCTAAAAGTAATTTTCTGGCCTAGGTTTGGTGGCTGTATGAGGCAGCCTAAACGGAAGTACTGTCTCAGCCATAATTACCAATGGAAAAGACTTAGGATCAAGCCTTTGATCTGGTTTATTCTCTCAGATGTGTTTGTTCTATAGTATTGGACCGGATTCTTAACTCTGAAACTGAGGTTTTGCACAGAGGAAGCAGAAATAGATTTATGAAGTGCTCTATAGCTGCTTTTTCTGAATGAAGTACTGCTCTAATGACATATTCAGGGACTAGGTTTGTCTGCAAATCAGATTATTTAAGCTTTTAAGAGCTTCATTTTAGATGTACCAAATGGATTTTGGTGGACATTGTCAGGCCATGACATTACTCAGTACATAGATGACTGAATGTGGTGTTTCTGAAAAATTGACAGCCATGATCTTAGCTTTTCTGTGATCAGAACAAAGCATTTTCTATGCCTCTTTTCAAAAGTGTGTCCAAGTTGCTTTAAAATAACTGAAAGTGAATGCTTCCAACCAGCAGAAAATTTACACTTCATAATTTTTCTTCTGTCATGTATTGATGACCAGCTCTTCAAATCTTTTATCATGAGCTATGTCTGTAATGAGTAAATCTATTTTGAAGCTCAGTGAAACCATGGGATCACTATGAGGACTATTCACGTTAGGGAGAAATTACAAGATCATGGCTTTTTAGCCTTTTGCTTTACTAAATAACTTTAAAACCTCATTCTGATTTTGGCTGGGAAAGCCCCTTTGTTGGCCAGACACAAAATTTCCATTTGTTTACATCAGGTTTTTTTTTCACACAGAGCAGATAACAGCAGTGCTGGATTCAACATCTAAAAGCTCTCTGTCAGGATGGGTGCCTGCACCCAGCCTGCTAAGCACTGTAGTTTTACTGTTATTCATGTAGCTTGCTAATAAAAACAGTGATCTGGGAGAGTCATGAGCAGAGTTCTGCCTAATGGAGTCTCATTTAAACCGTGGCTTGCTGCTTTTCTTTTGAACTTCTCAAAAGTCTTTCTTGAGTTACACTCGATAGGAATGATAAGGGTATTGTTGCACGTTCCTCAGCAAATCTGTAACACACAGGGTGTTTTTCCACTTAGATGTGTTTGTTACATGGAAGTTGGGCCTAAGACAGAGTCTTGTTTCCAGACCAGATGTACTTTGACTTGAAGACTCTAAGATCATTAACTTGGATTTTTGGTGCATTGTAAACAACTGTGGCTTAGCCATGGGTAAAAAGCAGCTGACACTGAAAATAAACTAGGGAAGAAAGTCAGCAAATGTTTGTATAAATAGCTGAAAGAGGTGTTGGGGAGGATCCAGGCATTTGTATTTTGCTCTTAGCATGCACTCCCTACCCCATCATTCTACAAATGGCTGGGTCTTAGTGGTGTGACGAATTGTTTCACTGCTGCTAATGCTGATATTTGTCAGTGCCTTCCATCTTGCTTCACTGAGTTTTATAATGACAACTTAAAACTACAGCAGAGGAATAGGTCAGTGATTGTAAGGGGGTGTGTGTAGACCAACTTTGTTCTCGGTTTAAAGAAAATTGACTAACTGCACTAGGATGCGCTTCTTCCTTTTTTTTTCCAGGTCTCATGATCATGGTAAGTCTTGTTAATACAAGATAAGGAAAAATAAGAAAATATTTGAAAAGGGATGTTTTGGAGCAGAATGATTATGTTCTCTCAGAATGTGTTAGAAAAACATCAAAATAGCAATGTAGTTGTATTTTATGTTAAAGAAATATTCTGAAGTATACACGGGCCTAACTGATAGTGCACTTATGACATGTTTCTGAGGGACTACTCAGTATCCATGCTCATGCTCTTTGACACAGTCCACCTGTAGGCTTCAGCCTGATTGCATTGGTTTAACTGAAAAAAAAATCTCTTTTATTGAATAAACCTGGATGAATATACTTACATTAGATTAAATCTTTGAAAGTACACTATGTGCTATCTAAATCTTGAGCTAAGTACTGAGTAATTAATATACCCTATTGTTGCAGCTGAAGATAGTCTGACACCCTCAAACCAAGAATTTTGACTGATCATTTATTTATACTGACAACGTTTACCCCTCTAAAATATATTATCTCCTGGCTGTTAACCCTTTAAGATAAGCACTGACTTGCCTTCGGGCCAAGTCTTGAAGAGATGTGCTTAAGTGAGGGTCTTTTGATTAAAATGAGAATAGTGCACCAAAAGGACCAATTACGGGTTTTCAGGCAGAAAGTAGCAGCAAGGCTGTGCCCCAGTGCCTCAGTTTAGAGAGATCCTCTGAGTAGGCAAAGTGCTGATTGCTCCTATCTGGTATAAACCTTTGAGTTGGTTTCAAGGAAAATCCACCAGATTTAGGAAGCACTCTAACTTTTAAACAGTGGTACTTAGTTACTTTATGGGCTGATTTTCCTACTTGGGAGAAACTTCTTAGGACAATGTGGAACAGGGATCATTTTCTGTTTTGTTTTGTTTTTTTTTTTTTCCCCTGTGTTTTTTTAGAAAATATGCAAACAGGTGAATTTAGTCACTTGGCTATGCCAAGAACTGCCTAGTGGGTTTTGCAGCTCTTCCAGCAGAGCAGGTGTGTAACCACCACTGATGTAAGAGTTGGTTCAGTGCAGGTGGAAAGAGATCCTTAGGGCCAATTGCTCATCAGAGCTAAAGACATGGCCCAAAGGGAAATGTGCTGTCTTGTTTTAATTCCAGTGTATTCTGAGCAATCCTGTCTCCTGGAATCTCAAGGGAGATTTGGAAGAGCAGGAAACTGGAAGGGAATTGCTTTACTTGGGAAATACCCTTCTTATGACTAAGGAAAACCACCTAGTGTTCATTACTTTTCTGTGATGAAGTACTTTTAATTCATGTCAGCCTGGTCTGTTTTTCTGCCTCCTTGTCTTGGAAAATAATCTGTTGCCCAATAGGTGAATCACACTTTGTGTACAGCAAACTATTACAAATGTGCATATATTGTCAGAAATAGAAATATATAAATAACATCAAGGATCTGAATAACATCAATACTGCTAGTTGAACTACCCAAGACTTAGTTATAACTAGTTTTATCTGTCTAACTAAAATTATTTTTTTTTCCCTGGAGTGTCATGTGAAGTATGGAGAAACAGTAAGTCATATCTCCATATCTTCCAGCAAACACTGTAGCAAAAAGTAAGGAAAGAAATCTTCTTTTGTCATAATTACATAGCCTTCGTCAATGTTTGATTTCAGCATGAAATTTAAGGAGAACCCTGCACATAGCCATGCTCTAAAAGATTCTTGCCAGTTGTTAAATAGACTGAATTTTTCTTCAAAATATGCTTTTAAAAATCAAGTTATTTCTCTAAAATATGCTTCCATGGGTATCACTCAAAAGTAGGATACGTTTTTTCCCACTTGGCTGGTAAATGTGGCTGTTTTGATTTGTGTTTGTCCCTCTGTAAAGGAGAGAATTGTTACAGTCATTATTGCTTATATTTAGCACATCCAAAAAGAAGGGTACAAATTCAGGAAAAAAAGAAATAATCATACAGTTAAATGAATTATTTCTGTTCTGTGTACTTCTTATATGGCCTTGGCACAGCATGCCATTTATACCCCACTACCTTGGGTCCATCTGCTTAAAAGAAAGAAGAAAGAAAAAAGAAAAGGCAGACAAAACCAATGAAATAAAGCACTTGAAATATTTTCTGCCCTTGCTGGTTTTGCTGTGTAGGCTATCTAGCAGGTAAAGAACTGGTCATGTACAATTTTAAGAAAGCACAGTACCCAGACAGCACAGCACCTAGACCCTGCCTCTGGGCAAGGTTGCGATGCCAACAAGAGGAGGCCAGATACAGGATGACTCTGTGTTTGCAATCCCGGGCATGTAAGTGTGAAAAATGCCTGCTAACAAAGGATGCAGTACCCTGGGGAGTGCAATTCATGCAGAATAGAAGTTGTCAAGAAGGTGGTGCAATATTACCATGGTTCCTGCTTCTTTGCCTTTTCTAACAAGAATCAGATACACACGGAAGTTTTCACTACAATAAAGTTGTGAGAACTAAAAAGTAGTATCAGGTTCCTGCATCTGGCTTAGCTTTAGAAGTGGAAATATAGTAATGGGATAAATAAAAGGGCCACCCACTATAAAGTGTGGGTGACCAGTATAAGGAAAAAGCATCCCCCCCCCCTTTAATGCTTATTTATTCCAAAGGCTGTTACAAAGAAATTGCTCTCAGTCTGATGTAGTGCCAAACACAGGGGATTAAACTTTTTAATGACTTTTTGTTGACCAACATCCAAGACATCGAGGAACAAAAGAGATTCTATAACTCCACATAAAGAATATTCAGACAAGAAGAAAGTGCTTGAAAACATAAGTTCAGAAGATAGGATAAAAGGTGGCAGGGAAAAAGATAAATGCATGTCTCAGCAGAAGAACCGTTTATTTTGAGGGCGGAGAACAGATTTAGAGCTAATTCCATGTTAAATGCCAGAATTCTAGATAATTGCTTGCTAAGAATGACTAGAATAGGACAATGTCCATTTTGGCTTGATTCAGAAATTATTCTTCTTTCTTTTCTTTCTTTTCTTTCTTTTCTTTCTTTTCTTTCTTTTCTTTCTTTTCTTTCTTTTCTTTCTTTTCTTTCTTTTCTTTCTTTTCTTTCTTTTCTTTCTTTTCTTTCTTTTCTTTCTTTTCTTTCTTTTCTTTCTTTTCCTCTATTTTTTCTTTCATTTCTCTTAGATTAGGTGGGGATTTTTTCCCTACAAATTAGATATTTTTTGAAATCCTACTGTTCTGTCTCTTTTTGTTACGGTCCCTTGCACTGAAGGACGTCTTGCTTGAAAATGGAAAGGGGCCCATAAGATTGAGAAGTGGGTGTAGTCGGAGTTCGGTGTCTGGAATGAAAGATGGTCCCCGAGTGACTATTGCAGACTGAAACTAAGAGCAGTCTCTCCTAACTCAGGGGCTGCAGACATAAATGTAGTCTGAAGCCACCCTGTTCTTGCCTCCTGGACTGCATGTGCTCGCTTTCTCTTCTGAGAATTGGGGTCTGGGTTTGTTTGAATTAATAGTGAAGTCATTACACTATGTAAATATGTTAGTCTTCATCTGGTTTTACTCACAAGCTATTCTTGCCTTGCTGTGCTGTTCCTGTTTTCTTGTTTGTGCAAAATTAACCAGGAGCATTTTAAAAGAAAAGGGGGGAAAAGGGTGAATAGTGTTGAAACCTTGATTGCTACGTTATTTACCACAGGCTGAAGTGGTAGGCAGTTCTAACTTAATCATATAATAAGAGTACAATGACATTTTTAATGGAGCTTTTAGGAACCCTTTCCCTTTGTCATCTTTGGCCTTCTTTGAGTAAACTGTGATAATTTGCCTTAATAGCCTAGTATAACAATTTTTCATTTTACTTGAGGAGTCAGCTGAGCAGCAGTATGAGTCTAAGCACTTCACAGAGGTTGCTTGTGCCCTCAGGGGGCTGTGACCAAGTGTTTTCCCAGGACAGCTGGTTTTCTGCAGGTAGTCCCACTGCATGAGCACTGCTGGCTCCTCATCCAAGCACAACTGCTCCTAGAATGAGTCAGGATGAGGAGCTACACTCTCATACTGTAATTTTTCCTGTTGCTATGAAAAGGAAAGCCCCAAGCTGCATTATTGACTTGTCCTGTTTCTCAGTCTCACTCGTGCAGACCAATTGTAAAAACTGAAGAAATACTAACTTTTTTTGTTTCGTTCTTTTTCCTTAAAACTCGTGGACTTCTGTGGTAATGCCTCTGAATCATCTGTGGTACAAGAGATTGGAGAGTGGGAGCTGGTGCAGGTACCCCAGAGTTGGTTGGTTGTTCTGACATTAAAGCTGGACTGATGGAATTTTGACGTCTGATTTCAATTCTCTGTAGGTGCTTTGGCATTCTCAATTCTCCCTGCAGTGGAGCAGTTGCAGCCATCATGTTGCAGCGGGGCTCACGCAGAACAGGGAAAGAGGGAAGGTGTTCAGAATATCAGATGACAGTGGTGGTTTCTGATGCATAGAGAAAGAACTGGGGGTTGGAAGAGGCATGTGAGCCAGGTGTTCCCGCACAGATGACCATCAGGGAAGGAGACAATAATGCTGACATTCAGTAATGATGTTAGATTGTGGTCAGCAGTCTGCTGAGGTGGAGACTGCAGTTCATCCTTCTCAGACATATGGCATCTGGCTGTCTTTCCAGCTGCCACAAACTCATGTTTTCAGGGCTGCCCTTTTAAATATGAAAATCAGAGAAAGTGCATTTTGAAAAATGGTGGCTTAAATGCTTTGTATTCTGCAATGCAAAGTGTATTCTGTAAGGAATACCAAAGTAATTTCCAGGGTGAGGATTGTAGATGCTGCACAAATGTTTATAACCTGAAATCATTCTCTCTCCAGGCAGTGTAGCAGACAAAGGAGATTTTTTGCACTGACTTCTATAAGACAGGTTTTCCCCCTCGTTTTTCTAGAATTTGTGAATGTTTGAAAGCAAAGGCAGTTTACTCACTTAGCAGGAATACTACAGAAGGTAAAGCTGTTATCTCATTTTTTTTTGCTCTGTATACATGCTTGCAGAGATGGCTTCCAATAAAAGCTCCGCCTTGACAGTGTGCCATGATCTGTAGATGTTCAAACCCAGGTGTTAAACAGTAACTCGCTGCCAGTTTCCAGCAGTGTTATTCTACACCCAACCACATCATCTGAGTATTTCCCTCTGGTTTAATGTCTGGTACTTTAGGAGCCATAGGGTCTGCTAGCTGTTTTAATCTGGATAGTATTCTTAGGATTCCAACTGCTCATCCATTGCAGTAAACACGTTGATCAAAAAGTCAGAAGACTCTCATGCTGAAATGGATGATAAATAGCCAATTAGAGACAAAACTAAAAAGAAAAACCATCAGAAAATGAGTGGGGAAAAGGCAGAGATAAAAGGGCAAGAACAGTATGCTGAAAAGACTGAACATAGAACAAAGCACATGTTAACAAACCTTCATTCTTTGAGCAGCCTTTGGTGATGCATTTGAAAATGACATAAAATCAAGACTTGGAGGCTTCCTGTCATATTGATTTAGAACTACACTGATGACTTCAAAGATTACCTAACATTGTTTTGATGTTCTGTTGTGATGCTGCTGCCGGTAGTTCACCAAACAATATGAATCAGACACATTGAGACAGAGCCTATAAGATTTGGGGTCAAACTGAATGTTCCCCAGATTTTTGTACCTTCTTTAATCATGTCTTCTGTAAGGTCCCAGTTCTACAGTGCAGGAAGCCATCTTCAAAATCAAGCAGAGTAGGTGGCTTGTGATCTCTTCAAATGTTGAGGAGGAAACACTGCTATGAAATAATCATGGTCATAATACCAGGTAGACAGGGAAAAGCTGAGCACCTTAATATGTACACTGTGCATGGGGCAGGAAACATAGTTTGCTTCCTTTGAGAAGACAGGATTCAGCAGAGTGATGCCAATATGGACCTAAGGGTGATAATTTGTCTTAAAGATGGGATAGAATAGGAAAACTCATAGCTGTGCTGCTTCAGGGACAATAATGTATATGCTGTATTCTGGAGCAAGTTTGATGCTGTTCTGTGATAAACAATGCACATATCTGTGCATATTTTGGGCATACTGTGCTGCCCTTTAAGTTACTTGAAAATGTAACTGATTTCTGGTTTTATCTAAATAAGGAATTGAAGGTGAATTAAATTCAATAAAATTTTAAGGTGGATTATTCTAAGTATGTTAAACATTTGGGTTTATACTTTTGTGACACATGTAAAATGCACTAAATTATGGCAGGTTTAACTGAGATAATAGTATCCTCCCAGAAATTTTGCTGATCCACCTGCAGTCTTTCAGATTACCTTCTTCCATATGTCCTTCTGAAGCCAAGGCCAGCTTTAAATAGACACTACCTCCTCCCAGTAGGACACAAAATGTAGGTAGTTCTGTAAGAGATTTATAAGCTGTAGAATAACAGGTTGGAGTGATCTAGATAGTCTAGGCCTAAAATGCTTGTTGAAATTCATTAGGTGGGCTGAGAGACGCATAGGGTCACATGTGAGTGAGATATTCAGGAAAATCCTTGGAGGTTTATGTCTGCACTGGGAGAGTCACTGCTAACACTGACTAGTGCTGTGTGAAATAGGCAGCACAGCTCCCCTGTTTATTTGGAGGTGTTTGACTCTCTTTCCACCAGATGCAGCTACACACTCCCCCTGAGCACAGCTCCCTCCACAACTTCCTAGTGCTTGAAGAACAGGATGTTGTTTTCTGTGGCATTATTTTTTGGACAAGGAAAACATATGAGAGGACCCCTGCGACTCTTGCCTAAGTTGGTTCAGAAGGACCTCAGTGAGGTTTGTTTTCTGGTTGTTAAGATCTGAGTTTTCTTTGGCTCCAGCAAATCATGAGAGCTGGACTACTGCAGGTTGTAGAAATGTTCTTTCCCTGGTGGTCTAGCAGTGGATTGAGAATTCCTTTGAAAATGAATATTGTTTAATAATGCAGGCTTCTGGGACCATTATCCACACAGTTTGAAGGAATGATCTTTGGAAGCTGCAGTATATGTACCCATGATGTAGCACTCTGTGAATCAGACCTCATGTAACAGCAATGTTGTGTTAAATAGAAGAGTTAAAAATAAATTATCTCTAGAAGAAAGTGCTTGTACTGAATCTAGAGGCTGAATATGGCACTTTTCTCTTTAGGTCTGGCAGAGAAATGGGTCAGAGTTATAATATTTTAACAAAAAGGAGGTTTGTCGAGAAAAAATTGAATCATTAAACTTGCTATGGCAACTGAAAGAAGTAAAACTCTTTCTTTGCTGTTAAGTTTTTCTTTTAGAAAGGATCTGTGCCACAGCAGTCACTGAGAGTTGAGAGTTTCTGGTTTCTCAGTCTGAGACAGGATCCATGTCTGGAGCTGTCTGAGAGCACAGCATGATTTCCTCTGTGGGATAAATTAACCATGGCTTTGTGCTTGCACACAGTGAGATCCCTCACTATCATCTGTGCCTGTGCTGAGCTAAGAATAGAAAAAAGCAACATCAGCAGTGCTGTGGGAAAAATACATGACTCCAGATGGCTGCTGATAAATACTTTTCTTGTTTGGGATTAATAATAAAATAGTAAATAATAGTAATTTCTCATCCACATCTTAACCTACATGTCTGCTTAGCAGCTAGGAGAAAGTTAGGCTGAAGTCTGTCAAAGGTGGATTTTTCTGGATACACCTGAGAAGCTATCAGTAAATAGTTTAGTTGCCTTGTAGGGAAAAAGACAACCCACAAAGAGCTGGGAGTTTTCTTTGTTTGTTAGTTATTAAAAGGCTTTGAATTCCCCTCTTACCCCTTCCATTCTGCTTTATCACATTCATGTGCTGCTGAATAAAGAGCTATTATTTCCATTGTTACTAAGGTTTGTATCCTGTGAGATCATGTTAGGATTTCTCTCAGACTTCTGAGAGAATCTTCACTCTGTCTCCAAAGAGGCGAGTGAGACGAATCCCACATGTGATGTATTCATTTAGCTCTACAGGCCACATGTTGCATACAACTGTCCCACCAATGTTGATATGTTAAAAGCCAAAACAAATTTGAGACCCAACTCAGAATCAGGCCCAACTGGGGAGCCAAACAATGACTTGCATTCTTTGTAGTTAGTCTTGACAGCAGGCTACTTGGTTAAAGCATATGTTTGCATTTCCTAATTTATTGGCATGCTTTTAATTTGGATTACTAATTCTTCAGAGAAAGAGAAAAGAAAAAGAAAACATGGCACCCCTGTGGCTATTTCATATGTTTGCTCTGTGGGGATCAAGTCCTTGCTCTGAAAGATAGTTCTGTCCTGTCCAAAGCAGGATGGTAAGGAGAGACTCTCACCATGATTGAGCCAGTTGGTTGCTTCATTGTGCCTGATGGCTTTGGAATATTAAGCAATATGCCCAAGACTAAAGGCAAACAAGCTCTTTTGTTCATCTCTCAAATGGAGGTTGGGAACTCTGTCCTCTTGCCTATAGTTCAGGACAGTTTTGATCATCTAGCCAGCATACTGGCTACAGAGAGGTCAGCTTCCACCTCCTTCACAGTCATTGTTTTAAAATTTACAGAAGTATGATTAATTGAAATAGAAAAAATTACTTTTTTTCCTTAAGTAACAAGCAAGTAATAAACTGAGTTACAGTACCAATTCATTTGTGGTAACCTGTCTCACAGACATTGCATGAATATAAAAGATTGTGTAGATGTGATATAGAAGAGATTTTGACAGCAGAAGGTGTCTGTAGTATGTGGTAGCACAGCCTAGTGGCACAGGTGTTTGCACAGGATATTAATAAATAGGGATAGTATGTACAAGACTGAGGAAGAGCCTAAATTCGTTTTCTGACATATGGGTGGGTACCTAGGAAGCAAGGCCATTCCTGGGTTAATGTATGTGTCCATTTCCTTGAATCCCTTGTCTCACCTTTGCAATATAGCTACTGCTTCTTTGCCAAGTGAGAGAGGATGATGAAGGACTGACCTGGTAGCTCTGGACAGCTCTCACTTTTTGGCTGTACAACTGCTTGTAGCTTTTCTCCTCTTCCACTCAGTCCCCACTATCATCAGGGGATGATTGTATGGACCAAATCTGGCAGAGTATGCAGAACAGTAAGTGCAGTGGTACTGTCATTTCTGTGGCACGTGAAACTTCATCTGACCTGCTGAGTGCTGCTTGGCATCTGCAGTGAAAGGCTAATGGACAACCTCCATGCTGTTTCTTCTGCTGGGAGGGGTAGTAGCTGTGATTTTCTGCCAGGACTGACTCTGCACTTGGATTTTATGATGTATTTTTAAAAAAAGTTAATTGCTTCTGGGGGAATCACTACTGATATCTGTTACATCAAAACACCTATTTGGGCACAGCTCCTCTCAGCGTTGAAGGTGGGTCTGAAGCCAGCAGTGTCTCAACTGCTTGTGCTGGATAAGTGATGACACAGTCTAGGTAAAAATGCCAGTGGCTCTTCCTGCCTTTAACTGCCTTGATTAGCTAGTACAGTGTGGAGTACTTCAGCATAAAAACAAATGAGACATCATAATACAAGCAGATGAGAGCCTGGTGACTAAGGCACTGGCTGGGAATATTGTCTTCAAGTATTTGCTGGAGGCCATGCTGAAATTCAAGACCTTATCTCCCAAAGCTCAATAAAGTATGTTTGCCATCAGTCTCTCACCCTTCAGCACATTGCAGCATCTGTCTGAGTCTCCCCCTGGAGTGCTTCTCCATTACGTTTTATAGTACAAGACAGAGAGACTCAAACTGTTTGACTTCTTAGCACAACAGTCTCACCACTTAATATTGTTACAGCTTGCAGTGAAACTCTGTGGTGCCTATAAAATATGTGTGATAGCAAATGACTCCAGCAAAAATATCAAGAAAGTGACATTGCATTGAGAAAAGGAGCTAAGAGCTTCTCTGTCAAAAGGGGAAGACAAAGGTAAACATAAACATCACTGCTGCATGATTCTCAAACAATGGGAAGGACATTACCCACAATAGCCACAAAATGAAGACAGTCAGTTCCTTATGCAGTGTTCCTGGGAAGTTAATATAAAAAGGAAGATCTTAGTGCTTGGAACGACTTGTTCAACTATAAAAATCCCCAACTTTTGTCCTCTATCTTCTGCATAATTTTCCTTGAGTATTTCTATCATGCATTCATGAAATTTTGAATATAAATTCAGATGGAAAGGAATATTCTCTTTCTCCAAGAGAAAAGTTTAACATCTCTGTGTTGTTGTGACCTGACTGGTAAAGATTAGTCTTGGTGGACTGATGCAGGTGACATTTTGGCACAGCACAAGCAACACTCATTTCAACATCTAGCCTGAATCCTCCAACATTGTGAAAATCTCTTTGCTGTACAGTTTTGGACAAGTAATCAACAGTATCATTTATACAAGGATTGTAATGGCTAATTGGAATGGCTGAGGAAAAACCATGTCAGTAAACAATGCTCGTAATCAGATAACACATTCTGAAAATGTGACTCATTATCACAGGCAAATCTAGTTCATGTCATGCTACGGGTGACTTGATTGCCTGTAAGCGGGATTAAAAAATAAGATTGTTTAAATGCAGCTTCAGGGAGTGCTATGTATTTTATCTCAGTTTCATCTGGTTTCCCATAATATCAAAGCTGTGTTTAGTGGATGGAGATTTACAACCAGAAAATGATATGTGTAGCTGAAGAATGTGAAGGGATGATGTGCCTTATAGAATTAGTTATCATTGCTGGGGAAGTAGAGCTGGTTTACAGCTTGCTTCTTCCCTCTCCATCTGGGACTGATCTGTGTCTTTGTGTTGTATATAGGAAATGTTCTCTACAGTTCTCTGAATGTAAAGACTCTGTTCCAGGCACTGTGGTGCAGGAGATTTTGGAAACCTTGACTTATGCATAGATAATAGTTAACATGCACATTTTTAGAAGTATGTTTTCTTTACCCTGTATTTTAAAGAAGTATACCTAGATTGACTCAAGTGACAACAAAGGAATAATTATGGATGCATTTTCCTCCTGCTAGCCAAGGCTAAGTACACAATATATTATTTTGTTTTATTTTTCTGTTTCTATAATGAATGCCACACAGCAATAGAAATTACTCTGCTGAGAGCAGGAATTATGTCTATTCTAATGAATATCTAGTGACTAGGAAACAAACACAAGGCTGTATAGGCATTTTTGTTTTAAGGTCCTGGTGATTGATAGCCAGGCTATAAATGGATAGTGATTTTGGCAGATCAAAATGGTTGGTGGCAGCAGGCATTTGCAAGAGGGTTTCTTGTATGGCTGGCTGGTAGCTGGTCTTTTGAGTGGACCTGTTAGTTATTATCTAAGCTACATGTAACAGACTTATTTTTTGATGCGCTGCAGTCATTTGCCTTAGGTAGGTCAGTTTTGGCTTATTGTAATTCAGAAGTATCATTTTTATTTAGGAATGGGCTCTAGATTGGGAAGAAAGGCTGGGTTCTTTTGATTTTCCTAGCAATTTTTGAAGTTGTCTTTTGTTACTTTTACCATCTGTCAAGGACAGAGAGTAGAGCTGACAATTAGATGCGTATCTTAAAATATCTTTTCCACGTCACTCAGCTTAAAAGCCAAAAGTAAAACAATCACTAGATATGGTATGTAAGAGCATTCATTAGCACCATTCAGGATCAGGGAACTCTTTTTTTTTTAAGAAGCTATTTGAGGAACCAAAATAAAACTGCAAGTAGGCTTCTTGCTGACAAGTTGCAGGTGTATGCCACATGCCCATATTGGAAAAAAGATGCAGTTATGAAGGTCTTGATGACAGACAAGGGTCTAAAATGCCTTCATCTCCAGGTTTTAGCCAGTCCATCTGTTTTTTATTTGCATTTCCTCCAGCTAGCAGAGTTAGTATTTTCCAAATTCAGTATAACCATGCACAACTCTATATAAAATTGTTTTTTTTTTTTTTGCTTTGTAACATCCATAGGTTAGTAAGGTATAATTTAAATTAGGAAAGTATTACGTTTATGGTAACTATATAATAAATTTTAAGTCAGTTTTATTTATTAGTTTTGGAAAAATGAGGGAAAAGAGTGATGGGATTAAGGAAAGAGCACTTTCGCTCCACTTTGCTAAAATAAGTAGAATCTGCTTATGCCTTAAGAGTACCAAAAAAGGTATTTCTATTTGTCACTTATTGGTACTTCTAGCTTAAAAGATCTGTCCTTCTTTGATTTCATCCTCTTGAGGAAATGTCCATTCTTAAGGCTAAAAGACTTCCACACAGTTTGGATTACTCCAAACAGCTGCACCCTGGAAAAATTCTCAAAGGCACATATTCAGAGGGCAGAAATAATAAGGCAACAGCACTTGGGAAATATCCAGCCAGCACTTTTGGTACTGTAAAGTAAATTTTGACAACCAACTCATGAAGTCACATGAGAAATGGCATCGTTTCCCCTCCCACTACTGACATGAGAGAAATTTGTTAGGTTTTCTTTGAAGACCTCTTGTTTCTTATGTGATTCTCAACAGAATCGCATGAAGATAGATAAACAAGGGTTTCTCCATCTAAAGAAACAACTTTCAAAGTGAATTCTTAAAGATTTGGAAGTTTTTCTTTTCTGAGAAAAAATATGTCTCTTGATTTCAAAAATAATTACAGAAAAGTAATAATTCTACACTGGAAATTAGTCAGTTGAGCTTTTTTTGGGGGGTGTGTGAACAATTAATTAAAAAATAATTTTGAAAAACAATGGTTTTATTTATTTGAAATACTGGAAAAAATTAGTTGAGGAAATGTAAGCATAATTTTCCAGGAAGTGCACAAAATTTATTGTCATCTTTTTTTTATTTAAACAAATTCCTCAAGAATAATTTTGAGGAATGGAAAAAAAAAATCTGTAATTAATTTTACAGGCAGTAAAATTAGATTCAAACAGATAGCATAGTTGTAGCTGTGTAAGAGTCAGCAGAAAGCATCCTGGAATGTGGCAGTGTGTGTTATATTTCTTTCAAGAATCCTCTCTTTTCCTTTTGTAGGAATAAAGTTTTCTTTGTCTTGATGGGAGAATGCAGTGCTTTTGCTTTTTTTCTTTTTTTTCTTTTTAAAGTCTGTTTTCCTGTGAGGTAATGCTGGCTTTGATGAATAGAGAAGAATTGTATACCCATGTATCTGCTTTCAGGGGATGATATGTGCAAGATATTTTGTACTCTATAATACATTCCATGCTGCATACCATAGGGTGTTGTTTAGCAGGTGGCAAGTATAAGGAGTATACTGAGACCAGAAGTGAATGAAAGGTTATCAAAGTGAAATGCTGACCAGTGATGTTTGTTCACTTCAAAGGAGTCCCACTGGTGTGGGCCAGGGATGAATGGTGAAGTTACAGACATTTGAATGAGTGTGATGCAGATAGTCATGATGACAACATTGAACTTATTATAATAAACCAGTGTGTTTGACAACTGTCAAAGGAAGAATGCCTCCTCAGAGTTGAAACTGAAATGTTACCTATTGGAGGGTGTGTTTCAGTATTGTTACTGGCTTTCATGGCTGTTTTGATTGTTCATTGTGGAGTTTTGAGCTCTTGCCTGTGAATCCACAAAAACATGAATTCTCTTGTGCCCACATACGTTTGAAATAAGGGAAGTTGAAACCATGAGCAAACAGGTTCTATCTCTTATTCTTTAAGCAATGACCAGCAGTTGTGTGAGCTTAAAGATTGCCGTGTGACTGCAGTGGAACACCCCTAGTTGCATATCCTAGCCCAGTGAATTGTTACCTCAGCTATTGTTTTATTTTGGAGGTTTAAGTGGTAGTTTGTTTTCTTAGTTTTTTGTTTGTTTGCTTGTTTTGTATTGTGGGGTTTTTTTGGTTTGTTTTTTTTTTTTTTAATGGGCTGCATTCATTCCTTGTGCAAAGGAGTGCCTCACTATAAACTTTCTCTTCCCCACCAGGCCTATCCTTGCACTAATGACAAGGAATGCGAAGTTGGGCGATACTGCCACAGCCCTCACCAAGCCACGTCTGCGTGCATGATGTGCCGGAGGAAGAAGAAGCGCTGCCACCGGGACGGGATGTGCTGCCCCGGGAACCGCTGCAACAACGGTACGGCTGCCAGCTCTGGGCTTTTCTGCAGAACATCAGCCTTCTTGACATCATCTGTTTCTATGAGTGTTCCTAGCAACAGTATTTTTTCCTGGGTGATAGCTCTTCTTTTTCTAAGCCAAGAAAACTTAATTGTCTAGTTTGTCCCACTCTGCCTAATTTTCTTCAATAGTATTTCTATGTTTAGGGCTCAGGAGGTACTACCAGTATTTTCTTGTATTTTGTGGTGGAGAAACACAAAAATGCTGCCTAAAATCACTCTACATTTAGTGTGCTTTGATTCATTGGAAGACTGCACAGAAGTCATATTTTAAGAAAGCAAAGGAGACTTAATGAATCTTGAATCTACTCTCCCTGAGGAGATTTATAACCATACTGTTCGCATTTCCATGGAGACTGGAGAGAGATGTCTGTAAGGAGCTCTCCAGGGGCTCAGACCATAAAGCCAAAGTGAGAGACTGTCTGACAGTGAGTGAAGCAGAGCTGTGGTGAGGCTAAGTGCCAGGAGCCAGAGGTGAATGTGTCATTAGAGCAGAGCTTCACTGAGGCAAGCCCCAGTGCTTTCATCGTCCTGACCTGGTCAGTGCATGCCTCTCAGCTGCTTTTCCTCTTATTCAAATCTTTGAGTGGCTGTCTTTTCCTTGCAGGTATTTGCATACCAGTAACTGAAAGCATCCTTACTCCTCACATCCCTGCTCTAGAAGGGCCACGCAACAAGAAGAATGGTCATTATGCGAGCAAGGATTTGGGATGGCACAACCTGGGGAGGCCCCGATCCAAGCTGTCACACATAAAGGGTAAGATCACATTTGGACTGGACTGCTCTGTTCCTTCATGTCATGAATCATGTTATTGCTGTTAAGATACAGCAGTGGAAACCAGAAATAGGCAGTAATTTCACAGGGAGGGAATGTCTATTGTGAGATCACAGCATGACTCAGAAAGTGATGTAATGTCAACTGACAGTTCCTGTGATTGAAACAGCATCTGCTTTCTTCTCTGTATCAGATGTGGACTGACAATCATGTTATCAGTTGTGCAAGACTGCAGACATCCTCCTCTTGTAATAGCCATGTAGTTGAACACTTCTATTTCTGCTTACAATCCTGTAGCTGAATTTCTCCTTACTTCTCTTCTTACTTTCTCCTTTCTTCTCTTCTTATGGCAGGTCTCATGAATTACCCCCTTGAACCTTCCTCATTAATAATTTCTCTTGTGTTTACATCCTTCAAATAGCCACAGGTGGAAATATCACCTCTCCTTTTTCTCAGTTCCATTTGCATAAGTCTGCACTGAATCTGTACTTTCACATTTTTCCATGAGATAAAATAATTTGGTTGCTCTTTTTAGGACACGAAGGCGATCCCTGCCTACGGTCATCAGACTGTATTGAGGGACACTGCTGTGCTCGCCACTTCTGGACCAAAATTTGCAAGCCTGTGCTGCATCAGGGGGAGGTGTGCACCAAACAGCGCAAGAAAGGGTCCCATGGACTGGAGATTTTCCAACGATGTGACTGTGCCAAGGGTTTGTCTTGTAAAGTATGGAAAGATGCCACCTCCTCTTCTAAATCAAGACTTCATGTGTGCCAGAAGATCTGAGTGAGGATTGGGAAGATATTATTAAGTGACTGTGGCTTTATGTGCTTAATGCATTATGGCATGGCAGAAAAAGGGGACTGCAAATGAAAGTGGAATGGCTAAAGTGACAGAGTATGAGTAGAAGTCACACCAAATGCATTTCTTTTTGAGCTCGTGGTAAACACAAGTGTAGCTGGAGTTCACTTACCACGTGGTTTTCCTGTAAATAATTCTACAGTTTGTGGGAAATGCTAGTATGCAAACAAGTAGAGTGGAAATGAATGTCACTTACCTTGCTGTGTTGTCCCATGATGTTTCAGGGGTTCAGTGTTAGGGCTACAGTGGGTCTACAGTGTGGTAAGCATTTTCTACAGAAATTGTATACATTGTACTCCTATAGGAAGCAGTGCACGCCAGGAAGACTCATCTGTCAACACATCATTGCAGGTGTGAGAAATTGAAATAAAATTACTGTGAATGTCTACATGCCCTCGTTATTCAGGGCTGACATTCAGCAAGGAAGCACTCCTGCAGGACAAGAGTGCTATGTTTTGCAGGCCCTTATGAAAGTGAAAACTGGCCATCCCAAAATTTCAAGAGAGCAGCAGTTTATCTAAGAGGAAGCATTTAAAAAGAGTTTTGTTTCCTATACATGGGTAAATTGAAATGCTTTATGTAGTTCAATGTCATAGTAAGGCACTTAATTACTTGTATTTTTCTCAGTTTACTGCTAATATACGTTGGGTTGAACAGATGAAGCAAATATGTGTGCATGCTGAATCCAGAATTATATACAGGCAGTTCCTCATTAGTCCTAAATATACTTTACTTGCCTAAGCATTCTTGCATTATAGACATTTCCAAAAGAAATAGCAGAGTGTTGAAGTGCTTAACACAAAGAGCTTTGAAGTTGTTTCTCTATTGCTGTTATAATATAATATATTCAACACCTCAACATTTTTTGAGGTGTTTCAAGCATACTGCTACAAACTCAAATTTTTACATCTTATGGTACTCTGCAGCAGTATAATGGATTTGTTCTCGAGACAGCAGAGAAAGAGGAGTTGAGTCTTGTGAGCATCTCCTCTCCTGCAGAAGAGGATGTAAGAAGATGGCATGACCACAAATGACTTGTTAAACATCATGTGATGTCACAGCATACCAGCCTCTAGCATGTATTCAGCCTGAAACTGATGTCCTGTCACTCTGGAGTGTTCTGCCAGGAATGACAGAAATATATAGACTGTGGAAACAGCTGCCAACCCTACGTTGTTTGTGTACTGGTTAAAAAAAAGGACAGCCTCTCTCCTGTGTCTTGTCTCACAGGTCTTTTCAAACTTTTAAAATTATACTTATTTTCAAATATTCCTTTGTATAAACTTTGGTAAAGAGACTGATATTACTTTAAAGAAGTCTAATTCTATAATTGACCTACTGCTATGTTGTAATTACCCATTTATAATTACCCATTTTCATGTTCTATGGTACAAAGATAAAAAGATACTTTTCTGTTTATTCAGTTCTGCACAACATGGGTAAGCCAGTATGTAGTTTTACTTTGAAGACCACATTGCCATTACCTGACACATTTTTCCACCAGTGGGAAGCTTTAAAGCTTTAGCTTAGCTACACTACTTGACTCAGCCTTCCTAATTAGAACACAGACCTCATTTTCAGTGCCCTTATCTTTCATAAGAGTCTAAAGCAGAAGAGTATTTCACACACCTCCTTCCCTACTGGAAACAACTCTTCTTACTCTAGCATTTTCCAATATCACTGAAACAGGAATAAGGCTCAGAAACTGCAAAATACTAAAAAACTCCAGGAACCAATTTTACAAGTTTTATTTACATGGATGCAACACATACTCAGAAGAGGAACTCAAGTGCCCTCATTGCTTAAGTGCTCACTACATATGAAAGAAAATGAGCAGGTGGTTTTCAGAAATTGAGTCCCAGCATTTTTTAGCTCTTCTTATTGTCCTACCCGCCATTTTGCTCTTGCAAAACACAGTTATTTGGGATAATTTATTTACAGGAAATGTTTAATGAGATGTATTTTCTTATAGAGATATTTCTTACACAAAGCTTTGTAGCAAAATATATTTGCAGCCTGTTGAATTTAATGTAGAAAAATGTATAATAAGATTAAATATATTAAATTTCTTTTCACATTCCTCCCCAAGTATGTTACCCATATTCTTTTCCTTACTTGCTGCTTAAGAAGAATAGTACTTTACAGAAAGACAAGCAAATCAATTGAGAAAACAATCTTGTATCTTAGCTATGCAAGTAAAAACATCTGATTGTACTTGTGTCTGTGTGTAGGCTGAGTTCTGGTAAAGAACATGAAGGTCATCTTAAAATCCCCAAACATCATTTCTACAAAACTGGTTTAAGTGACAACTACCTGTATGCTTCTCTTGGGTTGCTTTAACCCTAAACACTCAAGAATGCACTTTGAAAATAATGCACCTGGTTGTGTATTGTAGAATCAACCAGGTTAAGTAGGAAAGATATCCAGACACATTTCCTGGATAGTGATACATACCAGAGGGACTCATGCTGGATAAAGGTGGTATTCAAATTACATAGCATTTTGTTAGAGGCTAGAGCGTGCAAATGCACTCCTGCAAAATCTATAACAAGCAATTCTGAAATGCCAACTTACAACATTCAGCTCTAATAACATGAAACAATCGATGTGACACAACTGTGAATACCGTTAATAAAACCAGCCAGGTTTTGATCCCAGGAAAACTCCTGCCGAGGACAATAAATATTGCAAAATAATGCCTGTGGTTATTGAGCAATGGTCTTGATATCCTTGTTAGTTGTTTCTGGTAACCATTTGCTCCAACAGATGTACATTTGGGGGATGGAACGGTCTCCAAGTCACACAGCTGATTGTATAAAATGAAAAGGTTTAGCTACTGTCATTTGCAATATTTGGTTGGTAGGCCTTTGAAAATTCCAACACTTTTAACGTCAACACAATAAAGTTGTGAGCATTTTCAATGCCCAATGACTTCAACAAAGACTGCCAAAGTCTTCAGAGATTTCATCTGGGAACAACAACAATAGGCACAGGCAGTTCCTTGCATGCCACAAATGCTGAGCCACATAGCTGAATGGAGTAGCATGCAAGCAGTTTCAAAAGACTGAACTTTGGTTGTTTAGAAGACAGTCTGTCAATGTTTTGTGGAAATATACATCAGTTTGAGAATAAAAGAACAGCTAAATTTTGGGATAATTGCTCTCACTCACTCTGTCACTCATCATGGGAATTAAGAATGAGTTTGGTTCAGAAACATTTCAGAAATCTGCTGTCATGACAGAAGTACACAAGATGTTATTGGTGAACAATTCAAATAATTTCCCTATTAGCCTAGAATAGCCTCAGCAATGCAACATCTCTTTGGAAATACTTACTAACTTTCCTAAAAATAATGGATTTCTACTTTATAACTACGTATATTTGATTTACAGTATAAATGTGGGTGTGTAACTATTACTGTACTATTTGCTTTGTATCATTTTGTTTGCAACCTATAGTATTTATGATTTTAAACATTTTTTAATGAAAACAATTAAAATTATTTATCTGCTTCTATAACAACACTTTCAACAGCATACATCCAGCATCTGCCACCTAAATTAGAATTCACTGAAATTTAAGCCATCTTCTGCACATTCTGACTTTCCAGCTCATTGTCTCAGCAACAGCAAAATAGCCCTCACCAAACACCATAAAATATCTTGGGCAGAGGCTGAGAAGAGACATTCCTAAACTATTCCTTCCCTCTCTGCTTTCACTTTAGAGCTCTGCATCATCACCCCCACTAGAAAAAGTAAGTGTTATCAAAGAAAATTTGTATTTTTCATCCCTTCCAGTTTGCTTTCCTTCTAGGAAAGCCATTTAATAAAGAGATCCCAAAGGTCAAACCCACAGAAACTCATACAACAGAGGCTCTAAGCTCAGGCTTTTAGGAGTTTTGAGATCTATCCTCTAACTTTCAAAAACTTAATTGCTAGGAGAATTATGTAATATCATGACCACATATATAAAAAAATAAAGAAACCTTGTTCTTTGGATTGTCACTCACATGTTCTGGAAATAACTGCCCACAGTGGTGGAGTAAAAGCAAACACTTCCTCTTCACCCAGGCAACCTTACCTGTAGTCCCTGACAAAGGGAAAGCAGTTGTTTTGTATTTCTTTAGCTCTGGGCACAGTGTACACAAAGGAATCATTAATTTTGTTTTATAATAAATTTATGGTTTCTTATCTTGCTTACCAGTCTGAGGTATGATATCTCTCTTTTGCTGCATTAGACAGGAGTGAAGAAACAGCCTTAGCTTCAAGGTCTGTGCTCCCTCATTTAAATCCTAATGTTTCACTGAAATAAATAAAGACTTTCAGCTCAAGTGCCTTATCAGCTAATACAGATTTTCACATACTCACCACTACCAAAGAGTGCTTACAGTACAACACAGACCCTGTATCCATTCTTACCATTTGTTTACGTTCAACTTTACCTGGCTTCTATGAGTTACTGAGAAGCCCCAGATGTCTGCTGCAGCCCACTCTCACTGCTCTGCCAGCTTTACACAGCTCTGCTTTGTGGCAGAAATGTGGGAGGTAAGGGGAAGCCACTGAAAAAGCTGGAGGTAGCAAGGGAGGGAGCCAGCCCAAAGCTTGAAATGCTGGGTACAGGGGGCAAGCTACCTCAAGAAGTAGTTAGAGGCTGTTGCAAACACTGTGAACATTAATGGTATCCCACACCATAATTAAGAGCAGGGAAAGGCAAATGTCCTCTCTTTGTTCCTGAGCCATGACCCCGCAATACTGATCCAAAGAGGGGAGGCATGACTCAGGTCCCTCAAAAGCTGAAGTGTTGAGCCTATTTCCCCTGGAAGTAGTATGCCTCTCACCTTGGTCTTCTGTGTATCCAGATCCTGGGAATTCCAGAGGCTTTGGATTCAGGCACATTGTTTGGATAACACTGCTATAGCTCAGAGCCTGCCTGAGCCTAGGAATTCCACTGAAAGTCTGTGCAGAAGGAAGAGGCAAAAGCAGGAGACAACTGCTCTTTACAGAGCTCCAGCTGGTCCTGGAGCTGTTATTTTGACCACCACTGACCCTGATGGATATATAGCATTGGATAGAGCTCAGTGCAAATTTGTTTGTTCTGGCAGCTCCCTGGGGTTTTTTTTTTTTTTGGTTTTTTTTTTGTTTTTTTTTTTTTTTTTTTTTTTTTTTTTTTTTTTTTTTTTTTTTTTTGAATTGCTTATTGTTATAGCATGAGTGTCAATTACTTATTTACAAATGTCTGGTACCAATAAACTCTGCTCTTTGCAGTACCAGCTTGCAGCTTGATTTAGAAGTGGTTTGCTGCCTGCCAACTTCCTGAAGCAGAGGAAATAATCTTTTAGAGGAAACTAAGATTTGAATAAGCACACGGGTGGGTTTTGTTTAATTTTTTTCTTTCCTTTTTAGGAAAAAAAAAAAGATTTAGAAATAAAAGAAGAAATGCCATTAACACACAAAGATTTCTTGACACAATTAGTAGTTTTAGGGTCTTTGGCAAAGTTTGTACTCTAATTGTCCACTGCTGTTATCAGTTGGATGAAGAGTAGTTAACAAAACAGAATTGTATACCAGTGTGGTTGCTATGGTATGGTTATTCCAATTTTCTATTCCTCATAAGTTATATATTTCTGAGAGTATCTTATTCAGCAATATTCACCCAAACTTGCAAACTTTTTTTTTTGTTAAATCAAGTATTAGACATTTAATTATTCAGTACAATTTTAATTGTAGGGCTCACAAGAATTGTTTCTTTCCTTAATGAAGGTAATCTATACATCAAAGTATATAGATACACTGAAAGTACTGAATGACACAATGAGTTCTGGAAGAAATTTGCCAGGAATTTCGGAATGCAGCACTCTAATGAATCCAGTGACCACCCAAAGCTTCAGAAAAATCCACCTCAAAGTTTTTTGGGCAATGTCTTTTTGTCAATATCTAAGCAATTTGGGATATTGCAACAGTGCTTAAAAGAAAATCCTTATGTATGTCCTGTCAAAGGGCAGTTAACTCTTCTGTTTCAAGAAACATTTCACTCTTCTGTGAAGTTCAGAAGAGGGTGATAACTGTCCTTGCCAATGCGGCACACTGACAGCTGGTAATACTGTACATTTGGAGACCTATTGGATTAAGCTATAAAGACTTTTTAATTATTTGAAAGCCAGTGCTCTTCATCCTGGAGCTTCCGTCCAACCTGTGTGGAGATCAATGCTTATGGAGGGAACATTCTACATGTCATAGATTAATTTCATTAGATGAATAGAAATAGAAATTTCATTAGAAATTCATCAGGATGGCTGTAAATAACTCTGGAGCAAGAGGCCTTCCCTCTGCTACCACAGCTTCCAGTGAGAACTCAAAACGTATCAAAACTTATGAATTCATCAGATTAATTTTGATTTCTGTGCATCTCTGGATTTTGCGTTTTGGCAGAGTCAGATGTGAAAATGCCAAAATACAATTATCATACTGTCTCCAGCCTGACAACATTTAGAATCTCACAATAATAAGTGCCATTACAGAACTTGTTTCCATGAGATTTGCAGCTCAAAACTCAGACCCAAAATGTTCAGAAACTTTGAGCAGAATGCAGAATTCCTTATATTTATTCAATTACCAAGTCTGAAACGTGTTGAGGTTCCCATGTTAGAAGCTCTCGTAGAAATATATCCTTATGTGATTGAATACCATATTGTGCAATGCACAAAGTACGTACTCAAAAAGCAGAAAAGATCAAATGAAAAAATTTTCTTTCCACATCTGATGCTGAAAACTAAAAGTCACCCATGACAGAGTGCAATTATTCAGCACTCAGCTTGTATTGTAGAGGGACTACATTAATGATTCAAACCAAAAATAGAGAAGTGAAGAAGTGTGTCAGCATAACTCACCTGAATGCTAGAGTGGCACCAAGACTGTAATATTATACATAATATAATATAAAAATAAATATATAACTATATAGATATATAATATATATGTAATAACTAATCTTCATGCCCCCCTCACTAACTAATCATTGCACTGCTGTATACCTGTCAGCATTTACAGTAACAGGATTTCACCCATGTGGAAATTACTTATTGAAAATATTTGGTTGTAAACAGGCAATTCCCATCCTGGTGCCATAAACCTGTCCATTAAACTTGTGTGTTGACAGTCATTACTATCATTAGTGACAATTTCTCTAATTAGGCAATCAGGAAGACACTTATATGAAGAAATGTTGCTTTGCATGCATTCATTTTAACAAAAGCTGTAATTACTTACCTATAATAAGAGTCAACTTCCTTGGTGTTGCCTTTCCCATCTGGACAAAGAGGTTCATTTTTACATGACCAAACATATTTAATGAGCTTCTCAGCTGTGTTATCAGAGCAATTTTACATGTCCTAAAAACAACACAGGAAATTAGTTTTCATCTGAGTTCAAATCGAATTTTATTTTTGATTATACATTCACATATCTGCATTTTTTAAAAAAGATAAACTGTTCTAATTTTCAGACTGTTTAAGGTTTATTCCACCTCTGACCCAGTTTCAGAATTTAAATCAAAGTAATTGCATGGAATGTAGAAGTAAGCAGAACTGAATGATCATTTCTAATTTCTAGTGAGCACTAAAAAAATCAAGTAGACAAACTGTCAGGGAAATGTGAATTGAAGCCTGCAACAGCTTGAAATAAATGCTAGAATTCCTGTTTATTTCAGTACATTCTGAGTGTTTTCTTAAATACATATCTGATATACAAACACTTAGAGTATATAGAGGCTGATTTAGCAACTTTTCCCTCCCTTCAGTGATCAGGAATAACAACATTACAGGAACAGAAATTAGTTGCGGGAGAAGATTCATGGAGGGGAATAAAGAGGTTTGGTTCAAGGGTTGAGGGTTTATTGACTTTTTAGAAAGAAAATTACTGTGAAGATGATGATGAAATGCTATAAAGTAATGACAGGTGGAAAGAAGGTAACCTGATGCAATAATTAAAAATTCTTCATGTTAAAAAGAAGCAGTATGTCATCATAATACTCATGTGCATAATGAGATACTTTATTTTACCTACTTAGCCCATTTAAACAGTCAAGAATACTGTCCTAAAGCACAGCTCACACATGATATCAAATAATATTTCCCTCAAAGTTATTTCACTTTGAAATCACTAAGATAGAAGGTGGCTTGTTTCATGTTTAAATACATCTGTTCTATCCCCATATGGTTGAAATTGGATTTTTTTTTTTTTTTTTTTTTTTGGTCTGGGTGAAGACGACACATCTAGCCACTCACATTTCAATTAATCTAGGGAAATTGGTGAGACTATTGAAACATGCACAGAAACTGCTGAAGTGATCAACAGCTCAAATCAACTTCATTGACACTTACATTAATAACTGTGGAAACACTCAAATACTGTAGTTAAAAGCTCATCAGAACTAGAACTTGTGGCAAAATCTATGGAAAAAATTTTTTTTTACTCTTTTACTGCTTCCATTTGAGGCAGTAAGCAGGTTTTTTTATTAGTGATTTTTATTTTTGAATAGCTCTAGATAAAAATTCCTTTTGAGTACTCCTTCCTGCTCTGGGGCCTCAACATAAGAAGCACATGGACCTGTTGGAGTCAGTCCAGTGGAGGCCATGAAAATGCTCAGAGGGCTGGAGCACCTCTCCTCGGCAGACAGGTTGAGAGAGCTGGAATTGTTTAGCCTGGAGAAGAGAAGGCTCTGGGGAGACCTTACAGCACCTTCCAGTGCCTGAAGGGGGACTACAGGAAAGCTGGAGAGGGACTTTTTACAGGGACAGGTAGTGACAGGACAAGGGAGAATGGCTTTAAACTGAAAGAGGGCAGGTTTAGTTTAGATATTAGGAAGAAAGCCCTTCTTATGAGGGTGGTGAAGCACTGGAATGGTTTGCCCAGAGAAGTTGTGGATGCCCCATCCCTGAAGGTGTTCAATATCAGCTTGGATGGGGCTTTGGTCAACCAGAATTCATGGAAGTGTCCTTGCCTGTGGCAGGGGAGTTGGAACTAGGTGATCTCTAAAGTCCCTTCCAAGCCAAACAATTTTTTGATTTTATCCTTAACCAAGTGTTTAATGTTGATATTGCATCTATTTTTGCAACAAACAAACAGCCCACTACAACACTGACATTTAGAAAGTTTCCTTACATGATAGCAAGAAATGTAGACTCCATGCCTCCCTAAGTCACAGGAACGGTCTCCAGTTCTTAGCAGGGAAATATTAGCAATGAGAAATTAATTGTAATTTCCCTTCTGTTTGATATAAGAATTGGAAAACACATTTTCTCTAGAAAAAGTAGTTTGGATTATCCCTGGGAACTTTAGTGTAAAAGTTTACTAGAAGACTTTTGTATAATGTATTAACAATAAAAATAACAAAAACAACAACAACATAATAACAGTAATAATAATATTTTTCTAGTTTGCTAGAAGATTTTACTACATTTTAAAATATGTTATTTTTAAGGCTTAAAAATGTACAGGACTTAATAAAGGATTTAGCCAAAGAGAAGACCTGGCACAGGATTCCTTTCAGCAAATTTTAATCATCAGAAGTGTCATGACAAGGTCATACAGACAAGAGACAGTGAAAAAATAATTCAACTGCCCCATGTGAAAGCCTTCTTCTGTAGAAGACTGCCTGGTGCTTGGTGCTTGCCTCTGTTTCTCCACTGAGTAGAGGGAGAGCTTCAACACTGAGTTCATACCACACCTGTGGCTTTCAGATGAGTAAGGAACAGAGAATGTGAATGGTACCCTTTGTGCATAGAAGGGAAAGGTTTAAGCAGGGTATGCACAGCAGGAAGAGTGGGTCAAATACTGCCTAAGATCAATAGTTGAAGATCTATCATTATCTATATTTTAACCTACCCATATCTCACATTAGCATGGTGCAGTTTTTGCACCCACCTAATGAATATTTTATAAACTGCCTCTCATTGCATCTGGTTCTTGATCTGTTCTTCAAACCTCTAACAGAGTACAGTGCTGCCTTGACCTTCAAGGGACATCTATCATGCCCTCCTGAGCATCCCTCCCTCCTGGCTCTGCCTGATGATGCTCTCCTCACAAACTAATCATTAAATTTTCAGCCAGAGTTTTGCCTCTCATTAACCCCTTGTTTCTGGAAGGCACTCCCTGTAGACACCAGGATATCCGCAGGCATCTTTGACATCAGCTGAACCACCAGCATGGCCCTGTTGTTTTGTTTTTACTTATTCCTCCACCAGTCTGCAGCCACCTCTCTGAAGTCTAAACCCTTTGGTGCTGGGCTGAATTTTTCTTCTGTATTTGTATAGCACTTAGCACAAGAGCATAAAAATTCACAGACAAAAGTCTATTACCGTCCTTATTTTTACTACTATATATATATATACACATTTACTACAAATTTCAAATGGGATTATTCTGTAAACCATTCTTAGAGCCAAATGAATACGCAGCATTGTCCTGCCTCACACTACAACAATTTTCAAGTTGTTTCATGACCCCCACCATGTTCAGAAACCTTAAAGTAGGAAGTATGCCTGTTGTCAGTAAGGTGAAAAAGAATTAGGAGTTTTCAAACCAAAAAAGGCAAGAAATGTATTGTTAAAAAAAAAAAAAAAAGAAAGGAAAACCTCATACTCTGCATAAAGGCGATCCTAATACAAGCTCTAGGAAGCTTTTCAGTAAGAATGTGAATCAAGCTGTGGCTATTCTGGAAGACATGATGCAAACACAAGCAAGCTGATGGCCGTTCCTCAGTGTCTTCTCCCAGGGAGGTAGAATTGCTGGTTCTGCATCTGAACATTTCCATCTACAACAAAAAATACTTTAAAAATATCTTGCCATCACACTTGATATCATGCCAACTGCAGAAACTCTTACTATCTGCTGTTCCCATCCCATGAAAAACATGACTTCACTATACTGGGATTACAAACTGCTTCTCAAGCAATGTGGTAATTTAAATTCCATTTCCCATATGGACAAGGCAAACAAGCTGTAGATGGACCTTCCAGCTATTCTTTCTTTTTAATACCTGATGCATGATGGTCATATGCTAAACTCATTCGTCAATCTTATTTTTTTATCTATTGCCTGGAAAATATAGCAACTTAACCCTGGACGGATGGAAGGGAGACTTCAGGGCTGTGAATTAAAAACAGCCTGCTTGGAGAAGTGAGGACAGGTGCTGGCTTTGGCCAGCTGAGCAGGTGGAGGAACTGACTGGGAGCAGGAGGGTGATAAGAACAGGGCACTTTGTGTTAGCAGTTTCAAACTCCGTAACCTTTCACCCGAAGCACCCTGCTCGGAGCCCAGCCATGCCCAAGGAGCTCCACCTTGTCCTGGTGATGTTCTGGTGAAGGCTCTGCACACTCAGTGGTCACTGGTCTTGGACCTCTTCCCAGAGACATCGAGTTCTCAGCTTCAGTCCAACTGGCAGTCTCAGTTTTGCTCTAATGAGACCCAAGGTGGAAATAAGCTGGAGAGGTGCATTCCTGCTTTCCTCCTGACAAGTGCCTCTCAAGGGAACTGCTTGCACACTGCTGTGACCATGTGAGCTGAGCCATCAGCTCACGCCACCCTGGGATGAGAAAAGTGACACAACCCAGCCATCACACAGCACATGGGGAGGGGTCTCCTCAGGAAAGGAAGAAGCCATGTGCACCTGTGGTTTTATTAGGGAAAAAAAAAAAAAAAAAACAAGCCTTAAGGACCATGTTTCTATATAATTAAAAAAAAAATCAACCTCTTTTAAATATTTTCAAACACTGACATCATGTTTCTAACAAAAAATAGTGTAGTTCTACTTGTATTAGTTTTGTCCCTCAGAGACCTTTTAGTTGTATTTCAAACACATCTGAGCTAGGAAAACCAAGGACGAATTCAAAAAGTCTGTATTTGGAGACACAAATTGGGAAACAGTATTTTGGAAATGGATTTGATTGGTGAAAGGCAGCCACTTTAACACAATATGTAAAAATGGGTTTGGAATATACTAGACAATAAACAGGGTGAAGAAGGATATTTGCACTAATTAGCTGTTCTAAAGCAAGGCATGTTCTTAGACAGAGTTTAAAAACACAGATCCAACAATTTAATTTATGTATTTTGAGCTTAATAAAAAAGGCTTAAGCTTTTAAATTACTTTAATATTATAGAAAAAAATTCAAGGGCTAGATTTCTACTGTGGTTTTTTTTTTTTTTTTTCTGTATAGGCAGTAAGTTGAACTAATCTTTTCTTTGAATGAGATCACATTTTAAATGGTTATAATGATTTAATTGCATTTACAATTCTAGGAAAACGAACAAACTTTCCAGTACTTGTTTCTAAAAAATAAGTGTTTTGCAGAGACAAAACACTTAATATAATATTCATAAGTCCTAAGATACCAGTCCTGAGATGGGGGGCATTTTAAATAAGATAACTGAAGATGATGAATTAAGTGACACTTACAGAAACATTAACCTTTTAGTAATTGTCCTGGCTTTTAAGTTGAATTCTTCAATAATGTACATTAAATATTTTTTTTTTCTTATGACTGCTGTAATTGTTACATTGCTGTTGCAACCCTTGTATCTGTTGCATCATTAGCAGATATACCTTCAGAATTGCAACTTGAATTTAAATCTTATTGATAAACTTCTAATAACCTGGGTATAAAAAGAGTCCATTTACTTTTGTAACACTTATAAACCCTGCATATCATGCCACACTTCTTACTGAAGTGCAAGATACACTCTGCATGCTTAAAAACCTGACTCAGGTTGGGAGAGCAGCTTCTCAAGGGCTCGGTCTGGAGGAAAGGAGATGGGGGGAGTCCTGGTGCCACAGCCCATTCCCCACCTGCAGCACGCTGTGCCAGGGGCTTGGACACCCTCTGTTAAGGGCAGAATGTTCCCCTCAGACAGGATTTCCTCTGACTCAAGCCATAGAAGCTTTGCAAAAGGAACTTTGTGGAGTCAACAACCAGGCACTGACACCAGCAGAGAAGCTGTAGAAAAAGCTAAAGCAGGAACTGAAAACATTCTCTCTATTCAGGCTGGGCTTAAGCCATTCTTGATGCTTGATCCAAGCTTGTTCCAATCTCATCTCAGTCCCTCCACGTCTGCAGTGCTCCACAGCCCTTATCTTCTTCTCTTTCCCTATTGTTTACTACAAATTTCCCCTATTCCTTGTCTTCCTAATCCCTAAACAATATTCTTCTGCCAAAAGGGAGAATTAACATGCTATTTATCATCACAACATTAATAGCTATGTATTACTGTTCTCCCCCTTTTGTCTATTCCTATACTACTCTCCAAGGCAGGAAGATTGTCTCTTACCCTACCCCTTGTATCATGTCCAACAAAATGTGCCTGATTTTGGTTGGTCCCTCGTAAATAACACAATCGGTAAAATCTCTGCAAGAAGAAAAGCAAGAAAACTTCCTCACCAGGATTTTTGATGATGATGAGATATTTTCTCAAGCTGCACTCTGACAGAAAGTACCATGGTCTCACTAAGTAGAAAATTATATTTTTAGTCATTTGACTTAAACAGGTGAGTTGTCTATACTCATAGCACAGGCTATAATTCTTTGCTCATGGCCTAATAAAATGCTTCAATTTCTGAAGTTTACCACCTTTTCTTTTTGAATTTCTTTTCACTACTCAGACAGTACAGCTACAATACTTTGTTTCTTGAAAACCTAAAAACTAAAGCAACCTAGACTTCCATTTGTCCCAACCTCCTGCATGTCATTTTTCTAGGACATTTTTGAACAGAATAATTACACCAAGACCCAGATAATCTATGTAACATAAGGAGAAATCAGACAGTATGAGAAGAGTGCAGCATTCTGGAAACCTGTGAAACTTCTTCCAAAGAAGCTATAAAAACAAACTGCCAGCAGTGCTTGCCAGGTTTCCTAATGTTCTTACCCATTATCTCTCTCAACAGGCACTTGAGGCTCTTCAGAGCTTCCATTTGCCCGACCCTCGTTCCTGTGCACGGTCCTGCGCAGCGGGGACTGAGTCGCCCCTGTGGGCACGTCTCACTGCAGATCCATTGCTCAGCTGCTGTGCCTTCCTTAAGCCATGACTGAAACTTGCAGCAGAGACCATCTGGCTCCTCAGCCTTCTGCCTTCTTGATTTGCCCTTCCCTGAACCGTCTCTCTTTCCCTCCTATGGACACTGTCCCTTTGTTATTACCTGCAATAGCCACAAGCCCTGTGGGTTTTATGCTCCTGGCCAGGCTTCAAGTTCCAGCGCTTCCCTTGCTTCTCACCCTCTGCACACTAATCAGGGTTTCCCAAGTGGGGTCTGGGATGTAGATGCCTGTTTAACTTCTGTCCTCAGCATTTCAAAACCATTAGTCAGGGCCTGGACTGTGGCCATCAGAATACGAGCACTGTAAGGTAAACAGTAACTCCCATATTTTCCTCACCCCCTGCATCTGGAAGACAAATAATGAGTCCCACAGTGTATTGTTTATTCTCATCCCATATTAATTTAGCTATAATGGTCAGCTACTAGCCTTTTCCTGGATATTAAGTGGAGCGCAGCAAGGTACCACAAAGCATGGAGATGGGTACCATGAGATGGGAGTATGGCCAATTTGTACCCTTCACACACTTCACCATATTCTGAACTTTATCTCCAACTAGCAATCCTGGTCATTGTCACTCTAATGAGTTACCTGTGACAGTCTGTATTACCTGCAAAACAAATGCTCGATCCAGACCAACCTGTGGCCACAGCAAGCTTCTCTGAGTTAAACCCCATGAAATCCCTGGGTGATCATGCTTCTACCTGCATTGCTATAAATAACATCCAGCCCAACTGTTAAACTCATCTGCAAGCACCATGCCTTCAGCTCATCGCTGTTAATTCGTTCAGGCTCCCCTCTTCTTCGTTTTAGGTAATGTCAGGTTGCTTCTCCCTTGGGTGAGATAATACTGTGCTTAGTAATTCCCAGTTTGTGGGAAGGACAGAAGACAATGGGAGCTTGTAGAAGACAGAGACAGTCAGAGAAAACTTGAAGACAATCTGCAGTTCCCCTGTCAGTCTTAGGCTTGAGACTATTGGAGTCTATTGGTTTGCTTAAATTTTCTTTTGGCAACAGCCCTTTCCTAAAATGTCCATAATTTCTTTGATCATTTACCAAATCACTTTACTTCTGTATGTGCAAGTTGCAATGCTTTTCTTCATTTTAACTTGTCCCTTTGCTTACCAGTATCAACTGTTATTGAAGTGCAGCTTTTAAACTGTGCTTACATTTATATTATATAACTTGCATAAAATATACTATAGTTTAACAAACTATGTTAAAATACAGATTGGTGAAATTACATAAATCATAATAAATAGCCAAACCAAAGCTTTAGGGTCTCCTGTACTCACATCTGTTCACCTAACAGACCCACCCCCTGTCTTCATCGCAATAATAAATCCTGGTCCTCAACAAGTGCCAGTGAGACTTATCTGCATGCAAATTGATTTGTTTTCATCAATGCAATACCTAATCAAATTCTGGTATACATTAATAGTGGTCTTCATCATTAAAAAAAACCAAACAGTGAACATGTGAAAATGGAAACAGATGTTTTCCTAACTACCATAATCAAGAAGACCAATTTAGAGAGTAGAAAGAGTTATTTGCATGGTCATCAATGATGTAACAGATCATATATCTTCTACATGTTATAACAAATACCTAATTTTTTTGCCTTAGGATAAAGGATAAGGTGTGGGTATACTCAGCTCAGTCAGAGAGAAAGAGAAAGGTTTTCTAACCAGGCAAGAGCCTGGGAAACAGTTGGGAAAGAATGTAAATAATTCTCTAATCTATCTCGTTATTCACATTGTTTATAGATATGCTCTGCCACTGTGCGTCATTCACTGCCCACCAATGGTGTGAGATGTTTTTACTCTAAGACCAATGAAATTAGTCTTCTCGATGTTCCCTATATATAGAGCGGTACATTTGAAATAAATCAGAGCTCATTTTCTTAGCCTTCTGATCTGGAGTTCTCTGTTCCCGTCCTGCTCAACAGCGTCAATAAGGCTCTTACATAAATAGACTGGGGAAAGACCAGTGAAGGAATTGTGCAAAAGCGTGATTTTTTTTCGGTTTTATGCTCACGTTGCTTTCAACATTGCAATCTTCATCATGTACTGGTAAAGAAAAAAAAAAACAAAAAATGTTATAAAGGATGAAATGGTATTTTTGACACAATCTATTGCTATTAAAAAGGTTATAAATCATAAAAGCACTGAATCTTGATTTGTGCCCATTCTACATGCAAAAAATTGGCTTTGAATACAATGGAAATCAACCCCTTCTTGGAATAATATTTTTATTCACTATGTGTTCATTGGAATCATTATTTGATACTTGAGGGTATCACATTTTTATGGAAAATCAAAGAAATAAGAACTAAAAGGAGCAGAGAAGTGTAATTGTATCTAATATTTCAACAGGAGGCAAGATAAAGACTTATGCCTCAAGACTCCATGGTCTAAACTGCTGTCACATCTCACTCACTAGATAAAACATGCAATCTCTCCTCGTTCCCAAAGAAGTATGAACATAAGACCACAGACAAAAGCAGTTTTACTAGGAGAGGTCTGCACAGAGAAAAGTTGTTCCAAAGAGAGGCTTGAATGACACAAAGAGAGATCCTTGGTGCTTGACAGATGGAGAGTGGGACGGCATCATAAAGATGTTAAGCTATGACAGAGAGAAAATAATAAAATCAGAAAGAAGTCACTGGCGGTCAGCAGGGAAGAGCAAGTAAGTGCTCTCTGGGGATGTGCACCCCAAGCCCCTAGAAGTTAGCAGGAGATTAAATTCATCTTTTTGTAACTGGAATATAGACTGAAGCCAAATAATTTTGCCCTTAGCTTCAGCACTGTCAGGATTTCCACTTACTTCCATGCATCATCAGCATAAGAATACATTTAGCCTTGGTGCTAAACTTCAGTCCTCACGAGGACATGTCATCCAGAATCAAGCTTGATACTAAACTATGCTGATTTATGATATGCGTAGATCCAAAATTCTCAGAAAGAAACCTTCAGCTCAGAAATAATAGAGGAACGTGTAATTCCTGTAAAGCATCTAAATCAAGCACTTACACGAAGAAGCCGGGGTCCTGACAGCACTGGGGGGAGGCTAAGTCCTTAGTTCAGGGGGTCTGAATCATCACCTGGCAGGTCCCCTCCACTCTGCAGGAAGCACCAGCACTGAGGCTTGGCAGCCCCTCTGCCATGTCCTCAGAATGCCCTTTGTCCAGATAAAGAGGTAGCAGAGGAGATCCTCAGGATTTACTGAATGCTTTGCTTTTCCTCTGAAGATTACGTTCTCACTCTCCCACAATAAAGTTTAAACATATTAATGAAGAAACCTACATAAGTTAATATGAACAGAACCACAGTCAGCTCTCAATTACACAGTTTGAGTGTTACATACTTTGTGCATGGAGCACAGAACAGCTCTGGCACAAGCATTTCACTGGATTTGCTTCCCTAAGGAGCAGATTCACTCTCTCTCTCTACTCCCCACAAACGGATGTAGTAATGAAATAAGCTATCCCAGGCCAGAAAATGCAGATGTGCTGCTCTGCGTGCTATTGACACCCAATGCTGCGTCCAGCAAGAATGAAGCCAGAAATGTCCACCACACCCAAACTGTCTCTGAAGAATCAGATACGTATGCCCTTCCTCCACCAGATAAAAAACCTAAGAATTATAGGTTTTATTAACTGCTTTCTCAATTTTTTTCCTTCTTGTCTGTCAGCCCATTTATCTGAATGAAGGCTCCTCTGAACACTGTTTCTAACAAAAACTTCTTCTCAGAGATACTTTACATTTTTTCAAGAATCACACTTTGGCTACTGCAAGGTCCACCTTCTGTTTCACACACTGCTCATCTTAGAATACAGCAAAAAGCAATGATTGTGGAGAAAGGAATGCTAGAAGAATGATAGGAGAAGAAGTGATTTTCAAAAAGTAAAATAAACAATTTCTCGAAGTACAAGTCCTGCCGCTCCTCTTCTCTCCCTCTCCCTCCCTACCTGCTTCTATCTCATGCATAAACACTGTACTTTGGATAAGTTACAAAGTTTTGCACATAATGAAGAGCAGTTATTCTTACTGACAGTACTATATGAAGCCAGTAACTAGGAGTAACTGGGGCCAGGTCCTTTGGGAAAAAGGTCAGCAGAATTCCAAGGTATTTTTTCTGTCAACACTAAGCAATCCACAGGGAGTCAAAATTTATCATTATACCGGACTCATGCTTGAGCCTATCAACTTTTTCTTCCAGGAACTTTGGTCCGTATATAAATATAGACTAAATATATTCTTACATGCTGAAATGCTTGGCTTTTGTTTTTGCCACAGGCATTCAAATATAGTTATAAAACAGGGAACACGAGGAAGGATATATGGACAAATCAGAACGAGTGTTTAAGACATAAATCTATGGTCTAAGGAAAAAAAGTTTTTCTTTAACCATGTGTAACAGATTATGAACCTGATTTTACTGAGAAATTATATTTACTCATTTGACATTTGCATGCAGTATTATACAGTTAATCTAAGTTTCTTTATAAAATAAATATAAATTTTCAATCATATGATTCTGTGAACACAGATTTTATGGAGACACACAGAACAAAAGAAAAAAATCAAAACTCTGTGTAAAACTGCACATGGTCCAAAACCTACGGTGAAAATGCATATGGGGCTTCATTGCTAATAAAATAATGTGACAATTATTATGAAGCCTGTGCTCTCCTTCCCTCAGAAGAGGAAAAGGAAAGACAATCCTGAACTTTTGCAGGAACACCCAGAAAACCACCTCAACAACCCTGTGCTGGGTTAGAGTTAATTTTCTTCACAGTGGCTGGTATGGGACTGTGTTTTGCATTTGTGCTGAACACAGAGTTGATAACATAAAGATGTTTTTGTCATTGTTGAGCAGACAAAAGAGCCAAGGCCTTTTTGTACAGCCACGCTGGCAAGGGGACTGGGGGTGCGTGGGACTGGGAGGAAACAGAGCCAGCACAGGTGACCCACACTGACCAAAGGGATATTCCAGACCACATGACATCACATTCAATGTATAATGTGGGAGGAAGAAATAGAAAGGGAGGGGTGTTTGGAATGATGGCGTTTGTCTTCCCAAGTAACTGCTGCTCTCCTGGAGATATCTGAACACCTGCCTGCCCATGGGAAGCACTGAATTCATTCCTTATTTTGCTTTGCTTGTGTGGGTGCCTTTTGCTTTCCCTATTAAACTGTCTTTATCTCAACCCATGAGGTTTTGACCTTTTACCCTTCCAATCCTTTCCCCGATCCCACTGGTGGGGGAGTGAGCGAGCGGTTGTGTGGGGCTCGGCTGCTGGCTGGGGTTAAACCATGACAAATCCATACATTCCCATGGCATAAGGTAACCAGTTCCCCTGTGTACAACTTTCCCTCAAATTCACTCCATAATTCTTTTTTCTCCAAAAATGATAAAAATTTCAGCCTAGAGAAGAGGAGACTGAGGAGAGACCTTATTTTGGGTTTTAATGTCCTCACAAGGGGAGGCAGGCACTGATATCTTCACTTTTGTGACCAGTGATAAAACCTGAGGGAATGGCATGAAGCAGAGTCCCAGGAGGTTTAGGTTGGACACCAGGAAAAGGTTCTTCATTCAAAGGGTGGTTGGGCACTGGAACAGGCTCCCGAGGGAAGTGGTCACAGCACTAAGCCTGTCTGAGTTCAAGAAGTTCAGACAATGCTCTCAGGCACAGGGTGTGATTCTTGAGGTGTCCTGTGCAGGGCCAGGAGCTGGACTCGATGATCCTGATGGGTCCCTTCCAACTCAGCTGATTCTGTGATTCTATGACAGACTAGCTAGAAACACGGAAACTCAAGGGTAGCTAATACATCCTCTTCCGTTTTAAAACCAAATCAAGAGCCACAAATGTTCTCAGGTCCTCAAGCACTTGCTCTAAGCCACGGGACAGTCATATACTTTTAGTTCGGCATCAGTCCAGCAAAGCACTTACACATGCACTTTACTTTGAGCACATGAGCAGTCCCATGGATTTCAGTGGGACTTCTCACAAGTTTGATGTTAAGTCAGGGCAAAAGTGACTTACCTGGACCAGTGCCATAAACTGGAAAGCTTGTACTGCTGAGACTGAATATTTTCATGCATGAAGTGCCTGTCCTATTTTGTGGGAATGGATACTTAAAGATAATGCTAATAATCACAAGGACCTATGTTATTTCAGGTACAGGAGGGAATGGAAGATTTTTTTGGACAAAAAAGAAACAAACATCCATCCAAACTGGTACAACAACCACTGTCAGGTGTTGCGTCTGTGTTTCCTAGGACGATGAAAATAATATTATTGTGTTTCCACAGCAACACAAATGTATATGCCATGATGCAAAATACATTCACAGTATGCAAAGGAAAAAAATTTCTTATATATAGTAACATAACAGATGAAAGATCCCTATCCAGCTCAAGGACAGTTTTTCTTCCCAGTAACCCACATAAAATAAAATCAATCTAGAATTTACATTTTTCTGTTTCTATGCTGTGTACTGACACAGATCTACTGCACGTCCATGAAGCAACCCACATTTTTTTTATTTCAAGCCCAATAGGTGCTTTACTTTGTATGGTTAATGAAGGACATCACCCAGGAACTGTTTTCTTCCTCTGTTTCCAAATGTAAATTGGAAATGCTTTCTTGACCCATTTATTATTTTTAATTTGAGAAGTGTGGAACACTATAGAATGGACAAATAAATAGCACCATGAGCAAAAAATGAAGCTTGAAACTGCAGGCACAGTGATAATTGACTGGGTCTTGGCTGTCAGACTCAGCCCTAGAGGATTCAGCACTGCCCAGGTACAGACCAGCACTGTGATTCACACACAACTACCCAGCAAGGTGTGAGGGGTGCAGCACACACCAAGTTTTCCAAGAATCAACACCTGTGAAATAGACTCAGTCCTTGGCTGGATTTGTTGGTTTTATTAGAACAGCCTTACAGGGAAGATTTATCTGCACAAAGGCTATGCCATGCATATGCAATAACTCCTAAAAACATCATGTACAAAAAGGTTGCTGTTCATATCCCATGTACCACATTTTTCTTCAGGATGACTCTGGCAGACATAGAAAAACTTTATCCATCACCTATGAAAAACCACAACCAAAATTGTCACTCAATCTTTAGCAGAGGTGCAGTAACTGAAAGGTATGGAGATGAAAGAAGTGATTTTTCCCTACAAACTCATCTTTCTGATGGTGCATGCTGACACTCTGTTACTCTAAAACCTGTGAAGAAAAGGAGAAATTGTTTTCATTACTACCAGACTACCCCCAGTTGAACCTGTGCACCTACAGGATCTTATAAATTGTGAATGAGATATAACTGAACCAAATTTATTTCTGCTTTCAAAAAGTCATAGCCAACATCTTTTAGGAGTCAGTTCCTCATTGCTCTGTTCCTGATTTTACTATGAAATGTCAGCCTCAGGTTACAGCAAAACTGAAACAGAACTGTGGGACAACATAGGAAAGGTTGGCTGGCTGAACTATTTGTGAAATATAATTATTTCATTTTTGATGAGAAAAGAGTGATCAGGGTCACAGATACAAGTATTTACAAGTGCAAACTATTATCCTAAGAACTCTAGGATTTAGCTAGGGAAAAATACATTTACTGGAATGAACACTGACAAGTAAAATATTTAATCCCTAAAGTTTTATTTCCCCCTAACATAAAATAATATTACTTTGAATGGTCCATAAATAACATTAATGGAGAGATTTTGAATGGTAAATCTCTAATGATATACGAGAGAGGACTTAAATAGGTTTAACTGGGCTCTTTCTCAAACTTGGCAACTGCATTACAAATGGTTTTAGGGTTTTTTTAAGCAGCATTATAATCTGTTATCTTTTTGGATCAAGTCCTAAAAAAGCTTTTTGTTCCAAATTTGCAAACACCACCAATGCAGAAGCAACTAGAGGAAAAGCATTTTTTGGTGGCCCTACCAAGTTCAGAGAAAACACCACTTTAGTGCTCTGTGGTGTGATGGGAGATTTCTACAGATGCCAATGAGTGGTTATGCAAAGCTTCAATTGGGCTTCAACACATGGAGTATGTAAAGAAAAGCTTTGTAGCAAACTTCCGCCAGCAGAGCTGCTACCTGAGCTCACATCTAGAGCCCAAATGGGTTAAATGTTGCTTTTTTAAAATTAGTGTTCCGATAGAGCATTACTCAAAAATAGTGTGAGATAGTCAAGAGTTATTGATCACATTTTAGTAAGTTAAATAAGAGAAGCAGAAAGATGGAGAAGAGTTTGTCCAAATTAGCATAGGAATGCTTTCCTTCCCACCCTGTGCTGAGGCCCTTCTAGCCCTCAACTCTGTGCCTCAAGCAAAACTAGTAACACTGGGACATAAACCACAGGTCACAATTTGAGGTCATGTGAATTGACAATATTCCCCCCACACGATAATTTTAAGCAAAATAAAAATTCCATCAATAGTGAGTCATCAACAGAGGTTCAGTCTAAGATCAGAAACAGGACTAAAATTGTGGCTGGAGTAGGAAACAGCCCAAAGCACTGTCTTAGAAAGCGTGCAATGAATTTATGTGGAAAAGGTTTCGGCCGCACATATCCGCAGCAAAATTGTGCATTAATCTATAACCTTCTCTGGTTCACATGCTGAACAATCTTGAATGCAATAAAATAAGAGTTAAATTTACTGACCTGATGATATATGTATGCCAAAACTTACCTCTCTGAAAATATAACTGTCTCTAATATGATTTAGAGAAATAATTCTGAAAAAGCATGTTGCATATAAATAACAAATCAAAATCCCTCTAACTAGGAAGCTTTTAATTATATAGAAGAGAATTGTTCAAGAGTATAATTACAGAGGGAACTTTGGTTTTTTTGTTTTGATATTTATTTTGATTTTGGTTATGTGTCACAAAAAATATGAAAATTATTTAAATTTGAATTTAGCATGCATTATCTTGGTTAAAATGCCATACAGAGGATTTTACTAAGTCAACATTAAGATACCTTAATTCCAGCATTAGAAAGAAACACTATTTAAAAATACAATAACATTTCTACTCTGCTGTAAAATTTCTGAGCTACCTAAATGTTATGCTTTACAAATATTTCTACACTGTGAATACAAATTAGGAAAAAAATCCACAATCAGAAATTCCACCTCTCCCCCGTCTTACAACACACACTTCCAGAGTAACTTTCTTCATCTTTATCAGCTTTTGTATCTAAATAATTTTTCCAAAAGGCTTCTACAGTATGACTTCCTAAATTGTGCATTAATCTCCTACAGATCACATTTTCAGCGAGATATTGAAATAAAAGCATTTTTGACTACTTAAAATGATAGTCAACTGAAGTCCGTGGTTTTAGTGCTAATAAAGATGAGTATTACGTTAGGCACAACTTATGCCTTTCAAAATTCAAGGAAAGAGGTATATATTCAGAATTTAAATTGCACATTTACACAATCAGAATTTCTATACAAATGAAACTCCTGGCCAAGGTATTCTAAAATAACAACAACAATAATAGTCAGCTCAAATGAGATCAACTTGTACTTTTACTTTCTCTGCCTCGATCAGTAGTATTTATTCCTTTTTTATTTCTGTGTAATTAATCATCTAGAAAAACTAAACTCTGTCATCAATGAAATCAGCTCTAGCAAAGTCAAAATATTATTCAGTGGCATTTTTTCCTCCAGTTTTCTTGTACAAAAATTAGGAATTCCTCCACTGAATAGACTTACCTGGGTACATAGTCAGCAAGAAAAAAAGAATTCAGAGCCAGTGGCTGAACAGACTTTTTGCAAATTGGCGATCACTGCTGTTTATTTTTTTCACATAATGAAATGAAATTTTCGAGGCTTGTTTTTCTCAAATGGCCATTGTAGAATAGAATACCTTCAGAATCATATTTTTTTTCCTTATATTTAAGTGCAGTATGGGAGAAAAACAATACTGAGGCTGAATTACATCTGTTAGTGATCATATAATTTCATATTCATATATAATCTTTGCTACACAAGATTTCATCGGTGGCTGTGCTTCATATAACAAGGGCAGCAATTACTAAGAGAGTTTTAACACCCCTCCTAAAATCAAGACCCCTTTCAAAAACCAAAATAGATATATTGGAAAAAATGTATGCTACAAATGTTTTTATCAAAAAGAAAGAACTTTTTACGTAAGTTTTCTTCTAACTTCTCGATCTACTTTTCACTTTACTTTTCATTTTTGTATTTTCTGTGCTTTCACCAAATTCTTCCCGTTGGTCTTACAGCATGTAATGATTCCTTTGCTTTCAGATAAGGAAAAGAATTCAGGTTTTTTTTGCAAATTTAGGTGTCTAAACCAAAAATGCAGGCATGTGTCCAATCACTCAAGGAAAAAAGATATCTTCAAAGCCACTCAAGTAAATGGGAGGGAGTCATGTATGGTAACCCTGAATGGAGTATTTTGAGAAAGAATGAAAGAGAGTAAGACTGTACATCTTTTAGGCAGAGTATGAAGAATGCAGACAGGAAAAGACAGCAGGCAGCACACTATGTTGAATGAAAGACTCATAGAGCTACTGAGAAAAAAAAGTCACCTAACACATTTCTTCTTCAATTAAGGAAATTATGCATCCTTAAGGATGATTTAACATCTTCAATTTTGCTTCAAAGGTCAATCTATTAAATAAAAATTCTCTCCTACTTAGCAGAACTTGTATTTTTTACTAACTCAAAAGAAATGAAATTGTGAAAATTAATGTGCTGTAATATAGATGCTCATCTTCTGATATTTTCATCTTCAGTCTCCATGGTGGAAAATATAGACACTTTGTTTGGCTATTCAAGGCGGTGACCTTAAAGCTAAGTACAACACACTTTTTTTTTGGACACTGCTTCAATTAAAATACTTCAGCAGAAAGAAACTATGAAAAAATATACCTAAATTATATACCCAGTTATATCCCAATGCTACAATTTAAGCCTTTTGAACCACACTAAGTTATCACCTCACAAGTCCCCTGAATTACATTTGCAAGACTCCCTGCAATAATAATTGGTATGATCACAGCAGTTCCAAGCCATTTAGTAGAAAAATTAATGTCTTGGATTTAATGCTGAGGGGAAAAAAAAAAAACAAACCCCACAACAACAACAAACAAACAAACAAACCAAAACAAAAACAAAAAACCAAAACCAAAAAAAAAAACCAAAACAAAACAACTCACAAACACAAAACAAAACCCCAAAAAACCTAGACAAATAAAAATAAACAATCAAATCCCATTATGTCATGTGCAATTTTTGATCAAATTTGTAAGACATTGCCATCATCCTGATGTTAATACCTCTACTGAAAGTATTGAAGTAACTTTTCATGGAATAAAGAAAACTGTTCTGCCAGAGGAAAAATATCAGAATATGGCTTTTTTTTCTCCCAGTTCAAAGTCACTGTTCAGTATTTGCTGAAGGTTCGATTTTGCAACACCTTGAGCCTGATTCATTTGGTGCCAAATTCCATGGAACTGTACCTTTCCCTTCAGTTAACTATTGGATCATAGCCCATCATAAGACAAACTATTCCCTATGATTAACACTTGGGAAACACAGCACTCTCAGTGCCACAAAACATTTGTAGAAAGGATTAAAATGCTTTCAAGATGTGAGAAGTAAAATTAAAAAATGAAGCTTCAAACAGGGCAAGGTTACTTTTAATCAAATACATCATGCAGATAAAACCTTATTTTTATGTATTTGTTTTGTTTAATCAGAAATACTGATCTGGTATTCCGGAAGATTAAAGCTTCCTTACATCTAACTATGGCAATAAATCATCTGTATTTTTAACACATTTAAAAGTGTTGAGTTCCCTGTGCCTCGGTCACACAAGTTCAGAATTTTCCTACATTTAAATTAAGATATTTGTCATTTCCAGATTCTTCAGGAATCTTCTCATAGGTCAGATTAAGATGTTTCTAGTGTGCCAGAATCATTATCTTTTTCTGGTTTTTTTTTTGTTTAAATGAGGATTCCTGTAGGAATTGTGTGAAATGTCAGCATAAAAATACCTTTATTTCTGTCCTTTGACTGGAGCAGGGCAGCTTGAAAATTCCTAAATTCAACCGCAGCTAGCAGTTCTCGTCCTGCAGGGATTCCTGCAGTTCCTGTATTCCTGCTTTCACTTCATTTTTAAGCTGTTACAGATACCTTTTTATGAACTGATATATCTTCACAACTACTTTACAGGCATTTTGTGCTTCAGAATATTTTGCAGACTGAGTCTTCATCTTTCACTCAAGCTAAGAAGTTTATCACATCTCTTTGTTTAGTTTCCCAAATATATTTTTGAGCTATTTAACTGGAAAAAAGCCCTAACACCACACCCCACAATGACCAGAGTGTGACCTAACTCACACCATATAGATCATTGATAGTGATACCAAAAACCTCAATATAAATTCAATTAGATAAAAATGGACTCTCTTCATATACTTAGATGTAGTAACTCCCTTGTTTTTCTAAGGCTTGCCTGTTAGCTGATGCTTCAAACCATACTTTGCTGCTGCCTTGTCTTTCAAGAAATCCTCCTTTACTTGCTTTCCCCTCCTCTATTTTAATTCCTCTGCCTGCCTATGAAGCACACTGTACTTACTGGTATCTTCTGAGTGTGCTGATGAAGCAGAGCCTGGAACCCACACTATGTGGGAGAAGCAGGGCTGATAATTCCAAATTGAGGCAGCCACATTCGATGGAAGTGGTCTGCTCAATCTGCTGATTTTTGATATTGGACCCAAATATCAAATATTACAGCATAAGTGGTGCACTTTACTCCAAAAAAGAACTTTTTCTTCCGGCTCAGATCTGAGGACTTCACATCTGGTTTGAAATAGTGATAAAAAAGAGAAAAGAAAGAAGAAAGGGAAAAAGAAAAGAGGAAAAATGTGGAATCCAGGGAAAGAAAGAAGGAAAGGGGAAAACAAAAATAAATTAAAAAAGGAAAAATGAAAAAAAAAAAGAAAAATGGAAAGAAAGGAAAAAAGGAAAACAATACAAAACAAAGTGGGGGGGGGGGGGGGGCGGGGGGAAGGAGAGGTTCACAGCATCCAGTTCTGTTTTCCAGTCTGACGCAGAGTCACAGAGGCTCCAGGAATGTTTCTCTCCCTGTTTAATCGCCACACCTCAGATAAGCACTTGCATTTAAGGGAATGAATCTCCCTTTGCAAAGCTATAAGAATCTTTCCAATTACACCAACAGGATCCTGATCAGCACCTTTATGAAGATAACTACTAGAATTGCTAGAAACATCATAAATTCTATCTCTACATGAAAGTACTCTAAATGAAGGTACTTTTGCTGCCTTGCGAAAGACTTGCTCAAACTTGTGTAAATCAGCACAGTCCTTGGCTCACACAATTTTAATAAGACCCATGTGTATTTAACCAGATTATATGACACATGTTAAGGTTCATGTTTGATATCAAATTAAGTATATGGATGATTTATGGAAAAGAGTTCACCTCCCTTTCCCCCACGTGAGGTTTAAAGACTAATCTTCAACCAGATCTTCCAACACTTTCTGCATTTAGACCTTTCCCACTTGAAACCTTCAATGTTGTTTTTATTATCACAAGAGACCGATAACTGGCCTAGCATCTCTTATTATTCCCTTACCTTCTCTCCCTGGGAGAATGCATGAACCTAGCACATATCACTGTGATTACTGGATGCTGCTAAATTCCTAGAAAAAGAGCAGCATTGCTTTCCTTGTAGGATTTGATCACACTATTACTCTATGCACTAATGTGCTGCTTGGCTATAAAGGGAATTGTTGAGTGGTTTCTTTGAAAAAAATCTAACATACCAATAAAACAAGTTCCATAAAATAAATGAACACCCACCATTAGCTCTTACCCACAAGGATCAGCATGACAGATGTATTAATAATGACAGGAATTTGGCTGAAATAACTTTGGGAGGCAAAAATGTGAGTTAACGCCTCTCTCCAACAAGATGCTGAGCTTTAGTATCTGCTATCAAAAGCAGACAGGTGATGCTATAGGTCATTCACTCCTTCTTGTCAGTTCCACTGACAGAGAAGTTTCACAGGTCACCAGGGACATTAACAAAAAATATCTCCTCAAACTGAAACACAAATTCACTGCTTCACCAGATAGCCCTTGGGCTTTCACTTCAACTCTTTCCAGGCAACCAATGCCCTGCTTTGAAGTGCACTTGGTCATTGTAATACTTAATACTTCTTATTTTAGCAATGTTTACCCCAGTGCTTTTTTTTTTTTTTTTTAATAATAAAAGAAACCTGTCTGTAGTCAATACTGTAATGAAGTATCATTTTGTTTTTATAACATATGCATATTTTTTTCCTACTGCTTACCATCTTTCTTCAGAAGGGAAACTAACCTGGTGAGGACCGTGATGCAAAAATTTCCTTCATCTTTAGAACATGGTGCAAATGGGTACATTCAGGTATGTTGCAAATTCCTATAGGCAATGATGCCATTCAGAGAAACATTTTCAGAACAGTAAATACTTCTGAATATAATACAGATGTATTCATGTTTATATATGATCTTGCCAGATAAATTTGAATCAATGCATAGACCTGGAATTAATTAACTGTGTGTTGTTGCTTTCAACAGACCCTGTCTTCAGCAAAGGACGGCAGTCTCTAGTTCTACTTATGGTCTGATTTCTTACAGGCCAAAAAAGATGTCCCTCTAAGATTTACTGCCTGAATAGCCAGGCTGCACTGAAACCTTGGTATTTACATGGGATTTCAGTACATGCATATCACAAGGCTCATATCCCTCTTTTACAGATGGCTCTTCCAAAATAATCTGACAAGGGTTAAGTTCCTTGCATGCTGAGACACTTGCTGTCCTGTAGGCAAATATACTTTTATTACTTTCCTCTACTGTGTACATAGGATTTCTCTGCAAAGATGATATATTCATAGGGTCACAGACTGTCTTTTTGTGCTGCATTTTGCTGACCTTCAAGCAATGGGAACACACTGAATAACAAGGGTGAACAGACTATCCAAATTACTAATAAATAGAAAATTCAAATTACTTGACAAAAAACAAACAAACAAAACAAAACAAAACAAAAAAAAAAAAAAAAAAAACTACAAAAAAAAAAAAAAAACAAAACCACATAGGAAAACCTAGTGAAAATGCTGTGACAGCAAAAGACCTTTCTCTGTGTATATACACATAAACTGCTTCTTTCCACCATGTATCTTGAGATTTATGTCCTCTATTCATTATCTTAGAATGAATTGATCACAGACTGATTATATAGAAACTGTTTACTCCATAAGGTATCAGTAATGTTTCAACCTATGGGACCACTTTAATGGAATCTTGAACCTTTAGGTTTATCTACTCTACAATGTCTGTGAATTTATTGGCTTAAGAAAAGTTAGGAACAGCCCAGCAATATTTTAGAAACCTTCTTTATGTGAGTTTTGCTCACATATCTCCATTAAAAGCAGATGCACAGTTAAATACCTTTTCTGGTCCTGACTTTCATTTGACAGACTAAGCCATTTTAGAACAATGCCCTATTAGTGCTAGCAATTTTATTCTACATGCTTTTCTGATAAGACCTTAAATGGAGTACGACAGTGCATATAACAAGCAATATATCCAAAGAATTACAGATGACGTTTTATCTGTTCACAGAATGCTGTGCACATTTCTTTAAACTATCTCTGAGAATCTAGTCGTCATCATACAAGTATTTTTCAAAATCTTATTTTAATGAAACACATTTAGAATCTTGTTTTAATGAAACACATTTTACCTTCTCATACACTGAAATGAAGTAAGAGTTTGCTGTACTTCTTGCTCCCCTTCAAGGAATCAAAGGCACAAGACAGTTTCATCACAAAACCAGTAGAATCAACTGCAATTCCAGTTGTCTGTCTCATCCTTCTTTCACTTCCCCTGCCTGACAGCAGGCCACTTGATATGACCCCAGATGAAAAAAAAAGGTAAACTGCTTTCATCCTTAGATATCAAGACTTGATTTTTCCCTCACTCCTATGAACTGGACTTTCAAAGCCTGGTCAGCTAGCTGAAGTTTGCCTTTTTCATCGCTGCCCTTCCAGCAAACAGAGTAGCTGTAGGAGTTTAAAAATTTTAAATCATAGTCACAGCTGTGATGAAGCCATCTGTCTCCTTCTGTCATGGTTTAGGAATGGTATTTCCCAATTTAGTGTATTCACTGAAACACTCCAAGCCATGTGCCGCTTGCTCCTGCAGTGGCTAAAAAGGAGAACTGGAGGAACAAAAGGTAAAGAGGATAGGTTGACATAAGACCAATTTACTGAAAAGAGCAATGAAATAAGAAAGTGATCAGTGACAGCAACAGTGTTATTAATAAAGTGTACGAGAGAGGGGAGTGATTTGTTCTCCACACAGAGCCCTAAAACACCTGATTGCTCACTTCCCACTAAGTGACGGGAAGGGCACCCTTTCCCCACGCCCAGAAAATAACTTTAGGTGCTATGGAATAACCTCCATGTCCTAACTATGCCCCCTCCTGACTACAGCAAAAATTAGCCCTGTTCTGGCCAGAACCAGGACACCTTCCAAGCCTGTCAGCCACAGAAGAGCTGCTGACCACGTCTCCTCCATGAAAGCTGTGATGAAGAGGAAGGCAGCTGTCCTTCTCATTTGGAGACCTCACACTTAAACTCTCAGCCCACACACAAATGCAAGAAAGACAAGCATGACAGCAGGCTCTAATTCTGCAAACGCTTCAGCACTTGTCTAATTAAGGAAAGGCAGCTCAAGGTTTTGCAGAGCATCGCAGGTTACAGTAAAAATGTGATCACAATCTACCTACAAGCAGCGTGCAGAGGACCAAGCCTACCACAGCATGAACAACGTGCAGCCACTTAATTTCCCCCAGCTCATACCCAAAATACAGATATGACCTGGAGGACATACATTGTCTCTCCCTTTATACAGCCTGATTAATCTAAAATGAAGTAACAATAACATATTTGAAACCTTATTGTTCCAGTAAAACGCCATTCTGTTCAATTTGTGATTTATTACACTTGAAGATGACAAAACTCTAAACAAAGGTAGCGGGAGGGTTTAAAAGATAAAAATAATGATTTTTTTTCCAAAAAACCCCCAGTATCAGACATAACATTTTTGTAAACACTCTTCTAAAAGCTTTTTACAAATATTTTGTAAAACCCCTACTGCCATGGGGACATCATTCAATGATCACAATGAATAAATCTATTAAAAGATAAAAACTAAAATTTAAAATTAAAAAAGAGAAAAGAATGAGAAATAGAAACTTTACAGAATGCAATAAGATATACTTTATATTAGTCAGACAAGACTTGAAAGAAGAGTACACAACATTAAAATCAATTTAAATGGAAATAAAATCAGACACACATGCAGCAGTTTTACAGATCCCACCCTCTGCAGAAATTTCTCAGAAAATTATTTCCTTCCGAGGCAGAAAAACAGTCTTTGGTAAACTGTATACAACATGTGTAACTTTGGGACAGTTCTCTTGTATAATCTTTGTCTCCAGGCTCTAAATATAAAAAATTGATAGATCTAATTTATAAAGGTCACTCTATGCATGATACCCATCCTTTAAAATATGAACCTATTAATTTTTACAGCAAGCTAATATTATAGCTCCACTCAACCTTCATTATAAAGTCTTCAGTTTCCCTTATTGCAGGTCCAGAGGACCTAATCAAACTTCAGGAAAGAGAGTTATCAAATGATTCCTGCAAAGAATTTAAAAAAAACCTCCCAAACATCCAAAAGCTCACTGCTGAACACAACAAATGAACTAAATAATGGGAAACACATTCACAATGTCCTTTAATGGTAAGTCTATCCAATTTGTGATTTAAGAGGTCAAGCTATTGGTTATTTTTGCATTCCTGGTAATTTAAGAAGAAACAGGCTGGGAAATGTGTACTCACAGGCCTTATAAAACTGCCGGCCTTATTTTGAATAATGGACAGCCATTGTAAAAAGCTTACTGGTGGAAAAGCCCCCCTCCATGACTGGAGAGCCCGCTGCCCATGAGGCTCACAAGGAAGATTGAGTGTTTAAAGAGACAAAAGAAGTCGGCCACAAAAAATTCTGCCACCCATGTGTCCGGAAAATATGAATTGCTCCAAAAGTTGGGACAGCAAGAACTGCTGACACCAGATGGTAACGCTCCCTGCAAGAGTACTGCACGACGACCTCGTGCTGGGAATGAGGGTTTTTCTCAAGGGCCTGAGGCTAAGCCTAATAACTGGGCAAGCAAGAGGAAGGAAAGGATGAGATGGAAAGACGTCTACAGCTCTCAGCCGGGGCAGCCCCAAAGACTTCCACCAGCACAGGCTCCAGCCAGCCCACCCACAGAAATCATCAGCCTGGTTTTACCTGGGCTTATGATCATTTTATAAGAATTGAGAGCTGTTACATTGATGTCAGTGGAATACTCCCTTCTATGTGAAGAAAAGAAAAAAAGTAAATTGAAGAAAATTACAACATATCTATAAAATAAATTAAGATTTTAAAGTGTATGAAAAACTTCATTTCTTTCCCTACTCAAGGTGAACTACAAAAATAACTCAGACAAAAGACAAGCCTGCATGCTACATTCTAAAAAAGGTAGTTGCAGACCTAAAAAAAAAATCTTGCACAAACCACTGAGCAGTTCTTAGGGAATGGAAGTTGGCTGGGGAAATCAAGGAGCAATTAGCAGGTTTTACTTACCTTTCTACTGTCAGGTTAGATTTTATACATCATTGTCAACAAGCATTTAATAATTTCACAATTTGGTTATACAGCATTTCTGCTCAATGATTAGTGCTAACTGGAACATTTCTAATTAAATTTCGTTTCATCACAGCCAAATTTGGCCTTGCTTATTTGAGGTTTTCTATTCCTGCATGAGTGGAATATAATAGGCTGGTGGTTAGGACACTAACTTGAGGTGTGGAACAGTGAATTTCAGTTTCATTCACTCCCTGTGTTCATCCAGCTCCAGAAGAAAAAATCTGCCTGAAGTTAGCCAGAAGCAGCAGCAGGGAATGGAGCTGTGTTCACCCTGAATCTACACAGCTATACGTTTTTAGTCAGTCTTGTTCTTCAAAAAATCATGCCAATGGATTTTTTGTTTATCTTTAATTCATTTGCAGGCCAAGTATCAGGATCATTTTTCTGTGATTCCAGATGAAAAGGAGACTTAATTTTTTTTCTTCCACACAGCACTAATCTGGCTTTGTTAAGTATCAGCAGGAAATAAATTGAGCTCCACCAATTATTTCCAATTGCAAGGACAGTGAGCAGGAAGCTGAGACCCACACTTAATATTCAGCAGTAAGCAGGGCTCAATATCAATATATCAGCTGCTCCAGGACAGGCAGAAAGAGAAGAATATTCCATGCCTGTTCAGTGGAGAGCTGGCCATCATTTTGTGCTCTCAGTACACCTGATCTGTTCCACTTCCTCTGACCCCACAAAAATTTACAGTCAAAGCCAGCACAACTTTAGGTATGATAGCCTTCTTCAAGCTGTGTCTGCAGAAATTAAATTAGCAGCAATATATGCTTTGCCTCAAAGGACTGCATGGAGTCTTCCTTAGTCAGGTTTGTAGAAGGTTAGTGATCACTGGATGGGAGTTCTGCACAAGTGCAAGGCGTTACAACATTACATACTGCAAAACTTTGTAGAGCTACAATTTTTGTGGTAGCGTGGGGATTGTCACGGTCAGAATCAACTATGTCACTCTGCAGTTTTGGTTACTAAGTAAAATAAATAGATTAAGCTACTTGGTTTCAGCAAGGTACATATGTTTTACTAGGTCATTTTGTTCACCCTTTACTTGCTGTCTCTCGTTCTTTTGCTGTCCTCACTCAGGATCAGAGCTTTTCAGGCTGGAAGGGACTCTGGGAGGTCATCCACCCAACCCATCCTGACGCACAAAGCAGGCCCAGGTCTCGATTCAGGCCACATTGCCCAAGGCTTCCTCTAACTTGGTCTCATCCAAGAATGGAGACCACATGGCATCTCTGATCCAATGCTTGGCTGTCATAGTAAAACTTGTATTTCTGTGTCAAATAGAAACCAGCCCTCTCTCAATTTATGCCCTCTGTCTCTCCCCCTCTTGCCTTGCAGCTCCTTAAGGCAGCTGGTGGCATTTCCTTGTAGCTTCCCCATAAGGCAGTGGATGCTGTGGGGTCCTCTGGGCTGCCTCTCTACCGGGCTGAACAAACCCAGGTCTCTTTGCTGCCACTCTCAGGGCTCCTGCCTCACTGCCCCAGCTGTCCTGGTGGCCCTCAGTTGAACTTGCTCTAGTCTATTAACACCTTTCTGTCCTGAAACCCAAAGCAGGACACAGTACTCCAGATGTGGTCTAACGAGTACTATGTAAAGTTTTCTCTTTCAATCTTCAACTCAAAAGCAATCTAACATTTCCAGTGTCGATGGTCCCTAGATTCAAAGAGAAAATTGCAGAGATTAGCTGCAAAAATTCCCACTGAAACAGTTTAAAATACTTCAGCCTTTTAATGAACTTAGCCCTGGAGAACTGTTTTAAACTCAATAGGCTGAATTACTGAATATTATTTGGAGTTAACAACTTATATGCACCATGCAGCATGACAGCTATGCCATGAGTGGCAGAGCCACTTTTACAGTGCACTTTTAACTGTCTTTGCCAAGATTACCAGCTAGAAGTACTTCTGCCTCTCCTGATCCTTGAGCAGTGTTAATCAGTCACCATTTCTCATATCCTGTCTGATTTATGGTTTTCCTCCAGGGCAAAGACTTCAACAATTGAGTTTGGGTTTGGACCTACAATCTGACATATGTTAAACATTACCAAATTTTCAGGTGTTGTGGGGTATAGGAACTGTGCAAATAATTACTTTTTTGGAAGCATGACTGAAGTTATTTTTAATAAGACTTTGTTTGATTTCTCAGCATTTTGGACTATTTGCTTTCATTACACTTGTAATACATTTCTGGCAACTGCACTCACCTTCCTGTATATGACAGGAAAGCTATGAATGGCTTGATCATACAGAATGATTTATAAATCTGTTAATTAGTACCATGAATCACTTATTTTAATCCTAAGGCTTAGCTGAGCTGTATATTGGCACAGTGAACAAAGGGAACAAATGTATCTGAAAATAGTAGTTATGTTACTTATTTAGCTTTAATATAAGCTGAAATTAAAACCTTTTCTGCTCCCTTGACACAATTTTTGGACTAATCAGGATGGGGCACAGTTGAGAATTCAAGAAAATGTACATACCTAACTGTGATTGATTTCAAATGGTGTTAGGTGCCTTTTAAGGTTCAACCTGAACCTTCTTTCTCAATACCTCAGAGAATCTTTTTAATTACATAGGCCCATTTATAAAAGTCATTTAAAATGGCAAGGACAGAGAGGATTTCCAATAACATGTTGTCACACTGATACCTCTACACAGCAGCCTCTTTCCCTTGCCGAATTACAAAAGCACATTAAAATTTCCTGCCATTTAAAAATAATCATTAGGAGGAATTAAGACAATATTCTTTCTATCCAGAGGCTCTGTCGCTGTCTTGCCCCTGACTTGTCTGGGCTTCAGTATAGCAGTTTGTCTTCTCTGCCAGACTGCTGGGGTGTCAGCAAAGAAAATGTTTGCTAGTTCTGCTTTCATTACTTATGTCCAGTATCTTCTCAAAAAATCACCATCCTCAGGAGCTTGGTTGGCAGCTGAATCAATCATTTTAGCCAAAGGTAAATGTATCCTACCTTCATGTATCCTTGAAAAACTTCAGTCTTGAAAACTTTGAATTAAGTTCTGAAAAAATAGAATTAATTTTTGTAACTTCTCTTTTTCTTGAGCAGAGAGGATGGAAGGCAAGAAATGAGGAAAAGGCTGGGAACTCCAACTCAAAAGTTTAGCAAAGAATCAACCTCCTTTGAAAGGATCTTTGAAGAGGAACGCTTAGCAACATTAGGCAGAGCAGCTTACTTTCTCTACCTATGCAAAATGAAATAGAGGTGCAGGAAATTGGCTATTTAGCCTATTTTCATGGTTAATACATTGTTTTTCTTCAGATTCTGTATATTTCCTTCTCCTGAATCCTCAATATCTATAGTATTTGAAGAAATAAATTTTTCTTTAACATGCTAAATTTCATATATGGCTGATACTGATATGTGAGTTTTAAAAACCATTTCCTTCATTTTCATGTGCAGAAACTGGCTATGGACAGCCCATTTGAAAGGCAGGCACATCTCTTTACCACTCTAACATTACACTAGGAGTGTCAAGAGAAAGATTCTTTTGTACCACTTGAAACTGCCTAATTTATTTCCTAAATGCTGGGAACTGGTGATGAATTTTGATCATCAAAAAGCAATTTGGCATGCCACATAGTGTGTTAAATTGCTTTATTAGGGACACACCTGGAAAGCACATTTTCCCATAAGATTTAACAAAAAAAGAATAGTGTGATGCATAGGGTAATGCTTTATTTAACAGTAGTTTCCTAGGCTGTATAATGTTTAAAATTTTAATGACATTTTCTAGTGCTACATGAAGGGAAAGTGTATTGAGAACTCTTAGCATTATCCTCCAAATAAACCAACTTTATCTAATAGCATTGCAAGTTTTTCTGAAGGTGTGAGTGGTAGCAAAGGGCTACAAACCTTCAAGAACCAGTTATCTAATCTGGCATTTGTAAAAACAGAGATTAGACTGTCAAACCAAAGAATGTGTCAATCATGATACTGGAAATATAGCAAGTTTACTTTTTTATCCACTGCACATGGAACCTCTTTACAGTGTGTTTCATATCATTGCTTCTCATCCCAATTATCAAAAATCTTTTCTTTCCCTATTCACTATAAGCATGAACAATATAAGCACAACTGCAGGTGGTTGCCAAACAAGTTACTTCATTGTGGATATCAGTTCATAGTTTCAAAATTAGTATTTTCTTTGGCTTGCCTTTGGCTTTTTTTGAAATTTTTTTCCCTGACCATTTAAGACAGAGTAGTATGGAGTCACCTCAAGATAGCATGCAATGCTGATCTTAAACTACAACAGAAAAAAAACAAACCTATCAATGATAATTAGGTTTGCCTTGTAAAGAGCTTTCAGGTTTGTTTTTGTTTTGGGTTTTGCCCCCTCCTGTGCTCTTTGTCCCATATCAGTTCTTGAAGCTCTTATGGTAGAGCTGGGTGTTAGTGCAGCCATACATTAAGCTAAAGATAAGAAAACTCCTTGACTGACAATTGCGAAGTGATTTGAAGGTGACTAGATTTCATTTGTTTGCATATGACATGGGAAAATGATACACATTTATGATAAACATGTGGGAGTACAACATAAAACATTCTTCTGTGTCTCTCTAATCAGAAAACCTCCTGATTTTGTGCTTTCATTTTTGAATTCTGTAGTCCATTGGATAGTCACATATTTCAGAAATTATTAGCAGCATCAATATATTGCTATAATAATTTTGTGGCTTCTGGGAAACCATTGATTTTATTATTTCTAAAATGCTTGGACCGCCAATTTAGCAACTTTGAATGCTTCAGCTACCTCCTAAACCACCAATGTACCATCAAAACTAACAAACCCCCTTTTACCCAAATTTCCTTTAAATAGGTTTAGTCATTGATACTATTGATATAAATGTCCTCAGAGTAGATAAAACACTGGGTGAAAGCACAGCCAGATCTGGAAAGAAGCAGGGTGTAGCTACCCATAGCTTATGTCAGACACCCAAATAATTTGGAGAAGGTCTTTTGGTCACACTGCTGCTGTGTGAGGACACAAAGAAAGCATCTCTTCCTGGTGATCACCAGGAATAATGTATTTAGTAATTAACCCTTTGCTTATGGGACATTTCCTGATAAGGAAGTGTTAATTTCTCTCACATTAACACATACAGTGAGCACCCATGAGTGATGGGCAAAGAAAGGGTTAAAATTCATTTCTCTCTGCATATGGTTCCTGTCTCAGCTGTGAGATCAGTTATAGGTCCCCAGCCAAAGATAACAGCTAAAATATAACAGATGCTGGTACTTCCACAGCCGAGGTGAAGTATTTCCTTTCATCCTCACTAGTCACTGATAATGTCCCAATTCTCCATTCACTGGAAACGTCAAGGGCACGAGCAGGTTATTACAACGTGAAATGAATGGACTGTTTAAACTGAGCCCATGCCTGTGCACGGTGTGAAGTTTCTCCAGCCCTAAGGGATTAAAACTCGCTGGGGAAGAAAACGATGCAGTCACAAAGGCAACGGTTGGATGCTGAAAGCTGGGGTCCTTCTAATGGGGTACTGCTGGGGAAGAGGGGTCATCTGTCCTCATGCCAGTCTTTCTGGCAGAGCCAGATCAGCCTGCACATCAGTGCAGGGCTGATGTGCAAATACTTTCTGGGGCTATCACAGCTCAGTCTTGGCCTCTTACTTCCTTGTCCCAGTCAAACCAAATGTTTTGAAGGAAGTATCAATATATTACCTTGCATGGATGTAAACACTGCATGAGGACCCAAACCAGCTTCTCTGAATTCAGACTTTCCTAAATATTGTCAACATTTTATACCACAACCTAGCAGTCATTCATATGGAGCATTTTGGCAGCCATTTGAATATGTCTTAACCTGTAGGGTTGTGGAGTTTTTTTGGGCTTTACACATAACCACCAACATCTGAAACCTAGTCTCTACATATATAACATTTTCCAACCAGAGTTAATGAGTTTAGGCAAGTATTAGTCCAGCAAGTAATTATACTGGCAATCAAGTTGCTTTTCATCAGTATAGCTGAAATAACATCATAAGATACAGCGCTGGCATCAGTGCTGAATCAAAATTGGCAATATTGCTACACTATTACAGGGGGGAAAAAAAGAAAAATAAAAAGAAAAAAAGGTGCAAGATGATTCACAGTAAAGGAAGGGTGAAATTGGAATATTTCTATAGGAACAATATCCTGGGAAAATGTGGTTATGCTCATGCATAAAGCTCCAGAGTGCAATCATACAGAACTGCAATGCCAGGAATCAAGATGACAGGAGAACACTGAGGTAAGTTAAAAAAAAAAAAAGGGAAAATTACTTAAAGAGAAAAGGGAGTCTATAAAGAAACAAATATAAACAAAGGGGTTATGTTGTCTATTTTCATTAATCAAAGGGCACTTTCAGAAGAAATACACAGATTGTAAAACCTAGATTTAAGCTCAGTGTCTTCCACTCTGAAATCAGAGTTGCCAAAAATCCAGAGTTGCAGTGATGATGTGTACAGTTCTGGATTTCTCAACAACATCTGGCCATGGCTTTTGTACATATCTCAAATTCTGTTTTTGTACAACAGGCACCTTGATTGCTAACCCAAACTAACAGAAAAATTATACATCCAGATGAACCAAACAAAATAATAAGACCAGGAAGAGTTACTGTAAATATGAAAGAAAAAATAAGGAAAGTCTTGAAATTCAGTAAAATTAAGAAATTATTATATCAAATGTAATCTCCTGTAGGTAGTAGAGGACTGTGTGAGCTATAGCTCAGGGTGGATCTGTGTAGATACTCCTTGTCATTAGGATCACCTGTGTAGCTACCTGCTTTGGAAATTGACACACAAAAACTAACATTGTCAGTGGAGAAATATTCATTCAGCCTTAAAACTTTTGCTGTCAGAAGTATGTTTTTCCAAGTAATAGAAACATTTCTGCAAAAACTATCATCTTTCCCTGGGAAAATACTGACAGGCCACTAGAAATCATATCAAATTACAATATTGAAGTAAAACTATACTGGTAAAATATTATCTTTTGCTCATATATATGTGACTGTGCCCTGTGGAAGTCGCCAGCCACACTCCTATCCAGGCTGCTCTGCACTCTCACGGCAAATCTCTTCTTCTCACCTAGAAGAGAGGCTGTAATTTGCTCTAAATGCTGTATGACCAAGAAACTTATTCCATAGAGGAGAAGGAGAGCATGAGACAGGCAAAGTAGATTTGTCCACTTGGAACTGGGCATTATTTCAGAAAGGTCTATTAGTCAAAATACCAAATATCCTCAGCTTTGGTATAGTATCTTCTCTTTTGGCAATAAAATATCAAACTTCACTTTTTGGACAGTTCAGATTACTTTTTATGGTTCTAGTTTGAGAAAATTTTTATTCAGAAGAGTAAAATTTCCACTTTCTTTCAGAAAATATTACTGTTAGAATTGCTCATTAGAAGTCAATCCGCAGGGCAGGAAGTCTGCCTGAAAACTTAGAATTTCTTAAAAGCATTTCAAAATAAAAGGGGAAGGACAAGAAAGAAATAAAGCAAATATTATTGCCAAAAGTTAAATAAAATACCAAAAGCAAATAAGGTCAGAAAGATACGGGTTTTTCCTTCAATTTAAGCCAGCATCTTGAAGAGAAGTTGTGTTTCTAAAGAAGTACTTTAGAAGAAAATCTCTATTTGAACAGCTGTGCTGAGGTTTACCTGAATCTGTAGGGGGAACTAAGCTTTAAAAAACGAAGTTAATCTGCCTTTTTTTAAGAATTGTAGCTAAGATGACTGATAAGAAAATTTGACATTTTTTTTATCCCTTATTGGAGCAAGGCAAAATAACACCCTTGCCGCTGTAGTGATGTTGTTATATATGAGACCATGCAAGCTGTTATGTGCCACATATTATTATGGTGCTACTACAGGATATTTTGTCGATAGTATCCAGATATCAGAAAGGGAACAGTAATCAGTAATTGCTCAGTGACAATGGCATGGCATTCTGCTTTCTAACATACTGAGGACAGCTGAGGAAGTTAGACACCTGCAGATCCAGAGCTGGCACCTGAAGCAGTGGCTATTTCAGAGTGGAAGAAACTGTGGGCCATCTTTTCAGCCTCTCTGTTAAGAACTATTGGCTACTGATCAAACACTTGCCAAATAATTATGACAATATTGAATTTCATTACATCCTTGCAAACACAAGACACAGCAATAACTGAAGTTATTTTTAATAAGACTTAATAAATTTAATAAGTTTTATCAATGACAATCGCTGACAGCAAAATTCAGGGTCTTAAGTACAAAACATCCTTTCCATGTTCCCATTGACACCTCCTCTTTTCCCTATGGGTGCCAGGTTGTTAGCATTTGGATCTCACAGTTCCATTAGGCTCACTGAACAGATGCAAAAGCACTCCTTGCTACCTTATGGAAATATCAAGAAAAATCATCCCTTTTCAAAACCTGGGAGAGCAACTTTAGGTCTTCTAAATTTATTTTTGATAGAAATCTGTTATGGCAGACAGAGATGAACTGTCTTCCCCTTCTTTTTTTTAAATGCAACATGTGTTAAAGTTATTATTTCATAAAATACATGTTTATTATGCAGTTATCTCAGCCCGAAGGCTTATGGCTTTCCAGCATGTATAAAACAGTACATAACTATAATCCATAGAGACTCTGGGTTTATTTAAGTCTCTTGACTCTCAGCAAAAATACCAAAATAGCATAAGTAAATAGAAGGCTGTCTGAATGTAATAATCTTAAAAATAAACAAACACATCTTGTAAGTGAGCACAGATCAGCAATATTGTCTAGTTTAAGTTCCAAAGCTTACTGTCTCCATCCAGAAACTGGTAAGAATTATTCACATAGTTGTAAACTTACTAGTTTCAACCATGCTTTCCAAATAAATCATGTAACCATATAAAGATATTTTAATAGCCAGATGTACTTTGGTTCCTCAATCATCTGAGGTAGTAAGAAACATCTGGCAAGGAACCTGTCCAGAGAAGTACAATTTGCCTCCCCATAACAAACATACATAGACATATGCACAAGAAGATACCTTCCAGCCTCAGATATGCAGGTCTACCTTTAAATATTACATCTGCTCATGTTTAATGGTTCTCTGTGGTTCAATATTTAACTATTTTAGTGTTTAGTCATATGGACAAGTGCATGTGCTTTTGTATTCAGCAAACTACCATTAGGAATAAATGATAAAGAATAATATTCTTTACTGATTGTATCTCAACCAAACACTCGGTCAAGGAACCAAAACAGATGTCAGCTTCTGAATCTCAAGAGGTGGATCGAGGGGGAACCTTCTGCAAAAGCCAAATAAGTTTTCACACTTAACATGTGTACAAGGAGTTTCCATGTTCCCTTTGCTGAAGCTGGTGCACACACAGAGTTAAGGGCTGTTTTTGCCAGAATAAATCTATTGCGTCCAGTTTAGTTCTCTGGGCAAACCATTACTGTTTTCCCATGAAACTGAGAATGTAACTCAAAAAAAAATGGAAAGTTTTTGGAAAATATGACAGTCTTTTGAAAAGGTATTTGGCAGCTTGAAAAATACTATATCACTTCATCATGGATGAAAAAAAAAAAGAGATAATCACTGATATCTAATTTATCCAGACTAATTTTCAACAATATAGCAAATTATTCCATTCTTCTTCAGAAAATCACTGTTGGGTCTTGCACATTAGCAGTATCACAATGGCATTAGCAAGCAAAAGCACTATTATATTTGTGACTGAAAATTGTTTCTAGTCACAGGGCTGACTTCAGTTTGTGGGTTTATTGCTGTTAGAGATAATTTACCTGGTGGCCATTTATTTAAAGGAATTTTTATTTTGTCCATTTGAAGTGTGAATGTTTTCTAGGTTTTTTGTTGTAGAAAGGATCAATATACTTGCAGTATTCCCTTTATTTGCATTATGTTACATGGACACAACTCTGTCCAGATTCTTATAATAAAAAAAAAACTTGTTTTTCAAAGAATAGGCAGCATGATATTTGGTTTATTGCTAAGCTGATAATTGCAGGCAGTTACTAAGAATCCCAGATGCACAGTGGAAATAAGTTCTTTTAATTTTTCAGCAGAAGTTTTCTCTGTTACTGAGACTTAAGAGACTGATATTCCATGTTAAAATGCTCTGTTAAAAGGCTGAAAGCAAGGACTTGCCCCTTAATAAACACTTAAGCAGTAAATTGTGTGGTATGATGACTAGACTAGGTGAATGGAAAGCCACACGGAATATCTAATTTTTAGAAAGAGTATCAGAGAAGTTAAACCATGAGATTGGAACCAAGTGGTTTTTAGTAGTTATTTTATAGTTCAAATAATAATAATAATAAAGACTTTTTCTTACTGCACAGTAAACTAAAGCAAGCTCTTCTAAAAATGTTGCATATTTTTCCTCCATTCAATAGTTACTATCATATTGGCAGTGGTTATCCAAATTTAAGAACTCCAAGAAAATCAACTCAAGAAGATAACCAATATTAGTAAGGTTAAAATTTCAATAATGTAATAAAAGTAGATTACATGTAATGTTTAGGTATTAGCAAACAAAAATGCAAAATATTCTACGTGAGCACACTTCTTATCCAAAAATCAGAAAGAACTTTCCCAAATCAGTAAATCATAATCTCACAGATGGTAGTACTGTCCCTTTAGCTCCTCAGCCAAGCTTATAAATATGTTTCAGACAGCTAGCATACTTCATCTTATCTGATAAGGTGATTTCTTTCCTACACAAAAAAAACACAGAAAATGTAATCCACTGGACTTCGCTGAAGCATTTGATATGTTGCCATATGGAAAGTTATTAATTCAGCTGCTAAAAATGGAGATTAGCACCAGAACTATGAAACAGATAGTGGACTTTACTACTGATTGTTGGGAAGTACTGAAATTATATGGCTAAAAAGAGGTTACCAGTGTAACTCCACAACAGTTCAGTCTTGGGGATGACTCTTTTAATTTAGTGACATTTTCAAAAATTGAAATAATTTGCTAGTGAGTCTGCCAATTATGTAAGTGTGGTGGAGACCTGGAATATCCCATGGGAAAAAAAAAACAGTGATCTTAGGGATAGACATGATACCAAAAGAATTAAAAGTTAAAAAAAAAAAATCAGAAAACCAGGAACAGGATTACTAGATTCCTCTTGGACGGCTCTATCAATGGAAATGACTGAGGACAGAACGATCTGGCTACACTTTCCAGAGACAGGGGGACTCTCACATGTTTATGCCATCTAACCCTGGATGTACCTTGAGGATTTTCCAGCAGGAACAAGTATTTGTGTTTTGGTAGAAGACACTGGAAAGACCTCTTTTGGAAGACTGTGTACACTTATGGTCAGCCAAGCTCATAAAAAAATTATTTAAACCAGAACAGAGCTACCAGAACAAATAAGAGCGCTAGAATGTTAAAAACCAGGGCAGCTTATTCAGCCTCTTAAAAAAAAAATGTTTAAAGGGACTTCAGTTTTCCTCTGCAAGCAGTCAGAGTGATTAACACTAGCAGGGAAGAAAAGCTTTCCAGGATCCTCTTGCCATAGGCAAATATAAGTGAAAACATTCCTCTCCTGGTGCATATTCCTCTCACTCCATGTGAACTCCTCTCCTCCAGTTCCAGCAGGCCTGGGACTGGGGCTCTGCTGGCACGCCCAGCCAAAACAGCTGGATGGGGGCATTGAGGGCCTCATCTATCCACATCACCTGCAGGCTGCTGGGAAGGGCTTTTCAAAGAAAATCAGAGAAAAGACATGCATTCAGAGATCCTCTGCAGAGCAGGTTCCTTGAGAAGCTGCTTCCTTGTACCTTGTGATTACCTGTGTCCTTGTAGTTATGGAGGCGTCAATGTCCCATGGACAGGGACATCTTTTACTAGATCAGATTGCTCAGAGCCCAATCCTACCTGATCTTGAACACTTCCAAGCATGTGGCACTCATGGCTTCTCTGGACCTGTTCCAATGTCGCACCATCCTCACCATAAAAGAAAATTGACTATGCAGTCATAGTCCAGGTAAAAACTGGAAATGACCTGCTGAGAAGAAAATTGCGCATCTTCAGGAAGCCTTCCAGGATCTCCTCACGTTCTCTCAGTCCTTTTCATACCCAGCTAGCATGGCTAGGGACAAACTCACAACTCAGCCCTACTTTCATCACTTCACTGTCATTCCACATCTTTGGCTCAGGCAGAGTTTTCCTGTCAAGCCCTAAGAAAATGTAAGATTTTTTCTTCTTTTTCGACCATCACATCCTATCCTCTTCCATTTCAGTCTTACTGTATCTATCTAGCCCAAATGCACAGAATTTGGTTTTACAGTCCTGTGTGATACAATATTCTGCTTAGACAGTAGCAAGTTTAGATGACCAAAGAGATGAAGAACATATATTGTTTTTCTATATCGTGTCTGATCAGTCTGTTGGATTTTTTTCCTTATTTTAAAAAACAGAACCACAAATGCAAAAAAAAATATTTCTTGAGATTTTGCCCAAATGGGCAAATACACAGTTTCAATATAAACACTGAGCAGTTTAAGCAGTCACAAGAGCAAAGATTTAGTGAGTCAATGGGCACGAATTTCTAAATTAAGTTATTGGGGGATTTGAGGGATGCCAGTGCAGAATGATGGAAATACATGGCTAAATAATGCATGCTTTGAAGTCAGAAATATGTTCATACATTTTCTTGGTTATCTAAAATAAAGCATGTTTTAACACAGATAATATATATAAATAAACTTTAAAATAAAATTCCTCCAGATTGCAGTGACACAGAGATTAAGAGATTTTGAAATACTAGAATTAAATTTGAATTACATTGAGATCTCTGACTAATAAGGTATTCTAGATCAGGTACTTAAAAATCTGAATACTACCTAGAGGGCAGCAAATACTGAGTGATAGTACTTACACGAAACTGAAAAGCCCTGTAATTAAAATCTATTTATGCTTTACTCCACATGCTTAGAACTAGGTTCAGGTTTTTGATTTAACTGCTGAATAATACCAAGTTTGCATTACTATAACACACTATAACCTAAAAGATGAGAACAAACACCATCATGGTCATGTCACAAAAAAAAAAAAAAAAAAAAGAAACCCAAATCCCACAGCATAATGGCTTTTGAAATGTTTGGTTAGATACTATTATAATTCACCAGAACTAATCTAGGGTACTTTGGGAGGAAAAGACAGCCATAAAACTCTCAGTTCACCTGGCTATAGCAATGCAAAGAGCTGGTGTCACAACACTGAGCAGCTGCAAGTCAACCATACCATGGTAAAGAATCCAGCCTGACAGCCACACCTACAGCATGACAATGCCATGCTTAGGCATGATTTATACCTTGACCAAGGGAAAAAGCTTTTTCAGCTCCAGGAATTTTTATGTAACCATGCAATAAGGTCACCAAGTAATATATTTAGTCATAGGCTAATTAAGATAGAAGAAACAATTGTACAATCATACTCAGCTCACCCAATGATTTTGTGGAGCATCTGGGTGTCATTAGGTTGGCTTCTTTTCGTCTGATCATATTGCCAGCCAAGTGGTTTCCCCATAACCTGAATTAATATAGCTCTTTTGCCAGCTAATTGTTAAAATCCAGAATCACAGTATCAAAACATGGTAATTGGTCTATTTTTTGCTCATTACACAACCCTATTATGGACAAAAACATAAAAGTAAATGATGATGGAGTATCATGACTTTATTATTTTCATTACCACTGAGCCCTGGAGCCCCACCACTAGAGAGGACCCCACTGTGCAAGGCATTCTACAAACAGAGTAAAAACGGCTCTGGACAGAAAGCAGAGCTCTGCAGAAAACCAGAGAGGGCACTTAAACAATAATAATTTACGTTGGGATGAAGCAGACCCAAAGAGCAGGGCAAGCTAAAGAAAAACAATGAAGAGTCTCCACAAAGAGAGTAGCTCTACTGAGAGGAGACCATGAGAAGTGATGTAGAAGGAGACTAAGAGAAATACAGAAGTAGCACCTAGTCAGACACAGAAACATTTCTAGTTTTGTCTATTAGTCCTAATTACTCCACACTTACTAGTTTAGTTCTAGTGCTGTTTCTTTTAGATGAGGCAGAGAGAAGTTCCTTGTATTTCTGGGCGAGCAGCCCTGCTCTGTGAGGAGGCCTGTAATGGCCTCTTCAGATCCACGTACCTTCCAGTAGGACACAGCAACCAGTGTGACTAATGCCAATCATATGCAATTCATTCCCTCTCATCCTGCTGCCAGGGGAACAAGTGAGTGTGCAGGGAATGTTTTGTGTTAGCATCATTTGGGTTTTCCCACCCTTGCACACAATGCAGAAGACAAAGCCAGCTGAAGAAATGCATTTTTCCTTTGCAGCAGAAATGCAGAGGCTTAAGGAAGCTTTATATTCTTGTGAAAGTGTATTAAAGTTCATGCCCTAATGCAAGTACAAATGGCTAAAAATTCTGGATTTGAATGTGGCTTTTTTGTTTAATTGGGAATCACTAGATTATCTCACCCTCTATATTTCTGAGACCCAGACCTACAGGGACATAACCATGACAGATATGATTCAAGCAAAACAATGAGAAAACAATATTTTCTATGTGTGCATGTGTGCAAATGATCTAAGAAGAAAAAAAATGATCTGAATGCTGTTTCTCATGGAGCCAGTAAAGGAAAGGTGTCATAGAAATGAAACCAGGGCTACAGGCAGACCCTGGAAGCCGGCAGAAACACTGCTGATTGCTTTCAACAGATGAATAAACCTGGTACATCAATAGACAAAGCCTGCCCTCTCAACAACACCTGCAGCAGTACAGAGCACACAGTGATGGCCCACAAGTCCTTTCACTTCACCTGTTGTAAGTGACTCCCACCTCAATTCCATGATGAGCAGAAGCAAAATGATATTTGGGCATAAAGGCACAGCAGGCAGCCATGGGCTGTGATGTTTCTCAGTGGTTCAGTAGGTGAGGATACTTGCTCAGGGAACATTTCTTTCCCTGTGCAACTCTCTCTCCTAAATCCATTTTTAAATGGGTTTGTAGCTGCCACATTGCTCCAGCCCTGATGATCGAGGCAAGACACATATGAAGAGAGGTACCAGCGACACTTTTATTAAACCTGTTGATGCAGCTGAATACCTTATCTTAGCCATTCTTTCATTTCCTGTTGTTTCCCTCTCACAGCCTGTTTTGATTTAAAGCTGTTCATTCAGGCTGGAGTACTTCACATAAGTAACACAAAGTTTACAAGACACAAAATGTGTGTGTGCATGCACACACATACACACTTGCCCGTTATTCCCACACCATCCATATCTGAAGTCTAGACAAAGCTACAAGAGCCAGAAGTGGGGAACAGGAAAGGGAAATAAAAGGTGAGGATTGCATCAGTGTCACCAGAACCTAAACTGGGAAAAAAACAGAATGAAAACTTGCATGCTTCTCAGTGAGCTGGGATTTGACCTTCCATCAACCCTGGTCCACACAGACCCAAAAGATATTAAATCACTTCTGTGGCAGGAGCGCAGTAATCAAGCCCTCAATCCCATAAGAATTAAGTTGATGCACTAATTTGCCTTTGAGCTGCAGAAGGACATACTTTCAACTACAGGGTCTGAGTAGCAGCTGATGCTGTGCCACAAACAGCTGTGACAAATCTACACTAGAAAGACGGGGTGCTAGCAGGAGTAAAAAGGCTTTCAGAGAATGTTTTAAAGTCCACTAAATCAACTGGCCCCCAATTTCTCTGCTCCTTAAAAATAAGACAGAGCAACAAACCACACAGGGGATGGATGGAGTGCATAGTATTAGGGCATACTCATAAAATACTTTGAGTACAACTCTGGTTATGAAGTATTAAGTTAAAAAAATCACTTATTTTCTATTTATTTCTTTGATTTACCCTGCTGGAAAAATAAAATAGGCAGTACAGTTTCCTAAACCACAAGACTTCACCACAGACCATATCATCTTTCTGCTGGTATCCAAACACAACAGGCGTGGGATATACCCCTTCATCTCCTTGGGTGGTAAATTGTTACTCAGTCCATGGAAAACAAAAGGAACAGATGCACAAAACAAAACCGTGGTCCTCAGTTTTGCAGGTTGCAAGAGGCAGTCCCATCCCCTCGGCAGCACTGCTGGCCCTACGGAGCAAACCCTTGCCATGAGGGTGTTGGTGTGAATGACTGACAACTGCACTGCGGTAAATGCACATTAACACTTCTGGGTTGAAAGCAGCCAGGTTGACAAGAGCTCCATGGTAACAGATGAGTCAGCTTTGAATGGATCCTAATTGAAGCCAGCAGCGTGGCTGGACATTTTGCACCAATGTGCTGGCCACCTGCTCCCAGGGCAGCAGAAACGCTCGGCATGGGCTGGGCGTCTTGAGAAGGGAATATTTTTCAGATGCTAAGTAAGTTCATGGGCTGAATGATTTCAACTAAGCACAGTCATCACATCTCAGGCACCGTTTAGCAAAATACAAACCAGAATATATACCAGAGTATAAATGCTGCTGCTGTTACAGAACACATAATCTGTTATGTATGGGCTTAAGTAAGGGGGCATAAGGCTTTCTTGAAACCAATTTAAAATCAAACCAACTCATAGCCAAAATCTAGCCATTATTCTGAATTTGTTGGTTGCTTTGTTTTTAAACAGAACTTTAGGAACTGCATAACTTCAACATTTTGGCAGTTGTTCATTTAATGGCAGAAGGATTTGGACAAAATTTGACACAGTGCCTTACTGTTTTGTTCAGCCATTTGTAGTGAGAACGTTATTGGTGATAATTCAGACATGTTCCAGATGTCAGAGAAATGTTCACTCATTTCTAAGATTCCTATGTTATGCCAAATACACACAAATAGAATTCATACCAGAGGGTGCATAATTTATCATTTTCCAGAGCAGGAGGCAAGAAAAAATGAAAGGCATCCAGCACAGATACCGCTATATATATTCCTAACATAAAATACAGTCATTTATGAGACACCCCCCCAGTCCCATAAAAAGACAAATGTAATCTTGATGTGTCTACCTACTGTAAGATTCTTTCTTTTTCCTATGAATTCCATTATTATTTATTCTGTAAGTGTTCAGTCAAGGCATTGTCTTTTAAATTGCATTGTCTCTTTGATTTTATTATCTGAGATGTCTTGTTCATCAGCACTTGTGTGCTCAAACAACTAGTTTCATGTATATGGAAAGAGTAATGTTATGAGCAAATAAAAATACAATAGCACACACTTATCCTCAATTAGACAATCCCATTTAAAAAAAGATCCAATAAACATACTGTACAAAATGAGCTGAACTGTACAAATAAAGGATACCTATTTTCATTAACTGAAATGTTTGCAAAAATATTACAACTACTAATTTCTTTGTTCACCTCACTCCCCATGCTGAATGAAAAGCAGTGCTTTAAAATCACACCACAGAAGTTTTATAGAGCTTTGCAAGTCTCTTCATATACAAAGGACATTCAATATATGTTTCAGTGATGCAGTTTCTGCATAAAAAATTGACCTGTAGATTGCTCTCCCTAATTCTTTCCTCTACATCTCACCAGGATGTCTTTACATTCATCAGTCATCCACAGACAAAAACTTTAAGATCTGGAATATGTTTGAGATAATGATAATTTGAAATAGCTAATGAAGATAAACCCTAAGAAAACTAATTTCAGAATTTTCATTTACTGTACATAGATCTTCAAAAATATTGTATTTAAAACTTAGCTGAAAAATCAGTGGTAGAGAAGGTAGGAGAAGGAACAGAAGGAGAAGGCCGTGGGTTTTCACTTAAGGATGGGAGGGGAGTTTTAGTTTTAATTTATTTTACTAAGGGCTGGTAAGTTTAATTAACCAGGTATGACTTGAATACACAGATAATTCATTAGACTAAAGCCACATTTGCATCCAGATGGTCATTTTGCTTGTTAATACTGAAAGACTTGCTCATGTGCTGAGCTTAAAATCACATGAAATCCCATGTCAAATCTGTTTTGCCCATGTTGGTAATTGGTGTGTGACCTCTCCCTGTCCTTAACTCATGAGCCTTTTGTTGTATTTTCTTTCCCCTGTCCAGTTGAGGAGGGAAGAGAGAGAGAGATGCTTTGGTGGGCCCATGGTGTCTGGCCGGAGTTAACTCGTCACACATAAAAGTTGGAAAGGAACTATTTAGAAGGGCATGTAGTAGTAGGACACAAAGGGTGAATGGCTTTAAACTGAAGGAAAATAGGTTTAGATTAGCAAATAGGAAGAATGTCTTCACTTTGAGGGTGGTGAGACAGAGGAACATGTTGCCCAGAGGAGCTGTGGGTGCCCCATCCCTGGCTGGAAGTGTTCAAGGCCAGGTTAGACTGGGCTTTGAGCAACCCAATTTAGTGAAATGTGTCCATAGCCATGGCAGGAGTGTTAGAACTAGATGATATTTTAAATCCTTTCCAACACAAGTCATGATTATCTAATATTAACGGCATTGTCAAGGGATTTATCACAAAGTTGCCTATTGCAATAAGGAGCAGACATTCCCATTACACGAACCTGATTAAATTCATTAGTTCAGCATCTGACTATTTTTCCAGTAAGGTGAGAAGAGAGGAAAGGTGTAGAAGGCAAGGCTACAGCAACATGCAAATGTGTTTTTTTATATCCCAGGTATTACAGGAGGGGTACCCATGAAATCCCTGAAACAGCTGACAGCAGACAGCCTTCACCCCATCCTCCTCTGCAGACATCCAGCACAGAATAAGGAAAACATGTCATGGGCAAAGGTCTCCAGAAAACTGGTGCAGTCTGTTGGCATCCAGTGGGTTTACAGTTCCAACTTACTGTACCTGAATTAAAAATAAGTTTGAGGGGGGTCTCCAGATCTTCATCTGCTGGCCACCAAAGAGCTGAAGTTGCCTTTCACAAGAAGGTGATGGTTACCCATGGTGTTTTAGTGGAGACATCTACCTCCCAGATATTCTGATGCTGTTCTAAGGTAGCTCACCCAGGGAGACATTCATTATCTCTTCCCTGCCTTCACAGACCTTCTCCAGAAGAAAATCTGAGATAATTCTCCCTGCTCTCTTCTGCCTTACCAGCAGGTATATAGCTACTTGTGTTTCTATCTGTCACAATTTTTCCCAGTTTCTAAAATATTTTTGTCTCTTCCTACAGCTTACTAGGCCTAGTCTACACTTCCAAATTTATATCTTATTTGAAGCCTTATTAAATGTGAATCTGACAGAGAAATCTCAAATGTTGAGTGCCTTTAAATTCAAGACCTTATTTTAGAATTGCTGTTCCACTAAACTGTAAAAAGTCTTTCTGAAATTACCTATATTTTTTTAAAAAAGAAATATTAATGCCCTAATTGGCAATTGCACAGATGTAAACTGAGTGGCAGTACTTACATCAGCACAAAACCAACACACATCCTATCAGAATCCACTTGCACAGACTGTATTCTTTAAACTGCTCATTTTCCTCCTCTCCAGACACACTGAAATCATTGTTTTAATAATTAGCATCAAAAAGCCTGAACTTTATAAAACACAATAAGCATACAAGTAACATAATCCACATAAAAGACAAAAAGCATTTGTTCTTTCATTAGATTGACTTTTGCTTAGATGCACTTAAAATACCACATCATAAAATGTATATGAGGAGACCATTTATTGCGTGAACAATTAAAAAATTTTCTCTTTCTTTTTTTTTTTTTGTATAGGACTAGCTACCCCACAAACCACTTGGCCAAACAACCTGTTGGAGTATTTCCAGGATGCATTGAGACATCCACCAAAATATCAAAGGCTGTAATGGCACTTTCATTGTATGTTCCAACTCATCCAAGAATAGTCAAGAAACATTAAAGACAACAATCTCATCTGAAGCTAATTACTGACAACTAGTGCAATACTGCCTATAGAACTCATCATCTTTGATTTTATTCTTTAAAGAGCAGTCTCATCAGTTCCCATGTATCTCAAAGTATTTCTTGAAAGGGTTATAATTTAGTGGCGATGAATTCCAGGGCCTGGGTTTCTGAAATTTTTATAACTTTGCTGTCGCAATAGATTCTTCGTAGTTGGTCCAAGTTTGATCATAACTGTAATGATGAAATGATTGGTTGAGGGAGAGAAAGAAAAAAAAAGAAAAAGGAAAGACTGACGAGTTAATAAAAAATTGGGTGGGATTTTGGCCCAGAAAATAAAAAAAATATAATAAAAATAATTTCCAATCAAATATATTTTATGATTTCTTCTCCTGTTGAAATTTTCAGCATATTTGATAACTTTATTTTTACTCACAAAGCATTGTTTGTTAAAAAGAGAAAGTACTGTTGCTTGCATTTTAGAGCTAGGGAAATGAGGCACTTTGGAAAACTGCAGGAGAACAGGGAGTTTATACTGGTTTCCAAACTATCAAATTGGTCTTCTAAATACTAGAAATCCCTTCCTATTGCTGTTCTCAAACAGCAGCTGCACTAACTGTAGACTAACCACATTCTGGCTGAAGCTGTGCTGGAAACCAGATTGATTAAACCAGGGGAAATATTGCTGAAGAGATTTCCCTTACCAATATGGTTAGCTAATTTTCAGATTTTTCTCCTCAAGAGAGATGGTGGACAAGCTACTTCAAGGAGAAATTTTTCTACAAATATGAAGCAAATTTTCCATGGAATCAGTATTTTGTTCAAAATATAATAAAATGGAAAAAAAATTCAATAATACTGCAATGCTTTTGAAAGCCTCACTTTTCCCCTTGGTGATTCCTTCGGCTAAAGTATTTTACTGAAGGAAAGCACACTTCTTGGTCTAACTAGTGGAACAGAACTCGTGCAGACCACTCTCCTCCCCCAGGTGGGAGGAAATCTCAGCAGGTCACAGAACATCTATTGTCTTCTACAGAAAACACAAAGAGAAGGCACTCTAAGAAGCACTGGGTGGCAGCAAGGCATGCTGAAGACAGTCTTGAAAAACTTCTGAAACTGGCTGTTCTTCAGTATTTGGTCTATACCCTGCTGAATCACAGTCCTGTACCTGAGACTTACCAAACACTCTGTTTTCTAAAACTTTTCATACCAGAAACCCTTCTGCACTGAGATGAGCCTCATGTCCTTGCACTTCCACATCTGAAGATACATATAAACTTTGCTTAACTGCATGGCATGAGGCTTCCTTTAAGGTAGTAAATGACAACACCAAGTCCTGCTTGGGATCCTAAATGAAAAAAGCAATGTAGGGGGGCATAGTACAGAAGCTTAGCCTTGTTGGTGTGGACTCAGGATTACCCTGGAGGTCCCAGAGCTATAAGCTGCTGGCAACCTGTGGTCAGTGACTAGCCATGAGAGGGATGAGTCCTTGGGAGCTGGGTGAAACCAGCCAGGGGTAACCAAGAGAGCAAAGAACAAGTGTCAAACACATGTCAAAACCACCATATAGAATATACCCAAATGTGGAACTACAAACCAGTCAAGAATGAGATAGGTGCAGACCATGCAAAAATGCCTGCAAGCAGATCCTAAAGTGAAGGGGAAAGAGTTCTCCCAAGGATGTATTTGGAATACTCAGGATGCAGACAAATCACCAGAAACTACCACTTCTGCCAAGACTGAAAATACTGACCTCCAGATCCAGAGTGCCAGTGGAAAGTATAACTTAAAAGAAAGATATACATAACAAAAAACTTACATAATTCTATACATACTAGAAAATGTGTGTATGCCTCATTTTATCTGCATTTACTTTGATGTATAAATGCCACTATTATTGTAACTGGACAAATAAAAACCCTTTGACTGGACAATTAAGATTTTAATTATACTAATGATAAATTCTTGTCTTTTAATAGAAGGTGAGTTCTTTTTGCGTATTGTAACATCTTGAATGTGACAAATTTGTGGGAATTTGAGGAACCTGTTCTGTTCTGTAACTGGGGTGCAACAATTTCCTAAGAGTAACATGCTCACTGGTTCATCAAATTCAGGTTAATTCTTCCCTGGGGAGGGAACAGGAGTGTTTCGGAAGAGTCAGAGCATTTAATAGTCATCAGTTCAAAGAACATGATACTTACAGGAGTAAAACCATTAACATCAACGTTTTTTTCACCCTTACAGCCTCAGAAATATTTCAAACGTGATGGATTTCACATTGATACGGATCACCAGCTCACACAGCGCTCAAAGTCCAGGCAGATGACACATATCACAGAGCACCATTAAAACATATGGTGCTCATAAACTATACTGCTGCCCGCTCATATTTGGGGAGGTTTATGGTTATGTTCTACATGGAGTTATCTTGTCTAAAGGTATCACACAGATGGATCACAGCCATAAGATCTGCACCTAAGGAAAACCAGCGGCCTCCTGGCCAGCCTCAGTTGCAATCAACGCAAGAGAAATAATGCTGTTTCCAGCACACTCAGCTACAGCTGAAAGGGTTCCATGAACCCTCAAGGCTACACATCCCTACAAATGTCACAGCCTGAAAGGGAGAGGTCAGCCACACCCCCTACCCATGGCTTTTTGCATCGCCTTTGCTTTGCTTGGGGCTGATGATCATTATTAGGCTTTCCGCCCTCTGAGTCCCCTTCCAGCAGGGTGGGCAGTCATCCCAACCAGGACCTGTGAAGTTGTTTCAGCAAGAGAACCTGGCCAGACCTAGCACCTTAGTACTGAGACCTTGCTTGGTAAGTCAAAGAAGGTTTGCCAGGATTTTACACCACACATCAGGTGCCGCCAATTAAAAAGTCCCAAAATAGTGGAATTCATGCAATTGTACGAATAATAATAATATAATGTGTGAGTTAAGAATAAGACCCTGAATTCATAAGTAATTTTATTGAATAAATGGAAAATATGGATCAACAGTGGAAACTGATATCTAACATGACTTTTAGTTATGATTTTGGAGTAGGAGTTCTAAACATTGGAGGGGGTTTTTAGAATAAGACTTTATTAACTGAAAATCAAATTCTCTAGAAATTGCTCATTTTTTCTTTTACCCTTTGTTTTATTGTTGGACTAAGGCACAGCAAATTTTGCCAAGAAAGGGTAAGATCCTGTATAATATAGCTGCTCTAGGGATAGTAGGAGGTTATATAAATCCTCCCAAAGGAAGGGATTTATATTTTTTGTGGAACTATAAACATAAAGCAAATGGAATTGCTTAAGAGTTGCTATTTGCCCTGTTGGTTCTTGTTCATCTTGTAAACTAAATGCAATAAAAGAACAAAGACTATTTTCCATTTTTAAAGATTGTTTCTCCATCAGAGCTATTCAGAAACAGTTTATTTTCCAGTTGGTGAATTCAGATTGAGGAGGTTTCTGTCTCTCCTTCCTATACTTGGCACAACTAGTCCATTTTTGAGAAATACGTATCATGTCAATGCCTTACACTTTACTTTAGTGCAAGGTAAAGAACTGAACTTTGCTTGCTGAGGAAAATAAACAATATATTTTAAAAAATTGCTAAAGGAAAATTTGAAATAATTAATATACTCCTTTATGGAAGATCTCAATGAAATACTTTAAGATAGAAAACACTGTGAAGAAATTCAAAATCTTATTTGTAATTTACTTGACCCAGCAAATATTCTTTAAACAAAACAAGCAACCTACATGACAAATAATTTAGTAGGAGCTGCTGAGAGCTTTCTACCAGGAAAAAAAAAAAAACCAAAAAAAACCCCAAAAACAACCCCAGTACTTATTTATGTACTGATTTGTGGAACAGGATTGGTATTTTAGATAGTGACTAGGGTCCTTTGCAATTAGATTGTGATTATTTCAGACCACTGTAAAAATTTATTAAGCCTTCATCTACATTTCTTTCTTTTGTGTGTGTGGACAAAGCAAAAGTGACACTGAGTTACTGAGAATAAATTTATAGTACTTCATTAGTAACCCATGTCAACTTGGGAAAAAGGGCAGATGTAATCACACAGTTCACTCTCCTGGATTCTCCTGGTTTGTTTTAACCAAGTAAATGTATTGATGGAAATGGAGAATCTTTAGAGAAAGGAGCAAAATGTGCAGGAGTTATCCATCATGCAGAACTGGGGGGAAAAGAAGTATTTTTGCTACTTACAAGAATTCTACAGAAAACACATTTTCCTCCCTACAGGTTGGAACACATGCAACACTTCCTGTTCTTGAGACACATATCAGAGTGAATTTAAAGGAAAATATCCCAAAATTCAGTCTCATTGGCATATGCTATTTGGTCTCCTTAGGCTATTTTTTAAAAATACTGATGATACTGAGTAAAATTATGCCTGTTGAATATAGTTCTATACCCAACCACTCAGGAAGACTTCTGGCCCTTGTGAGCTCTGCTTTATCCCTTTGTATCCCTTTATTAGGCTGACACATCAATTCACATCATGTACACAATTAAGCCAAGTGAGAAGTAGGGAGGTTTTCTCAAGGCACACTACTGGACTCAGTATATTTGTATATTTTTTAAAGCTAAAATGTCACACAGCTTTCCAAGATTTACCTTAAGGAAAGAAAATAATTTCTGATTAAATTAGCTGCAGAAACATCTTGCAACCTCTTTGCAACAATTTGTTACAACCTTTCATAAATCAGAACTGTGTTGTTTAGCAGCCAATGAAAACATCTGTCAGAAGACAAAGAAATTAGTCCACACTCACATGCAAAGATGATTAAAATCAAATTCAGACATTAATAATTGATCCCAGGTGTCCCTCTATTCTTTGACCCATAGTTGTCAGTTGTCACTGATGTAGTTAGATGGTTAGAAATCTTTTTCTTTTTTTCCATGGTGATTTGGCAATAAATATCATTGTTGTAGAAGCCACAACAATTAAAACCTTTTCCCAAGAATTTTAAATCATCTTAATCTGGAGTATTATAGACCATAAAAATAGTAAGGGTTTGGGGATAACATTGTCTGCACTTTTTCTTTGGAAATTTTGAAACAGACATTGGAGATGAGTTGCAAAGTCAGCAGTATATTTTGATTATTCGGATGTGCAAATACTCAAGATGACATGTTTTTTTTTTTTTCTTTCCACAAAACACAGGCACTTTAACAGCTGAAAAACAGTAATACTCAAGTTTATCAGCTAAGAAGCACTATGGCTCCATAACAGGTTTTCTTAATTCTTGGGCCTATTGCATTTTTTAACGATTTCTCTTCATCTTTTTAAAAAACAGATCAACAACTGATATACACAGAGGCTACTAATTTCTACTGTTCAAATTTCAAAAGGCATCTCCCATCACCGTATATGGAAAGGAGGAGAGTGCGAAAGTCTGTAAGGAGGCTCTGCCTTTGAGTCAGCAATGAGTAACCACTGCTCTCAGTTCAATGTTTTGGGTTGATAAAGAGTTATAAACCGGTCACCAAAACAGAAATCAAAATGTTACTGGACATTTAATTAAAATGCACATATTAGCAGGCAATTAAGAATTGTCAGAGTCTTTCTTTTACTATTCACACTTAGATGAAGATTGTTTACTTTTAGACACATGCCATGAGGCAACACCACTAGGATACCACCATGTTGAGACACAAAAACTCTTGTTACAACAGAGACAGCTAACCCAGCAAAGAGACTGGGTCCACGTGGTGACCCTTGTGGTGATGCAGCTCTCAGCTGCATTTTGTTCTGCATCATCTATTCAGGGCATCCTCTCAGTCCTTAACTTAAAATTAAGAGTTTGTAGAAACGAGCCTCAAAATGCTCATTTCTCTTTATAAAGAAGTCTCTCCTGACACACACACACACACAAAAAAAAAAAAAAAAAAAAAAAAAAAAAAAGCATGGATGTAGAATAAGTTATCCAGGGGCAGAAAAATGGCAGTCCTCAGCACACAGTGGCACTTTAGTAAGCCTTACCATCACATTATGTTTTCTCTAGTAACATTGCTAGCTGAGGCAATGGGTAGTCTTTCCTATTTTTCCCAGATTTCTTCACAGGAAACCTACAACCCACTATGTCTGGCAATAGCAGGCTGTACCCAGCCAAAAGAGAAGAGTAATAATACTTCCAATTAACAGCCAAAGGCCAAAGAACCAATGCTTCTAAGCCACAAAAAATGATGCATCATAGTTGCGTCAAGGGTACTCGATATGTTTAGTTAAACAGAGAGAAAAAGTTTTGTTGACAGGTGAATTTCTGTCATTTCCTTTTGCTCCAAAGGCCATACACCCACAAAAGCACTACAGAAAACAGCAGCAGAAAAAGACTTCATGTAGGAAGCATTCTGTTGCATCAGAGGCCATTGAGGCTTATTTAGAAGAGGGGTATCTATGTCTTCACAGAAATACTTGGCTGCTTTTGCAATAAAAGAATAAACACAAAGTTGCATGAGAATTTAAACTCACTACCTCCTAACACCAGTCAGGACTATGCTGGCAGCTCCCAGGCTCCTTTGTTTTCTGTATCAAGCTGGAACTTGATACAAAGAGGCAAATTTCCATGATGTAATTAAAATCTTGCTGGAAATTATATTTTTCACATACTTCATCAAGCTTAAAAGCAGAGGCATTCAAACAGACTGCATCTTTTTAACTCTTGGATAAGATGAAGTCTGTTCTTCTACCAGCTCTCATTATTATCCGTGCAGAAATTCTCTACAATTACCGTTGCATTAAATTAAGTCCATAATCTTTCTGTTATGATCAAAGTAGGTGCAGATGTTGAGATTGTATAAGGCATGGTCTGCAAAAAATGGGATGGGAGCTGAAGCAAAATCACAACATCACTATCCAATAAACCAGATAATTAGTAACAAAATGGTTACCTGCTCTCAAGATACTATCATTTCCATCTAATAGAACTTACTCTTGATTATCTTACAAAAGAAAATATCCTGGGTCTCAAAAAACATTTCTCACCATCTTTTGCCTTTGGAAGAAGTCACCCAAACAAATATTTATTTTCAAAAATCATATTCTTCTGAGTAATATCATCTAAATAAGATCCCTCCATAGCATTTATAACCCTCTCTGTTGTTATCTGTGAGACTGTTACGATGTTTTTCAGGAACTGAGGACAGTATTTTTCCAGAAGCACCACTAGAGTTCATGTTAACTATTTTTAATGATTTTTATTTTACAGTTCAGAAAAGGCCTGCAATACAGTATGGAAGTATTTAGCATGCACACAAGAGTTAGGTATTTCACCCTTTTTTGTTTTTAATGCCTAATTGTTTTCAAATTCCTGACAGAGTAAATTAGTCAGAAAGAAAATCAAGAAAAAAAATTGTACTGGCATTTGGTATTCTGAAGGCCCTGTTCCTAATTTCCTCCATTCTTTCATGTAATAATAGCTTTGGTTAAGCCTCCGGACACAGGGTAAATTGGACTGAGTTTGAGTTCTTCCTCTTAATAGCTTTCCTTGTAAAAAGGTCCAGTGCAAATACATACAATAGGTCACACTAATCCATCAGTTTTTTGAAGGGGAGAAATCACAGAGTAAGAACTGATTAAAAGTTTGCAAAAGATCATCACTTCAGAGAAAAGAAAAGGTTCATTCAGTTCTCTGCTCGTCTCCCATGCAATGCACAATGATGCTCAAACCCACCAAGGTGTGCACATGGAGCAAAGCAGTGCTGGCTCTTCTTTCCTGTGACTCCTTATATTTGGAAGATAATTAGGACTTGAATAGCCATGACTAGGTAAGTGACAGATTACTTTGGATGCTTTTTTAGAACCTGGGGTTGCTTTGCAGGCCAGGCTAAGAATGAGAAACATCTTCCCACAACCAGCAAGGGGAGCAGGTAGACAGTAGTGAAACTTCTAACCACAGTCAGATGCTGAGAATTCAATCTGAAAGTTGACTTTTCAGTTGTTGACAGGAGCTAAATCTTATTGCATTTCCAATTAAGTCCCTAAGTGTTTCCAATTGTTATGCTAATATAGACAACATTAGTATACCAAGTTTAGAAAAATATACTTATATATTATATGCACATCTACAGTAAGTCACAAGAGCATCATAATGCTCACAGTTCTCACAATTCTGAGGAGGTATCCCTGCAGGGGACACATCAAAATCTTGCACTTTCATAATATGTGTTATTTTCCCCAATTTTAACCTCCATTTTCCTCCTGTAATGATTATTTTCTCACCCATGCTTGTCTTGACCACCTTAGTAACTTATTACCTATCTCCTTTACTTTGTCTATAAACATGGATGCAGTTTTGGCCCATCGAATTGCTTGAGTTTTCTTAGTAGCACTGCACCTGCAGAGTTTACAGTCTCCTACAATCTGCTGCTGCTAGAAGTTATCCTCCCACTGGTCAGCCTGTAGGAGAATTCTCCAACTACTTCCAATCAACATGAGACAGATTACCAAAGACACACAATTTGAACTAATTAACCTAGCATAGATCCTTTTTGCTTAACCAGGTGTGGGGTCATCCACATGACCAACTTAGCTGGCAGCTGTGAAAAAGTGAAAACCTCTGGGAGGAAGGATGTGATGAGCAGCCAGTAACCATCGTACTTCCTCTTCCAGCTGCATCCATAGCTCTCCCTCTAAAAAACAGTCCTGTTCCCCTTGCAAAGGGTCACGCTTTCCTCTGCAGACTAAGGCAACACACAGTCATTACTAGCAGGCTGAAACCTGAGAAGAGCAACTCCAGTATAGCTCTTCCTTATGCTGTCCCAACTACTCTTACCAGTCTCTGAGGACCTCCTCGGGCTATAACTGGGCATTTGTAGGCCATCTGTTTTCTCCTCTGTTTGTGTACCATCAACAACCATTAGATTGTTCCTCTTCTTAATGCTGTGTCTTGCCCAAGCTTCCATAACTCTACTCTGACAGTCTTCACCCTGTTCCAGCTAAGCAGCATTGAGTAAATGAGAACATTTGTGTCTTTACACAACGATGTGTGGTTAATCCCTGGGTAAACCTCCTTCACCTGTTCAATTAGGCTGAGAATAATTTGAAACAAAGCTTGTACTGAAGGTTCTTGTTAAATACCAGCTGCTCCAAGGTCCATAATTCAAGCATCCCTGAAGCATTGCCATGTCTATGTTGGCTGAAATATCCTCTGAAAATAAGCTCCTGGCAGTTTTCTTCTGCACCTTTGCAACGTGTCATATTTTATGCTTGAGTGCCTTAGTACTGAAATACCGTACACTTGAAAACAGTCGTGCCAAATTTTTAATTAAAAGCCCCTTTTTGTTACTTCCAGTTAGGTAGGAGAGCAAAACATCTCCTTTTCCCACTTACAGAAACTCCTATTTTTGCCTCTATTTTTACAAGAAACACAAAGACATTGCAAAGTGTGCCCCAAATGTGTCATCATCCAATAAAATTCCACATGTGCAAAAACCAGTCCTAAAATAAAGATACTATACTGACAAAGTTATAGCCAGAGGGAGGAAACAAAAGGTAGTGAGGTACAAGTTAAGAATACTGTTACTAGCTATTGAAGGAGAGTCCAGGGTATATTTCAGAAGTTCAAGAATCAAATTGCCTGGCCAATATTATAACAGAATTCCCAAATGCATCCAAACGAGTTTTTACTTCATCTTGAGGAAGCCCTGTGACTGTGCCTCTTCAGGTCCACCACAACACTTCCAACAACATGAACCTTTTGTTCTGAAAACCAGAGGAGGAAAGACCTGGAATGCATCTATGCAACATGAAAGCTGGGAGGAGACCCAAGCAGGGTGAGCTGCACAGGAAAAGAACAGAGTCTTTGATGGGTTTTGAACAAGCACAGGTGTGGTGGCATGAATTCCTAGTAGGATTTATGCATTTGTAGCAAGAAAGACCTTGAAGAACCAAATTTAATTGTCAAATAGTCTAGAGGAACACTATTTCTCAAAACACATAATTACATAGCCATATATGATTTACAGATGGTGAAAAAGTACAGCACCTGTCACAGACTTTGCTAAGCCAAAGTCTAAATATGTTTATCCTTCATAACATGTTTCTGACAAATCTTTTTTAATTCTAGGTCCACTGCCAAATGTGAGTACTAATCCTTTCACCAGAAAAATAGATGGAAGTCTTTACAACGTTGTCATCAAACCAATGTTTACCAGCTGAGGAGGAATCCAGCATCCTAGAGGGCATTAGTCCTGCTGACAGAAGAAACAGGTAAGGTGTGCTAAAAAAAAATGTGCTCTGAAGTCAAGTGAACATTGTAGTTCTTTAAACACTGGTACCAACATGAATTATTTCGGCTAGATGGACAAGATAAGGGTTAAATATTTTCCTCCAAGTTTTCTTCAATTTTCAAAGTACTGAGAGGTCTTCATAAGGTATGAACTAGTAGGATTAAGAACATAGACTAAGCAAGTGGTGCATCATGGTAGAAATACATCCATAAAGAGAAGCAGCTGGTGGTGAAGATGAGATACCCTCAGTGTTGGACATTCAGTGACTTCTGGTGCCCAGCAGTCTGGTCCTGGGAGCTGAATGCCCACTAGCAGCTTGGAATGTATTTTTTTGTTTAGCTGCAGCCAAAGGAAATCCCACTAACATGCTGCCAGGCTGCCCCACAGAGCACAACAATGCACTTTCAGCGTGGATGAGTGGATGATGTGTTTCAAAGCTCACCAACATACTAAGGGAAATGTTAAACACAGAGGAGCATAAACCTAAGCCTTGTTTAGAACTTGCGATTCCAGGGCACAAAATGTGCAGCTTTCTTCTTCGCTGATTGTGGGCCATCATGGCAGGCTTCTGGATTTCACTGACAACTTCAGGAGCTCCCTTCACTCTGAAATCTAAGCCATTTTTATTGGGTATCTAATGTTAGGACTTTGTATCTGATACTATTTATTTACACATTTTAAGAAATGGGAAAGTGTAGCTGAGGTGAAGACATGTGGCAAGAGTATTCCAGATGGTCTGAGCTGTAGGGGAAAGAAACTGGATTACACTGGTGTGTTACAGACCCGCTGGGAAGAAATTAAACTGAGTAAGTTAATGATAAATTATAAATGAAGTATGTGCCATGAATATTAACCACACACACTGTATACTTTCTGAAACTGTCTGTCTCCAGAAGAATAGTTTTGTAGCCACAAGACAGCACCAGTTTATTTAGGGGACATGGGAACTCTGTAGGGAGTAGGAATCCTACAGAACTAAAGAAATTGTCCAGTGTTGTGAAAAACAAAAATTATTCCTAGCTTACACAGCGCACTAAATAACAAAGACATTAAACTTTTATGGCACTCTTAGGGATGGATGGAAGCCCATTTCAATAGCAGATTTAATTCTCCCTAGTTACAAAACATCAAGATTTACATGAACCTAGGGAGGAGGAAAGGCAGGGAGATACAGAAGAAGCATCACATCCCAGTACAACATTAATTAATAAATAACAGAAGTGTCTTGAGACTCCAAAAATGTGGGTAGAAGTATTAATGTCAGTAAGAGATATTTTTGGAAAGGATGCCTGTGTGACTTCAGACCAATGGGGTTTTTTAAGTGTTGGAATGAAACTTCCACATGTCAACCATAAAAATGAAAAACAAGTTGTCACTTTAAATCTTCTTTCCTAGGCAAGCACCTTATTTCAGACTCCATTGAGTGGAGAACCCTTTTTTTGAACTTTCTGAGGATATACAAGTGCACAGGCACTTCTTTAGCCTGTAGTTCCCCATGCCTTAAAAAGTTTACTCAGTAATATCATATATGAAGACTGTGGTGGCACAAAAAAATGAAAACAGCCTTTCTAAAGGCTCAAGTGTTTGTGGTCAGACACCTCCTGACAAAAACATGTAACTTCTCAGATTTCCATTGTTCTGGCATGTGTACATGGTAAAGAGGGGAGCACAGCCTTGGAGGTCTTCACTGGCCAAGGAAGAGCAAAGAAGTCACCAACATCAGCCAGTGCCTTGCTCAGGAATAGGCATTAGCTGCTTTTCCTGTTTGTTTTACCAGCAACAAAGGGGCCAAACCAACACTGGTCAGAGCACAAGATGTCAAGATTAACTGTTGTGAGCAAGTTAATGAGTCAGGTGGGTAAGAACACCACCAAAGCCACGTGCTTTCTGTTACAAGCTAGGCTGAACTGCTGGTGGTGATCATACACAACAGGTAAGAAGTGCCTGAGACACAACACAGGGAACAGACCTGGGACTAGTGGAGGACAGATTCCAGCAGCTGGAGAAATCAATCACTTGCTACTGAGGCAAAAATAAAATTTAATACATATTCTGACTTTTATTTTTAGAAGATTACCTTGCCTTTCTCTATATTACATCCCTATTTAAGACATCCAGAAAATTATGCTCTGGCCCTGTGCCTCAAAAGTCACACATAAAACCTGCCATAAACTTCTACTCTGCTCTAAAAGTTCCAGCAATTACAGTTTCAAGGCAGAAGTTGAAGGACAGGTTTCCAGATACATGGAATATTATATGACTTATATCATTGGCATAAAGGGATAAAAATACAAAGCATTAACATTTACTTTAAGAATTAAAAGCCTGAAAAAGTCAGGATGTATAGGTTACAACGTTGTCAACCATGCAAGAAAAGTCCATAAAAAGAAGGAATATATTGTGAGTAAAAGTCATATGAAGTATTAATGAAGTGACTTCCCCCTTACTTCTCCTGAAAATCTTATGTAGGTACACAGAAGAACACAGGCTAAGTGGACACAAGCCACGTATTTCCCTCCACTTTGCAAATACACAAAATTTTTTGTTGGGTTATTTGGGTTTTTCTTTTTTCCCTTGTAATTTAGCTTTGGAAACAGCTAGGCATTCTAGCATCAGTTTACTTAAAATGTCTGCTTCAGCATGGGAAGATAATGGCTGCTTTCTCTTATTTTCTATGCTATGAAAACTTCTACAGATATTTTGCATCTGCAAAATTCTTTGAAGTTTGTTGAAAATATTGTAGCTCTTTGAAGAAGGATCTCAAATTTAGAAATGAAATTGCACTTATAATAAGGAAGCAATGTCAAAATAACAAGATAACACGCTGTGTATCTCTTGAATATAATTTCCCCCTGCACATACAGCCAAATGGAAGGATGATTATAGAACTTCCTGCTGTAATAACTTAACCTAGCTAGCACCAGCACAGATTATCCAGTAGCATGGTCTTCAGGGCTGTGATGACTTGGCAACTGGTGGTACAGCACACATGCTCTGATGGTTGGCAAGACCTGGAGCCTCTGTTGCAGCATCCTGAAGTCCCGTCATCGTTGTCTCCAGCTTGCTCTAAAGATAGGGAACAGGCCCTTTGGAATGCCATGTGATAAATTTTTTCAGAGGCTCTGATGTGTAGAGCTATTCCTATACCATGGGAAAACAACAACAACAACAACAACAACAAAAAAAAAAAAAAACAAACAACAACAACAAAAAAAAAAAAAAAAAAAACAAGGCTAAAAGCCTTGAGAAGCCTAAAGAGAAGAAAAACAGATAACTTAGGCTGGCAGTGGTTTAAAACCTATCCCTATCAGCCTGAAGCTGGAAATTGACAACAAGCACAAATTCAGGCAGCTCTAAGTTAGGCAGCAGAGCCAGGGTGAGCAGAGGGGGAGGCTTGGCTGTGCAGCAGCCCAACCTCACTATGCTGAGTGTCTGGCTGGGGAACCTGCATCTGCAGCCTCTGGGGATGTAAGTAGCTCACAAGGCCACACACAGCTTTTGCTGGATAAAGTTTATGGTGAGCTGTGCTCACTATCCTGTTTTCCAGGGACATCAGCGCTCAATAACTACTTAACTTTTTACCTGTTCACTCCTTGTCACTCTTCAAAAGAAGTCCTAATGCCACCTAATGTATACTGGGTAGCAGATACAGAGTGTGTGTATCCTGGCAGGGATAAGCTAAGTGAGTTGAAACAAATGAGGTGTTGCAGTGTATGACACAGGAAAGCAGGCAAATGATTAATAGTCCAATGAAAGATTATCCTCATCTGATATTTCCACACCTGAGTGAAATCCATCCCAGCTGCAATTTAATGTAATGGTTGTCTATTTGGAGCTCCTAACAACTCTGCCTCAATTACTTTTATAATTGTTTGCATTGATTTTCCAGTAATCTTTAAGAGTTAGTATAAAAATGCCTTAGAATAGTAAAGATTTTTAGCTGAAGGGTTCAAAATAGTTTGTTTTCCAAGTTTAGATACCACAGAATGGTAGCAAAACTTCTAGCCATAGCAAAGAGAAAGGCTGCTGCTCAAGTTGCAATGAAGACTTAGTTCAAGGCTAAACTCCTTTCTGTAGCTTAAGAAAGCTGCCAATGGCAACAGTGTCAGCATCAATCAGACCAGGGAGAGGAGAAAAATGCCTTTCTTAAGTCTAACCACCAAATACCAGAGCTTTTGTAAAGATGGGCCATGTCTCATGTGCAACTTGCTATTTAGTAGATAAATTATTGAGCATCTTTTTATCTTTTCCTGCCTGCAGTGACCAAAGGTTACAGGAAATTTTCTGTCCTTTCTCCATTCATTTCTCACTGTTTCAGTAAGCCTCTGAAAAAAAATGAGTATCTCTTACTACAGCAAAAAAATTATTTTCTGTAGTTCTCTATTCTTATTACAGGGAAAAATGCAAGAAAATGCACTGTAAAAACCCTTTACCAAAAGGCCACTGTTGTGATATACGTGGAAAACTTATCATTAACAAGTCATCATAAGAACTCTGAATTCTTCTAAGATCTATTACTCCTTTTCACCAGTTCTTCCATGCCCATATCCTTTGATAGAGCAGGAAGAGTTCGTTATTTTCTAATATGCAGGGTGGGTGGGAAGGAACAAAAAAAAGGATAGAAAAGAGAAGATCCACAGGAGAGTGTCAAGATTTGGTGATGTTCAGCTCATACAGGAAGTTCTAAAGGTCAGAGTTTATGGGACAAATGGTCCCTCTCCTGCAGAAAACCCTGTTTCTACAGAGGGAAATCAGCTGACTGCTTGATCAGTTATTCAGGGTAGCAGCTCAAATCTTCCTCCTTTTCCTTCCTCTTTCTATTACATCGTGTACCTTCTGATACATTGCTATTGCACGTAATAGCAGGTGTCCTACCTTATGGTCAACTTCCTAAGGAAATCCCAAGGAAAACATCTGACAAACCTGAAGACATAATATTTTTGGTAACCTTTGGGGTGGAATCTTAGGGGAACACACTTTCAAGCTGTGCCTCCCACCTCTCACTTGAGTGGAAAGACTCAAGGAGAAAAGACTTAAAGACAAGCTTCTCCAGGGAACTGGAATACTGCACCTGCAGTGAGTGCAGAGAGGATGCTTTATGTCAGTGAAGTTATTAAGACCTTTGCAAAGGTTCTTGTAACCACAGTCCTGGTGGATTTTTTCTTTTTGGGTTTTTTTTTGTCTGTTTGTTTTGTTTTGTTTTGTTTTTTTCCTGTTGGTTGGTTTGTGGAGGCTTTCTCCTCATTTCCCTTTGTCCTTTATCTTTCAGATTGAGTGGGAAGTAAAATAATGAGCTTGGTATTCACCGGATTTAAAGATAAACTATTAATAGACAATGGAGATGTGGCTTAGATTTAAAGATAAAGTATTAATAGATGATGTGGAGGAGGCTTGGACTAAATACCATAGAGGAAGGGAGGTTCCTTTGAAAAGCATCCCATACTAATAATTTTTCTTACAGTTAAGGAAATGGTATGATCCTTTCAGTTAACCTCTGAATATAATCAGCCATCATCATTCCTATCTCTAATTTCTTTATCTGACCTTTCAGAAACCAAAAAATCATAAGAACAGTGATGATACACCCTGTCAGAGCTGGGAGCAAGGGATAGTCCCCATGGTCACTACTATTCTATCCACATGATATTTAGCAAACTTGTCTCTCTTTGGGGGAAAAAAAGAATCTTACAATGTCACAACATTTTCATGGAAATTTTGTAGCATTTTCTTTTCTAAAGTTTTGCATTAACACTCAACAAAGTCAGATTAAGAAAAGCAAGTAGAGAACTAAAAAGAAAATATATCCATTCTTCCTAGGTTTTGTCTTATGACTGGGTGAGTCTTCAGTTGTTATTTTCATACTACTTTTTAAAAACACCTTTCTGTAAGTGCTTCTGACTTTCTTTAAAAAATTCAAATTTGCTCTTCATTGTAGAAAACTAATTTTTCTTAGTCAATAGGATACTCCATTTACCTCTGCCCTTTAAACCTTTCCATCCTCCAGGTGGAACTACCAGGTTTCCAGATCTAACTTCAGTGCATTGTGGGTTGGGTATTTTCTAAGCAGGGACTTTAACAGGTTGAACAAAGCTGAGGAAAGGAAGTTCTATAGACCAATATTTCAGCTACTTCTTCATAAGGCATCCAGCCAAAACATTCATCTGCAGAATTTCCTTCCTAGTTATAGTGAGATTTACCCCTGAGTGTTTGCAGTGATAGATAGAGCTTTCAAGAGACCAACTCTCACTCACAGTCTCAAAGGCAAGGAATGAGAACTACAAACACTATATAATCCACACCATGAACATCTGTACCCAGTGTCTTTGCAAGTTTTCTTCATTTTGTTTGACTGCTCATCTCTCTCAAGCATTTTTCAGGATCCAGCCACCTTTGCTGGGGAATTCCCCCTCTTCCCTCTTCTGTTCCTTGTGAAGATACAGGTGGTAATGACAACATTGCTGTTCACTTAGGATTTGGATAGTGAGTGTACAATGTTTTAATCAAGGAAAAATTATTGAAGGGTATATTTAATAATTTTTGCATGGTTATTATGGCAATAATTAGCACTCCAAGAAGTAAGTGTGTTTCTGACATTTATGATACAAAACTGACATTTATGATACAATATTCAGTTTTCAAAAAAAAAAGGGAAGCACTTGAGTCTTACCTCACTACCCATAACTTAAATTGTTAGTAAAAAGTATCCTTTGGTTTTGGATGAAATATTTTAATTTTAACAGTTAAGGTCCAGCATGAGTTTTGCACCAAGCTTACACTGAGTCTGTTCTACTGATTCTTGTAGAATTATTCCATCTTTCAGTAAATATGATATCAGTATCAAAACAGAAAAAAAAATTGCTTTTCTTGAGGAATATGGACTAATAGCTAGATCTTTTTTGTTTCACATAATTAAAATCTATGTTAATAAACTAATTTCTTATATTAAAAGTTACTCTGCCTAGATTAGACCACAGATGGTGTCTCTGTCTTAAACAGAGTATGCATTTTGTAAGCAAAACATCTAATACTGTGGGTAAGGCAGGATTACAGTGGAGACACTGTTAATTTAAGTGTCAAATGCTTTTAAGAGTTGAAAGTGTTTACTCATAACTGTTATGAATTCAGCATATGTTTTAAATTATGTGCATATAATCTAAAAACCAGATGAATTCTGTGTAATGTCTTCTTTTAATTAAGACATTAATTGGCCAACATGTTAAAAAAAAATCAGGAGTAGGATAGGTAAGTCTGCTTTCTGGTTTAAAAAGAAAAAGAATTTTTAGAGGAATCAACCAAATGGTTCCCTGGTAAAATTGGTAACTTTAGTGGGAGAGGCAAGGGTGTCTGTTGTTTGATGCTTCAAAGTCATTCATAAATTTACACTTGCATCACATCCTTGATAGCCTATAGTAGCTGAAAATTCAGATGGAAAATCACAATATTTCCTTCATGGTGGGGCTGGACAGCAACTGGATGCTTTGTCTTAATACCTTTTTTCTAACCTGATACCCTATCATTTTTTACTGTCCCATGTGGACTGTAAAGCAGTCAAAGCACATATAAAAGAGCAATGAATTTATAATACCTTCATTCTGCACCCATTCCTTAATTCCTTACCAAAAAGAAAAAAAAAAGGCAAAAAAAAAAAAAGAAAAAAAAAAAAAAAAGCCAAGTAGCTAAGATTATCAGCTGTACCAATTTCAAATACTTTTAGTTCCCAAGGAAAACAACAATACTACAACCAAAACCACCTCATGTACACAAAAAGTCCACACCAAGGCTATACTAGAGTTCCCTTCAAGCACCCCAAGCAGCTTCTCTGCAGCTACCAGGGTTTGGCAAAGGCTGTTCAACAATGACATTTCCTGGCAAAAGAAAAACTGGGCAAGAAGAACTGAACAGTGGTGAGTAGTACTTTATGATTCAGATGCATATAAATTGAATTACAAGTCTGGAACACCAAATAAGAAGGAACTGTAAATAAAGGTCATAAATGTTTCACATCAAGATATACACAAAGAAGCAGTAAAGCAATGTCATGTCTGCACTCTGTCCAAGCATACATTAAATGAACTCTAAGTTTTGTCACGGCGCTTTCCAAGGTATTAAACATAGCAAATAAACAAAAAATTATAGACCCTTCAGCCAATATAAGCATGTTGGATAAAGACTTCGCATCTAGTGACCAAACAAAATCACTGTCTTTATTTTCCAAAGTAGTTTGTTCCTCTTTTCTGGCCATTTTCAAATGTTTGTGAGTTACTGGTTTTTCCCCAAAAAGCCAATATATGAAAAGTCACAAAAAGACTGACCCTTGTGTTATTTTTGACTTTATGGAAACCAGAAAATGATGATATAGTCACATTATGGCTTTGTCTCTTACAACTTGGAACTCCACAAAGCACCTAAAGCTATTACTTTCTGCGGTCTAAGTCTCCCCTGAATGCAAACTTCAACAACCTTTAGCAAAGAAATAGTTGAGATTATGCTTTCTAGTCTTTCTAAATGCTCTATAAGAATTTGAACTTGAAAAGATCCAAGTGCCCTTTCCTACTGAGGAGATCACAATAAAAATAAATTATTAGGGAGAAAGAAAATGCCACCAAAACAGCACTTACTGCAATAAGGTTGACACTTGCAGCGTTAACGGAAGGGAAAACAAACAGAAGTTAACTTCTCCCTAAGTCTAAAACAGGCAGTAAAACCTAAAAGGAAAGCCAGCCAAGGTCTCCCAATTCTCACTCCACAATCCAAGCCACACAGTCTCAGTTGCCTTAGTTTGATGCCTCAAAGAGAGGTCAAGGTACGGACTGCCTTTCAATCTAAAATATGCTGGAAAAGAGCTGAAGCAAATGTCAGCCTTAGCACAAACAATGCAGCCAATTGATGAATGAACTGCGGGGTTTGGACCCATATTTAATTGAACAGACCAAAAATCTCTCTCAATGTTCTTTGAATGAAATCTTTAGGGAGAAATCCTTGTTCTGCTGGAGAGAGTAGGCGCTTTGAGTTCCTTAAGCGATGAAGTCAACAGTTAAGCAATGAAGCAAGCAGTCCAGAGTTTACCGCAGAAAATATTCAGGGCTTCTCACCTCCAAGTTCAGCTTTCACATTTAAATTCTACTGAGGATAACTACAGTAGTCTGCCAATTCCAATTCGCAAAAAGGCAAGCAGAGCCAGCCAGACTCCTTCTGTGCAATCTACAGGAGACAGCATCACAAACTTTCTGTGTCTCACTTCCCATCCTCTGAAGTAGCAGACCACCACATCTGACTCACAGGCATAGAACAGGAATGACTCCAGTCACATTAGCGTAGGTGCTCAGACTGCTATGGTAAGGACCACAAATAAACCTTATAAACAGAGAGGAGAAAAAACCTTCACATTTCTCTTGTTTACAGAGGAGATGCTCCCCAGGAAGCCAATGATAAAACATTCACTGACGTCAACGGGAGTGCATTCAAGACCCAATTTAGGTTAAAATTGAGTCGTGTTCAAGTAGTAGTTTTTGTCTTCCCCTTTGCCCTCTGTATAAAATTGAACAACTCCGTCCTCACTAAATCATTTATGTTTGTCAGCTTCCTGCCTCTCCCTGCATGGTGGGATCCAAGCAGCCAAGCTGTTTATAGATACACATAGACTTACTTGTGTATGATTTTAATTTTCTTCGGCTCTAGAGAAGAGCAAGTCTTGCCAGGGGTGGTTTCTGTCACTACAGGATTCTCTCATTTTCTTCATTCCCATCATATTTGCAAAAGCAGTGGAAGCACATTCAAACTAAGACTCCTGTGGGTGTGGCAGGACATAGAGTCCCTAAATATTTGTGAGAACTCCTATAAGCCTTCCATAGTTTGAAGAACTTAAAGATTTTCAAAAAACACTTAAATACCCACAAATACAAGAAAAGATCTTGTCAGATCCTCAAAAAAGCATAAAGCAACAAAGATACATAATTCCCCTTTTATCCCAGAAGTAATTAGGTGCATAACCTTCTTGGTTAGAATTACTCTAAATCCTGTTTTCATGTATTTGCATCAATACTTATAAATCACATAGAAAATGCAGATTGCGGATCTCTGCCCCCGTTGACTTTTGCTGAAGCATAGCTGGGCTCTTAAAAGTTTGTGTCAGTATTGCCAAATGGCCCTAAAGGGATGATTTGGAAAGAATTGTTGCTACTAAGATGCCGAACACTGACATCAGAGTTAAGCATGAATGCTCACCTTCAACATTCCATTTCAGTTCAACAGCCACAGCTTCAAAAATTTATTTCCCAAATGCTTCAGTCCCATATGCATTCACCTAGAGATTTCCAAACACTCAGCAAGGTTCCACTGAGTATCTTATTTCCTTTGATTTATGAATCTCTTCAATAGGCAAGAATTGATGAAAAGCCTGAACATCTTGGAGAAAGTCAGAGAGATATAAATATGCTTACATTTGTTTCAGTATGTGGCAGTTGCTGCTTGTTGAGTGAGCAAAAGTCTCAAGGACTACAGTAAATGGAAAAACTAATAAAGGAACCATACAGGGAGCAAAGCAATTAGGAGAATGTTGACCAAATATCCCTTTTCCTTTCTCACACATATACATTTTTGATAATAATCAAAGAAAAAAATAGGTTTTATGCGTGAAAGGAAATTGAGCCTCTCTACCCAGTTTGTTGCATATTCATCTTTCTGCATAGTGTGACATGGCTCTTTTAGAAGTCACTTATTGAAAATTTCAGTATTGTTTCAGCTTAATATTGAGACCAAGTTGCCTAAAACATATGACTTCCTGAATAGCTGCACGGGGTTCTTTTTGCCTCACTGAGATGTTACAGGGGTGGGCTCTTCCCCCTCTCCTTCCCAAATATTTTCTTTATTGTGATCTGAACTTCAGAGACAGATCCAGGAGGGTAGCTGTGCATCAGTCGGGCCCCACACTGGCTTTCCTCAGGGGTGGGGAGCAGGCACTCCAAAGCTATCCTGCATGGCAAGTGGGGTCTGTCCTAATTACTAACAGACTGACATAACAGGCACCAATCTGAAGATGATTAAGTCTCCCCTGACATCACTCCAAAAGACATTTACTCACCCTCCTCCAGCTTTCCTCTTCCTTTATAGGTGAAGAAAGGCCACAGCTAATATCACTGCTTCTGCAGTAAGGCCAAAAATTAGAGGGGAAAGTGACGGCTAACCACACAGCTCCATAGTATAAACTCTGTTAATGAATATAAACCATTCCTAATGTACAGTTAATAGTTTCTGCTCCTGAAACTGCCAACATCTGCTGATTTATCCTTTAGCTTACTTACCACCATTTCACAGCCTTATCTTCAAGAAAACAGGGCAGATGAGCACTTTGTCCATTGTCTCAGATTAGTACTTAGCTTTGGATGCTTTTAGCTTATTCTCTATTAAAATAAAGTATGCCATGCTTGCCAAGGTTCCCTGTACAGACACACTGCATAAAAAGAGCGAGCTGGGAGCCTCCAAGCACTGCACTCTTCTCAGAGAGCACAGCTTTGTTCACAGTCCAGTGAAATGGATCTGTCTGATATGAGCAGACCATCAGTGAGATGTCCAGAAGACACCTGTACAGCAGAGAAAGCCAGCTAAACCTGAACACAGAGAATGCTTTGGCACACCAAATAAATTCTGCCCAGTCACATCAAAGAATATTCTCAGGCAACCCAAAGGAAGTCAGCAGAAAGTCCAGTAACTGAAAGAGTGGGAGACCACAATATAAGCTGCTGGCATTTACGGAAATTACAAACATAAATCAAATAAGAAAATAACACTTTTAAAAAGAATTTTATTTATTAATAAAACATATTTCCATAATCTAGACCATACACTGGCACAGGCAGAAACCCTTCAGTTTTCACTTTCTCATTCAGGACAATTTATGGTGTCAAATAAAAAACCCATGAAATTAAGGTAAATGTCTAGTGAGTACAGCATTTTCTTTAGAGAAATATATACCAACAGATAAGTCTTAATGAAAATAGTTAAGCAGAAGACAATGAAGAAAGGTTTGTCACATGTCCACAATATTGTCAGAGAATTGCTGGTTCTCAAACTTCACTAAGTATTTTCCAGCAATGTAGTTAGCATGTGACCTCTCTGTGGCTCCACAGTTTCCCCAACTGTTTTCATAGCTCATAAAACGTTTAGGAAGTGTTTATAAAAACTGCTTGAGGAAACTGTGCCACAAAGAACTTGAGCTTCATGTCTCAGCAGTGCAGCTTTGATTTAGCTCTCTTCGACGGGATTTCATTTTGCAAATGCCCCACTAACATCTGCATGCAGGCCCTCTTGGGATAGCACCGAGACAGAGTGCAGTTTTATGTATATTACTTGGCCAAGTTCCTCCAGCATGTGATGGTTGACTTGCCTCCCTCATGAAATCACACATGCAAATGTTCCCCATGCATACACTTACTGATGGCCACTTTCAGTGATCTGTGTTGGGAAGAAATATTATGTCATAAACACCATTGCAACATCTGCGACGGATCCTTTTGGAACTCGACACGGCCCGCCAAGCCCAGAGAGCACTCTCACATCACAAGTCCATGACTGACGGTGCTTGACCTGCTGCCCTGCAAGCTCACCCCAGCTTTTTCATGCATGCTCTAACAGCCTGTTTGGAAACACACAGCCAGAGAAGTGTCACAGACAAGCTCTCAGTATACAGCTCTCTAGAGAATGTTTGCAGAGTGCAACAATGAAACAAGATCATGCAAGAACAATGAGGTTTAAAACCAACATTTTACAATGCTTAATTAACTAAAACCAACATTCAGAGTGTTCTGGTGGAACTCTAGTCTTCAGCCACAGACTCATGGCTTCCTGTGTCTTGGATATTAATTAGCAATTACCAGCAGCCTTTGAATACAATCAGGATAAGGAGATTCACCCCTACAGAAAGACTCTTCATTGAATTTCTATACTGTAGCTTTCAAGTCAAATGTCACCAGGAATTCTACTAAATAAAGTAAGAAATCCTTCAGTCATAACATATTTTTCTTCTAAGAAGAAAATTCTACTAGTAAAAAAGTAGTAGACATAGCTGTAGTAGACATATTTTAAATATAGCCATCATTAACCTCTTTTAAGTACAAAGGGAACATCACATGGCAAACTGATGGTTTTGACTACTTGTCTAAATAGTCATATACTCCACCAAGACCATCTTAAAAGAGTTAAGCAAAAAGCTCTTCAATCTTGTTCATACACCTAAACTGGTTACTAAGATGGCTTGTGAAAAAAACACCAATACTCTATGCACCAAAGTGTCACCAATAACTATGGCAAAGATTTTATTCTCTTACCGGTAGAGATTAAATATCCTTGACCAAGACAAGCCCTATTTGTAATAAAAATAAATTATGGCATAGACATAAAACTTATAGCACATACTTTTGACAATAGAACTTGTCCAGTTCAAGGCTGCTTTATATACTAAAATAATGTTATTCAAACCCAGGAATTAGTTCTGTGATTTTTGAGTGTCTAGTCATGCATGCACATTCTCACCCCTGCAGTAAATAAGAAGCAGTCACTACCCTTGAGGAAAAAGCAGGACATATGTATCAGGTGTTAGACATAAAAACCAGCCTCAACTGTTTATTTGGCTCCCAGGCTTTGCCCAGGAATTCCAGTGAAGCAGTCAGTGAAAAACAGCTACCCTGTTCCTAGCTCTGAGGACCACAAGACTCTTTAGGAGTTGTCAGAAAACACAGTACTGCATCTTTCTTAAGACTTCAAGTTACAATTAAGGTCAAGTCATTCAGATTTTAACTCCATCTAGACAGCCATGAAAAGGGGAAAATGAGTGCCCCTTCTACACAGTCTTGACATCATTTCAGAGGAATGAGTAAACCGTGCTTGTGACATTGAGAAGAAATCGTAGCATGGCCTGTGAATCTTTGTTTTAAAGTCAGTTCCACTTAAATTTTAAGAAACCTGTTATTGGCTACCTTTAATCAAAAAAAGACCTCTTGTAATGCACAAACATACACTCACCACACTACACTAGCTCCTTTGCTTCATTTTTCCCTCCCACTAAAAAAAAAGGAAGCCTGCAATAATGCTCTCACTGCCCTCCACCTGAACTGAATGACCCAATCCAAACATTTCTTATTGTCTTGATAGTTAAACGGAGACAGAAAAGGAATGATCACTCAGATCTGAAAAATAAGATTAAATGAGAGAGGTCTGAACTATGGCAAAGTGTGACCATTATTGATTGTGGTAGTTTTTAACTTCCTCCGAGTGATCAGCCACAGTGTGCTGCTGGTTGCTACAGTCTATGTATCTGAGAACACACCACAATTAACTTAACTTCATAGCTATGGCTTTTGTACGTAAAAGAATGGCCAACATATCTAGTAACAGCTGGAACACTCGAAGTATAGATTCTAAAAATTAAGTTTAATGTGTGCTTTGCTGCTTATAAGGTTAACCATGATTGAGAAGGCTCATTTTGCAAACAGAAGAAAACAATAACATTCAATAATGATGAAGGAAGGCTTCAGGATATTATCAAATCCCTGCTTATGAAAACCACTTAGAGAATATAAGAGCTGACACATGAGTATGTATCTATGTAGCTCATGCTCTCCATGTCTAAAATCCCCAATTCACAATAAGCTTGTCTCACAAGACCTACTTCTTAATGGACAAAAACCAGGCAAAAATCATATCTGCCTTGCTCAATGGAAGAGATTGGAAAATCCCCATATTTTCCAGACATTGAAATTCTAGGACACAATTCCTTTGGAGCAAAAATCAATCTAGAAATTTTTGGAGGAAAAACAATGACCAGCAATCAACCAAAACCAAACCCCCAGAACTTGACCATCATTTCAATATCCTATGTTCTGAAAGTCTGTGCTCACCACCTGTCTTGAGAATTAATGCATTTTTTGCTCCTTAAAAGTCACGTAATCAGATCATAAGTGAACACAATCTAATATTAGCATTAAAAAGGGTACATCAAAGTCGCATTGCCCAATTCCTCATTTCTTAATTAACAAAATATCTACAGACATCACTACTTTTCTCCCCCTACTATCCGCCTCTGTACTTGGCTGTCACAGAGGCAGACTGAACATTAACAACCCTACATCACCGTCACATTGCTGTTTGTTTGTTTTACTAAGGTCCATAAAGCTATGATAATATAGAAACAAATATCAACTTCAAGGATCTTCCATTCAAACATATGTTTGCTTGCAGTAGTTTCTCTAGATAATTGAAATTTACCTTTGTGCTTCCTCAAAATACTTGTGGCTTTATCAAAATGTAAGCCAACCTACAACTGCTGGAAAGGCTAAGATACGTGAAGCACACAATTTAAATTTACTGTGCTCAAGAGGGCTAATTCCCTCTTTGCTGAATTAAGCTGAAGCCTTTCAATCATCACTGACAAGCAGGAATGGAAGAGGCAATGCTGCAGACATACGCTCACACGCCTACAAAATAATTCACTGTCTTGCTGTGGCTACACTAATGGGCTGTAGCTGAATAGTTTTCTTTTAGATGGAAAATAGATGAAAGAATATTTCTTTAAAGCAAATTAAGTATTTTTTGTATAAGGAAAATCATCTAAATGGATCTTTTTCTTCAGTGGGTTAAAATAGTAAAGTTAAATGAAGATGAGGGAATGAATACTTGGGCAGAACCAAGACTGAGGGGTACAACTCACCAATCAACATGTCTGTAAAGCCAGCAGGATGACCAAGAATTCTGCTCCCAGGGGCACATTCTGTTCTGTAGTCCTCTCATTCCATCCCCACCAATGAGGAACTTGCATCAGCCCTTAACAGCTCCTCCAGAGCACCTGCCATTTCCTCCACAAAAGTGAGCAAAATTAGTTGCTTTTAATGCGCCAAATGCATGAGCTGTGATTACAAGAAAAGTGTGAGGTGTCTTAGCAAAACCAAAATCATAACACCATTCTTCCACCTTAGATAAGAGAAGGAGTGATGTGCACTCGAGCAGAATTCAAAGAAATTTTTTGGTTTTTTAAAATGTTATTTCTAAGTTATGATGCATTCTGTCATTTCCTTGGGAATCTTCTTTAAATTTTCTATCCCATAAAAGTACGACACTTCAACTGATGTAGAATGTCTGTAACTGGATGGCTGCCCACCACTTAAAAGGCACCTTGCTTGCGTGACACGGTTATCTTTCTGCCAGCCTTGGAGCACAGACAGCCTGGTCTCATGTGGTTTCACTTGTGCCTTTGTTTCTCCCTTTATTGCAGATTCCACACCTGAATATGTAATCTTCAATGGTGGTGTGCGTGCTTGGCCAGAACCGAAATATTTTATGCTCCTTCCTTGCATATCCCAATGCATAGATGAATACAAAGGATTTGCACAGGGTACTTCTGACCTCTGACCGCCAGCAGTATTTCAGCAAGGCAGCTGCTTTTGGAAGAAGTGGGGGAGAAGAGAAAGAGGGAATTCCTACCTTTTTGCAATGGGTCTAGGACTCCGATAATTTAAGGTAGGGTGATCAAATAACAAACAGAAGTGTCCCATGTCTAATAATCTTGAAAGACAACACTATTTTATATCAAACATTCTTTCTATGGCTTCCCCACTTTTCATTGCTAAATACCAACATGAAAAAGCATTTAAGAAATGATCATACTTGTTTCCTAGGCTCAAAGGTATATGTCTAGTCCTAAAGAACAAAACTCCATAACATCAGGGACACCAGATGTGCTCCACATACTATCAAATCTAATACAATATGTAGTTTCTCATTGTCTGCTTTTCAGAACACATTTTTGACCAAATAATTATTTGCCTTTCTCTTTTATATTGAACAAAACATAAATTATAAGAAAAGTCTGATTCCTATTCATGTTTACAATAGTACAAAATCAGATCAGGCCTTAACTTCATTAATTACTTAGTAATCACACTCACAAAAGCAAAATGCATTCATATATCCTCTTTCTGCTTTCCTCTCAGCTACTAAAACATACAGTCTTTTGGTTACATCACTGTACAATCAAAGAAGCATGAGACCAGTATTTTAAACCCTAATAATGTATATTTCTTTTCTAAGGAACTATAGGACAAGACAATACTGCTTACATTTATTTGTATCCCCATCACTCTATGTGTCAACCCTGAAAGCAGAGCTTCACCGAATTTTATGACCTGACTCTACACTACACAAAGAAAGCTCAAGTCACCTTTCATGAGTGTTCAGCCTGTAGAGGGGAAATGCTGGGCAATACTGGCTCATCTTTGCTGGAGTAAAAGTCATTAACTCAAACCAAAAGCCAAAACAAACTAGGAGAAGTTACAAGAACTTTGAGAGAAGCTTCTCCCCAATACAAAATAGTCTTATCTTCTGATAAGACTAGGCCTTGTTCCAAATAACAGAATAATGCTACACCCACAGTGATTTACAGCATGAGTTTCAGTGTGAATACACACAAGAAAATCCAGTCCTGCAGTTCCTAGTAAGTTTTCAAACACATGAGTCCAGAGAGCAAACTTGTTCAGGTACAGCCAGAAATTTGAGTGGTATGCAAAAGCCAATGCTTTGAACCCCTGATCTCGGCATACTTGTGTGTTCCAAACGTAGCAAGTTATTGCTTCCTCGCTGATCACTAATACATCTGTATGTTTGCATTATGCCTGAGGGCAGTTGCAGTCCTCCAGCAGCATTTAATAAGGTATTATATGTGTATTTTCTGAATTCTATTAAGAAATTTACCCTATAAGACACTCCCAGAAAATAATGAAGGGGGGGAAAGCATCAAAATCCAAATAAAACTAAACAACCATGCAAGTGCACCCAAGCCTCCTATTGTCAGTATAATATTACGGTTACATTAGATTAGATCCCACTCAGAAAGATGAAACCTGCACCCAGAATGAAGCTGCACACTGATGACAATTTGGCCACCTTAGAGAGCTTTCTGTTACAACAAAAGCCCCTTCAAGAGTCAGAAGGTACTGACTGTCAGAAAGCTGACACAATGAAGCAGCTGCATTTATTTCCCACTAGAGTTTGGCTGTTGTTCCAAATGGCCCAGTTCATTGTTTTCTAGGGTCAGACATGATATGGCACCAATATGCTCACTAGTTCTCCATTATTCCTGAATATTAGAGTCCTACTGACCCAAAGGTATCAGTAGATTACAGTCAGGAGACTCTCATTTCCTCGGGAGTATGGTTCTTCAGTAAAATGTGCTCACAGTGCCTCCACTTCACTGACTCAAGCATCTAATGTGCTTCATGAAAGAAGAATAAAGAAATACCAGGGATTTATGTATTAAAGTTTGATTAGAGTTTCCTTTCATTTGAATAACTCTGAAAAATAGACCCTACTATGAGACGTAAGAAACAATTTACTTTCAAAGTGACAATCCACCAAATGGTTAAAGACAAAAAGCTATGCAAAAAATGTGCTGCAGCATTGGTCAGTGCTGATATGCAGTTCATGCTTATCACCTTATGACAACCCTCTTTGGAGTCAAAAACTGCCCATATTTCATGTGAGCCAGAAGGAGGAAAATGCAAACCAGACATTTCCATACTATTCTAGAAGACCATGGTTATATCCTCACTTCTACCTCCACTGTGAGCTCACTTGCAACATGTCAAACACACAACCACATTTGACATTTTACACATATCAAGCCTGCCAGCCTCACCTGTGAGGCAGTAGGTGAGCACCAACTGGATGTCCACAAACTGGCCACAGATTTCTCACCTAAACATGCTAATTTCCATATGGATGCTAGTCTTGTCAGAGAAGCAGGGAGGTGGTACAGAACTGATGTTTTGAGTTTTTCTGTTCTGGGTTCCTCCCCCTCTTCCCAACAAAATTTAGTGGTTGGAGTATGAAATGAATTTCGGGTTTTAGCATAAAGACAGCTACCTTTCTTACTGACCAAAGTGCAGCATGCTTTCTTCATGTACTCAGAACCACTTGCTTGCAGTGACATGTACAGGAGTACATGGTCATTAAGTATATATGTTAATTAAATGGGACTTGCCTGATGAGGAACAGTGCTCTCATTGAGAAGAGACAGCAGTGTTCCTGGATATACAAGTTACTTACATGTTTTACATAGAACATGGCAGTCTGTAAGTTACCTACTCATGCAGAATATAACATGTTTATTTTTCAGAGTCCCTCCTACTCAAAAAAAATTGCATTGAGTCAGAGAAAACCCAATGACACAGTTTCAAGTTATTGAAGAGAGATCTATCAGTGTTAACAAAAATACTAAAATTCATTCTAGGAATCTAACAATTTGTCTGAGAAGACTGAAATATTTTAAATGTGTTGAGGCTTACTGATTCCACAGATTATTTTTTTTGTTTTTAAACCCTCTAAATGGTAATGAAGTTATCTTAATTTCCCTAAGGAATTCAAACCAAGTTGTTTCTTCAAGAATCATGTTGAGAACACAACACTTCTGAATAGCTTTCGCTTATTGAACACCAGCCTTGAAGGTAAGCAATTTTTTAACCCTTGCTTTGCACACAGACTACAAGACACAAACCCCTTTCTTTTCTACTCTATTCTCCTTTCCTCTAGTTCTCATCCTTCCTGAGGAATTTTGCTGTACTATGTTATTCATTAAAGAATCAAAGTAAAATCTAAGTGGGTAACTGGACAAAGTACTAGGTAAATCTTTTAACTTACACTGGTTTCAGGCCCACCCAAGGGTCTGAAGAGAAGGAATCCAGGTGGTCCAACCTAAGTCCCATGGCAGAGATATGCTATATTGGCAAAGCAAAATAAGTGATCCCACAGAAACTGAAACATATCTGTTGACTCTTTGCAAAAAAAAAATGAAAGCTGAAATGAATGGAAATTAAATTATCTCCTCCCCCCAGAGACAGTCATCTTCCCAGGTCAGAGGTATGCAAAGGAAATATCAGTTCCCATTTCATGGCTTGCACCATAGCTATGACTAGACAGACAATATTTCCTTTTTTTTTTCTCTCCCATCCCACCATCCTGACTTGGATCTTCCAAATATTCATCATAACAAAACTATTACAATAGAGAGGAGGAAAAAATAATATATGCAGATTTAAACTAAGCATTCCTTGTGGAAAGGTGCCGAAACTGAATATTGTCTGGTTTTGTATAAAGGAAGAGTATATTGTCACATAACCTCGCTGAAACATATGGTTTGCATTCATTCTCAAAAATGATAAATAAACACTAGGAAAATAATTATGAAATTTTTCAGAAATTATTGGTGGGAATCGGAAAAGAAGAGACACGGTAAAAGAAAACAGACTGCCAGATTTACAACTGCAAGCTGGCTGAGAATAGATACTTTCAAAAACAAGCTTACATTTTACAAAAATTTACAGTAGATGAAAAGCCTAAAGGCATTACTTAAAAAAAAAAAAAAAACAACAAACAACAACCCAAACAAACAGGAAGAAGCACACTTTCATTGTTAAGACCAGCATGAAAATTTCTAAACTTTAATGAATTTGCAAGTCCTGCCTAGGCCCCTCGGAGTAATTTAATCAGAATTCAAGTTGGGCATTAACAAAGATGAATTCTACCACATGTGTAATCTGTAAACATACATATAAACCAAAAATGTAACACACAAGCATTTTATTGTTTGCAATATTTAAAAAATTTGATTATTTTTCTCCAGTACTGTGACCAAATTACCTTCCAGATGATCAATAATTTTTCTTGAAAATTTATCCTGTTTCATAAGCAATCAGAAAAGTGTATGGCATACAAAATTAATGCTTTAAGGTGTAGAGTTCTAGATCACTGAAATTGCAGAATTAAATATCTTGGCCCATGCTAGAGCAGCTATGAATTCATCAATTAATATTGGGTTTTTTTTCACACTAGTCACAAAACAGGTACATAGTCACTGAAAAATACCTGCTGAACAGCAGTAACTAAGGAATTATCAGTAATACAATCACTTCTAATTGTCTACACATACCCTTCAACCAACTTGCTCTGTAAAGAAATGGCTTTTGTCTTAAAGATTAAGTTAATGATTAAGTCATGTTTGTTTTGCTTACTTGACCCAGGCAGCAATCCATATAAAATTTACACCAATAACAAGGCAATGTAAATTGACTAAATTCCTCACCTTTTACAACATTAAAGAAACAACCCTATATTTAAGCCATTCATTTCTATTACAAAGAGATGCAGGAGTGAGATCCATTTCCTTCCCTTTTTGTTGCTTAAATCTTGCCACCAGTCTCAAAATTCAGGAGTCTCAGAGGTTTCTGTAGTAGCCCTCAGTGTTCCTGCTCAGACTGCCGCAGAGGAAGCCCTGCACTCTCTAGATCTGCCCTGCATGCTCATCTATCTGCGCCTTTATTCAGGAGAGAAGTTTAGTTTATTCTTATCTGAGATAATTTCCACTGTGCATGCTGAAACTCTGCTTCTGTTAGTCCAAGTGTTAGTCCAACACTTGACCATATTGCTAAAAATATGTAAGAACATTTTTGCAGAAACTGAATATAAAAGTCTTCTAAGTCAACAGGAAAACAAAAATATGGATGTAGTAAAAGAAACACTTTCCAGGGAAAAGACACACACTTTTCAAAGCTTGTTTCCCTGGATCATTTATGACATGATTTTGATAGAATCAGTCAAGTGGAATTTGATTTTACTTTTCCTTTCCCTAAGGAGTGTTGGGGTGAGAAGTTGGACGTGCTGCCCATAGCAGTAAGCTCAGCTGCATGAGAAGCTGCAGTGGGTTTGTGACCATGTATACAAACAGAGCCTGAGAAACCACATCTGTCCTGTCTTTGGGGTCTTCCATGGAGCGGAGCTGATGACAGCTCAAGCAAATACATGCCATTTCACTATGGACAAATCCTGTTGTAGCATACACTTCTGCTATTACAAAAGTAAAAATAACAAAAATGCTCAATCCAACTACAGCATGCCAAGATAAAATAAGTAAATAAATTGGCTCCTCCCTCCTAAAACAGCCCCAAAACATGTCCAATGAGGACCTAGATCCTCTAGTGCTGCAGCTGTATGGTCATCATGATAGTTGAGCTTATCCATCTTTGCCTAAGTTTATTCTCTGGCATGGAATTGTTCATCCCGTGAGACTGGTTTTATGTTCAAAGCATTCTCAAAGCTTTGTTGCCTTTGTGGCACATTTTGTATCCATCAACATCAAGCCACAAGCTCCATTTTTTCCTTGTTAATTATGCTTATGCTGCTCTGCTCTGGCTTTGTTCATTGCAGAGCTTTGATAAATGAGCTTTCTGTCCCCATCATTATGAGGACACAGAGAGAATTCCCATCCAGTTCAAAATTAAATGATGAAAATAAGGAAATGGTTTGGGTTTTATATTAGAAATTGATGAAGTGTGCAAGAGAGGGAGCATGGTGGGGGGGGAGTGGGAGGGGGGAAAAAAAAGGAAAAAAAAAAAGAAAAGGAAAGGAAAAAACATCAAGAATTAACCAGACTTGACCAGCAGCTCTGACTTCCTGGAGCCACTCAAGTCATCCAGCTCTGGATATGCTTCCAGCTATAAAACAACATTATTTCACTTCACTTTTGCACCAATGGGCTGGGAACCTCAGCCTCAGCTAAAGGCTGGTTTTACTGCTCTGCCTAGGGTTATGGTTACACTCAGGATTAGGGTTGAGAAAGCCACAAAGCCCAAAGCTCCGGGGATGCTGCAACTACAGAAGACCTGCCAAGGGCAGCACATCACTGCCCCAACACTGCTCCCTCCACACCATGCTCCATGGCACCTCCCATGGTCTGGGCACCTCAGCCTAAGAAAATGCTGATTTTACTGCTCAGTTTAGGGTTAGGCTTGAATAAATCACAGAGCCTGGAACTCCATGGACACTGCAACTACCAAAGTCTTTGCAGTTCGACAAACTGTAAAGCTCCTCTTCTTTAGATAACTTTCACTTTGTTTCCTCTGCTTACTAACTGCACAAGTGCTGCATGAAACTATTCAAGTGCCACAAGACCACTAGGACATGTCCTGGGTTTGTGACTAAGTGATCCATTCATATTTAAAATTACCTCTCTGCTCAGAACTGTACTTCAAATATTCTAACATTGCAGCTACTGTGTATCAGCTCACTTCTACCTCTGTGGACCTTTACTGCAAAAACCACCCAAAGCTAAATTCTGCATAAAGACTACTGTGCCCTCTCCTTCCAACACCCATGAAGGAGTAAAAGAGATGGGACTGGTGGGCTAGGGATGAGGGAGGTAGAGAAAGAAAAGAAACCCCAGTCCTAAAAGAACAAGCCCATGACTGCTTGGTTATTAACTAATGACAAGGATTTTATAAGGGTGGCAGCACCTGCTTCTTATGGAGGAAGTAAACTGCATATGGTTGTAAATTGTAAAATTACTGTGGCCTGCACAGATTGATTAGATTGCCAGGAGAGCAAGAACACCATAAAAAAAAAAGTGATTTCAGATTGCTTTGCATGGTCAGCTAAGATTTCTGGCTAAAGCAGGTATAACATAATGACAAAACATGCTCAAACAGCAGGAGTCACCTGGCCACTCAGGCTACTCCAGGCTCCAAAGTCAGGGGTAGGGCAGCTCACTTCAAGCCAGTCCAGGACAGGCTATTCCAGGTCTCTCCTCACCAGAGGCGGCATTTGTGAAGCTGTGTTTTCCTGTGCTCTTTGCCCAGGCCATGCTCAGGACAGGGAACATCATGAGCAGCAACACTCACATCAGAGAGCAGTAGCACAATACCATGGCTAAGAGGGAACGTGCTTCTTTCACTTATTATGCTAATTCCCTCTTTTTGTCTGTTTTCTGTCAAACAAAACATCCTTCACTTTTTACTAGCACATTACAACGAAATGTACCTAGAGGGACATCCAGCTGTGTTTAAGTTCACTTAATTTCCTTGTTCTCAGGAAATTTTGTGAGTTTCAGGCATGGTATAAATAAGGAAGAACAGACTTGATTCAGAACAAGAATCTTGGTGTTCCCATGAGCTGTCTCCTTGTTCTCCTGTTTCTCTCTCTATATCTGATTTTTCCTAAGCTCCCACTAACAGGATGGCACAGTTTTTTAATTTTGCTAACTGCAAGTCACTGTTGCTCTGGGTGAAACAAATGAAGTTTTCCTCTGGATTCTATGTTGCCAAGCACTTTTACTTGCTGATTTAACTTTGATATCCATTGCAAACAAGGCAACAATATCTTGTATGAAATAGATATTTCAGGAATAAACATCATTGGACAAACTCTGCATTGAAAGAAATACTGTGCAATGTCCCAAGATTAAGTGGACTCATGTGTAGACACACAGCACTTAAAATAAGATGCAATTTGCTTTGAAATAACTGAGAGGAAGATGCAGATTTCTGGGGCAATCAAAACTACTGCAAATGTCTCTCCTGCCTGACCAGGTCATACAGGCCCTTCCGTGAAGGCACACCTTGGGCAGTGGGGCCACACAGAGGCCTTTTCCAGCCCTTCCTTCAAATCAGTCACCAGTGAGGCAATTCAGATGAAAGGTGGTACAGCCACGGCGTGCCCCTTAAGCACATGCATCAATGTCCTCTGCATAAATGGACTTCTCTGACCTTATGCTTCTCATGTCTGACATGTGTTTCCCCTGTTCTCATAAAAAGCCCCTCTCACTCTACATTTTAGTCATTTGCCTGGGCCATAATTTTGGGATACTCCCATTTCACATGCACTAGTGAGCTTTATTAATCCAACAATTTCTGTTTCCATGTTGGTGCCACTTGACTGTTCAGCCACCATGAATGGAAATCCTAAATATATAACATTACAAAAAATTAATTTAGTTAAATATGCATATGAAAAAACCAAAACAGATTAAATTGGTAAGTATGGTGTCAGCTCAGCAATTACCCAGTTGCACATCATTGTCACAGTTTTCTTCATTAGCTTAGTAGATGTGCCTACTAGATGCACATACCAGCTTTGTATGCATTTGAATGCACACAAAAAGGATCTTATTTTCTCAGTCCTGAGTTCTCTCACTGGTCTGAGGGAAGCAAGGAAGTAAAGCTGAATAATTCTACCAAGTAATTCTACCTGTTCTAGACCTGTGAAGGTCTTTGAATTCTTTATTTTAGAGGCAGTGGATAACTTCAAGTCATACTTATATTTTAAATGTAAACAAATGTATTGATTTTTCAAATACTTGTTTGGAGCTATAGTGTTTCATTTGAGTTTTGAATTCCTGATAATGCAGAAAACAGTCAACAGAAAACTCAACAGTCCCTTACTGAAATCACTTTAATACCACTGCAGAGTATAAAACCAGCTAACCAGACAGTACAGTAACCCCAGAAACATAGGAAGCCACATCAAAGTCAGGGTATTTTGGTGTCTTTCCTGACGCTTATATCTTCTTTTCATACATTTAACTTAGGAAAAGCCCTGAGTTCACCCTATGCCTAAGAAAAGAGATTGGAAAAAGTTAAAGGGAGGGTTGTTCCAAAATAAAAATAGAGTTTACAAAGTGTGGTGATTTGTGTAACATGCTTTCTGTTTTACTGACATGCAAGCCAGGCACATCTGATATTCAGCTGGCTTTTTTTCACACAAGATAGTGGGATTATATCAAACACACTGTGGCTCACCACAGCAGAAAGGGAGGTGTGCCACATGACTTTCATTTGACCAACATGAATAAACATGTCACTAAAAGCTTTCTTAGGAAACATTGTCTTCTTGAAATAAAAAACATATTTTGAAAGAAAGCCCACAACAGAAGTCATGGAATCTTTGGTCTTTGCGTAACATGGAACATTTTCTGGGATAACCATCATGGTGCAAGTCCTCAGGACTGCCTGGTTGTTGGCCTTCAAGTAACAATGCACAAGGGTTTCAGATACTCCATGTTTGGCAGCTGTAAAAGGTACCTTGAAATATCAGGGAAACTGAAGTCCAGCTACAGTGGCTATTAGTTTTTGTGCTGGCAGTGGCCCAGATTGTGTTCATTTTACTCACAGGAGCCATCCAGCTGAGGTCAATGTGATGTCTCACAGGGACAGAGTGCACAGGACTTGGCACAGAGTGTTGCAGAAGTGCAGATGTGGAAACTACTCTACAGCCAGAGACAAACAGGATTCACAAGACAAGGAAGGTTTTGAAGTTGTTTCTGCTGACCTGTTCACGCACTGAGACCCAACCAGACAACCACAACTCCCTTACGGTAGAGGTCATTGCTTGTGTGTTATTTATGGTTTCAATAACCTCTGTCCCAAGAACTCACCAGTTCAACAGGACCCACTGACATTTTTCTGAGCACCTACTGCAAGCCAGGTCCAACTATTAGGCCTTGAAGAGAGAATATAATTGAAGATTCACAGTTCCCACAAGAGCACCTTAACATGTTCGCATTTCCCTACATCCACAGCACAGGAAAGTATTTTTCCCAGGACATTATGTGGAATCTCAGACAGTTTTGTTACTCAACATTAACCTTCCAATGATAATCCTGATTAATCACCCCCATACCAGAAACGAGATCTTAAAGGTTAAGTTTTAATTATTTATTTAACAAGCCAAGTTGTGGAAACATTGAGCAGCTATATTATTTTCCAGTACATATTTTTTCAAATTCATCAATCTATTCACTTTGAATCTCAGATGTCTCAGCTTCTTCTGTAGTATGAAGGATCTGGATAACTGTGAAAAACCTCTGAACAACTGCAATTTTATGAATTTTCATTCCATTTGGAATACGTCGCAGTCGACAAGTTGGAAACTCCACCAGTTTTGACTTGTGGAGTGTTTCTGTGATTTTTCTCTCTCTGAGGGCATTTTTGACTCTCCCCAAAGAAATTCGGAGTTCCAACCTACAACTCCAGATGGATCACTAGAGGCAAAGATCACCTGCAGTGTAGCTTACTACATGTGCTACTCCCACGAGCATACACTCTGCTTAAGTACTCGTTCCAGGTTCTTCCTTGACGGTGCTTTTTTTCATAACATCACTTCAAGGGGAGCTTCCAAACCACAGAAAGGGAAAACATTATAATCTATTGCTGACTGTGAATTGCACTATCAATTTGAGAGAAAGAATAAAAGACAGAGAGGAACAAAAGAGAATAGGAGGCTGAGAATTTGGCAGAGGCCTCTTAACAATTCCTACACCATCCAAACTCTGGAGATAAAATATAGAAGAACAACCTGGGAGCAGACTGGCAGAGATTGGAGATGGCATATTTTGTATGAGGAGAAAGCCTATTAACTACAGAATACTGGGTTGGAAATTAGATCAATCACATCTCTGACTTATAAAATATTCCAACTTATAAAATATCCCCTGTCGACCAAAGAAATATCTATACTCAAATTTTAAATAGATGTTAGCCTAAATTAATTTTAAATAGCAGAGTAAGGATTTTTTTTTTTTTTTAACAGCAGAGTACTACCCCAGCTCACTCATAGAGAAATTAGGCATCTCCACCAAGAAACAGCTAACATAAATTGCTTCAATCTGGCTACATTAAAGGCTGGAAAGATGCTTTGTGTCTACGCAATGCTATCAAGACTGAGCTATTAACATTTTCCCAGTCATTTACATTACTTGCTACAAAGCTGACCATAGCAAACTATTTGCAGAGTGCATTTGCATTACCTGGGTAAGTCTGGGCAAACCTAAGTAGCCCACTTGCTCTGGAATTTCAGACGATTTCTCAGACCCATGTTGAACAAATTCTGTATATGCCAAATTATTTGGAACTTTGCATCAGTGGGTGTAGCCTGATTACAGGGTAATAGAATAAAACACTAACACTAGCATCCCACATCTTGCTTGTTTGATGGTTCAGCTCTTTTCTGCAGCTGTAAAACAACTAAAGCGCATCCTACTAGATTTGTTACAGGCCTCCCACTTGCCACGTGAATTCTGAGGAAGAGCCTTGAGCTAATAATCCCAAAGAACGCTCCCATAACCTAGCCCTGGGCAAAATTCACGCTGATCCTTCACACTGCAATCAATCCTTGTTTAGTTTTGTAGTCTAAGTCTGACAGCATCTGCCTTCTGTCAGCTACAGGAAGCCATATGTGACATTGGGCACTAGAAAGCAGGCAAGTTTGGCATTTTCATAGGTTACACCACATATTCAGGACATCACAAATGAAGAGACAGGTTTGCTTAATATTAATCATGGACAGGACTTGGTTCTATAACACCAAAAGTTTAGACTTGATTTAAGCCAGGCACTACAAAAGAGTCTCTTAACTACTGACTCAACTCCTACAGGAACAGCACTTCTATTCAGTCTATGGGTATAGATGTTTGCACTGGTCAATTAATATAATTATTTATAACAACCTCTGCTGGTTTATCTTCCATAGGTAGCACAGAGAATGAGTAACAATTTCAAATTATGGCTGTTATACAAAACTGTCTCTTAACAACTGACTCAACTCCTACAGGAGCAGCGCTTCTATTCAAGTGCTAATGACAATAACAAAGCATATTTTGAACATACACCAGAGTCCACCAAAGTGACTCATGCTTTTACTCTTCTGTTTTAGGTTTTTCTGTGAACCTTGGCTATCCTCCATCTTTCCTCAATCTATGACAGAAGGAGAGAGTAAACATTTCTGTCGCAGTGGCAAAAATTATTGGCCATTCAGTCATACCTGCCCAGCTAGGAAAGAGTTCATAAAGAAATAAAGCATTTTGGAATGCCTGCAGGACCAAAGTCCTTGCAGTGTTAAATATTAACAGCATGAATGGTCTTGTGTCAACTCTTGGGTGATCCTGCTTAGCATTTGCTCTTGCTTCCATTTCTCTAGGAAAGTGGGGTTTTGGTAAGACAAAACTGACACCTTGTCAGCTTTGCAAGCTAGTTCAAAAATAGTGTAGGGAGAGCATTTCCAGTCAAGTTCAGTGAGCTCAGGTCAGCTCTGCTTCTTGACATCACTACCTCACAGAGACAGTTCTCCCACCACCATGCAGCTTTAGCTCCAATACCTGGCCCACAATATATAGGCATAATACCTCCTTACGTGATGTAGCCCTTTCTAGTGCAGCCATACTTGTAGTCCTGCTTTTCCTGATCCAAAATGTGACTGTGTTTGCATTTTTTGATTTGCATGTAAAAAGGCATTTTGGCTTCTTCCACTAACTGTTCTAGCAGCTTTGGAAAGGAATTTTTAGCTTGTTTTGTTTTTTTTTTTTTTAAATTTTTTTTTAAATTTATTTTCCCAGGCATCTCCATTCTCTAAGTCAATTTACGAGAACAATCCCTTGTAAATGTTGCCTCTCATATTTATTGTGTTTTCCTAATTATCCCATTCTTTGCAGTATTTCAGGCATCCTGTGTACCTTGCCTAGCAGCTACATGCTGTTGCTGACATCAGCATAATGTCCTTGGTGAGAAATGATGCTAGTTAGAAATATAAAGCAACAATAACAAATTCAAGGAAAAAAAAATGCAAAAATGCTCCATGACCTCCCTGACAAACTGCTGTAATGGTCTGAAAACTGCAGATGTTTTTCCACTGAGTTTTTACAATGTTTGTTTTGAAATGATTCTTTTTAAAATCATGTTGTTTTCCTGTTGTAATTTCTGCAAAGCAGATGTGACATCTTGGGCTTAAGGGCTTTAAGCTGATTTTGATGGCTCAGTCTTGCTGCTATTCAGGGAGCACAGAAAGTTCTCCTGCAGTGAAATGGGATTCTCTGTGTAAAGAACAAAGAATCACCTGGGAGGAAAGGAGTTGTCCTCACTGTCGATGATGGGACTTGGCTGTCGGATTTAGAGAAAAGGTCCATCTACTGCCTAGTCCCATATGGCTAGTTCCCAGAAACTGGAAGAACACAATGGGCCATATCAACTGGCCTAACACATCTCTATTTCCAGCAGCCTAAGGTCACTCATATGCACACAGACTAGTGTTACAGAAAAATTGGTTCTTAGAATGGCAGGAGCATTGATTGCATCCTTGGAAGCATTTACAAGACAATTCTTTCTCCTAAAATCTGCAGGACAGTTAGGACCTGCATCTAATAGATTACCCAAGTTACAGTCAGAGCAGAATAAAAGCTTTCTGCCATCAAATGTTCTCAGAACTGCTAGGAGAAAAGCTATGAATGTCCAGCTGGTGAGACTGATCAGGAATCCTAAATGCTGTGTCTGCCTGCAGTTAAGCTGCGAATAGCTTCCCTGAAGTGAAGAACAAAGTTGTGTGTTTTTTCCCCAGTGTACAGTCTTAGGTTTCACCAAAATCTACAGTCCAGGCAGGTTTATACCCACAAAACCAGGTGGTTCCTATGTAGTAGAACAGGAATAATAAAGATTATTTTTCTGCCTTACACAGGGCCCTGCTACCCTCCTCATTTTCAAGGTCCTCTTACAGACTCCCACCTTTCAGCAAAGGTCTCTCTGGGCAGGGAGTTCTACTTCTGGTCGCCATTCAAAGCCTTTTGTGACGAGTACAGGTGTTATTCTAGAGTTAATCAGAGAGGCTGTGGCTCAGTACAGTGCAGTGAACATTAACACACATTAAACACAGCTCCAAGACAGAGCAACATACCTTATGGAGATAAAACAAAATACAAATAATGATGGATATCTGTCTTAGGCCCTCAAGTACTCATCATTAGAGCATCTTACCACATCTGAGATAGCCAAGAGTGCAGAAACATTAAACGTGGGGATTTCAGAGCTGCCTGGATGATATAGATATTCATTAATTTTCCAATATGCTTGACAGTTCAAATGCTGCCCATAAATTTCCAGTGATGGTTTAAGGGCTATAAAGCTAAGATTGAAAGAAAATTATAGTCATAAGTCGACAGTAAGAACTGAAATAAGAAGTTAACCTAGGGTGGCAGGCAATAAACCTGAATGAATGCTTATTTGATTTTTCAGTATAAAAATAGCCTCTTTATTTTTTTTTTTAAAGGCTTTTTCTCTTTTTACACATGCTGAAAAGGAAGCTGCACAATGTGGAACAGTGAGACCATGCCTTCATCAAATTCAATGTTCAACAAAATACTGCTATTGGTGTTACTCTAATTCAAATCTTAGTGTCAGTATTTTATTTATTTTGCACCGTGAATCAGAGATAAGACAGCAAGCAGTGCAGTCCCATAATGCATAAATAAGGCAGCTCTATGGTCAAACTGAGCCCTCCACCTCCCTAAAGATTGTTCTTTCCAAACTGTTCAAATATTGAATAACTCCAGAATATAATTACCCTTTGTATTCGATCATGTGCCAAAGTTAAACTAACCAAGCATTGTAACATAATATAGTTCCTTAAACCAGCTAAATTTTCACATTGTTTATCTCTCTGCCATATGTAAAAGGGCCACCCAAACAGAATATCAGGTAAAGGTCATTGTCTGTGCTCAGTGAAAAGGAAGGTGCTGGAGAAGAGACTATAGATGACACAGTAGTAAGGTGATTTAGTGACACACAAAAGAGTTGGAAGATTTCTGCTTTTTTCCTGGTTGTAGCCACTGACAGCTGTAAGAAAAGCAGTCCCATAATTTGTTTGGCCTTAAGTCAGTACTTTCTTTGTAAGCAACCCCATTGAAATGTATCTGTTGCCTAAAGGCTTTTTGAGCCAGAAAAAAAATGCAACACTTTATTAATATAAAACTAGATTTTAATTTCAGAAAATAGTGAGGGGTCTTTTCTAAGTGTTAAAGATAACAAAAGAACATACTACTTTCAAGCAATCACAGAAAATTCATTAGTCTAAAATGTAATATTATAATTTGGTTTAAGTTCGAAAAGGATAATATTCCATCCACTTAATCTGATGCTAGTAAATATCCTTCTATTTTATATCAATAAATAAAGTTTTGAATTAAGAGATGCTATCTGAACCTGGGACTATAACCAGCTATAAAAGATTATTTCCTTTCCAGATAAACATTGAACTCTGAGACATGTAAAAGTAAGAAAACTAAAACTAAATAATCTGTTGAGACCAAAAAAGTTACATTCATAGATACCTTTCTGGGGAGTGTTTTAAAGACCATGTGGGGAAAAGCTGATGAATTTAACAGGATATTTTCTTAATGTGGGTCATATTAAAGACTAGAGTTCTTAAAAAAAAAAATTGTCAGTACCCACTAAGCTTAGAATATGGTATTTCCTGTCTGTTTCAGTTCAGATCAGTATCAGAACCCAATTTTCCTGCATTTTCTGCTCTGAAGTCCTTCCACAACCGTTGTCTGGAATACAAGGTAAGACAAAGCATGAAATGGGTTTTCCATATGCAGTGAAAAAGTCACCACCATTATTCAGTTTAAACAAGGAGGGAGACATTATTATTTACTGTTGATAGACAAGGGTGAACCAGAGTCTCAGACTTCTGATTCTAGTGCTGTATAGCACCATCTTCAGACAGGTCACTCACACAGTGATCCTCAAAAGATTTCTGAGTACCAAACTTTTAGTTGATTTAAGGACTAACATCCCAATCCAGAGAAGCACTGTACAGTATCATGTGGCTTTCTGTGAAATCCTTCACAGGATTTCAACTCATGTGCTTTCCTTTCAGTCTGTAAAAATGGACAGAAAAGGTCAAAAGAAATTCCTACAAGACTGGGAATAAGATTTCCCAAGATCTCATGTTGTTGTCTTAAGTGCCTGAATACCTTCTACACAACTCCAGCCTTAGTTTCTTTTTAAGCTTATAGAGACAGAACTTCAAATGTGGCTCTGACATACCATTAGCTTCTTTCCTGGCCATTCACACCACAGCACTGAAAAAACACAATTATGAAGCTTTCAATTTGAACTTTCAGGAAGAGAACAGAGATCCAAATGGTAAAAGAAAATTATGTGAACCAGCTGCAAAAACCACCCTCTAGAAGAAGGGGGTGATGGAGTCTCAACTCGGTTCAAGAACTATAGAATGGCTGAGACTTGCACATACCAGCACTTGCACATACGAGCACTTGCACATATCAGCAGATCATACATTTGAAAAGTTGTAAACTGGTGTGACAAACTGAGGGAGAAGTGAGGAGAACTCTTGTATCATTGTGTATAAACAAATGGCTTCAACACACTGGTGCTACCAGGTAAGCCTCAGAAAGATCCTACAAATTCTTATGATTGCAACCTTCTAGAGACAAGAGTAAAATGAAAAATAAGAAACATTTGTCAGAACAAGCCTCAACTCATCTGCAAGCCTGAGCGCATCCACAGTGGAGAAGGCATTTTGCCACAGTAAGGAGCCATACCACAAGGACAGCGGATGAAGGTGTAATGGACTGTGCTAAAGAAGGGGAAGGTTTATCCTACACTTTGCAGGCTTTTAAGCTGCTAAAAGCACTTTATAAATTCCTCTGGCACCAGGAGCTACATAAGGAAAACATAAGTTGTTCTATACGAGTGTAAGAGTTATTAAAGCTTTCAAGGAAAGCTCAAACTCAGTGCTTATAATACGTTTCCAATAAAAGGAGAGATAAAAAGAGGAAGAGAGGTTTTTGTATGCAACAATCCTCATTTCAAGCCATCTGTACCCTCTGAAAGGACTTGCTCTACTTACACAGGCTGTTTTTCAAATGCCATGCAACCCAGTTCCAGGCAATGGGTTTGTCACTACAAATTATGCATCAGTGCACTAAAGAAAATGCCAAAAACCAAAATTAACAACCAACTGAAATGAAAAAGGCTCACACCTATCTTTGCCTACTTATGTTTTGGCACTCAACTCAAGCATATGAAAGAACCTCAATTTTTAAACCTACTTTCTATACAACCCCCACTCAGTTCGTTGCACAATCTTGACTATGCCATCAGAGCTGACGTTTGCATTTCTGAAGAGAATAAGTTTGGGGGGGGGGGGCGGAATCCCCAAAAAACCCAATAAGAAATTAACTCCTTTTTTTAGGGTTTCTGCAAAACAGTTGTAATCTGACATTTAGTTTGCCTGCATTGTGTCATACAAAAAAGCCTCAGCTGCTGTCATTGGCTGCATGTAATAAAGAGAGGCTGTGTTTTGCTCTGTTTAGACACAGTTACACCAAGCTGCTTTAAGCCACTGTAGAATTTAATGTCAATGTGCCTCTTGGAAACACAATAACACCATAATTAGGGCTGGAAAATCACTTGCTACTCATTAGCTAAAAGAAACAGAAGCAAACTTAAGTTGTATTTAAATTGAATGTTGTGTATTGAAAGTAAGCCAGCTGTTCTCACCAGTGGGAGACAAAGTATACGGACATAAATAAATATGCATTAGAATGTTTATTTATGAACAAATGCATGGACTTTGAAACAAAGATACCTCAGAGAACATTGCTGACAGGCACTACATATCCTTCTAACCTTGAAATAACCAAATGCTGAATGCAGTGGCCACATGCTATTTTTAATTCTTAAAATACAACATTGACTGCAATTAATACATGTGTGTATAGACGTGACTAAAGTTTAAAATTTAAGAAGAAAAAAACACTTAAGAATAAAGAAGATGGATTTCCATAAGAGTGAGGGCCCAAAATATTCTTTAGCAAGAATTGTAGGTGACCTGAGACAATATGGCTTTTCAAAATAACGGGAAGTGTGTATAACCAGCAGTAACTAAGTAGCTGTGTTACTAACACATCAGTCTCTATTGTTTTGACAAAAACATATTCTTCTTAAAAAATTATTTGATTTCTACTTGGAAAATATCTATTTGTGGTACACAAAGAGCTTTTAGACAATATGTGATTAAATTAAAATCAACTTCTAAACTGGAAAATCTTCATTAAGCACACAGAAAAAATTAAGATGCAAGTAGGTCATCCTTCACTCTTCCAAATTTCTCAAGCTGTCATCCAAACAGCACATAATCAGGAGTGCTGTGTTTCAGAAAACTAGACTCCAAGAAGGAAGACATTCAAATTTTCAGGAAACTGGCCAAGGCTTGCAAATATGGGATTGATTTCTTGCTCTCACAAGGATTTCCAGTGTATCTTGGCTTACATTACCAAAGGGATTCCAAAAATCTAAAAATCAGACTTGGTAACAAATTTAGCATCAAATATTCATCAAAGAGTATTTGCTTGATTTGGAAGCACCCAAGACCATCAGCACGTATGCTTCCTAGCTTCCAATTAATAAAACTCTCTGGTTTTGAGTAAAACAATGACATCTTAGCCCTACCACAGATGGACAACTATCTTCTAGTGGCACCCCCAAGGGACAGCCTCTGGAAGCCTGGGCAGCAAGCTTCCATCACCCACTCCAAATGGTGATCCTATTCCTGCTCTTCTTCCATGTGCAGGGGGTGGGACACCCACAGACAGACTTCCTGCACACATGCAACAAAAGCAGACTGCTCCTGTGCTTAAATTGCAGTTGCCACACAAGCTCTGTGGGGTCTGCCTTGCACTTCCACACCACTGTCTTGGAGTAAGCAAGAAGGTCCAGATGAGATCCTCAGGTGCTGCAGGAATAGGGCCACACTACACAGATGGAAAATATCCCCATTTGGGATATAGCCACGGAGGGAAAGGAGTGGAGAGTCTTGTGCAGCAAGTGTTTAGAAACTTTTCTAGGTCATGGTCCAAGGGGAGAACAAACCCTGGGGATTGTAGTATTTTCTAGCAGAGGAAAATCCATCAGTTGTATAAAAATGTCCTGACAGTTTGGCACACCTGTAGTTAAGGACTTCAGTGAATAACACCACTACCCAGTAAAATGTGTTTTCTATTGTGTTGCATGAAGCCAATATTTAGATTAATTTTACTTGACATTTTCCACTTCATATCATTACTTTTTTCATCAAAATGGAAAAAAAAAAAAAAGTAATAAGATGGATTCCCCTGAGTAACATTTTTCCAGTGTGAAGAATTTGTATAAGGGATTCTGGCCAAGGTATAAATTTCATATAAAACAATTGAATGCAATTTTACCTGCAGCTTTCTACCCTCTCCACCCCCAGCAAATTGAAGGTAGTCCTGGTTTTCTATTTTCTTTCTCTCTGTCCTATTTGAGGTACTACCACAACCCATTGTGTTATGAAAACAAATGAGCTCCTGGTCTGTTTGACTTTCTTTTATCTGTCCTTCAGCTCTTGTGAGGTTTTAACTGCAGCACACATTAACAGAGAACATAAATCCCCATCACTACCATATTCCATCTTAACAATTAAAGCACAGAATTAATAAACAAGAAGATAAAACACCAGCAAAAAATATTCTTATCTTCAGCTTTTCTAACTCCCTAATTACATTGTAGTCTCTCCCTGCTTTATTGCCAGATGGACTGCTGGAGCCCCTGTAGGACAATCAGTAGTCAAAAGATTTTTCCAAAAGAAAATGGCCCTTTCTAATCTTCTTCTGCCTCCTGATAACCATGAAAGATGAACCAGTTTTGCTAGGCCATTTTGAGAGTCCAAACATGGATGTGCAAGAGCAGTCAGGGATTCTAGCAAGCTAACAACAAAAATGCTTCTTAGTAACTCACATTCATTTTCAGAATCACTAAAAGTTCAAGACAACCGGCTTTTTAAAAATTATTGTTCACTTATCTATTACACAAATACCATGTGTTGAAAGGGATATTATTTTTTTTTTCTTTTTTCCCAACCAGGCCAAATGCGGACACACTTTGTATGTCTGTCCCATATGCCTGGACTCCTTTAGATGCAGAGGGAGGACGAATTCTACATGCCCAATTCTAGCCCAAAGAGGCTTGAAATCAGCCGGCTACATAGTGTGGCATGGTAGCTTGTAGGCCTTCCAAAGATGTGCAGTTTAGACATACTTTTAGCAATATAGAAGTACAATTTCACTGAGAAAGAAACTCAGCAGCCTTAGCCAGATATTCAGGAGTGGCTATGGATACTACAGGTACAGTTCTTCCTCAGCTGTTCATCCAGAGAGGTGAAAAGACATAGGTAAAAGCTGAAAAAATTATCAGCTCAGTGCTTTGACTTTTCAACTGAAGTACTGCTGGGAATTCCTCACACAGACAATCAATTCCTGCCAGTTTTAACCAGCAAAGTTCTATTATTTAAGACATGTTGGTTTAATTTCTCCTTATAAAATGATGATGCAACTTTGTGCAAAATACCAGTATTATCTCTTGAAATAATAAAGTATATTTAGAATAGGTTTCAGTAAAAGACATACAGTTACTACAGGAAATTGAAACTGCCCTATTTTAACACACACAAAAATGTTGTGTCTCCCTCAGTCCAATATTAGTCACAAGCAAAGACAGACTACCAGAATAAAGAGATCCAAGGTCAATTTCTAACCCAGGTGGCCATTTCTAAGTGCTCCTGTGTGACAGTTTTCAACAGCAGAAAAAGGCAATTGGTCATAGTTTTATACATATACAAATCATTAAGATTTTTTCTTACACTTTATATATATTAATCAGTCACAAACAGTCCCAACAAAAGCCATGATCAGGAACAGAATTCTCACACTTGAAAAGAAGTTTCTCCTTTGAGCTATCAGCAGCTCAAGGACGTACCAGGAAGTGGTTATTTAAAGAGTTTTCTGATCTTTACCAAGAACTTCGCTGTTAAACGAAAAAGAATGTACAAGCACAAAAGCAGAAGTGCTTTTTGTTACAGTTACTGAGGAAGAACAGACTTTCCTATTCCTCCCTTTTCAGTGAAGCATCTTCTACACTATGTGCAGTCCAGGAACATCTCTGGCACTGACATTTTAATGATCCTATCCCACAAATTATTCCCTTAACCGATTAACCTTATTGTTGTAACACTATACTAGTCTAATTTCACTTCTAATTTGGTGGAATTTTTCCGTCTGCCAAGACCACTCGTTACTTTGAAGCACTGTTTGAAACTCAGCTCCAACTATACAAAGAAAGTTCTTAAAATAGCCCATGAACTGTGTGAGGTAATGCCAGAATGAAATCAGATATTTGCCTGTGCTCTTCCAGCTACTTTATTTGATGTCTACCGAGAAGAACCCAAAATCTGCATTTATTTACTATACTTCATATAATGCCTAGCTATGGAGAGATGGGCTTGATGGATATATATATATATATACATATATATATATATATATATATATGTGTGTTAATCTCACCTCTGAATTCATAGAGGACAAGATTATGAGCACTCAGTCATGTGAATGTTCATTTTTTGTATTGCTAACCAAGGGATTACCTCTCAGCACAGAACCCTGCGTTAAGGGAGAAAGCAAATACACACAGCAACAGATACGAATGAAATACAATCAGTGATTTAAAGCACAGCATCCAAGGATGCAAGAGAACATATAGAAAGACCAGTTCTTCGAGGAAAGAGATTCTGGATGAATCTCTGCTATTGTAATTGTAGGTGTGTCAGCTGTTATGCCAGCAGAGAGCTAGAACAGGGTCCTTTCAGCTGTATACTCCCACAGGGAACAAAAATAATCCTTTTAGCTGAATGATATCAGAAACTTTTTTTTTTTTTTGGCTGGTTTTTTTCAACTGTGAAGGCATTCTGAAACCAAGGATTTTGAAAGAAACTGAAATTCACTAAACATTAATTCACATTTTACTCAAGTAGTCTCAAGTCTATGTTTCAAAAAAGTTTACACGAACAAAGCTTTAGCAGGATACATTTTCAGTGTGTTGCTAGTATTTGGTAACACTGCAGGATGAATAAATAAAATGTATGCCTGATGGGGAAAGTGTAATTTATGAGCAGTAGGTAGACACTAATCACAATGCTTTAAAGAGGTCATGTAACCATAAAAAGGTTTCAGAAAGTGAGAATTTTTGAAAGATGCAACATCTGGTAGAATTTTCTGACAACACAAGGCCCTCCCAACCTCTAGAATAATCTATAGAACAAATAATGCCAAAAAAATAAAACCTGGGAAAAATATTTAAGAGAAAAAAGTAACTCTACATGAAGACATGAATTTGCTATTCAAAATCTACATTATTAGCTGTTAAGTTGGAACAACTTTTATTTCTTCAAATCAAAACTCCTGGAATTTTCCTAAAGACACATCCTGAGTAGATAGCAATACTCTATCACCACATCATTACACTACTAAATTAAAATAAGCTGTATAATGTCAAGTTTCAGTTAATCACTTTACCAAAAGTTTGCAAAGCTACCCTTTAAACTAATGGGGAATTACTTTTGGAGTATTCACTTGAACCTTTGCTGCCTTTTTGATTCTCAAAAGATTGAAGAAAGGGGGCTTTGGGGTGGAAATTGGAGGTAAAACTAATAGTGATGCATTTTGTCCCAGCTAGGAATGCTGCCTGGTGAATCTTTCAGCAATATAGGAAAATTGGCAAAAGTCTTTACTATCCCCTGAGAATGTCATCTGGATTACATCCTCGCTAGCAGTGAGATTAAACCCCTTGTAAAAAAAAAAAAGAGATCCCTTTTCATTATTTTTAAAATTTATTTAAAGAGAACAACTATAAAACTAAAAAAAAAAAAAAAAAAAAAAAAAAAAAACAAAAAAAAAACCAAACAAAAACACCAGCACTTGTGTGGGTTTCTCAAAACCCAGTCTGAACTTCACAAGCTCTTCAGAAGGACTAACTGTTTGATTTGTATTTTCAATGTGTTGCAAGAGTCTCACTTATCCATGGGTCTCATCATGACATTCCCGTGGGGCAAAATTACTAAATGGTGACAACACAACACCAATAATTCTGCAAGTATGAGGATGAGAATACAGGGTCCAGCACTTACAGACAGAAATCTATAATCTCCTCCCACCCCCACAAAAGTTATTTTGTTGAACCTACTGAGAAAGGGTCTTAGGTGTAATCAATAATTGCCCACTACAAGAAATTTGAAGACAGATGCTAAATATAGTAAGTAAATCACTACACTCTGTATTTCTTCAACACCGACCCTTTAACAGTATCAAGAGAAAGGTTTGGGGTTTTTTTACCTCTGCAAGTCAAACTGAAAAGTGATGATTTTGGCTGCAATTTAAGCACAACTTTGAGTAGGATTTGGGATGTCTATAACCATAGAAGACAGAAGTTTATAGCTCCAGCTCTGATCTTAAAGTTGGTTTCACAAGGGCCTGTGGGAGATCCTCTGACAGCAAGCAGGTTTGAAAGCAGCTGTGATTACAGTCACTCTGAGGCTGCCAAACACTGTCTGTGGGGTGGGACAATGCACCATTCCAATTTTCAGTAAGTTTTCTTCCAGCAGAGATTTTACATTTCGAATGCGAAAGAGCACAGCATTAAGACACCACACAGAAGCATGGGGGGAGGAGGAAATCAAGAGAAAAAGTAACCTTTGTTTTTTTTAGCAGCAGCATGGTATGAACCAAAGGCACATACACTGAAAAAGCCATGTGAAATGACACAAGACATTTTAGGTACACAAAACATGGTGATGCTGGGAATCTAATAGTAATATGAGGATCCAAATTTACAGCAAACTCTTCAGAGGGTTCAAATGCTCCCTCTTTCCAAACAGAGTTTTCACATAATTGCCTTCTCTAGTAGGCAGGTCACAGCACACCCTCTCTGCCAGCATGCCATTCCCACCAAATAGTGCTTTGGAAGAAGTACACCATGTCACACTAGCACCATCTGCTCAACAATCTGTCCACATCTCACACACATCACTTAAAAGGGACCTACGGGGGCATTCTGAAATAAGCTGAGCTCTTTGCTGTCCACAGAGAGAGATGTAAACTACATTTGGCATGGTTCTCTGAATACATGCAAACCATCTTCCCCTCTCCTCTAGACTGGATCCTGACATTTGATTAATTCATAGCACAAATGCTCTTTATTAATCTCTTCTGTAACTATTTTGCAGTCATCGCATATCCGTGTGTCAGGTGATGCAACACTTTCTGAATAGCTCCCCGTGGACTTAATCCAAAATAATGATAATAATAATGAAATAATCAAAAATTATTTCTTCTCACTCAAGCACATTCTATTTATTCTTATTGAGGAAAAAAATTTACATCAGTGTCAATGAGTTAACAGAGAAAGTTCAAATAGAAAAATAGTTGTTTTGATTTGCTCCTTGTTTATCAAGATGGCATTTTTTTTTCAAATGATGTTGATTTAGTTTGGAAATCCTAAAGTAGTGTAGCACATGTACAATGTTACAAGAACTACAAATTAGCCCTTGTTGTTTAGTATTAGTTTAATTTATCTTAAAGTTTTATAAATGAATTGATGGCAATTTATGAGAAATTACTTGCAATGATGAATACTAATAAGACAAGGAATGAATACAAAGAATCTGTGCTAAAAATAAAATTATTGCACCCTAAGTCTATGTCAGACCCCTTAAACCCTTTACTTCATTCTCAGTTGTTAGCTGCCCATGAGTTTCTATTATCTAAACAATCGCATTTAAGTCCTATACAGATATGGCAAAAGCAGAAATGAGGAAGACATGTCTCAGTTCCATCAAGGGAATGCTTTGGATGACAGTCATTGGCCAAAACCTAGACTGTACTCTGTCTGCCCATGCTCACTTGTATTAGGCTTCAGTTTTTGTACAGCTGACTCCATTTTTACCTTGATACTATTTACCCTATCTTTGCTATAAATTTAGAACAACAAACAAAATGGCTAAGATGACAACTCAGAGAGAAAATACATTGTCCAATATTGCATCTCTCAGTATCACCCCCACTGTCAGTATGATACTGTAATTCATGATCATGTTGTGTAAGGGAGCTAAAGGCTACATTCAGGTTGTTATATATAGTTGTTTCAAATTATCATATGCTGTTTCTCAAACAATGACAGTGGACTGTGACCTGCAAATTAAAAAAGCTGTATTATAAATGCAACACACTTTGAATAAAAATAAAATACCCAAGCCAAGTTTAACCATGTTACCGAGGCATGTCTTTAATATAATATTCATCTGGAACAACAATGAACATGGATAGCCTTTCATTTTCTACTGTTTGTTTGGCAAAATCCTTCATTCTTTTACCTTAGTCATGACTGCTTTTGACAACAGATACTTGGCTGAGAAGCTGAAAATCAAACTGTAAGTACTACTGTAAGGGGTTACAGACAGCATCATAATCTTTCAACAAAAAAGTATTCCAGCTTTAGAGTGCAATAGCAGACCTGTCTCTGAGATCACTTCTCATCCTTTGTGCAGGTATTGTACTGTTTCAGGACCAGTCATTCCTTCCTGAAGCCAAATTAGAATCATAAAATCATTTAGGTTGGAAAAACCTTCAAGATTATCTAGCATAACCATTTACCAAGCACTACCAAGCCCCCAAGTGCTGCCTCTACACACCTTTTAAATATGTCCAGGGTTGATGACTCCACCACTTCCCTGGGCAGCCTGTTCCAATGTCTGTTCCCTCTTTCGGAAATAAATTTTTCCTACTATCCACTCTCACAGGACTTGTGCTCCAGACTTTTCACCGGCTCTGTTGCCTTTCTCTGGACACACTCCACCACCTCAGTGTCCTTCTAGTTGTGAGTGGCCCAGAACTGGACACAGCACCTGAGGCGTGTCCTCACCAGTGCCCAGTACAGGGGGACAATCACTGCCCTGGTCAGCTGGCCACACTATTGGTGATACAGGCCAGGATGCCTTGGGCCTTGCCTACTACTACAGTTCTCTACTGATGAAACAAAACTATCATCTTTAAAGTAAAATCAGCAGAGATCTTGGTCCTCTGTATTTCAGTATAATGCAAGTATCCATTTAAGTCACCAGGACAGACCTTACTTTGCCTCTGCCACCAAAAGTCTGCACTTGCTTGGTGGTTAGGTTGCCAACACCTATTTTAGTACACACAGATACAAAAGTGAAAAAGAAACTAGAGGAGCCATAGATCAGATTTCTAAAGTTGCCAAATACAGCTGACTTTTCTACTTGATGTGAAAACAAGAACAAGACAGTCATCCACCATCCAAATAATAATTCTGCTAGTTAAATGACTGCCTTTCTTCTCATTTCACTTTCAAAGTTCCCAGAATACATCCATTTGCACACAAGCAAGCAAATAGATTTTGTAACAATTGCCACTGATTGTCAAAGAAGCTGCTTCTTGCCATTTTAAGAATGTCAGTTCTCCAGTGTTTGCAAGAGTTTTTTAAAATGTGGTTAAAACACCAACATTTTTGTCACTGAAGCAATCAGATCTAAGTACAAAAACCCCCAAAATCCCTATGATGTGATAGGAGTGAATTTCAGAAGCCCTGAACTCTGAAAAGATCTGTTGAATTCTGGGACAGACACAGTGACGCCTTTGTTTGTGCTTCCCCCTTCAGGCAAGTTGTGAATAAATCTTTCTAAGCATTTTCATGATTACCCCAGGTTTACCAATGGCAGAAAACAGTCTCTGGTGCACAAGTGTCCAACACCATCCCAGGATTAGGTGGCTATATAATAAATTCAAGTCATTACTACTGCACACTGATGAGTAACTCTGCCAGCAAAACCCTGGTGGAAGCATCCATCACAGCAACATATACCTGAAAAAAGCCCTTGAAGTGGTACTAAAGCACATGTTTAATACTCATTTCATGGCAATCCTCACTTTTTTACTTTACAAGATGCATTACAGCTCACTGCTGTTCTTCCTTTAATATTTAGGTTGTCTTACAATCTCTATGCACAGTAAGTTTGTCTAGTGAGGTACCCAGTTACTCTTAGATCTAGTTACAAGGTATGCCCACTATACAGAAAAACAACATAACTTTTATTCATTCTTTGCTAGAATCTGAGAGTGAAAATGCTCGAATACTTTCTAGACATCACAGGGGTGCAATACCTTCTTCAGAAATAAAAAACCTCTAATAGGTCAATTCAAAACTATAGAACCACACTTTCATAACAGCTTTGTTTGAACTTTGCAGTTATTCCTGACATATTTAGTTCACTTTTCACTTGATATATAATACATACTGCTGTTTCAGGCTGCCATGCTGTGCTGGCTCTCTGAGTATACAATATATACATATTGTATACTGCCAGCTATGAAGTCATGCTAATATTGTGAAATACATCAAAGCAAGAACATTTGAAGTTTCTTCAGGCATTCTCATCTAATTTCCTCCTTCTCTGCTTTAGTTGCAGTTTATGTTGCACTACACTGAGGCATGAGCTGGAGATTCTGGTAATCCATCAAAAGAACAAGATGCAGACTTTAAAGACATTTTTCAGAACTACTGTTAGTGGGTGAACCTCAAAGGCATGACTGAAAAACACCCAGTATATTCACTAAACCTCAAGTCTTTGTGACAGTCTTTTTGGAATCAGCTGGCATCTTGCTTTTTCTTCTGAGTAATATGAAATATTTCATGCTTTTGGAAATCAAAATGTAGTTTCAGTGGTCATTTTCTTTGGTTTGTCGTTTTGGGTTTTTTTTCAAACACAGATGAAACTCCTAGTGGCTACATCTCCCTTGTTTAGCATTACTTGCAACAAACATTTCTTGGGAAACTTGGATATGAGTAGCTACAGTAATTTTTAAGACTTTACAACAACATTTAGGTTACTACTTCAGCTTTTTTCACTTACAGGTAATATGCTGCTGAAGCGGATCTTTTTGTCACACCACTAAACAGCCTAAACAAGCCATAGTTGATCCTGTCCAACCACCACAGTTAAATTCTATATTATTTTTTTAACCTGTCTCATTATCAACATGAAGAAAAAATATTATTCCGAGTGATGATGTTTGTGGATTTCTTTTATAGTAAACATTTACGCTGGCACTAAGTTGCTTTAATTGCATTATCAATATCATTGATATTTCTAATTAACACCTTGTGTTTGCAACAAAGGGAGAGGCCACAGAGATCTTGTATTTGCAGTAGAGATCACCTATGTGCTGCTACTTGACCAGTTTGCTGAAACAGCATTGGTCATTGTCTTTGTTTCTACAGTAACTCCAAACATCTCCTTCACAGGCTGTTACCCTTTTCTTCTAGGAGCTTCTCTTCTTTCTGTCAAGAAATCCCACCTGTGGCTAGGATGCAGCCAATGCAAATGAAAGAGGTCAATCAGCACTGAAGCTATGACTGCTCCAATTCTGGTCTTACTGTTGTCACAATCAAGGCCTTGTCCAAAGCACATAAAGTCACATGAAGAATTTGCTAGTGGCAAGGACCAAGAATTTGGTGGAAGCTCAGGAATTGTTCCTGTCATATAGCAACACAACTCTCTTCTGGCTTTTAGACAGATCAAGCAGTAACTCTCTATTTCACTGTGGCTCATAACACTGCCATAAAAGACAAAGATACTGGAAGAGCTCATGCATTTGCTCTTTTGAGGTTTCCAGATGAAAGATACTTTAAAATACTAAGATATATCTATACTTAAGCTGTGCTCTTGCAAACTGGTTTCTATGCCAACCTAGCTAAATGACCACTAGCTTTATGGGATGCTGCTTTCTACTGCCTGCAACTTCCCTGCTCAGTTTGTTTCCCTAAATGTTGGCTCATTGGCTGGGAGTGCTTTGATGAGCCAACAAACATCAGTTAAATCCATCTCTCTTACTTAAAAGAAGAAATAAAATTAAACAGAAAAGCATTTTTTTTTACTCTGATAAAAAATCTAATCTATTCATTATGAAACTATCATTATACGCTAGTTAACAGAAAAAGTTTACAAGCAACTTTTCCTCAGAAGACGCTTGGCAGCCTATTGTATCCTTGCTATGAACACACTCTTACAAGACCCTTCCACTGCTTTAAAAAAAAAAATACATATATATTAAGTTACTTGAGATATTTCAAGTTAGCAACTATACTGGTAAGACACCTTCATACTGCAGCTGGCATAGTTTGAAGGCTATTTTTTATTTGAAATTCAGCAACTTAAAAGAAAGAGCACAATGGCAGCCAGACTTTGATTCACCAATCACTCATCAAAATTAAGAATGACCAGCCTCTTTTCCTTCCAGTTACATAAAATTCTGCAGGAATTCAACTTTCAGGAACTGGATGCATGTACATTTCTGGGGGTGAGATTTGGCTGCTTCAGTAATTCCCCAAATTAAATACAAAAGAAAGAAGAGTGTATGGGCTTGGGGATTTCTCCCCTCCTCTCAATTATTACTAAACAAATGTAATTAGTGGTCCCAGATGGAGTAGATAGAACTGTTACCCACACTCCCATTAGGAGGCCTAACACTTCTGCTAATGTGTTTTTGTCTTCCAGGACTTTCAATCCACCACATAATAAACCCCAAAGTGCCCTGGAGCCAGTCTAGCCAGCCAGCCAGAGTCCCTCTCCTATATGTCTTGTTTGTGGCAGCACCAGCTCTATAATTCTCAGTCTCACATTGGGTTCACAGTCCTGTTCTACTTCCCAGCTGTATAGACCCCTGCTCTTGAGTGAATCCAAAATTTACAAAAATCCTCATTCTCCCTTGTTCAGCAAGAGACTGCATGTGTCCTCTGTAGTAAGAGGGGACTGATCTTTTGTTTGCTTTCCAAGAGTAACATTGTATTTCAGCCATTCTTGAAGCATTTCTCAACATGAAGGCAAACTATCATGTTATTCATTGATTGCTTTCCTAATTTCTTATAAAAAGCCAACATTCTGTTTTTATTATGCAATACAAACAAAGGCATGGGCAGTTCAGGAGAGCATGGGGGTGGTGATGGTTTGGGGTGTTTTACTTTCTTCTCCTCCACTCCCACCAACTTTTTTTAAAAGATAACTAGACAAATATCTTAAAAATTCTCCTGCGTATATTTAGAAAATTTTTTAAAAATCTAAGTTACTCTAAAAGACCATAAGGAAAATGCTATTGTACAGTCAGCTGGAATGCAGAATTGTCATTGCAGAGCTGGAACAAATACTTAAACTCCAGGTTTTTTTGAACATTGAAGTCATGTTAAGCTTTCCCATTACTTTTTCCCTCTCTAAACACCAACTAGTTATTTGCATCACTATAAAAAACCATAAAACAATATCAAATGGAGACAAAGATAATCCCGTGAACATCAGGGTTTGACATGGGGTGTTTTTTCTCAGTATTCTTTAAGCCAGTTTAGAGCCACTGATATTTTTTGAACTATTCATAGAGCAGGGAACTGCATGAACTGAGGAAGTATTAATTACCACTTGCATGAACCAAGCATTAACAGTTATGTCACAGGAAACTCTCCCTTATTTGAGCTACTCTGTTATGGTACACCTAATTAGTAATAGCAGCTATCCAAAACTAAGCTGCCATACAGAACACTTGGTCCCAAAAAGGTGCAAGAAGAAATACATTCTCTGCCATTTTAAAAAGGCTCTAAGTCACTCTAAATACCAATTTATAAAGAAGTCAAAAAACCAATAGTTACCACAATTCAGTGTACCATACCCTGCAAATATTTACTTTTTAAGGAATAAAGGCAGTCAAAGCTATAATCTAGCAGCACATTCTTTCAGAAGGAATATGTTCTCAGTTGATAAAGATATCCTTCAGCTTGTATCACAGTCATGAAGTATCTATACAGATGTCTTGTTCATAAAGACTCAGGGTACGTGTTGGGATTTACTATGAAGAAGCCTTCAACACAAGCAAAATACAGCCTTCTATTGGCAGGATAACCATTGAGCAAAACCGTCCCCTCTGCCACAAGTGCCAGAAGTAGGACCATTTGTTGTGTCTCGCTAAATCAAAATCACCTAGAGCAAAACATGGAGTTAGAGAGGAAAAGAAAAGAGGAAGAACAGATTAGGGAAATTAGTTCTAGATCAGTATACAGGGAGGAACAGAAGTCAATTACCTTTGATAAATGCACTTTAATAAATACTTGAGATCCAGAAAACTGCAAGGCTTGTGATTTCATCATACCTGGACCTTCTGTGAAACTTTGAAAAGAGACAGTTTTGTAATGCTTTTTACTTTTTAATTGAAAAAAGTCCTTGAAGGTGTCAATTTTCTATGTGCATTATGTCTATGGCTAGAGATTTTTTCAGTGGCACAAACTGAGGACTGAAGCTCATAAGCTGCCCTCAATACTACAAGAAAGGAACCATACAAAAATAACACATTTTTAAAATTCTTTTTCTTGTTTCAAAGGAATTGAATATGATCAAGCACGGTTTCACAGGCAGAAAGTTCCTGTAAACAATTGTGAGTCCTTACCACCTCAATATTTCTCTACAGTCATACACAAAAAGTAAAAGTCGGAAAGTTTCCTAGTTTTTCCTGGAGAATCAGCTTACACCTGTCCCTCAGTACGAACAGCTAATCAAGAAATACATATTAGAATTTGAATTAAATATATTCCTAAAAGAGACAGGAAGATGAAATAGCATAGTTTTTGTGTTATTTAAAAATAAAGTGGAGGAAAGGAAAACCCAAAAATATTTCCACAATTACAACATCACTGGATGTGTGTGGCAAACAAAAAAAAATGGATGTCCACATTTTGATGGCATTTCAGCTTCACTTGGTGGGAATCAGATGCTGTACCCTGTAGCAACACAAAGTGTGAAGCTCATAATATTTAGTTTAGTAATCTTTATGCATTGAACAGGTCATAGGATATAACTTTATGTATATATGAGTATATAGAATAACACTAGTAGAACACTGTTAACCTACATTCTGATCCTAGGATTAATTAAGCTTTTTTTTTTTTTTTTAATTCAGTACAAGTACATCTCCTTTCATGACCAATTTTGGTAATAATGTATGCAAATGAAAATTTTAATTATATTAGTTAAGATGCCAAGAATCCCATAACCATGAGCCTTAGAAAAATTAGGGTAAAATAGAAACATTTTCAAAAAAGATAGGGTGAAAAATCTTTTAAGTAAGTTCAAGTGTGATATTTAGCAGGGTTACTCCTGACCAACAGCTGTTCATTGAAAACTGAGAAAAGTATTTACTACTAACAGTAGCACTGGAGACACCAGTCAAATAGATCCTGCATATTTGTTCTTCATTTATAAAGTTTCAGAGCATTCCCCAAGGTTATCTGGACTTAATTAATGTTTTTTCTATACAGACATTGCTTCTGACCTAAAACCAATCCTTTTGAAGGTGGACATGGCACCTTTTTAACCAGCATGCAGCAGCAATCCTTTACAGACAATTACAATCAGAAGAAGGTGGTAGACTAATAATGTAAATCACAGATCAGTTGGGGGAGTTAGAGCAGGAACTTTGTCCCTCAAGCAACCTGGTTCTCTTCTCACAAGGAAAGAGCTGTACAGGCCCTGTGAATGAGCAGCTCCACTGCAGAGTCTCTGGGGTCTTGGTGGACAGGACTCTAAGCCTTACTGACTCGTGATCTGGCAACAACGAAGGCTAACAGCGCATATGGCTGTACCAACCAGAGAATGATCAATTTTCTAACAAAATGATTAAGTTTCCTTAATTATGGAACTTCAGACTGTCTCTGAATTTATTGTTGGGCAACCTCCTAAGGCTCCTTCCAACCTGAATGATTTACATTAGTGTCACCAGATTGTCAGGATGGTAATTAAAGAGATCACTTCTACCAGTGCAGCATCTCTCAAAATAAAAAGCATCTGCTTCTGCAAACCTTTGTGTCCAGAAATTTTCACATCCAAGATTTAGCCTTACTTGGCCCTACCTTGCTTTGAGATCAGACAAGATATCTTTATTATCATTAGATATCATTTCTGAAGAATAGCACCTATCATGCTAGCCAAGTCAATCTGTCTTAACAAAATCCATGCCATATGGATATTTGAAAGATTACATGTATGAATCATTCCTTTAAAGCAATTACTGTGATGTTTTTATTGGAAAACTCTTGCATTCCTCAGATTCTCAGTGCTGCTCCTTGCAACAAAACCTACAAGCACGGAATGTTGCTTCTTTTGTTTCACATCATCAAAATAAGTACAATCAACTGAGTGAGATTTTGAGACTGTTATCAAGAGTCAAGCCAGATTATCTTGTGAAAGGGAACCATCACCACGTTTATCATAATTCTGATAGAAGGGGGGAAAAAAGAAAAAGGGGGGGGGGGGAAAGAAGATAAAATAAAAAAGGAAAGAAAAAAATGAAAGAAAAAAGAAAAGGAAGTTATCATCCCGGTAGTAATGCTTTTCCTAAACCCTACAGCTGAACTGGGGAGAAAGTTACTCACTATATTACTATACTAGACCATTGGTTTATATTGTCTAAACACACACATTCAGCTAAAACATTCTTCTCAACCACCATTCACCACCAACTCAACCATACATGATGCAGCTGTGTCTATGCCAGGGTTGCTTCAGGAACAGTAACATGCCTGCCCCTGGCAGGATGGGGAGGGAGCAGAACAAGGAGGAAAAATGGCATTCAAATATTCAATAGCAGTCAAAAAATTGTTAAGTGAGATTAGTACATTCCAGCTAATAGATGAAATTTACTTCATACTTCAGGCATCTCAGAATGTTGAAAGGCTTACAATAGGTAAGTATTACTTTAAGGAAGCACCACATGGGATCACTTATTATGAAATCAGACTTCAAATTAAACACATGGAAAAGAGAAAGACTTTGGTAATTTACTCTACGCCTACCTCCAAAACTCCCTGTTTCATCTTCCGCTGCCTACTCGGTTCTGTGTCAAATTGTCTCCTAATGTGCTCCTAAGTCCTGCCTGTCTCTTGTTACTGCACAGGCGTGTGCCAGGCAGCAAGCATCTGTCATATGGCATATGTCCTGCTGGCTAACTGATACCAGCTGATTCCCTGCCTCCTGGAGTTAGTGTGATCCACCGAGGCAGCTGAACCACCCTCACCTCCACACCTTAATCCTGAGCACACCTGCATTATGCCAGTTGCAGGCACTGGCCTTCAATCTGGTGCAACTTCATCCATAATGAAGACCATTTCAATAGTTAGACTAACTGACTCCAGCCTCAGATTTTGCATACAAGCTTCCCTTTTTCCTTTAAAGTTGGTGAAACACTTTCTTCTTTGTGAGAAGGAACAAACACTTATGGAGTTGGCCTATTTGCATAAATTCAAAATGAAGTGAATACAGGAGTTTAACATTACATTCTTTAATCATTTCACATCCATATGTGGCATTCTGAGATCAGCATGAGTAGACAAGGAGTAATTCTTTGAAAAGCAACAACTTTCACACACACCAGTAGAGGTTCATTTTTGGTTTTGAGCTGCAGCAGCTCCTTCACCAGAGATGTCCATGGTGAACAGTGAAGACTATAGCAGCAGACATTAACTACTTTCCTCTAACAGCTCCACTACAGCATCACTGGCTTTCTCTTCCCTACATATCAGCAGATACAAAACACACAGCAGAGCTTCCCATACCTGTAAACACAAAGCCCTTTCAACTCAGTACCTCCAGGACTGGATTAATCTCTGTGTCACTAAGGCTCAGGGGGAGGAATTTAGTTATATTGAGAAGATAATCTGACATATATTCATATTCTGTCAGTCCACATAGCAAAACATGTATATGACTTAAAGCCATGCAGCACATACAACTTACCTCAGAGTGGAGCTTGAAAAACAAACCACTATTCCTCATGCAGACCTAAACCAGTCTCTCTGCCAGGTTTCAGTTCAATATTATGGCAGCCAGGCCCTCACACAATCTGGCCTTTCAAGAAAGGCTCAAGAAGCAGTGAGGCTGATGCTTTCCTGTCCTCCAGCTTTCCCCCAGAACACAGGGCACATATACACTGGATCCATATCCAAATGACATCCATATCTCCATAACAGCCCAACTGAAAACTGAGTCATCAACTGCTTCCCCAGAAAGCTCACAAGTTAGAATGAATCTCTAGAGACTGGAGCTATTTGGTAGCAATCAGAGAGTGTATGAATTTCTTAGACATGCACAGAAACAGCTTCATTGAAACTCCCCCAAGCCTGGACCAAAAAAGTTTTTCTAATCAGATTTAGAGCCTCTAAATTTCAATTCATCCAGCAGAGAAGCAAAAAGGCACTGACATATTAAGATAAACAGGGACAAATGCATCTTCCACAGGCAACAAGTACTATAAAATACCAAGATATTTATGGGGATCCGTATCCTTTTGCGCGCCTATAAGCAGCAAACAGGATTTAATTCACATATCCTTCACTTAACCTATGAAACTCCACTTCTGCACTATGCCAGTCTATCTTCTCTTCTTCCTCAGCTTACATCTAGAACACTCCTTCATTCTGTACCTTAATAAATAATTTCCATACCCCAACAGAAACTTTGCTTCAGCACCCAGCCACTCACCTCCATTATTCAATGCAGAAAACCAGAGGCTGCTGCTCATTAGAAGTCAGCTTCTCTTTTAGTTCTGAAGTGTAAAAGAATTAAAATAACTAACCGTACATCAAGCATTATTGTAGTTCTTTAGAGAAAAACCAACCTGCACAGAACAGATCCATGCTCACCCACACTCATCCTCAAAAAAGGAAGCAAAACCTTCCCATGGCATGCCAACAGCAACCTCATTTGGATTCCATCAACTGTGTTACACAGGTGGTAAGGATCAAAGCCTACATCACCACTCAGCCACATTTTTGCTGGCTAAAAAAGATAACAGCATCATATCAACAATGCTTTACAGCTGCCATAAATGCTTCTGTGCACATCTCAAAACAAATCACATATTTTCTTTCTAATGTTTTATTTGCTAGAGTATTTGGAAAATCTTTTCTTTCAGAAGTGAAGAGAGGGGTACTTCCCTCACAGATTTCTAAACTCTAACACCTTTCCTTGAAACCACTTGGTGTGTAATCTAAAGAAAAACATTGCAAGAAGGCTATAGATTTTCTTTTGGGCTTCAGGTTCCTGAAGATCTTCTATTGTCTCTTCACTGTTCAGTCTAACAGATTTGTACAAGAGAGCAAAGCCATTTAGCCCTCTTCTTCTTGCACTCTAATTCCTATTCAGCTTAGTCTGAGCCACTTTTCTTACACTCTTCCCTACTTTTTGATGTAGAAAACCATGGTCAAATAAGAACCTGACAATTGCTTAAAATGTATATTTTGTTGTCAGCGATGCTTTTAACAGCAGGGTGAAGATTCCATGTTTTAATACTCTTTGCTGCTGTATGATGAGCGTGAAAACACTGCCAAAGCAGCAGCACTAGAGAAGGGTGTGAGTGCCATGGAGCAGCATTTGCCTAGTTCTCTGCTGTTCCTTTTAGAAAGGCTGGACACTTCTCCTTGCTTACACGTGTTAAGCTTGATGGATTTTTTGTGGGAAATTGTCTCCTGGAGTGATTGAGAAGGGGCATCTTTAAGATAATTTGGAACAGTCAGTGTTTTACAGCTCCAAAAGAAATTAATACAGTCCATCAGGAGTCACCGAAGCTATTTCCATTGGCAATCAGGAATGCCATTAATAACATTTCTAAAAGTACATGTAGAATCCCATCTTCATTACCTCAGTAATCCTGGAAGGAAGTGAAGCCAAAAAACTTGTATGTTTAAAATTTTAGTTACGTGTTTTCCTTCATGTTTCTCAAGAGACAAATCTGCCTGCCTTTTTCTGTGTAGTATGAGAGCCAAAGTTTTCCCATGTATTTCATTCCAACTTTGTTCTCTATCTTATACCTTCATTAGTATATATATAACCTTTGTGGTTATATGTGGTTGTACACTACAGTTCATTGCACTGAACTATGCATTCTCACTTTTAAGAATGTCATATGAAAAAAAGGTCATGGGTCAGTCTTAAAATAAATTTTAGAGTAAGCTGCCATATAGACACGTGCTATGCAGCTTGAATAGCAGGCATACTATGCTTTGTCAGCAAAACTTATCTTTGGTAGCAGTTCTGCTCCTTAAAATTGAGTTTCTAGAGTTACCTCTCAGCATCTGCTTCTCTTTTCTTGCTATCTATAAGCTGATGTCATTAATATATAGGTTATATGGTTGTACATTAATTCTGCTGTTCCTACTTTTTTTTTTTTAAAGTAAGTTTCTGATATATGATATGGTAGGAAACATGGTAGAAAGTACCTGGTTAGGCTGAAAAAGAGAGGTATTTGGACTGGCTTCACTTTTATGCAGAGCACCATGGAAAGGGCACTCAGGAAAATGCTTCGGGTGCTGAAGTCTCTCAAGGCCTCTCCTTCACAGACTGAGCTCCTCTTACAGTGTTGCTCCTCATAAAATAGGAACAGGCCTGTATCTGAAGAACAAGGCCAGCAGCTGGAATGCAGCAATTCCCAGTAGTTAGAAACTGCTGGAACAAACACTTTCATATTAGCAGTTTGTGCATGCTGAAGTTCAACAAAATAATAGATTTCATGCAGACAAGTTTCAGATTAAATTGATAAGTTATATATTACCTTGACCACATTCACAATTATTTTGTCCTTGAACTCCTTGATATTGACTCATACCTTTCTGTTTTACCTTGTTTCCTCTGCTCTTTTCTACTTTCACTGTGTCTTGCTTAAGCAATACCTCATTTGCCAACAGAGGTCAGGGTGTGTTGGCATCTCCTGTGTGTCCATTTATTTCACATGACAAAGATTCATATCAACTACATCAGTGTTCTTCAACAAGCAGCCTGTTTGTTGCTATCTCATGGCTTGTAGTTCTGAAATTCCACCTTTTATTTCAGCTAACTGAAATGAGAGAAATTACTCTTGTCATGTCTGTGCCACTTCTTTTTAGAATTCATCTCACTCTTGAGGAATCTCTTCATTCTGTGAGCAGAAACAGGAACTGGTTTAGTTACAAGACATTTCTCTACAATCAAATTAAATGCAAGTTTTCTAGTTCCACCAAATAATGTATTTACATTCTTTTAAAAACCACTTCATAACGAGCTATGTCCATCCCATTAGTGGCTTCCGGTTGCCCCTGAATTATGGTTCAAACTAAGGTATTGATTTTTTTCTTTTGTTTAAAGCACTGCACAAAAACAGGATGTCTTACAAGAACTGGCAGTGAAACCTGTGATCATTAAAAATCCAGTACTACATTTTGCAACAATTTTGATGAATCACTGGATAAATATTTGGCAAGGGCATTAATTCTGCAAACTTGAATTGACTTTTCTCACCCTCTTTTCTTGTCCCTTGATGCTTTGATCTTGTGTAAAAAGAAGAACAGACAATAAAAACACTTACACAGATATTCTGGTTTCACAGAACATGCCTTTTGAATTTTGACAGCTTTTAATAAGGTTTCTGATTTCTCGAAGAACTGTAAAAAGAGAAACTGTGATTTTCCAGAGACGAAAATAAAGAATAAAAACAAAAGAAAGATATCCAAAAGAGTTATAAAATAGATTTTAGGATATTCCAGTTAAAGTTCACAAAAAGAAGTATCTCAATATGTATGTTATGAAATGGATATAGGCTTTATAAAGAATAGCTATAATTGTACACTGAAAACAAAGGCTTTTTATCCTGTCATAAAACTATACTTAAATAAAAATATCTACAATGAATGCAGAAAATTTGCTGAGAGTGGGGAGCAAAAATATGAAATATATTAAACAGATGTTAAATAAGATAAACCCAGAAATTAATTTTTAAGTTAGAAAAATGAAAAGACAGCTGATACTGTTTGTCAAAAAGTTTCAAATTTTCTTAATTAAATAGTTTGGCCTCCAAATTTTCTATGGGTCCGGATCTTTAATACCTGTCCTTGCAAAAGAATCTTAAGAGAGAAGAATCAGACACACATAGTGATTAATCATTTTTAAAATGGGAGTATTTTTTCTTGGCACCTACATATAACTAAAAACATTGTAAAAGCTGAATAGATGCTATCATGAAATGAACAGCATGAGGATAACTCTTCATATCTAGCAGACAATGTTCATGTGTCCTGGCACGTAAGAATCCATGGATTTCTTAGCTGGAACTGTCTGTCAAGCAACCCAGCAGGGCCAGTAATTTTCCCCAGTGTATATCCAAGATGAAGATTCTGTGGTGTGAACCACTTTCTTTGGGTCGTGATGTATAACACCTAAAGTTAATCCAAAAAAAAAAAGAGCAAATGATCATGTGTAGTAGGGACTAACTCAGCCTCACAAATTGCATTAACCTTAATGAGATATAAGGAAAGGATTGGAGGTGTCAGTAGTAGACAGAAGCAACTTCTATTTGCATTGAGAGAAAAAACAGTATTCATCAACATACAGAGGTCTCATGACATGAACAGCAACACTTCCTTCTGGTCAATATTGATTACAACTTTCAGATACACAAAGTAGGAACATGGGAGAAGTCCTTTCTTTGGGACCACCAATCAAAATTAAACCCTTGAGTGGAGGAGTTATGAAATGAGAACTTAATAAATAAAAGACAAAATGTTCTTTCTTTGGTTTAAAAAGCTGTAAAATTTATCTTTCTTGTCTGCCATTCTCAATTACAGAATATCAACACTCCTTGTTCTTTTGTAGGCAGAATATATGATCTAAGAGAAATGAGAACCAAGGGGGAGGGGGAAAGGCACTTAAAGATAGTGGCTTTTTATCAGTGACAAAATATTTGTCTCCCCTTTCTTGAGAAGTTTAGTAGAGTGCTGCTTTTTATCCTTTCAATAAATATTTTTCTCTCTATTTGTTCAGACTGTTAAAAATAATAAGAGGAATATAATACAACTTTAAATGAGAGTTTATATATCACATGCTTTATGACAGCTGCTTTTATTTCACTTTAGATTAACAAAGCCTTTATGTTGAGACTTTGGAGCTGACCTTACAAAGAAGCAATACCATTAGCCCTGAAGCACATGTTTCCCATTTAATGTTTCTGAGGTAACATTCTTTGTGAAAGTGAGAGAAATGAGAACGCAAACTTGCGGGAAAAATAAAAGTTTGACTGTCCTCCTTTTGAACAGAATTAAAGTCAGTTTGGACACTTGAAAATATGAAGTGAGAGGCCATGGCCCTACAAAGAGTTTCTCAATGCGATCCCAAGAGTTACAATGCTCAGCTTTCCTTTAGTCTGCCATAGCTCTTTGTCATTTCCTCTCAAGAGGCTGAACATATTTTGCCATCTCAATTTGAAGTGAAAGGTGTCGCTTACATCGATGTTATTTCAGTTTAACCAGCACTACTCAAATGATTTATAAGCACACCCAACCAAGAGAGCACTATAATAGTTAAAGTAAATGAAGCCAACAAAGTTATTTGGGGATACAGCGGAAAGTAATTGTATCTGCCATATCTGAAAGAGCCCTAAGTTACTGTTATGCATGGAAATCAAAGTAATCTTAATGACATTTTACCATTGCCATGTTCCACTGGTTCAGTGCAAGAGCAATGCACTCTTTTTTATCCACCAATAAACTTAACAGTGCCTACCCACAAGTCTTGCATCCTTGTTTGATGCCTTCATACATTAAAGTCTGTTCTTCAGCTACTGCCACAGTCAAAATTTTATGCTTCTAACCCTTCTTAAACTCTTTTCAGTCAGTGAATGTGAAAATCTGCAGACTAGAGTCTACAAGGTTCAAAGCAAACTCAAGAGAATCTGAAAAACACAGGAAAGAGGTGAACAATGGCACAGTTTAGAAATCAGTGTATGCTCTTTGTATTTGGGGCCTTGCCAAAGAAAAGAAAAACCTGTATGCACAAGAAAAGGAGAAAAACTCTGTGATTTGGAGGAGAAGCTGACAAATTCAGTACTAGAATTGTCATCTATGCCAGTGGAAGCTGGACTAAAGTTCCTCTAAACATATGGCCTTACGCTCCAAGCAAGCCTCACCATTTAAATGCACTTCTGCAAAGGCTTCCAACAGGAATGCTGCAGGATTTGCTGGAGGTGCATCCAGGTTCCAAGAGACCACGTCTGCACAGGTAACTGGGACCAGTTAAGAACAGAGACATGGGACCTTCTTTTCTTTTTCTATTCTTTTTTTTTTTTTTAAGAAAGAGACAAGAACATTTGTTTCTTAAATCCATGTTTAAGCACTTAAATTCAAAGTTCTCATTGAAAACTTTTACTTTTCTCTCTTTCTATAGACACAAATGAGAATTCTTGGAGGCTGAGCGCTTCTGAAAATTAAAGGTGTTATTTTTCACAAAAGACAATGAAGAAGCAGACTTCTTGGAGCATCCCTGTAATGCTCTTGTCCTAAGCCTCAGGGATTTCAGCTGCTTTTTGCTCCAGGACCAATATTCTTTTCAGAGAGCCCACTGTAATCTCTGCCTTAGGAAAATACCTTTTCCTAATCTTGCAATGAATATGAATTTACATTCCTGATACCAGATGCAAACAGACACATAGGTTTTCTAAGGCTTCCAAAGAGGTTATTTTAACTTATACTAAGCAAAGATGTACAATCTTGCTGTTTGCTTCACCAAGTCCATTCCCTCATATGTACCTAAGGTTAGACTCCTCCAATCAATAAACCAGCCAATGTTCAAGAAGTTCCTTCTGCCCTGCTTTTTGGTGCCTTTTCCTCACCAGTGGAACACTTTGTCCTGCACTTTGACTGTGTGCCATATGCCTGAACTCTTACCCTTCAGTTTGGGCAACCACCCCTTTTTGTTTGTTTGTTTTAGTTTTTGTTTTATGCTGCGTAAACCCAGTATTGGGGAAAAAGAAATAAGAGAGGTATGCTCACATGTTTTTTTTGCCATCAGGTATCTGGTATTCCTTGCCAATATTCCATGTAAGAAACTACCCTCTGCCTGTACACTCCTCCAGTTTCCTCTGATATATTTAACTTCTGACTCCAAACTGTTGGTTTCCTGTATTACACTGATGACATAGCTGCAGCTAAGGGAACCCTATATCTAAATTTGTATTTCAGTAAGGTTACATATATTCAGATACAAGAAATCTGAAAGGTGAAACACTAGAAATAAAAAATAATTCATGTGCAAGTGCAGACTTAAGTACCCAATATGTCTTACTGAAATGACAGTCTGAATTACCACATTGTACTAAGGTCCAAATAGGCTATTTTCACCACATTACAGTCCAAATTATAATTTACTTTTGTCCATTATTAAATGCGAACTCTGGGGAAATCTTGCCTTTCTTTTTTCCCTTTTTGCTTTCTCTAATAGCTGGTCTTGATATCATTAAATGGCATAGAACAAACCAATATTTAGATTTCTGTCCAATTTTCTGTGTTTGGTCATTTTGACTTAATTCTCTTTGATGTCTAGAAAATAACTTTTCTTCGTGCTCTTTGTATTCAAGGGCAAAAAAAAATCTGCAACTCTTTTGGTGTGCTAAGAATAGGCATGGATATGTTGGGACAGGAAATACATACATGCCACTACAATTAAAATAGACTAATTTGTTAGCAATTCCATAATATTCCCCAAATGCAGAAATTCTAAACAGTGTGTAGTCATCTGGGTAACTCCTCTTCTCTTTTCTGCTGCCAGGCTCCACAAGCCGAGTCCTCCATAACAGTGAATATCATGGGGAGAAATAGCATGACAAGTTTTGTGGACTAATATTGAACACTGCAGCATCAGTCAGTATGATATAGTGCATATTTCAGACAGTCCCTGAATCTCTGAACCTACTAAAGCTGACTCCTTTCTTGCAAGCTCTTTCAATTTTATGATTTCCCCAGCTTTCTCTGCATGCTCTCATAAAAGACCACCTTTCCTGACACATTCCCTGGATATTTTTTCCACTGAATTCCAGTTGTATACATGGTAAATAGAGAGCACTTTTTAAAATCAGGCTGGATTTGTCCTCTTGCTAGAATAGGAATTCTCAAAACCAGTCTGAACTCTCTAGAAACTAACAGCTAAAAGATGGTCACGAAAAGCAATTTAAGATGCAGCTCTCTGACAGATGTTAAAACCAATACATCTTCTATGTAAATGCAGTAAATTTATATATATAATCCTTCCATTATTCAAGTCTAAAACAAGAAAAACAGAACCATATTTTCTCTTTACACCAAGATTATAAATTAAGACATGAAAATTGGGTCTTGTGAGGTTACAGAAATGCTAATCTAAAAGTTTTTGTTCCAGCATTAGTTTCTTTTTTTTTTTTTTTTTTTTAATGAAGCCTTTCTCTCATTTGAGACAAATGCCATTTCTGAAGAAAGAAATGTGGGTGTAAAAATTACTACTTGTTTTTTTCTTCATGGACCTTTGATGATTTTATGCTGACTCTAAAGAGAAGTTTTGTATAATCTTAGCTGCAGCAATTAACAAGCACTGTTTGAGCTACAAGGGGAGATAATGCAAGAATATAAATTCACTACATAATTTTATTTTTACAATTCAAATCTGAACTTCACTTGCAGCCCTGAATTATTCTTGCCGGTTCGCTTAACAGGGAGACAGAACTTCTTGAGACTCACCCTTTGGTCTCTGCAATATAGCTGTCCCCTGTACACCTCTGTTCTGAGAAAAGGCTCTGGAACATTGCATGACAGCAATTTATAGCTGGATTTCCACCAGCAGTGCTCCTCTTGCATTGCACTGCAGATGGAATACTCTCATCTCTGCCACAGAAGTTATTCACAGCGTGATGCCACGTTTTAAACTCATCTCATGGTTTTGTGCAGTTTTATTGTAAAATACATCAGAGGCTTAACTATTCAGATAAAAAACAGAGCTGAGAACAGAAAGGGGACACAATACTTTCGCTTACTTTATCAGAGTCCATGAACGTGATAGTTGGTTAGTGAGGCCATGTAATCATCAGTCTTCCCTTCTGACCCTTTATCCCACTCTGTACAGGGAACCCAGGTTTGCATCAGGACTGGAAACACCAACAAGAAAACTTTTTTCAGGATGCCAGATGTCTGATAGTGGGGGAAAAAAAAAGAAAGAAAGAAAAAACCAACCCAAAAACCATTCTTTTGAGGTGGAGAGGCTAATGTCAACTAAAGAATCAAATGCACAAAAGTTGCACCCATCTCTTTCTGACAGGAAAGACCATCAGGAAACAAGCCAGTCTTGATGCGAAGGGAAGCAGGTGAAAGGAGGAGGTGGCCACAGCAAGACTTTGAGGACCTGAGTCCATTTAATTTGTAATGGCAAACTGGTTTGTAGACGTCAAGAAGGAAAAACAAAACAAAACAAAACAAAACAAAAACCCAAAAACAACAAAAAAAAAGCCCACAAAAAACTCCCGCCAAAATAATATAAACAATGTCAGACTTCTGAAAACTTTCTTCTAGTCCATATTTGTTTCTCTGTGTACCATTATTACCTTTAACATTTTCAGGCTTAGTTTTGGTGACTTAACAAAAGGCGCAGGATAGTAGGAGGATCTTGGTTCACATTTTCTGTGTGTCATGTGTAGTGCTAGACCTGGGCTACTTTATCTGAGGATACTCAGCAGAAGGCTTCCACTGTGTGCAGATGATGAAGTTTGTCAAGCACTGATATAAAACCATGGAGGAACTCAGGGAAAAGTCCAATCATCCTGCAACTTCTCAGGCCTCTGCTGTATCTGAAGCTCAAGTGCGACTTCCATTGCTCCTAGTTGTGTCAGTGCTCTCTGTATGTAGGCTTCAGGTCTGCAGCCTTTGCACAGACTCATTCTATTTCTCTATACCTACAGAACTTTAATTTCAGGGGAGTGGGTAGTGATGCAAGCTCTGTGTTTTCCATCAACAGCAAATTCCAGCCACTGAATAAGGTAATGGTCTGTCACACTTCAAGGACTGAAAGATCCTAGACACATTCCACAATTTATAGAGGTAACACATTCCTGAATGCAGCGCATTACAGATGCTACAACACACACAGCATTGAATGGAGGGAACATTCTGATTTCTTATATTCTTTCCAATGTGAAAGGTAGGTAGGATTTTTGTTCCTTTTGTCCCCTCATGCAGAAAAGGTATCAATTTCAAAAGCTCCAACTTCACAGTATTTTGTGACAGTTAATATTAGAAAGTTACAAGCATTGAAGTTAATTACCAAGTGTGGCAATCTCAGCCCCAAACCACATACCAGCTCTGTAGCCATCTACTTTGTGCCCTTCCTGATTAGAATTTTAATAAAGTATCTACCGCAATTTCACTTTTCCAAACACGTCTGTTGCCAAAGCAAGCCACATTGTCTTTTAAAGTGACTTTTACAGGATAACTCTGACATTGCACGTTCAGTGGCTTGACAGCATGAAATTTGTTGAAAGTAGACCTCAGATTCAGCTTGTTTGAAATGTTTTAAAATAGAAAAAGCATCTGTGCAGGTTTGATGTCCACAAGTATCATGATTATAAAAATCAAGTAGTGCAGTATTTCTAATTAATAGTCCACTTTCTTGGACTTATATTTCTAAGAAATGCTCTTTTCTATTCAGCATGTTGCCTCCAAAGGGTAGGTATACAAAGAGAAGACAGGAGAGATTTGGAATCAGAATAAAATATAAAAAATATCAAGTTGCTATCTATTGTGTATTTTAAAAGAAGTCCTCAACATATGCTGTATCTTTAGAAATAAAAATACCCTAGAAAACCTGGAAATTAAGAAAATAAAGGAACTGAGTAATGAATCTGTCCTGAATACACACAGATACCCATGTTATTGAGCAGAAATATGTCATTTTTACACATCCTTAAGTTGAAACTTTGTAAGATTCATATTACTGGCACTCTATGAAATATCTCTTAAGGATTAGAGTGCATAAGAGTAACAGTGTGACCAGTTTGACTCTGTGCATCAGTACAACTTCTGTGCATACTCGTGTTACAATGATTATAGCCTTTCCAGGCATCATGAGAATATTTTTGGAAAGTATGTCTTCAGTCCCTACAGAGCATCCTACAATATGATAAAAACAATTATTTTTTTTCTTTTTAATGTAAGAAATTCTGTTATTGCTGTACAGAAATCTGTTCCCATCATCTAAATCACTCCCACTACACATTTTCAAAAGAGGTGGATACTCCCCGTATTATTTAGATGAGGAAACTGAGAAACTGTGCAGCTTCTCAGAATTAGGGAATGAGTGCTACAGAAATAACAGCCAGATCTGGTTTTCCTGAGCTTCCAAATATGTTCACTGTTCACAGGACTTTTGTCTCAGGGGCAAAATGCTTTTACACATGGACACATTTTGAGGCTAAGCACAAGAAAGTGAATGAGTCTGGTATCCTGACTCATGCACTCTCAACAGGAGATGTATGAGGCAAGTCACAGAATTAATCCAACTAAGTATGTATAAGGGAAAAAGGAAAAAAAAGGATTCTTAAATCTGTATTTTCATCCTTTCCCAAATATGTGCCTTTGAAATCAATAGTTTATTAATTTGGTTTGTTGGTGGTGATTTTATTGTTGTTGCTTTTCAATATTATTGATATGTGTATAGTCTTCCTTGCAATATCACCTTAGATTCTCGGCCTGTTTTCCATTTTTCACATGAAGCTGTGAACAGACACAAACACACCTGCCTTGTGGCACAGTCTTATAGCCAGACCTGTGCACTTATATCCAACCTTTATATTGTGGAAAGCATTTTGTGGCAACACAGGTGAAAGCAAAGTAGTTGAAATATCTCTAAGTAACCTGATCAAGAGACAGAATAGCACAAGATGGTGTATTAAAAACATTCCTTGCATATTAAACAAATTGATATGGTGCCATGGGGAAAATCATCACTTAAATGATGGAGAAGGGAAGGTGGGGGGTGTTAAAAGAATTAAGAAGCTGGCAGCCTGCAGCAGTAATGGACACACCCTACTTCACATTGCATTGCCCCACATTTTGAAAAGCCATGTCACACCAAACCATACTAACAAGAAGAGACTCTGTTCCTGTGGCTTGTTACAGTGCTGTTCAAAGCACATGGAGAAGCAGAGTGCTTAGAGGATTATCATTCCTGCCAACGCAAGGAATTCCTGCGCTACTTCCACAGCAGAGTCTTACCAGATGAGCATGTCAAATACGTTGCTTTCTAATCTGAAGTTGCTTATTATTTACAACAGAAAGACAAAGATATCTTCTGGATTTTAGTGATTCTTTTGGAGAATAAAGGGTGGGGGGGGTGGGGGGGGGAAGTCCAGCTGATGTTTTTTCCCTGCTCTGATAGCTCTGTTTGGTTTTTTTCCAAACACAAAGTGAGTCCTCGATCTGCCTTTCTGCAAGCAGTACTTGTCCTAAACCCATAATCCACTGTAAGAAGTACATTGGGAACTTGAGGAGCTGCTTCCACAGTTGTACCAACAGACAGCACCCAAAAGCTGGTGCAATTTCAACTTTAGTCTGTAGCTACATCCCACCTTCTTAGCAATGCCAATGTAGTGGCACACAACCTACATAGCCACCTATACTGCAAAAAGAAACATGATCTTGTAGACTGCTGATAATTGACTACTTATGTTTAAAAATACTATGGATACTAAGGATTGCATTAAGCAAGGAAAAAAAAATAATCATCTGCTTCCTTTGGAATCAGAAGATTTTTGTGTGAATGAAGTCCAAAAGGAGAAAAGCACCACTAAATCTGTCCTATTTCTCTCTCAGCAGTGATGTGTCCACTGTTTCTTAGAATTTACACATCTAACAGAACTGAAGCCACACTGACTATGTGGACTGCATACCTTCCTGGATTTCTCATGTTGTTTGGGCAGGCTAAGAGCCTGTCTTTGTGTGTGGCAATTCATAAAATGGCCCTACTGGGTTTCCTCTAAGTAAGAGAAATTCATCAAAGCACATCTTAAATTACTTATTATGGCATCGTCTTGGGCTAAAATGAGAGCCCACATCAGGAAAGAAGCTGTAAGGGATGGGAAGGCGTGGGAACTGAAAGACAACACATGGTAAGAGATACCATGTGCCTAAAGAGAAACTGCTCTTTCAGTTTTACAAGATCTAGCCTGCTTGGTATACCCTAACAAGCATCATGGAGAGCTGGTTTAGGGTGTGTGCAAACCAACTGGATGATCACATGGACTACAATAGAACAGCAGCTGACACACTAATGTGACTAAAATGCAACTCTAGTTAACTCAATAGATACTAAACTAATGGCTACTTGAAAAGAATTTTAGCCTTGTTTTATTCAAAGACAAATAAAGATGATACATGATAGATACATAAATGATCCTTATGCTCAATTAGATTAAGGATTTTACTTCCTTAGATTCCTGAAAATTCCTCACTAGACTTGCTTGGTATTTCCATGGGAGCAGTACAAGGCTTCCTTTATCAGTTGCAAGAACCCTTTCTGCCTGCCAATCTGTAATAGGCAGAGTTTTGATTTTCTCTTCGCCATTTCAAAAATAAAGAAATACAAAAACAAAGCAAACAAAAAAGATAGGTCACCCACTGGAAGCAAGCAGTGCTAAAAAGCATCCTAGGCAACTTTATTGTACTCTGTACAAGATGATGTTCTGACAGTAGATTTTAAGACCTTATATCTAAAGCCTCATAATAATTGTCACTGACTCAACTTAAAAGCTAGTGAAAACAAAAGATCTTGATTTTCAAGAGTCATGTAAAGAACAGTGAATAACTCTTCTGTTTCTTAACTGCTACCTTTCCATTTCTGACATTCAAATTCACAAATTAAGGTGCTACTGTTTGTATTTTCTATGTAAATTTAAAATATTTCTTCTGACATAAGAGAGAAAAATGCTTTTTACGTTTCTTATCTCAAGAGATGCTTGAATAGTCCTGTAGTTATCCTGTGTTTTCTAATGCTGTAGCTAATTTCTGATCTGGTATTTTATTTCAGCATAGGACTGCAGAGCAAGGGGACCCCAGCTGACTTTTACAGTACCTGTGGAGCAGGCTGATACTGCCACCTTGGGGAGGATTTTTCCATGTTTCAGGAGCCCAAGCAAGTGTCATGTAAATCAGTTTGATTTTTCCCTGTCATATCCTCCCAAGAAGACAACTTTTTAAAATCCTTTTTAAGCCCGTGCAGTTGTAAGACGTTCCAGATGTGTTGCAACTTGGACTGTAATCCAGTCACAATAATACTGGAAAGAAATGTTTTTTTTTAATTTAGCGAAGTTTTAGAGCTCATTCAGGTAGTGCCTCTTTTACACCACTCTTAATTTTATAGCCATCTTGCCATTATAAAAGCCCTGTTCTGCATCTAGCTGGGCAAGCTGTGTTTTGCATACAACATTCCCCTGCTTCTGGTATTCTAGTTTTTTTGGTAGTTTAAATCCTTGCCCATGCCAGCTTAAATTATCTAGTTGGATGTGACTGCTAGGCCATATATGACCTCAGATGTCATAAGGGGCATTACTGTGCAAAAGAGCAGGCCAATGAAAAACACAGATCTAGACTGGCAATTTAACCAAAGTCAAGATCCATAATTTTATGAGACTTACCTATCCTTTTGCTTTGAAATTGAGTGACTCCATCCAGTCTTCTTTGAGTTTGTATTCACCAGCACGTGAAGGACCTTGCCATACACTTTATATATAAATGTGCCTTGAGACACAAAGGCTGTGCACAGCACAGAGCTCTAATGCAGTGGGAATCATGAGAAGTTGCCTCAGGTACACACACAATACAGGGACAGCTTTCATGTCTGACTTCTCACTAGAAGAGGCAGGCCCAGGAACACTTGTCTATATGCTCTTAAAAACATTCAGGAACAACATTTTTTACATGGCCACCTTCAGCCAAACAATGAACTCATTCATGACGAACAATGTGAATTCACACGAGGAGCTCTACCTTCTGCCAGAGCACTGGTTGTGCTCGTGGCTCCACAGCAGGACACAATGGGCTTCTAGAGGAACTGCAGCCCCCCTTCACTGCTGTGGCTGGAAGGAACAGCCCTGGTACTGTGGTAAACCAACCTCTACAAGCTCCCACATGGAACTACACCTCGGATGACAACATCTCCAGCAGGACGGGACTCTGGAAAGCACATTCCTCTTTTCCTGCCACCACATACAGCTTACATACCAGATTTGTGTTCTTACTGACAAGTTTCTTAATACCCTTGGAGTAAACTTGTGCCTGCACCCCTGGGATTTACAGAGAGATGCCTGATCCTTGTGAACAGGCAGGACAGGCTCATCCACGCTCCCATTCTAAAACTACAACCTGGTCGTTGAAGCACAAATTTGCATTTATTGCCTAATCAGTTACTTTCCCACTTGTGGAAAACTGGAAAACAGCAAATGATAGGTCCTTTCTGGACAATTTTTTATCTCTGGTTTGAATGCTACTATAATATGGCAAATAATGATGCTTGCAAGAAAAATTATTAGGCTAACAGCCAATAGCTAGTGCACATGACTGGCAATTCTGCAAGATGTCTTCAGTTTTCTTCCTGGTTCACAAATAATTTCTGTATTTTAATATATTTATTATTATTTTAATCCATCTTTGTTAAGCAAACATCTTTATATCTGCAAATGATTTACACTGTGCTATGAAAATATTGCAATTAATAATTCATTGCAATAATAAGAGAGTGCATTTGCTATTCACATGCACATATGAAGACACATTCAAGAACATGCAATACAAAGGAATCCCACTACTACATTTATAATTTGCACGTTTAACTGCTGGTGGAATTAATTTACTTTAAAAAATATCAATGTCATGCAATCACTTAAATCACTTACTTCAGAAACAGGATTTGCAGCTAAGTTCCAAAAATTCAACCATGCCAATTACTGGCCAAACATATGCAATTCAATGAGGAGCTATCAGTAATAAATTAACCAGATGAACATGTACGTAACAGTCTCGGCGTGGTACGGTGCTGCTGTTAGTTTCAAAGTTCACATATGAACTTCTTTTTACACTGCACATGTGGTTTATGAATGAAGCCTGAATGAAAGAAGAAATTAAGGGGAAATAAGGTAAGTGACCCAAAATGAAACTAATCTAAGTATTTAAGCATAGTCTGTTTACAAGGAAAAAAACCCAAATCTTTGATTATGATTTTAAAAAGGAATAGATTAATCCATGTCCACTACTTCCTGTTACTATGCTACAAAATGTACAATGCATATCTAGACTGATGAATAACTGAAGACAACCATTTCATAAGATGTCTTTCTTAAAAGAAAATTGATCATTGAAAAATCCAGAGAAACCTCACTGTGAATCCAGTAAGGAAGATTATCATATACATATTCAATGCTGACTGTAACAAAATTAGTATCTTACTAGCTCTCGCATCTTTGGTGCTGAAGTTATTTCAAAATATTGACTTAGGCATGGAATTAATATGAGAGAGGAAGCTTAAACTTCACAGCAAGAATCTAAATAAATTAATCACAGGAAAACTCAGTCTGAAATTATCCATGATCTCTCTATGAGTACCTAAAAATAGTATCTAAAAAAAAACCAATTTCTTTCTGAAGTTCACATGTCACAGAAACTTAAAACCCGCTATTTGCCACTATGGTTTTACCTTTTCAAACACGTCTCAATTTATTTAAATAATAAGTTTTCCTGTTAGATGATCAGCACACACCAAAACCCCTTCAGATACTGGGTTACAGAAAAGTACAGAGAGAATAAGAGGCCTTGTTTATGAACAAATAGAGTAACTGGAAATTATACCAAGCCAGCTCCCTCTCTATCCACCAGTTCATGCTTTTCTTTTCCACTTACTGCGCTAATAAGTTGATTTAGTATACATTTCCAAAATCTCATTTTCACGAGATTGGCTATTTCAGCTCTCCTCATTTTTTTTTTTAATTGAGGTATTTTTCTGCAGCAGAAAGCCCTTTCAGACTACTGTCTATTTCAATGTCAGTGGCAGCTGATGAAAGATGTATTTTAAGTTGTGAAAAAGTGCTCCCTTAAAATCTACTTCTCCTTGATTATTCTTTTTCCTAAAACAAGTAATATTTACATCCTGAAACACTGTCACTTAATAACAGCAGCACCTATTTGTTCCATTCTCTTCTTCCTTCCCTAGTTTGTCTCCTTCTCCTAACCTACTACTGTCCCAGAACGGCAACAGTGTTTTCCACAGTTGTTTCCCAACTCCTCCCTTCTTTGCTGCCTCTCCACAACACTATTTGCTTCTTCCTAAAACTCTTTTCACATTTCAGGCAGGGAAAAACTGAAAAGACATTGAATATTGGAAATTGTTGCCTCTTTTCCCCCCAGTCCCCGAAGTTATCTGAAGCACCTAATGTTATTTGTACTTAGTGACAGGTTTGTGGATAAAAGCGCAGACAATGGCAGACAGTAATGAGATGACCATCAACCTTGTTGTCCTTGGAAAAACTCAGACTGGCAAAAGTGCTGCTGGGAACAGCCTGCTGGGCAGTGCAGACTTTGAGAGCCGTCTCTGCCCCAGCTCTGTGACTATGTGCTGCAGCCTGGGACGCAGCGGCCGCATTTTGGGGCTCATCCGGAGAAACGGCCGCGAGTCAGCTCTCTGTGTTCGAGTACTGGACACTCCCAGCTACCCTCACAGTGCTCTGAGCAAAGAGCAGGTGAGAGACATGGTGAGAGCAGCCCTGGCTCAGCACTTTGGGGAGGAAGGCCTGCACTTGGCCCTCTTGGTCCTGAGGGCTGACCTGCCCGTGTGTCCAGATGAAAGCGATGACACAGTTCAGCTCATCCAGGTAACAAAAAAAAAAAAAACAAACCGTAGAAGTCTCTGCCCTAATAGCAACTCTTTCATCTTCAGGTGACAATAGCTACAGCAGAGTTGACTGCAAAAGTGATTTTTTTTTCCAATTAACAGCCTAATGAATTGCGAGTGGCAGATATTACTATCAGAACAGACTGTAGCTGATTTTGAGTCCTCAGCAAATCAAAGCTCTCTCCTCTCTTTCTGGAACTGGTAACTCAAGACTTCCTTGGGCAGCTTAAGACAAAATTTTGTATGTGTTTGATATTTTTCATCCCTAGTGTATAAAAGAGATTAATCAGTATCAATACACCAGCTGTTTTTGACACCCCATTTACCTTGGAATTAGACAGACATCCTTTAAAGCTGTTTTATATACCTTAGCATTTAGGTTACAGTCAAGATCACTGCAGTGTCCTTTATCACCAAGATAGGCTTCTTGTCATAGACAGGATTTAGCAGGATTGCACCGAAGTCGTAACTTCATTTACACCTGTAAATTAAAGCCCAACCTCTCTTATTCCTATTAAATTTTTCTGTAATTTCTGAAAGAAAACCAGCTTGTTCTCTCCATTCTCCTCCATCAGATAAATCACAGAAGCTGAAGAAAAGCTCTCTGGCCCATTATTTAAGGTGTTGCATTTGACTTGTGTTTTTCTTGAATTGCTGAGAATAGGTCAGTTTTATGGATCACAGCTGGAACTGAAGTTGATGTTACATAGAAATGCATCATTTATTTTTTCAACAAAAGTCGCTTCAGTGTTTTCAAAAAAAAATTTTTTAAGAGCTCTAAACAATGAGGCAATATGGATATGTGGTAACTACTGGTTTCAAACTAATGTGTGACATGGCTAAACAACCATTTTTCCTTATTTCCATGAACATTTTTTAACTGGAGACATTCTGTTAACATCTGTAGCCAGGGAACAGAGAACTGCTAGTACTGCATGACAACATATTTCCACTGAAAGTGGATGTCAATGTCTCGGAAAGGTGAAAAAAGACCCAGAAATTTCAGCAACTCATATAGCATGAACTGGATTACTGCCAGGAAAAAAAAAAAACATACATGTAAATGGTCTGGTAATGTACTAAGTATATGAAATGGGAGTGGGGAAGAGAAATAAGAGATAACTAGTTAAGATTTGCTTTTCATTACAGGAACTTCTGGGTCCCACATGGAAGGATTTCACTGCAGTCCTACTTACTCATGCAGACAAGGCAGAAGAGGCTGGATACAGTGAGGAAACATATTTGCACAGCGCCTCAAGTACCCTGTTGTCACTTTTGAGCTCAGTACAGCATAAATACATCTTCTTAGACAACCACAGCAGCATAATTAAAGAGGAAAGAAATATTGTCCTAAGAAAGCTCTTGAATTTTATACGAAGAAATAATTATCAAATACTTAAACACAGCAAGGAATAAAATTAGCTTTAAAGGTGCTCACTTGTCTATTTTCTACAGTAGGTAACATCTAATAGAACTGTTACCTACATTTTATTACCTTTTAAAGAGCAAAAGCCATCAACTGGAAAACTCCACATCCATACCAAATACCTTTGAACACACAATTAGAAAAATCTCTTTAGCTTATCAAACTCCTTGCCTTCCACAGAGTACCTCACACTACTGCGTTCAGAATCCTAGGTTCAACCACATAATCAGAACAAGCTCGTGCTTCAAAATCATGCTCCTAATATGTGTGTAGCTACAAATGGGATTTTGCACTACACCAGACTATATCCCAGTTCAGACAGAATACAGATCTGGAAGAATAAAATAAAATTTAAAAAGAAAAAAAAGTAAAAATAGAAGTAAAAAAGGCATGAGTTCAGACTTGGGGGAACTCTTTGCTCAATTCTTCAAGCTTTCAGAAGTTCCTCTGAACTTCCATTTCTAAAAAGGACCTTTCCTGATACTAAAAGCTAAGATTTATCTGTTGTAAAAGTATTCCCTACCATGATTTAAGAGTAGTTATAATTGAGTTCTTGAACTACAATGATTTTATTTAATAAGACATTATAGGATATACAGTCTACAAGGCAGATAAAATGGCTTCCATGTGCTTAATGCTATTCAGCACATTTAAAAGAACTAATTACTATTGCTTATTGCCAGATGCATGAAAAACTAACAGATTACAGGCACAAACAAAACTCATTCAAAAAGAAAGTCAGTTCATCTTCTCTTTCCGCATGTTCCTTTTAATTTTGTATCACTGTCATTTTGTTTTCTCTCTACTTAGTGGATGAAGTTCATCCACTAAGTAGAGAGAAAACAAAATGACAGTGATACAAATACATAGTATTTTCATTACTATGAAATAATTCTAACTAAAAATTGAAGAAGCTATTTCTGTTAAAACCAAAGCACTTTTCATATAAAACATCATTGCATAAAAGCACATTGAAACAAAACAAAAAAAATCAAATTTTATACCTGTTTGAACACTGGAAATGGATTATTTTTTTGGTTGGTTGCTTTTTGGGGGTTGGTTTTTGGTGGTTTGAGGTTTTTTTTTAGTTTTTGATTAGTGCCAGAAATCTGTTATTAATTATTTCTTAGTCCTACCTATCAGTTTGGAAGGATATATCTAGGTAGACTGGATAAAGAACTACTCTAGCAAAGTGGCAGCTTTGATCTTAATGAAATTATAATGGCTTCGTTGTGGGGACATGAAAGTGTGTCCACCTGCACATCCAATGGCACAAACCATCACAGTTTAATCTTCCAGTTACAACTGACTGCAGACTACAGAGAGAACACAGGCAAGAACAAAGGTGCAGAGGCTTAAAACCATCTGAAAACTGCTTGGAAGAAGAGCAGAAAAACTATTACAAAGTGACTGGAAGAATACAGACAATTGTGGTCTTCACTAACCAACTGCTAGTCCTGCACACAAAGAACATGGCAGAATATTTTCCTTATTTGTTTTAGCTCTTGCTAAATAGAAGCTCTACACCTTCAAGCTGTCCAGAAAATTTACTTGCCTGCCAGTGGTCCCACCACAAACAAGCCAAGGCAATTAAGTTACGAGCACTGAGTGGTTAGTAACTGCTGACAGCACACAACCTCAAGGACAACAAGCCTAGTGAATGAGTGAATTGTCAAAATGTTGGGAGATGTAACATATTATGGAAAAGAAGTCAAACAAAACAGGTCTTAGCCATGCATTTCATGTTTTTTATTTTGCTTGCATCAACTTTCCATTTCAACATCTGTAAAAGTTTCTAATAACCATTTATTTATTTAATTCCGCTGTTTGCCATGGTCTCTGCTCTGCACACTCCTTTCCCTTTCACTTCAAATGGAACTCCTTTGTATGTAGCAACACACTGGTCATTGGTATGAAGATCAGGTTGGATTTGCTCCCAAATCTTCTTCTTTGGATTAAGCTCCTTCTCAGGATCTCCTGTTTCAAAACAAAGAATAACCTCATAGCACACAACTCTGAGCAAAAACTCTATATACTTACACATCTATGACAGCCCACAGAGCATCACCCCACACACTTTTAAGGGAAAAAAAAACCCAACATTCCTTTTGATTCTCAAAATGAAAACTTTAATTAGAATTAGGAATTGTCTAGGAAATGCCTCCAGAACCTCTCTGAAAAAGATAATCTGTCAAGGTAAAAAGGTTGTATCAGACAACAAACACTGTCAAAAGGAAGAAATTAAACCACTGCTGTTAGTTTATATTACAGACCAAAAGAATTCCCAAGAATTGAGTACATACAGACCACAGAAGTACACTGTTCACCAAGACAAGTTTGTCAGCATCTTAACTTTAGAAATGAATGATGTTTTTGTAAGTAATTAAATGCATTTAGCAGATGCTGTTAGAGTTGAGGAGTACTGAACTTAGACAAGAATAGTCCAGAGGGAGAATATTGACATATAATTTTAGCCCCAAGTTACACACTGTTCTGCTATGCATTGTATTGTTTGATGACAAGCTCTGGTGCTCAAAACAACAGAAGCAGTAGAAATTAGCTAGAGTTTCAGCAATTAGAGTTTCAGCCTCAGTCTTGATAAGCCTCAGTTTCCTGTTTCCATGGATACATCATGATAAGACACCTACACCCTAGCAGTATTGACAGTAACTAACGACATCAGCAAATCTGATTATTTAAGGATCTCTAATGACCACAAAATGCAGGCTTCTTCTATTAATGTTTTGAAATGCTGTCAACAAATTAGATAGCATAGTGAAGGATATTTTTCCTATTTTTCAATAAGCATGAAATGCAAAGTACAGACACAAAAGAAGAGAACTAATTTTGCTGCAAAGATTAACTGCTGCCTACTGACATAATCTAGATAAAACTAGGCAGCCAATTCACTGTACTATTATTTTCTGTTCAAAGGTAAAGTAAGTTTAATCTCTTAATTCTAATACAATAATTTAATCATAAGATTGTTGGATGCTTTTAACTTCTTGTGTGTCACACAGGAAAGACAAATTAAAAACTCCACAAGAATTGCAGATTTAAATGCTCAAAGAAATCTCATGCTATTTCATTGTTGTTACACTCACTATATGTTTTTACTTCCCTGTAGTGCCATATTGGTACTATTCTGCCCAAACTATCAAAATCAAAAGTTCCAGAACAAGCAAGAATCAAAAAACAAATCCTAGGAATCATATCCTCCCTGAGATCCTCTCTGAGAAAGAGCCCTCCAAGTGAGCAGAAAGTCTAGTGTTGCACTACAAAGCATTCCCAAAGGTTCAGGAAGAAAAACTGTAAGACTACAGGGATTTTAACATATCTTTTCCTAGTAGTTGGTTGAAATTCATCACTGCTTGGTAAGTCCTGACTGACTGACCAACCAGTGGTTAAATAAACGACTCTCATTCCAACCTGCCTTACGCCTTATTGGTATTCTCCTTTAAATGTTTTCCATAGTTCAGCCTACTCACATTCTCAATGCCTGCAAACCTGATCTATTTCTGTCTGTATGGGTATTCTGCAGTGTCTGGGTGTCTGTATTCTGTAGTTTCTATATATGCAAGAGAAGGAGACTAGGCCAGATTTGTCTGTGAAGTAAGCTAGCTTCACCAAAGCAGTATTTAATAATGCAGTCAAGTTATTTCACAACCAGAGTGCATTTAGTATTTCAAAGAAAAATCAGTCATAACATGAATAATTTTCTTTATATAATATTTATAATTAATATTAAACAGAGGAAGAAATTTAAATACTCTAATTACTTAAATAATTGCACTATTAAATAAAAACTATTAAATGTTTAGAGCTAATTGTGCATTTTCACAAAAATAAATAAGCTTAATACTCAGGTTCATGGATTTAGACCAAACTTGGATTTAGACCATGGTGAATGCATAGAAACTAATAAAATCATTAAACAGAATGTTAAGAGATCCATTGTACATTTTCCTTCCCCTTGTCAAATATAAAAAGCACATGATTTTTTCTTTCAGTAAGGAAGCCTCCTGACTTTTATTATAAAAAACACACTTTGGATGCTAATAAGTTTCTTTGGAATCCTGTGTCAAGCTCCCTTGGGATCTGTGGTGAGCTCATATTAGATTAGCATAGGCACCAATTTTAAATACTACCAGAGCTTTAGGCTGTGCATTTTCCTATGCCTTCTCCTCACTGCATTCCTTCTTCCCAGAAAATATTCTTTAGAAGAGTTTCTATAAATAAAATAAATTGAAGCTCTTAATGGTTTAATCAGCTTTCCACTCTCTTTACCAAAAATGGACCAAATAAGAGGTCCCAAATTTTGTTAAACATATCATTCCATCTCACAGCTTTATTACAAAAAATTTTCATAATAAGCAAGAAACCTCTCCACTTTGTAACAGTTGAAAAACTGCTGAAAGAATGTATCTCAGCACAGCAAGGGGCAAAAGGACACAGTGATGAGTGACTTTACTTAATGCCACTTACCCCACAGTGGATTGTAAGCATGCAGCTGAAGGAAAGCATCCATACACTCTAGCTTTGATTAAAAAAACCTGCTAACTACAGGCTAACCACTGCACTCCAGCTTTACCACTTTTTATTCTTTTAAAGAGATAGTAATTCACTAAATTACTAGTGATTCTTAGACCTGAATGATAAGTTAATTATATAAATTAAGTAATAGATTTTTGGTTCCTGTGGCATCAAAGTATCTGATACTTCTATTAGAAAAGAGATTTCACAGTTAGCTACAAATCTTCAAGTATTATTGCTCTCTTAAAGCAAAGTGTAGAAGGTTGTAGAATTTACACACACATGATAGAAGAATTCTTCTATGTTTTAAAAATCAGACCATTCCAGTAAAGATGGATAAAAATTTGATAAAGTTCTTAATGCAAAAAAGGCTCAAGAGACTTTGAAGATTAATGCACTGGAGTATAAAACACTTCAGTATTAAAAATTCCACTGAGGGCAAAGACATCAAATAAATAAACAAAACAGAACAGTACTCTAGGCAACAGCATTCCTGATCAAATTACTCCTCTATAAAACTCAGGGTAGTTCTAGGTAAACACTCCAGTTGCTACAAAAAAAAAAAAATTAACTGGTTTGAGACAAGATACCATTTGTTTACTTTGACTAAAACGGCCAAAGAAAATTAGTCTGTATCTCATGAATATTTTGTATAATGGAGAGAGAAGACTTAAAAATAGCTCAATTCCAAGCTGCTTGATAGACAGCTGTGTGCATTTTAGAATTGCTTTATTGTTGCTGGTGGTGCTTCTGTTGCTTCACAGACTTTCATACTTCAAACTTAAATAAGACCCAGCTGTCCTTTCTATTTTAACTTCAAGGACTCCAACTGAATCTTTATGCTTTACAATTACTTTTTAAAACAAAAATTTGATCAGAATATAAATGGTTACAATTAAGCAGTGAAATTAAATGACATCTGACACAACAAGGAGTCTATCCTCCTGGTAACAGCATCAGGCAAGTGCCAGATGGTCTTTGAGGAGACAGCAGCAGCCAAGAAGCAGAAGGTTTTAACACAAAAAAGGTGAGTAAAGATAGATGTTCAACCCCATTAAAAACTGAGAAACAGTTTTCCAGTCTCCCAGTGAGTTTCCCCCTGCCTTAGTTTACAATACCAACATTGAAAAGACAAGTACTCAACAAATAAATTTACAGAAGCAGATGTCACTATGATTTTGTAGGTCTCCATCTACCAGTGTTTTCTTTTGCATCTTCCTACTCAAGATAGCAAAATCACAAGTCTGAAAATTCTTTTAAATAAGTTTTATGTAAGAAGAAGATAGATCACTCCACTTTGTACTATTAAGCATTAGGTAAATTTTCAAAGTCAATGATTAGCTTAAATCTCTTTTCCAAGCAGCTCTTTCTGAAGCATTAGAATATAGTGCCACATTTCAGACTACAATCTATAGCCCTGGATACATACACCTTGCAAAGGACCTGCAAAAACCTTCATTTGGCACTTACCGGAGCCCTGTGTCTTTGGCTCTCCACCAGAAGGAAACTGATATAATCCACAGAAAACCTTGTCTCACTGGCTACAAGTCGTAACTTCAGAACTAGAACAACTTAGATACCACCTTTAGCTTATTCTATATCTCTTAACAACATGGTGTCTGCATACCATAAGACCTGGTAATAATTTTAGAACAAATAATTATATAACTGATTGCTCCAGGAAAAGCTTTTTGCCACTGTAAAAAACCCAAACAACTGGAGTCAAATAGTTAAATTATTTTGATAGAACTCACTTCATCAGTCATGTGCAAGAACAGCTATGCTGGTGAACAGAAAACAGCGCTTCTACCAGCTCTCACATTTTCAAATGCCAGGCAGATGAAGCTACTTGAGATAGCTTCATAAGGCTGTATCTTAGACAAAAGCAAACAATAAAAGACTTTCAACCTGGGCAAAGAGTGTTTTTGAGGGGTGAACCTGTACATCATTTTCCAGGGCTTATGCACTAGAAGTGTTTATTGTGCAACTTGATGCACTCTTGCACATCCATTTCCACAGCAACAGATAGCAGTGTGAGTGTGATTCTTGCAGGTAACAAAGTTCCAACATTTAATCCATCTTTACTCACTATATGTGATAACAGCTAGAAGCCATGAATTCCTACAGTTTAGTCAATGCAATTGATTGCCGAAGCATTTAAGATTTTAGTACAGCTAACCAGTTCTGCATCTCAACCAGCAAGCTTGGTATATTTTTAATACAGGAAACTAAAACTGGAAAAAAATAGTTGCCAAAATGATTTCCTTTTAAAACAGTATTATTTTAAAGTATTTTCAATTGGAGCATTAAATCACAGCAAGCTGAGCTATTTTTCTGTTTCATAAAGCACCTAGATATAGCATTGCTTCCTTTATCATATTCTAACCAAAATATATCTTTTTTTTTAAAGCATCACAATTTAACTCTTGAGAAGTATAAATATACATATATACATACATATGTATTTCTGAAAGGTATTGCATGCAAATATGTTTAACCATAGAGCTTGCCAAGAGGTTCATAAATCAAAACTCTGCTGTACAGCTAGAAATTGTCAGAAGTGCAATAGTTTATAAAGGTTCATATGGCTCTGTGCAGAAAATAAAAGTTACACCATTTTCTCACATGTGAAAGCCAACTTTTGAACATTAAATTCATCCTTAAGATGAATACTTCATTGATAAATGTGCACACATACACTCTCACCCAGTGTGGGAAATACTGGGAGTTGGACCATGCTCTTTTCAAGTTTAAGTGATAGAGTGATCCTGACTAGAAGAGCACTGTTCACCAAAACCTCTGTGATCCACTTAACAGCTGACTTGAGTAGGTCTGGGCTTGGGCTGTGCTGCACAAATTCCTTAATTCCTAGGGTGCAGGATAAACCTAGGCAGCTGATTGTAAGAGAGGAGTCTACAGGCAGCTCCCATGTGGCACCAGCAACTGAGCCACCGGCGTGTCCTCACCTTTATGGAATAGGGAAGCACCAAGTCCTCACACAAACTTCCTTTATGATTGACAGCCACAATGAGTGAAAAAATACAGCAATAACTCTAACAATGGAAAGGGAAGAAACTCTCCTTATGCACAAGGAGTGCACAGCGTGCTGCAGGTGCATTCCCCTCATCTGTGCCATGTAAGATTATTTATACTAGTCTCTCTTTTCACACTCAGCTCTAATAGACAGCATTTTCAATGGCACTTTAGAGTATGAGTGCCCTTTTTACTGGGATCATAATGAACCAGCACTTACTGATGAAAACACTCATAACCATTATAAAATAACAAAATAACAGTGCTAATAAATACAGCAACAGAAGAAGCTGATCTTCAGAAGTATCCCTTTCAGATTGAGAATAATGAACTGGCATTTGGGTAGGAGGGAAGCATTCAACAACATGATAAACCTATGATGCTTTATTTGAGTTTCCAATATGCAGTCAAAAATTAATTATTTTTATAGAGAAGAAATTGAAAAATGGATGAAAAATTATCTTTTGATAAAGTTTAATTTGGTAAAATTCTCATTTATATTCTGAAAAAAGATGGATTTGTTGATTTTATTAAGTCCAGTATCTCTCTTTGGAAACCTAAAAAGACATTTTGCCCCAGACAAACAAACAAAAAACCCCTGGTATTTCGAATATTACAGGCTCCTCTCACGAATAGGAGACTTCCAACCCCTTCTATCCCCTCCATCCCTTCTTCCTCAAAAAAAAAAAAAAAAAATTCTACTCAAAGTTCTGACACTTTCATTACAGGGAGGAATTTAATGCTTCATCACTTACCCTGAAACACTGTGAAAGATGCTTTACATTTGTTTGTTGCAAATTGCTAAGTACAAATATGTTTATCCATATCTTTCAAAACTGAAATACTCACTGAGACTTAAAGCTCTATACAACTTAATCAAGTTAAAATTTTTTGACAGATGTAAAAGTATTTGCAATCCTTTATTTACACAATATTAGCATAGTAATAAAAAAAATTAAAACAAGAATTAATTCAGAAAATTTAAACAAAAAACCCAACCAGCTTTAAAAAAAGCTGTTTTATATGCTTCAACACTGAGGTTACCTTGGCATACTTGTTTCTATCATTTTCCCAACTACCTACTTACCAGGAAAACCTTCAAAAGTGATTCTTTCCCCTGGTACCGCTCCTGGTGGGGGAGCCAGAATTTCAACTTTTTCTGGGGAGCTGGCACACATCACCATTGCTTGGGACACTACTCCTCTCATCTTTGCAGGCTTCAAGTTACAGAGTAGCACTGCCATCCGATTCTGCATCTTGGGAGAGGAAAACAGAAGGATGTGAGTACTTAAAATGGCATGTGGCTTTGGGGACTCCCATTATTTCATTATAATGAAAGAATTACAGTGATGAGATCTTACCATGACAAGTGAAGCGTAAGAGAAACACATAGCAACAGATTTACAATTTTAATGGCTGGATACCAGTAACTTAACATATAAACCCCTTAAGAGCCAGCCAGTGAATAAGGGATTAAAAGCTGAAATGTGACATATTTATCATGGAAATATAAAATATGCAATTTAGAAAATTAAAAACGAGGCGAGGCATTTCACTCACATTCCATCTTTATTCATTACAGACCACCACTTTAGTCCACTTTCAATATAGCACAATTAACTAAACAATTTCTATTTAATGATAATAATAATTTAATGATGATAATAATAAAAATAACAACAACAAGTCTACAAATCAGGCCCATAGGAAAAAATTTCAAACTGTATTCTGGAAGCTTAGCGGTCTTTTACATAATGAGCTCACTTGAATCCTAAATTTTTTCTTAGTTAACCCAAGTGCCTTGAGTGTTTTTTAACCACTGAAAATGGCTGTATATACTGTACACTGAATTTGTTAGTGCAAACCTGTAAAACTGAGTTTCTCCATTTGTTGTTTTATTTTAATAATTACAATAGTAAACCAGAGAAAATACTCTTTGCTCAGTAAAACTGCCACACTTTAGACTCTAAAACAAACCACACTTTCAAATGGAATAAAAATTAAACCCTGAACATTCTTAAGAGACAAGGTAAGGACATCTTAATTCCCATGCTACTAGTGCACATTATATGTAAGTATTTAAGATCTCTAGATTTTGGTCTTTGTGCCACAGTACAAACTTTGAACAAAACCTGCAGGATTAATAATTACTAAAACTCATATGATCAACTATTTCAAACACTGCATCTTTTCCAGGGAGAACACCTTACAAAGCAAGAATATAAATAGCCAAAATTAAGCAATTGAGAAGAAAAAGTTATCTTGCAGCAGTTTCAAGCCAGCCCACTGACTGAAAATTTCTCAAGTTATTTCTATGGAAATAAGTAGCACAAAACACAAAAAAATGGTTGTAATAGGTCAGTGACTAAAATGCAAGCTGTAGCATTATCTAGCACTGAATAACAATTAATGAATGGAAGGCTAATTACTGGGTGGACATCACAATGATCTAGAAAGAAAAGATTTCAAGGCATCTAAGTGGAAGAAAAGGCTTCTTCTACAAAGATCAGAGTATATCATTCATAACAGATATAACTGTAATGTATCCTCTTACAACAAATGGTTGTAGAATAGCATTTCTGGAGGATGATGGTGGCCTTTTCTCTTCTTGTTAAATTTAAGATACATTCCCTGCATTCCTGTTCTTCACTTCTGATCACTGATATGAGGTTCTCTTAGTTTAATGAGGAGGAGTGACAAAAAGTGACAAAAAGTGGAGAATCGCCTCTATTTCAAGAACAATTGCCTGAAACAGGTATTGATGCTAGGAACACACAGAGATCCACTTCAGAAAACCAAATGCAGTGGCAGAAAAGGTGTCAATTCCTTTTGACATTTCAGAAATTTCCCCAATTGTCCCCAGAAGCCAAAAACAGCTCAGCAATGGCATGGTGTACCTTGTGCCGAGATCCTTCCATATCCCTGTTACTTGCGAGACAAATGCTCATGACAACAGAGGGCGCAACTTCTGACGTGGCTTCACCACCACGTGAACAAAACCACAGCCTTTCACATATAAAGTGGGCATGCCAGAAGTTTTCACACCCATAAATAACTTGCACTGCATACTGAAATGTTAGTGAAGATACATACTGTGTTTCCTAACCAAAAGTAAAATCAGATGATACAAATACTACAGCCTCAAACACTGCTAAATTACCACATCAAACACCAAAATCATAAACAGCTGAATTTTTTTGTGAAGAAATTTATGGCTATGGTCCTTCATCTGATGTATATATTTTTATTTCAATATATGGCAGTAGACACATGCCAGGCCTTCACATTTTTGAACACTTCAAAAAACACAAAAAGATGGAAGCTTGCCCCTAAAAATTTACTGTCTTAATAGAGACTTGCCAAAACCAAAAACAGACACGCAAACAAAAATGTTCTCAAAGAACGTGCAAGGATGATCCCTAATTCTCTGTTAATGAGTACCTCAGATTATTTTTCCACTCAGAAAGAAGGTCAAAGAGAAACGACTCCTGCTGACATTTCATTCTATACACTTCATGTTTGTTAGACTATTTAGAGTGGCTTTTAAGATGTTTTCCTCTACATGCTTTCTTGAAAGAAGACTGCTAAAAGCAAGAAAATTGAGATTTTGCCCAGTGCAAATCCAGTAAGTAGACATCATCAGATGATCAGTGCAGGATAGTTACTATATTCAGATGGGTTTTTTTGGTTCAGTAACTTTCTGTAGCATAAAAAAAGCAATCACAATTTTAATTGTTTCCTATGCTTGCAGTCTTACCATGGGGACAGTGTGGAAATAAGGATCGAAAAGACATTTAAGAAAGTAGAGCTCTTTCCAGACTAAGATCAATTCCTTCATGATCCATTTTGCAGTTGCTCTACACAACACTGCTTTAAATGCCAAGCTTGCATTTGAATTTAGGAGCAGCCTTCAGTCAATTCCTCTCACCCTCTAGAAGAGGTGTGAAAGGAAAACTAGATCTTGAAGTCTTAGGTTGTTCAAAGGCACCCATAAACCATCTGTGTCAAACACCAAAGTGTATTAACAACAAAAAAAAGCATAGACACACATTCTATTCTGCACAAGGAAGTAAAAATATGCATTTTGTATTCCACTGTTGTGCTATTCATTGTCAGCTAAGTTGAATTTACACACGCTCTGCTTTAATTCATGCCAAAAATTTCAACAGGCTATAAAAGAGAATTGGAAGGCAAAGGTTTCAAAAGTTTGGATCATACAAAAAAAGTTATTATGAATTCTCTACTACATAGTAGGAAACCTAAAAGAAGAGTACCATCTGTTTACTTTAGGAGTTCAGTGTGCACCGATGGCAGAGGAATTGGACTAAGATCCCAGGATAGAAACACTGCAATCAGAAAATGATTTGGGGTAAGGGTACTTCTCTGGTTTCTGGCAAATGTTGTTAAGTATTACTTCCATCTGCATTTTATATTTGTTCTCATGACTGTACAAATCTTTTAGCAGAATAAAAACATATCCTATAAACAGATGAATGCCTTAAGAAACTTTAGGAAAGGAAAAGCTATCAGTAAATAATTTTGTCAATACCTTATCCAGAGGGACATGTTTCACTAAACCGCTGACAACAGTCCTTGGGCTTGCTTCACCAACATCCACTTGTTCAACATACAGAGTGTCTGCATCTGGATGCTTTTCAGCAGTAATAATGCAGCCAACACGAAGATCCAGACGAGAAACATCTACAGGTTTTGCATCACTATTTCCAGCAGTTGGCTGCTGTTTCTTCTCCTTCTTTTCACCTATTAGAGAACATTTTCTTCCATGAAATAAACATAAAAAAAAGCACAACTAACATATATGACTACTGCAAGGGAAAAGTGAGCTACAGTCACAGAAATAAGCATAATTTCTGTGCAAAACACAAAAGAAGAGTAAAGAGTTAGCACCTCTGTTACCAGTTTCCATTGGTGAATTGTCATACACACTTCAATTTACATCATTACCTCAACTAATTACCACCTCCTGTTTGTAAAGTCATCCTGAATTTAAGTGCAGCTAACATGTGTAAGTGACAAAGGCCATATCAATTACCTGATCATCCCATTCAAATAATTAGCAATTACCAGTAAGCCTTGCCATGGTGTTTCACCAGCATAAGGAAACTAGGGAATCACAGTCCATCAGGTTATGAGTGCTTATCAGCGTGGTACACAGCCAGGAGCTGTGAAGTTGCTGCAGCTGCACTGTCACAGCTGCAATACAACCCTTCAAGATGACATTAGCCAACATTCTGCACTTCCCAAACACAACAGTGCATGAAAATGCTCATGGCTTACAAGATTCCCTTGGCGTGGTGTCTTTACCCCATGATCATCATACACACAGACTGTGTAGTATAAAACAACAGTGAACCAACACTCCCCATACACAGCTGCTTATATAAATCATAGATTAATAAAATATGCAATATTCCTTTCAAGATGAGCAAGTTACATGCAGTTTATAGATAAGACTGTGCTGTTTAGGAGATGTTCAAGACTTGTTTAACAGCTATAATCTCTGGGAGATTAAAAAAATCTAATATGTGCTTACTTTAAATAAGCATATTCTGTTATTCTTTCATCAAGATAACTTACATATTAATGTAAACTAAACTCCCTTCTTAAAGGAGCACAAAAGGTAAAGCGGACACATAATGCAATTTGATTTCATTCATCATTGTTCTAGTACAAGCATGAAATTAAATAATACAGTCAATAATAAAAGGGCAATATTTTTTAATATAAGCAACAGCTCTGCAAAAATATTTGTTCATTTATGATGAATGAAAATCTCTAGTGATTATGACTTGGGTTTTTAATGTAATTGACAATTTGATTAATAAAATCAATTGTATATATAATAATATAAGAGAAACTGGATAAAAATCCCAATCAAAATGGCTAACATATAATATCTAAGATCCTTTGAAAGACACGCTAAATTTATCCTTGGTATAATTCCACACTGTTCTCTATGACATTCCTCTACAAGAGAAATTAACTCTTTCCTCAAAAGAGAACAAAGCAAATATGTACATGGTCTGTATACATACAGATACATAGAAAATATCCATTTCAATGCCAGAGGCTAAGGAGAAAAATGCACTCCTCTGGCCACTGTCAGAGTCAGTCCACAATCAACATACAGAAAAATTATACAGATGAGGTTTGCAAGAAGCAGAACAAAGAATATTAAAATAACCAGAGAGGAAAGAGATTACATAGGTGACAGAAAGCAAAGGGTTTTGAGACAGTCCATCATTTCATCAATTTCTAGACTTAAAAACAAATTTTACATTTTGGTTACTTCAACTGTTAAATGCAATACCTGCAACAGATGCTGAACTCCACAGAAATAGCCTGTGCTTTATTTCAGCATAAGGCAAAAGTCTGTATGCTTTCCATATGAGATGAGCTGTGTCAGCCAGAGCATGGTGCTAGTAACACCAAATTTGTGGGTTCAACCCCTGTATGGGCCATTCCCTTAAGAGGTGGGCTTGATGATCCTTGTGGGTCCCTTTCAACTCAGGATATTCTGTGATCTGCATTTGTCTGATTGAATTTAAGCTACTTGTATTGTACTTCCCCTCATCATATATAGAAAGTTTTATTTTTCCTTACCAACTGAATACTTGCTCTGTAGCTGCTGAATACTTGAGAGAAGAATTTAATTGCCTGCTACAACATGTGGCATCTGCTTTTGTATTTACAGCTCTGTGAAATACTAATGTGTCAAAGGCTGAAATACATTAAAAAATATAAAATAGCTTCTAAGTCGCTGTACAGCTCACCAGAAAAAAAAGAGACAGCACACTATCGTAACATCCAAATTCTGAAAACCTGTACAAATCCAATAATAGCAAATTAATAATAATCTGCAAGAGAATGATTGCAAAACACAGGTTTAAGTTACAAGATAACTTGCAAAAAAGTACAGGTACAGGTGTCCAACAGACATGCCCTGTTTTTTGTTGGTGGTGGTTTTTTAAATGAAGAAGTGCAGTCACATTAAACAGAATTTGGCATGCATCCCATGCAAGGAAGAATCTGTAGCTTACCTGACAGCCTTCATTAGCTTCTAGTATTTTCAAGATTTAAGAGCTAGCACATGACTCTTCCTACTGTAGCTGTATGAAAGCTTTATTTTTGTGCTCAAAATCACGCAAAAGCATTTGCATAAATTAAATACCTCAACTGTCTATCAGAGATAAGAAAAGTGAAATACCTTTTTTTTCTACTTTTTCCTTCTTTTTCTTTTCTTCATCTTCACCTTTAATTTGATCTTTGGAACCAGAAGATGCTGTAACTGCCGTAGGTTGTGGAACATCCTCTGAAAACGAAGCTGTAGAAAGGGTTGTACCAGGAGGAACTGCAACCTGCTTTACTAAAATCAAAACCACAAAAGTCAGGGGCAGTACCAGAACTTTGAATACTGACATTTTTAAGTGTACAATATAAATGAAAATGCAGAGAGAACTGAAAATTTTGCTTAATATACTAAACCACAACTGCTGAGTAGCGAACCACATTACAAAACACATTTCAGAACTTAATCTATATGTGATTATGATCAATTAAAACAAAGTGTTTGATTACAGATTTTTAAATGTGAAAAAGTCCTAAATGCAAGAAAATATGTAAGCAAACAGCATCTCTTTTTGCAGTTGATTTCAACATCTAGTTATTTTTTTCTACCAATTCCCTATTTCCCATTTGTTTAGTTTCAGTTTATAGCTACTAGCTTTTGTCATACTGGAGACTATTCCATAAATGAGTTACGCACAAAATCATTTTTATATCATATTCAGATCATCCATCAACTCTTATGATTAACTTAAGAAACTGAGCCTACAAAATCACCTGCAGCCCTAACATGACCTGCTGATTTCTCTCTTCCCTTCCCTAAATTCTCCACATTACCTTCAACAGCTCTTTTTAAACTGCTGATACATAATTCTGGACATTGCACTATCAACCTTACCAGACAGAAGTGTAAGAAGCACCTCTCTTCTACATTCTGCTCTTCAAGAATCTCATCAAGGCTTTAACCCAGTAATTGTACAGGGTAAGCATCTTCAGAGCACTAAGCAGTACCATCAAGGCTCCCTTTCTCAAGCAACGATAGATGAGAGGATCTTTTAAAGTTCCTTTCAATCTGTTCAATGTTTTATCATTAACAGCTGATAAATCCTTCTGATGTCACCATGACAGAATTCTCCATTCTGAATATGTTTTGTTTTGCATTTCAGATATTTACTAACTTTTCTGAAGAACTGCACTTCGTCAGTTGATGCTTGTCCTCTTCAACACGGAAGTGATCTGCACAAATTATATTCTTATAAACAACTTTCTAAAATCATTTGAATATGAGATTTGCTGTACCAACAACCACTTGCTTGCTAGCTGGTGAAAGTCTTTGTTTCTCAGGTTTTTAAAAAATATCTTGCGGTGTTTTTGATCTTCCGTGTCCATCTAATTTCTGTGCTCAACTACTTAATCCTTTCAAAGCTAACAAACATCTTATTTCCTTCAAAAGAAAAGATCTGAATTTAGTCCTACTACCACTTAGATGAACTAGCTAACTAAAGGAAGATGCATATCAAGTATTTCCTTTGCCATCTTGGACCAATATACCTTGAGACCTCTCTAAAGCACAACAGACACTGTGAAATATCCTACACCTGTCAAGAACTGTTGCAGACTAAGAGACAACAGAGAAATGTAAGTACTGGTTTGGTTTAGTACACAAAAAGGTTTTATTGGTATACAACTGAGAAAAAGAATTCTCTGTATTCACATGTTAATTTTGTTTTGAAGACTGAATGTGCTTTTACACTGGTAAAACATTCAGTGCAGTTAAATGCCAGCATCCAGACACACTAGATACTATCTTAAACAATTTAGAATACTGATAGCATGGGTTAACAGCAATAACTGTTGAGGGCAGAAGAGGATTTTTTGGCAATAATTTTAAAAGACAACACAGTGTATCTGAAACACTTCAGTTTTGGTTTTTTTTTTATTCTTTTTTTTTCAGCTTGTACCATAATGATGTACAAGCTGAATAGAAGGAGAGCAAAGAAAAAGTCCAATGGAATGCTGGTCTAAAGCATAGAATCATAAATTCAGAACACATTGTTTCTAAATTTACATTACCACAGCTTTCCTAGTATGTCCCTGACCATCTGTACTTTGCACCATGGCTTGATTTTCCCTTAGTGATTTTTCAGTCATGCTAGATTAAATATTCAAAGTTGCAAGAAGAGTTAGACATGTAGCAATTTCTACAGTATTACAAGGAGTCAATGTCATCAGTGAGGTTCACGGCTTATTATGAAACTCTGAACAAAAAATACAAAGAACTAGTTCCATATCTGATTAAGTTTAGTATATGGATTTGTCAGGCCTGCAGCTTATTAAAATGTTGGAATCAATTAACTTGTCATAAGCATGGAATCACGGAAAATCCAGAATATGTAAGAAATACCATAGAGGCACATACAGAACAATAAAAATCAAGAAGAATTAAGATAGTTTTGTGCTAACTACATCAATGCTGTATGAGAATAGCACTTTTTTTCCCCACCTCCATTTCGAATTTCAGCCTGAATCAGCTCCTGTTTCAGCCCTTCAATTTCTTTCTTCAGTTTAGCATTTTCTACACGGAGCTTCTTCTCTTCTCGCAGAGATGCTTGCAAGACTACAGTTGACACATTAAAAAAAAAAACAGGTTTCAATAACTAGCACTCATCACTTTGTACACAGAGGTTTGTTTTTAAAGAAAAGTGAAACATGGTGAGCCAAACAGCACAAAAGTGAAAACTTTCAAGGAGTATATAATCAGAAATACTTAGGAATTATTTTCTTTGTTGTTGAAATAGACATTTTTACAATACTTATATAATCAAATTGCCTCTCTGTACTATCTTCTCAGTCCCCTAAACAGAATCACAAGAAAAAACTCTGAGAAACCTACAGGAAAACCTGGACAATGTTTGTCATACAGAGCACCTTATTGCACTGATACAATTAAGTACAAAATATCAAAGTTGAAGGTTGAGAGAACCACTCTTGAGAGAATGCCATAGTTGTGAAAAAACAGTAATAAATTCAGGATAAAGCATAGTGTCATATTCTTTCCAACTCCTTTGCTCCCTTCAAACAAAATCTAAAATTTCTATAATTTGTGTATTAATTCTTACTCATCCATACCTCTTCTATTTCAGAATAAGCAGTTTCAAAAAAAACCAAACCAAACCAAAACCCCCACAACCCACAGGACAGTCAAGAAGGGCTACGATTGCAAGGTTTCTCTTGGAAAACTTGAAACACTCTTTAAAGGCTGACACACCACATTTTCTCATTTTCTCCTATGTGCATTTACTGTTAACCATCTGGTTAATAGGTTTAGCATAAGATAGGTAAATCCTTACTGGCTTTTTCCTTGAGCAGGGCAACTTGTTGCTTGAGGTACTCAATAACTTGATCAGCCTCTGCACCCTTCTGCTCCAGTCTGTTCAGCACTGCATTGCTGGCTGCCATCTTTACCAAAAAACGGGATAAAAACCTAGACAAAAAACAGCCTAAAATTAATGACTTCTTAATGCAATAACATTATTATCTCTTACCACATCAAGCAGTTCTCAAATCAGTTGCTGAATAAAAAAAATTTTTAAGTGAGAAGCTGGGCTCCTACCTCCTAACGCAAAGTCCAAACAAAAAGCAACGTTAAACAGAATCTGATGTTTGACGGCTGCTTTCAAGTGCTTTGGAAGAAAAGCTATTTTTTTCCCAGCAGCAGAAAATGTATTCTTCTTTCATGAAATAGAAAAAAAAAATCTACCATCTTGGAAAGAAAGGTATGAATACATGGGGGAAGCAGAGGGCCATTGAAGAAACTAAAAGGAAAACGATTGGACAGAAAAATACTGTATCCCGGGCTTAACTAAAAAAAAAAAAAAAAAAAAGAATTAAGTGTATATCAAATTTTATTGAGACTAAGAAAATTGAATCACCCCACAAAAATTTCCAAATGTTTTTAATAAATTTATTCAGAATATAGTGAATACTTCATAGATTGTAAGTAAGAAAGACTTTACTGTCTTACTTTTAATACTCATAATTCATGAGTATTTTTACTAATCTCAGATAAAAACAACTTTTATTAGAGGTTTACACCTCGAGTTATTTTAGCACCAATTCTGATTGTTTGATTTTGCATCCACTGAAATGGAAGGGCCAGCAGACAAATAACAAAGAAGGAGGGAACACAAAAGACCAGCAAAGAGCACAAATAAATGCTGTCTAACCTTCTTTTATGGTATTCACAATTTACTAATGTTCCAGAAAGTAGTTATGCCTTGTGTACAGCCTTTATTTTTTGAAAGCTACCAAATCTGGCCTACCTTCCTTCTCAGGAACACTTGTGTCTAAACACAAGAGCTCAAATAGTGGCAACAGAACTATGAAAAACAGTTTCAATCACTCATATCTGCAGCAGACAGTGCTTTTTCCCTCCCACTCAGTATCTAAATGAGAAAAGAATCTGTACTATCAGCTGCCTCTTCTGTAAATCAAGAAAATTCGTTACAGGTGGGAAGAAAAGATCTTTACAAGCAATGGTGATTTAATTCCTGTAAATTTGTCCATGAACTGCAACAAATGAAAGAATTGATAAGAAAATGGAAATCCAGGCACATGTATTGGCTCCTCAACTTTATCAAAATCCAAAAATGCCTTTTCTCGTACCAAATTGGCAGATAACTTCCTATTTTATTCCAAGACTATTATAACACTATGATCTAAATCTGGTTTTAACATACAAATAATATTCCTTATTGGGATAGGCAACAAAAGTCATGCTGAAGGAAAAAGAGATTAGAAATAACTGAAAGGCGAACAGCTACAATCACACTGATGCCAGGGTTAACATACTGCCTCTGATGCACTCTAAAAACCAACACACATTTTAGATCTGATCTTTTACATCTGATCAAATAACTCAAACGCCCACAGAAATATATTTAAAGAAATAAAAAAAACATAGTAAAGAAACCCAGAAAACTAACTACAATTGTTCAGGAATAGTGTATTTAAAAGGAATAGTGTATTTAAAAATTCCCAAAGTAAAATTCACAAAGCCAGAGAGAGGCATAATAGTCAGATGATGCATGGAGTATCTTGCAAATGTGATCCATGAACCAAAATCCTGCCTTCTTTGCAATGCAATACAATCATAGTCTGTTTCACACACACTGTTTCACTTAAAATGTGAGAGTATTATGTCCATCACACCTTCCACTCATCCACAATAGATTTTTCTTTTAAAAGAAAGAAACTCTCCTGGAGCAAAGAGCAGAAAAATCTCCCCAGGACAACTAAATTAATTTTTTATATTCAAATTAATGTCTGCTAACAAGAAAATAATTTTGGTTTCATAGGCAGACTGAAAACAGAGTTTCAAAAAGGAAAACAGTGATTCCAATAAGTTCCTAATTGAGATGTCAAATGGAAACAGACATAAAACTATTATGGCACAACACAGCATAAAACAAAGCTGGGGATATTACAGTCTGCATACCAGTAAGATTTCTTGCAAGCTACAAATTCTCTCGGGGAACACAATACTAACAGTGGAAACTTTTCCAACAACAACAAAAATGCTACTAAAACTTCAAAGGGAATAGAATTGGTACATTTTATAGATTTTAGCCAAGTTGGCTAATGAACTGAAGATCTGGAAATGAAGTTACATGATTACAATTTTCCCACTTGTCAAATAAATTTCTGCAAAGCTAGTATTGTAACAATAACACAAAGGAATAGGTATTTCCGATGCTAATATAAAAAGGCAACAGGCTGAAATGAACTGCTGCAGGAACAAGCACAGGAACCCATACAGCAGAGTGATAAAACTGTATCCAAAAAGGGCACGTGAAGGAAAAAAAGTAAGATCCACCCTTTATTATAGAACACAAAACACATTAAAAATATGAGAACTGCAACTATCAAAGTTTACAGTCAATTTTCTTTTTTTTTTTTTTTTTTATTTTTTAACCTTTACCCTATTTTCTTTGCCCTTTACTATCCTGTCACCCTAACACAAAAAAATCTTATAACAACCAATCCTTATTGGTGATACACAAACTAAAAATTGGAAAGAAAACCAGAAATAATATCTCTTAAAAACCAGATCATAGCTTACTGCAGATACATTCTGACCTACTTAGGAAAAAATGTCACAAAGAGCAATTGAAAGTAAAGTCACTTCATCCAAATGTGCCTAATGAGCTCCTTTCCCTTGCTTTGAAAAACAGGTATGGTGTATTTATATTCAGACATTCTGGAAAAGTCCTTAAGTTACCTGCTTGCTTAGCTAAGGGAAACTGTTTTATCTCAGACCTCTGGGGACTGCTGTGTTATTTGCAAGACACTCAGAACTGCTCTGAAACCCACTTGCTCCACTCAATGGAACTCAATCTTGAAATGTAAGACTCAAGCTGTACAGTTATTCATTATACTGCACATCAACACATGAGAGCTGTTTAAGTTCTCATCATTTTACCTGTTGATTAAGAAAGTTGCCCATCTTTTTTTAAACTGAAGGCACTGTCTGCTGCTGTCTTCTAAGTAGCTGCAGTACCTTGCAGGAGAAAATAGGCACTATCCCACATTGTTGCTCAAAAACAAGTACTGTGGAAGTGTCCCCGAAGTGGCAAACTCTCTATAACAAATCAAGACTTCTCATATAGTATAAATTACCCCCAAATTTTAACATGTTTTACAAATACTTTATCAACATTGGCCTCAACCTTAGCATATATCCAAATCAAAAGCTGAACAAAAGACACTAAAAATATAAACCTGATTGTAGCTTACTCTTCAATGTTGTCTATTGTTAAAAGCATGAAAAAGCCCAAATCCCTCTAAAATTAATGACAAAATTTAAAACTTAAAATTTTAAAAATTAGTTTTGGAATCTATCCCTAGTCCGAACATGGAACCAATTACTGTCCACTATTGAAAAAGCAACCATTAAACAGAAAAAACCAAAAAACCACAAACAAACAAGCAAAATAAAAAGCAACACCTGAAACTGGAAAGCAACTGACTGCTAAAACCTAAAATGAATAGCTCTGAGCATTCTTTTTTCCAGCTGGTAGTTTTAAAAAGCTCACTACTTTGAAGCTCTCAGCTTTTTCTTGCAATGCTTTGCTAATATCAACACAGAAAGATTACAACTACAGGAGATTTAACCACAAGTGCCTCCTTCTCCTCTCTTCCTCTCCCACGTACACAGTTAATTCCTTCACAGTAAGAGGGTAAACTTTGACAGCCCACCACACCTGGACAGCATTCTCCTCTGCATGGAGCTTTGCTCTCACCCACTGCTGCTCTGTGCTTGCCATGGAGGAATCAAGTACTTCTATAGCAAAGCTAATTCTATTCATCTTTAACAAAGAGCAGGTAACAACCACACAATGGCCCAGGTGGCACTCGCTGTGAGGCACATGTTTATGGTATGTTAATGAGTGGCTGCCAACCAAGACCTAAGATTTCATTTTCTCACTAGAGGAAAAAAACAAAGATCTGCAAAAAGACATGCTGGCTTTCCAATTGAGATGATCTGTTCAAATCAAACAGAAACAGTGGATATTATAAAAGTTATCAACACCCCAAAGGTAATTTCTCCAATGCCAACTAAAGTTCAATAATTTAAACTATATAAAAGTACTTAATGTTAGTTCCTCTTCCTAAGCTTTTGGTCTTAAATCCTAAGGAGATATCAAATTAAACCCTTTTTCCTCTTTGCAGAATTGTGACCAACTTGTATAGCAAAGTATGCTACTGTCTGTAAAAGACCAAGTACCAACAATCACTTTGTTTCTACAAGAAGTGTGTTCAAAACCTTCTATCTGAGCATCTTTTCTGAGTATGGTCCTTTCTGGCACACAATCTTACAAAAACCCATAAACATAACAGAATGTGCCAGCTGTTTGCCAGATTCTGCTTTCCTGTGCTTTGCACTTCTGTGAACTGTGAGGATACAGCGAACCACATTTGAGAATCTCACATCACACCTTTTTATTCTGCAAGGTAAGGAACAACAGTTAGCAGATCAAAACAGAAGAAAGCAGACCAGAAGTATGTTTTCTTTGGCTGAACCAAAGTATCACTGCAACTAGGCAATTGTTGTAACTCATCCCATATTTTCTCATCTTGGAGAACAGAGATCCATGCTTTATAAATCAAATCTTTCTTAAAGTTCCTTCTAACTTCTGATAAAATGTTCTAGGCCTGATGCTGTCAGCACCTTTTGCTAAACTTTAGAATACTTGATAAGTTCACATTTTTGGAAGAAAAATTTAAGACAGTTTTATAGCTTTCAAGCCTCCAAAAATTTAAGCTATATAAAAAAATCCAAGCCAAAACACAGTAGAGCTACAACTAATTAGTTCTGAGATCAAATCTTAGTTTTGACTTGATCACCCCCACAACTTCACTCTAAGCAATGCAAAGAAAATCAGCAGCTGTTCCCCACTTGTCTTAGGGAAGCAATAGCCTGAAACACTTCGTTACAAATCTTCAGTTAAACAGTTCTGTTGCTAGGACATTTTGGAAATCAGGTACATTAAGTAAGTTTCATGCACTTATACTCATCACCACCACCAAAGCTTGGGTATTTCACTGGCTTTATACCTGTTATATCTTGTAAAACACAATCACGGCTTTTTATACCCATATATCCCTTCTCAGGAAATGAAGTTGCAAAAGATCATGTGATTCCACCCTTAACAGACAGAAAACAATCATATTTATTTATGGGAAATGTAGGTTTTCCACAGTTTTATGTGTGGAAAGACATAATTCTTCAATTAAAAAAATCCTCAAAAAAAAAAAGTCAAATATGGAGCTGTTCACAAACAGTTTTAAAAAAATGTGCCCATATGCAAATACGCAAAGCTATCAATAATGACCAATATAATGTTGTGAGAGAAAACGGAAGAATTTAAAGTATTAGGTACTTCTGCATTGCATTACTATCAAATTACTATCAATTACTATCACATAATTTTTTCGTTATAATGGAGCAAAAAAAAGACATAGTGCACTTACACTTAAATATCATTTCAAGCACACTTGAGGCATGCACATATCAGTGAAGATTTAACTACCAGCTCAGCTCTCTTTCAGAATTAAGTTTATTGTTAGCTCTGTAAGGGAAGAATGTATGCTTCCTGAATAGCAAAAAGTTCACACATCTAAAAATACAATCCAAGGCCTTAAGCAAATGTGTGTAAATATTCAAAATGTAGACGCTCACCCAGGTCCTTCTCCACATACGGCAAAGAAGACCTATCAAAACATTTTTGGCAGAACAATGGCAAATATTTGAAAAGCAACAGCAAAATTAAAATTAAAAAAAAAAATCAAAACAGCCAAACAAAAAAGCCACAAAACAAAATGACCCTCCAAAAACATACAAACAAAAATCACTCCCAAAAGAAACAAAAACAACTCACAAAAAAAATTTAAAAAGTAAAGAAAAAATCAACAAAACAAAACAACTCCTAACCCTAAACCCAAAGAACAACTGGTTTGGTTTTGGGTTTTCTTCCAAAATTTGAGCATTATTAGTAGATTGCAATATAAAAGTTGAAACCTAGAAATTATCAGATGAATCATCATGGAACCTGATTTTTGACTCACAGTACTAGACCAATGATTCCCTGCCAGGTACTAGAGATTTGGGTACAACTAAAGATCAAATGAATTTTTAACTACTACCCTGGTATTTTCCTAAAAAAATAATTTTTCTAAATTTTATTAGAAAAATTCTGTTTTTCTAAAATAAGAATGGTCTTTTTAATATGAACAAAATGAAGTTACAGCCTAAAATGTTAAGAGGGTGTTACAAAATACGTCAGCACGGTTTTAAAAATTCATAATTGCAGAAAGACATAAGATTTTGTCTTCCTTTCTCCCCAAACTGTGATTGCTGTAACTGGGGCTTTAAACAGTCAAACAACCCAGTTTGTTTTTTTTTTTTTTTCTTTTAGCTCTTAAATACAATTTATTACGCATTCCCTGTCTATAAGCTTCTGTGTGGTCAGTATTGAAAGGAATTTGCATAGCACCAAATTAGTAGACAAAGTTGCACATTTTTGCTATATGTTATTTCAACTCACATCTTCGGCACTGAGAAAGTCAGAATAACTGCTTTGCAGATTTTCAAACACCAAAATGTCTAACACAGTCCATCCAAGTAGGAATGTCAGCTCTGTGGAATGATTTGCTAGCTCTGGAGACTACAGTCCAACCCTTCTGGCTGCCAGATAAATCAGGCTCATTCCCAGCTGCAGACAGGTCCTTTTAGTAGTCCTAAGAGCCTACCCCTCCCAATTTTAAAGGGCTGTAAATAGTAAAAACACAGAAAACTTAACTTTTTCATACTGAAAAACACTGCAACACGAAAGAGATTTTTTAAACATATGATGGAACATCACACAACAAAAGGCCCATCCACTGTTATCAATTTTGAGACAACAGAATTAAGTTACTAATGACTATTTTTAAACGTGAAGACAAGCTGCCTTGAAAGGGAATGATGCACCAAAGTTACGAGCAAGTCATAACATTAATGAGACAGACAAAAATCAAATCTATGAGAAGCAATGAATGAGGAAGTAAGGCATACATTACAACATATAATGAATGAAATTGACTGGCCTAATTTGCATTAAAATTGATGTCTTGGATTGATATGGTAGAGCTCATTAGAAACTCAATAGTCAGAAGGAAAATTCATTTTCATTCAATTGCTATTTCAAGACTTTAGTTGATGCCACATTGTATTAATAAACTGCATCATACCTTAGCAAACTACAGCTGCAACACCCAAAGGTTAAGAGTACTTACAGCTTCATTCACATCCCTGATGTAAACTTGTGCTAAATGTCTATTCAGGGAGAAATTTCTACTAATGCTTGCCTCAGCCCAATTCTGAATCAACTTTGTGTTCTTTCCCACCTCTGAGGAGACACTCCAAGGACTAAACAAAGCAGAGACATGATCACCCTTAAGGAGTTCTGCCCAGGTTAAGACAGCAGTTAAGCATTTGGATGCGGTCTGTAACAAAATTTACACCTTAATTTATTACCCTGAGCAGTCTGCCTGGTAATTGAGCAGCCAAGGATGGCTCACAACACAGCTCAAGGAAAGCAATTTCTTTGAGCTGCTCGACTGAAGTCTCACCAGGTTCCACACCCACTGCATCTGCCGGGTCCCTGCAAGTGCCCTAGAGATTCATCTGGCTGGGCTTTGTAGTGCAGGCTGCAGTTTAAGTAGCAGCTCATATGCCAAAACAGTTGGACAGCCTTATGTATTTTTCAACTATGTTATTCTTTCAAATCCCACTGCATTAATATTTTAATAATACTATCAAAATCTTTCAGTAAATGATCACCACATGCACAAGAAATTCCCACAATAAATCCCAAGATGGAAAAGATGCAACACCCACAACATGCTGCCTCATTTCTTTGACTGTAATCACTGATTTCTAAACACAAAATACATCCAGATCTTTGAAACAGAAACCTTACATCAAAAACTGACAAGGTTTTTTATTCATTTTGTTTTTCTTTCATTTGGTTGGGTTTTTTTGTGGTTATACATAGATGTGTGTGCATATACAAATAAAAATATATATATAAAAAAGTATTTGCTATTCATGTCTCAAAGTATCCTCATAAAACTTCCCTGACAGGTGATGAACTTTACAATTACAGACACACACATATGTCTATAAATTCAGAAATTTAAGAGGACTCAGCTGCATCTGGACAAGTCTGCAAGGTCAGCATATGTCACAGGAACTCAAAGAATCTGTACTGTGGTTCACCCTCTAGGGTTTTACCGGGAAAGTAAAGTGAAAGCTTTAGATTACTGTTGTAACTACAGAGTAAACTACTCATAAATCAGAAAGAAGAATCAGAACTGCACTGAAAACTACCTGTTGATGCCATGTAGAACAGTTTCTTAGGCATTTTACTGATTTTTGTAACTTGATCCTAAAAAAGGCGAATATTAACACTACTTCCTTAATTTGGTGCAAGTAGAGCACTTACAAAAAGGAAAAGAAAGAAAGAGCTGTTTACACTCTCTCCCTAAGAAAAGTCTCAGTTGAGAACAGAGATGTATTTTTAAAATATCCCTCAAAATCTGGTATTCATCTTTTGGGTCTGTCATAGCAACAAGGATAAAAATCCTTGTCAAAAACCCTATCTGCTAAGAAGACACTACAAAAATATCTTTTCCTTAGAAACTTGAAGTTTGGGCCCTGTTCCATTTAAGTTCCTAATGCTCTTAATATCAGAAACCTGTCTGCTAGTTATCTTACATCATCCAAGTGTGTTAAAAAAGAACCTTGAAATTTACTACTTTTACATTAATATTAGCTTTTCTACATGTAAAAGTGGTATCTTGTAGCAGAGCTAAAGGAAAACAGGATTTAACCATTCCATTAAAACAAGTGCTCAGGTTAAAAATAACAATTATTTACTCACAAAAACACTGAGCAGACCTCATGCAGATGTATTTCGAAAGAATCAGTGTTCTCTAACTTCAGACACATTAGCAGCTACTGGTATTTACTGAGGCAGAAACTTTAGGCATTCTTTATGTGGGGTAAATAACACCTGAAGAAAAAACTGAAAATGTGCATCTTTGTGTGCACATCTGTGTGTAACCAATGTAAGAATGGCAAACATCTTTTAATAGGGAGCAAAAAAGCTATCAAACAAAATTTTCAGGGTAAGAGCAGTCCTTGATGAACTTTGAGCCTGCAGCTGCAACACCTTATTTACACAAAAAAAAAAAAAATACACATAACAAATAATTCTACTTTCCAATGCTGAATTTACTCACATAACAGGATGATATTTTAATGAAAACCTACAAAGATACTAACTAATCCTGTGCAGAGAAAATTATTTATTCAGTTGTGGAATGAAAAGTCTAAATGAACTTTTGTATCTAAAGTGGACTGACAACTAATCCTCAGCAGCCAGAAGCAGTTTCATGTCACTTCAAAACCACGTGCCAGCAGTATCTACCACTTCTTTGTAGTTGTATGCACTGAGGAGCACTTGGGGTTCACAGCTTTTAAAACTTCTAAAATGAAAATTATTTCCCTTCTTTTAATGCTGATCTGTGCAGCGGGAAATAAAAATACACAAAAGCAAACTAACTCCCTGTGCACTCATCTTGGATGTTGAGAGGGCTGATGTCAGTTGCTAAGACTGATAGTCTCTGACAGAAAAATCCTCCAAGTAGCTTTTGGGGAATAGCCATTTTTCATTTATGGATTCAAACTATAGAAACAAAAGAAGGTTTAAGACAAGTCAGCTAAATTCTCATTTTGCTGTGTTCCAAATTCTTCTATTAAAAATCCAATAATTTTTAAACAATTATTTTCAATTGACATATGTTGGTTTAATGACTTCAAGAGTGCTAATCTGCAGGTAAGTTTTCAGTAAAATGCAAAGGAAAAGATTTGTGTGTGCCTAGGTCTTATCACAAGCATTATTTTATAGAGAGTCATTTGGATGTGAAATTACTTACCCACTGCGATGCAGCAAGGGTAACTGAACCCCTAAGAAAAGATTAATTTCCCTGGGGTACGATTCAGTGTCATATCCTCGTTGGCAACAGTGACTTCCTCAGTGTGTGACTGTTACCAATTATTAGAGCCCTTGACACAGGTTTCAAATCTTACAGTAGGACTAGCAGATGTGTTCACAGGGGTGAACTTAGGGCCTTGCCTCCAGAGCAGCTGCCAGCAAGCCAAATGCAATGTCTCTTGCATGCCATGCACCAGCTCCTGCATTCCTGGGGGAACAGCAGTCCCCAGCTCCCCCGGACAAATGAGCAGCTGAAATGATCTGTCCACTTATCTCGACAGTCTGAAACAAGATGCCACTACAAAGCTGTATATTAAACTGTAACTGAGATACACTCTGGGATAGAAATCAGATCCAATAGCCATAGATAGTTTCTGAGAGAGGGTCCTGAAGTCACAAACTAAGCTTTACACTATTAATTCGTACTCAGCTATGTTGGGAAAGCTCCTGATGAGAAGGAAATGGAAATAGAAGTCTTTCATAATAGGTGGTTTTATGCCAAAAGATTGAAGCAAATGACCTCAAGAATACATGTACTAACTTGAGGCAATTTTTGATGATATTTAATGCATTACCATCTGCAAAGAATTCAATTTTCTCCTAATCCTGAATAGAATCTCTGTCAGCATTTAAGAATTCTGAGGAAAGAATGAGTTCTACATTAATTGTGTTTAGCAAATGATGATTAAATACAGTACATGTTGTTTTCTAATAGGAATGCTAGTTTAATGTTCCCTCTCTGCAGTTCTGGGAGTCAAAGAACAGTTTCTAGGCTGTTAATTTATATTAAGTGACATAAGAACCTAAGAACTGAGAGTCGTGAGGCACTGGCTGAGGATGCCCAGAGATTTGCATCATAAGCAACTGTTCCCTAGAAAGAACAGGAATCTGGCACACTGAACCTTGTAATCAAGACTGACAGCAATTGCCATGCCTGAAACCAGTTATAACTGCCCAGAAATTTCTAACAGTACTGAACTTAAAAGCATTTGCTAGAAGCACAGAGTACGCTCAGGCAAGGAACTTTTCCTATTTAAATGTAAACATGGATTTTTAAAAAGTTTAGGAATACAGAAATGGACATGGTGACAATCTCAAAACATTTGGAGCCATCATGCTACCCAAGCAAACTAGCACATTTTTATTATGCTCAAAAAAACACTTTCTCTTGTTTCATCTATCAAATCTATTCAACTGACTGAAACCACAAGGGCTGTATTTTCAGGAGGAAAATACATTCCTGCAATATGTTTCAAGCTTGTTATGGACTTCATCATTAGAAAACTTTATGGCCCAAAAGGCATAAAGGCAACTAACAACTCAATCAATTAACACAACATTACATCACAAAAACTACAGGGAACAAGTCACCTGGGAGTCTATTACCCTGCCACACCTGTCTGCTCCAGTTTAAAGAAAAAAAAAGTTCAAAGTTCTCATTTCTCTAGAAAGCAAGTTTGAGGGACATAGGATGGAATAAGGGAGAAGCAAGTCAGGAAAGGCCTGACCAGCCACATTTTATGATAGGTAAACTGTCTCAGCTGCTCAAGAGGCTGCCCAAGCAATACTCACATTAAACTCACACATGCTCAAGACCCCCGACAACTGGCACAGAGATTTGCCTTTGTTCAAATTCCCCTTTCCTGTCTCTCAACTTTTTCAAGACACTTCAAAGAAGATCAAAAAGCTTGAAAGAAATGCAGTTGTTTAGTCTACAGAAGAGAAGATAAATGGGAGACCTGGTCTTGTTCTTCAAAGACAAAGCAAGTTGGTACGAGAATGGGACTAAACTCTTCACCAGGTCTGATGCAGACATGAAAAAGAAAGCAAGATTTAAGTTTTGGAAAACTTTCAAGTAAGAGTAATAGACTGAACAGGCTGCCTTTGGAGGCTGTGGAATATCCATCACTGGAAGCTTTTAAAAACAGGCTAGGCAAACATCTGTCAGAAGTGATTAAGTTACAGTAGATGAGAAGATCTTTTGCTCCTCTTCTGCTAAGGTCCTTTTGTTACACTTGGTATTACAAACCCAATCACATTTCTGTCTTTTACATGCCTGTGTTTTATTTAACTTAAAAAACCATGCAATAAAAACCTACCCTTCTGTGATATTTCCACATATTCAAGTGTGTTTATTTGGGACAACATAATAGACATGAAAGATTTGTTAAGTGTGAAAGCAGGATAAAGAAACCACCTGTGAAGTAAAATAGAAATGTATTAAATTTACACTTACTCTGAATAAATTGACCTCTAACATCATAATGCAGACAGCACTGCATTTTTTTGTCCTCTAAGAGAAAAAATTGTTAAACTGATGACTTACCGATCTGCAGTCACTTCAAGATTTTCCTTAAAGATTTTTTTAAGCACTTTTCCCCAAGCACAGTGAAATATAAAATTCAATATTAGAAAATATTAATAGAAAAAAAGACAGAAGGCTGCTTTGAGAAGTATCCAAATCTTTTTTAAACTATATTAAAGGATGAGTAAGGACGGCTTCCATTGCACTGGAGGAAAAAAAAAACATTGGAGACCTTTTTCCTCCCCCTAATACTAATGTAACCATAGAATACTAATGTAACCATAGAAATGAAAAATAAACATTGATTTCCCCTCACCCCCAGCATGACAGGATATCGAACAGCAGAAATGTTTCTAGGTGAAGGTAAGATCTATACAGGTAACAGTTCAGGTGAACACATGGGTTTCTGGGATCTCTGCTGGACTGACATCATATAACTCATACCACTGCAAGAAGGAAGAGGTGCCGTTTGCTTTGCTCACATCTGATGTTCCTACCAGCTGCCCTCTGTGCTGACTCCTCACTTTTGTCTATGTTGGCTAGCATTTGACCTTCTCTAGGTTTTAGGTAACACTCCCTTGGAAGAGACAAACATGAATTAACACCTGTGACATAAAGTAATCAGATCATAATCAGGAAACCTTAAAAATATTATGGTCAATATCAGATTTGTCTTTCTGTGACCAATGTGTCTTTCACCTGACCAATTCTTCTAATGACAACTGTTTTACATAATTTTTATTATGTAGGTATTTCCCAAGTCTGTTCATGGGAACTTGTAAAGTATGTGGGATTTGTAGGCACACATGAACTCAATTCTTCTTTTCATTCTTGGTCTAGACAGGTCTGGAATAGCATTTATCTCCTATTTTGCATCTCAAGATGTGTTTTTTCTTGTCAATTCCAGAACCACCCTTCAGTCTGATATCAAGCTTTTTCAGAGTAACATGACATCCATAAAATTATTTATTCTACTTTAATGGGGAAAGGGCAGGGAAGCTGAGAAACAGATAGGATTAAGAAAAATCCATAGACTGTTTAGCCTCCTTCAATAAAAAGCCCCTAGGTTAACTAGTAAATTCATACTAAATTAGAGTTACAACCATATTAAGGCTATATCATCATAGCTTTCTGCATTAAACTTATTTTTCAGATTGTTTTCCCACCCAAATGTGCTTCATTATCAGAATCATCAAGTCTTCAAGGCTCTAGGCAACTCAAGTCCTATTATTCCAATCTGATGGACTATTTTAAGATTTGCACAAATTTTTTTTTAGTAAATATCCTTTTTCATTCAATACCATTTTCTTCACACAATCGACTGCTTTCGGTCTGGAGAATGAGAAATTGTTTCCTTCTCTCTTTACATTTAAAGGTGTAAAATAAATAAAGATACCTAGAGCAATGTATGGAAAATATGTATATAGTTACAACAGGAAAGAGACATTCTAGAGCACAAATTTGCTGAAACTAGTTTTAAGAATAATTTCTGCCTTCAACATCTTGGACCTTCAGGATTCAGTGGTGCTAAAACATCAAAGTAACTCACAAATATATTGCATAATGTTCTCATAAGTCAAAATTACTGCAACAGGAATATACTGTTAAGGAGTGACAGGGTGGAGAGGATGTATTATGATGAAGCTGTATTGATAAGCAATGACCCTTGAGGCTACCTATAAATATACAACACTGCCCCCCTGCAAAAATTAAGTCAAAAAAACCCCAAAGCTAAAACTCCCACTTTATCCCCATCTGTCAAAGTTCTTTCCGTTAGTCATTTCTAAGGAAGGCCTTATACCTTTTAGTAACATCCAGTATTAAAAAATCACGTTTCAGACTTTGGTTTTGCTTAATTTTATAGAATTTGGGCTTCCTTTCCAACACGGTGTAATAAAATTTAAACATAACTGGAGGATAATGTAACAAGTGAATGGTAAGGACATACCAAACCAGGAGGTTGTATTTAATCCCTACTGCCTCATCTTCCTGCAGATTTCATCTAAGTATCCTGAATCCCAGAACTATTTGTGAAAAGCAATGACTTTGCTTAAAAGAAAATAAAAATCTCTGAGTTAAAGAGAAAGAGCAAGAAATGCAAGTATTACTCAGTTTGTAGTAGTATTACTTTATTTTGCCAGCTGCTAAACCCAGCTCAAAACCACATATTGATGAGCGCCAGGTACATATAGAATGTACTAATATAGATTGATTTAATACTGATAGATACCCAACAGATACGGCGCTTCAGGAGTGGTGCCACATGCTGGGCGGCTGTGCCGGCAGCACAGCCATAAGCTCATCCCTGTCGATCCGATGCACACATCGCTGCACAGAACACGTGCCGTATGCTAAACCTTGTAGCTCTGCTAGGATGGACCAGATACCGGGTTATACCCGGATCTTCACTCAAGGCGAAAGTATAACGACTGTTATACTATTAACCAAAAGTGAGGCAGCATCTGCGTTTCCTTTAGTAATAGCAAACGTCAGTGGATACTCCGTGCATGCACTTTCCAGGCTAATACAGCATCTCCTCGCACAGCCCCCCAGCCTCCACCGCTTGCAAACGCTCATTCCAGCGACAGCACTGAATAAAGGACCACAGCCGCTTTGAGATGAACGCTTCACGTGCGGCCGCGTCCTCCACGCAAAGCGCGGGATCTGCATTCGCAACGCCGCCCTACAGCCCTGCAGGTCTGGGACAGCCAGAGGGCACCTCGAGCCCCGGCATCAAATCCCCGGCACGAATCGAACCACCACCGTAACGCCGCTTCCTGCGGCTCGCCGCTCCGATCCTGCCCCTCCGCCGCGGGGTACTGCCCCACAAGGGCGGCCTCCCTACGACCACCGCCACGGGGCACCCGCGCTGCGCCGCCGGCTCGCGGCAAATTAGCAGCGGCAAATTAGCGGGGCCCCGCCTGGCTCCCACCCGCCGCAGGGAGCTCGGCCCGGCCCGGCCCGCGGGGCAGCCCCAGGGCACCCGTAGCGCCGTTTCCCAGAGGCTGCCGAGGGAGCACCGAGGCGAGGCCAGCGGGGCGCGGAGACGGGCGCCGAGCCCGCGGCCGCGCCGGGACACTCACATGAACCGAGAGCCGCCGCCGCTGCCCGCCCGGGGAAGAAGGACCCGCTCCCGGGGCTGCTCCAGCGAGCGCCTGACGTTTGCAAGCGGGCGCTCGGGAGAGCCTCGCTCCCCCCGACAAGCGCAGGGCTTGGGCGCCCAACGCGTCTTTCCCGGAGCACTGTCAGAGCACGCACAGACACGGGGAGAAGGGTGTTAAACTCTCTCTCCCTCTCTCTCTCTCTTTTTTTTTTTTATGTTGGGTTTTTTATTTTATTTTCAAGAACTCGAAAAAAAAAAAAAATAAGAAGCTCAGGCACTGTGCAGGTCGCCCCTATGGCCCTACAGCGAGCGGCTGGCGGGGAGGAGTGACATCACCGGGGGCGGGCGGGGTGGGGCCGGGGCGGCGGCGCTGGCGCAGGTACCACCGGAGCCTTTGCCTTTCCTCTCTCCCGCCCCTCTATCCTTATCCTTATCCTCATCCCCACCCCCTTCCCCTATCCGTGTCCTATTCCCCATCCCCATGCTCCTTTCCGCATCCCCATTTCCCCTTCCCCATCCCCATTTCCTCTTCCCCGTCCCCTTACTCCTTCCCCCTGCCCATTCCCAGCCCGTCCTCCCATCCCCTCCCTTTCCCCAGGGGGTCTCTGGCCAGTGAGTCTGTAGCAGCACAGGGGTGATCAGGGCTCCCAGCATGTCTTGTGAGTCCTTTAGAGAAGCGGGTAAAAGTGATTTCTCTGGTGGCAGGTTTAGTTCCTGAACAGACGTGTGTGTCGGATAAATCAAATGGTGACAAACCCCATTTTAAGTCTTCATTAGGACACTGATGTAGCAGAATTCAACTTTTCTTCAATACCTATCCTGCATTTTAATAAACTTTGTGAAATCACTCAGTTTCAGGGTTTTTTGTGAAGTAGCAACTCTAGTTAGAATCGTGTATTCTATTTCAGTTATTTTATCAAATTAATAATTACTGTAGTTGTAGCAGGAATATTTCAAGACTTAAGAGCAAAGTTATTTTGTGGAAGAATTTTTTCCTATGAAATGGCCCACTTTGTTTAACATACCATGATTTAATGGAGAAGTGTTAAGTATAGTATGTTTCGATTACCTGCTCTCCTGAAATTGCTCTCAATTGCTTTAAAAATAATTTAATAGCAGTATAATTATCTTTTAATTCAGAAAAGCTGCCTTCGTAAGGTAAGGAATATTTACACCTGAGTACTCAGGAGGCATTTAAGTAAGTAGGCATTTCAAGTTCCTAATGGGGCTACTTGCCATTATTTCTGGATGTGGATGCTTTGGAAATTTATAGATGCATTTCACTGGAGGGGCTCATTCAGGTTGATCTCTTTGTATGTGCAATATTTCCTTCTGAGAATCAGATTTATTATGTTTTTACTTTTCCCTAAGGGCAAAGTTCTTAGTGTCCCTTAACTTAGTCACCTTAACACTGCTGCAGTGAAGAAGTTGGAAATTATGGTTCTAGAAAAGGCTGACTTCTGAAGTAAAAAAAATCCTTTCTCTGAGAGCAGTAGATATTTGGAGGAGCAAATAAATTGCTCAATAGGTGGAGTTCCACTTTGTATTTTATTTCTTGTTTTTGGACATCAAAAAGCTACCTACTGCGAGATTTTCACAATAGTGCTAATCTGAATATTGAACAGGAATTTCTAAAGGTCTTTAAAGGTGTTTTTTTTTTTTTTTTTCTGATTTTGCTGAGAATGTTGTGAGTGTTTTTGTGTACTATAAAAGTTTATAAGGGGCATTCGGATGAAGGTAGGGAGCTGAGGAAAGCTGTTCAGAGGTGGGATGCAACAAATCCACTCCTGGACTTCTAATCTTTATGCTAGGCATGTATCACATATGTGACAGACTGTCTCTTATATATGGAATAAATGGTGCTTTGGAAACAGTGACTCAGTAATTTTAGATTACACTAATAAGAAAAGTTTTCACTTCCTCTTCCACCCTTACTGGTTTGGATTATTAGAATTGAATTTCCAGAATTCAACCCGAAAATTGAATTTCCATTAACTGGTTCTGGTGTCAGTTTAAAATAACAAACCTTTCTTCTTCTCTTCCTGTTTTTATTTCAAAGTTATGGGGAAGTTCTGAAGGATAAAATTAATTCCTTCAAATCATAAAATTAATGCAGTATGTGTCTATTCTATGTAGTAAACATGAGTTTGAGGTGTAGAATTGTGTGCATTGAAGAAAGGACAATGTGTTGCACTCTCATTGTTTATAGTGTTTATAGTTCTGCCAGACTTTAATGTGGAGTGAAAAAAAGATAACAAAAAATAAACCTCCTCAATTTAAAAAAGTCAGAGAAGAGCTTTTTTTCAGATGAAGTTTTAAAATATCTATATTTTTCTATATCATTCTTTTTGAATTTTGAAATGTCACTAAGTCACTAGAGAAGTGTTGAGACTGAAAAATGTTTGTTAAAAAAACCCGTTTCATTTTACCTGTAATACGTGTCCCTTTGTAAAGGTGGTGGAAGGCTTAAGTTTGGGGTTGTTTTATTTTTCAACTCAGTCTCTGGAATTTATGTAAACTGAGAATTAAGGAGCAATCAGAGTTTGACTGTGAGGGTAGCAATTGACAGAACTGGCTGCTGATGTCAGAGAAAACCTTTTTCATTGCTTTCATAGATTCCCTGTAATTAACTCTGTGGTAAGAGAACATGTTTTATTGTATACATGTTAAAATTCTTTATTGATTCCTTTAGGTGGGTGACAGGAAGGGTTGCTTGCTTATCTCATGTCTTGCTTTTTGCCCATCTGGTTTCCAACCAAAGGGGGCGAGTGATAAGTGTGCAGTTGCCTACTTGAACAAATTCCAGATGCTGTAATTCCTCCTTGTAAGCCAAGTGATCTGGAAAGCAAGGAAAGTTTAATCACTTAAAATGGTTACTGAATTGATGGGATTTAACATTTCTTTTTATTAAAATTCCTTTCTAAGTGTCAGCTGAATGCAGGTACAGTGTGTTAGAGAAGTACTATCTAACAGTATTTTTCTACAGTAAAAATGAGAACATTTTATCTCAGTAAACATATTGTACACTACATATTTACCTTTTTCGAGACATGATGCATCTTGCTGCTAGGCATAATCTTACTCGCCCTCCCCTCCGCTCTAATCTTAATAACTTGGTTTTCTTCTATTTTAGAGCAAGCATTAGAGGATCATTGTACCAAGCAAGATTATAATTTAATCTGTAAACTAAGCTATTTTTTTTCTAAGTGTTTAATATATATTTTCTTTCTGATGTTGAATAATTTATTTGGCAGATGTTTTTATAGGAATGGAGGTTCTTATTATAAATGCACACTTACGGGTTTCCAATTGGAACCTGCTGCATGCCAGTAAATCTTTGTGCTTGCACTCTGTCCAATTGATGGCTTTCCAGTGGAAAATTCTAACTGTAATGTGCATTGTTGACATCCTAAAATAAATCATCTGCAAAAAAGTATGAAATAGTCATGAGATATGAAAGTATTATATCTTTATAGATAAGACTTTTAATACAAATACTAATATAAATATTCCCGTGGTCAAACCTGTTTCGGATTTTTCTTCATTTTTTAAGTTTGCTTCCTTAACACTATACATTCATATTCCACATTATTTATTTTTTTATTAGAATGTAAAAGTACTTATCTCATGTCTGTGTTTCTTCAGGGAAAAAAAAAAAAAAAAACACAAATGAGATCAATCTTTCATGTTTGCTTTACAATCCTAAGTCAGACTATATTAGTTAAAACAGAAGGTATCTTTCATAATATCCATTTGTATAGACCTAGTAAATATGTTTAGTATATAAGGATCTTTATGCAACCTGTATGGAGTTGCTGTCAGTTGGGATTCACAAATAAATTCAGTATTTTTTTACTGGGAATTCTGTGCTTTGAACAAGATTGTTCCCTTAGAATAAGAATAATTTTGAGACCAAATTGTTAAGTCTTCTGTTTCTCCCGTGTGACTTCCTGAAGGGAAAAAAAAAATCTTAATTGCATTATTTTGTAAACAACTAGTAATCTGAGTCTGTATCTTTTGCTGATAATTTTTTACTCTGTATTCTCTATTGAAGGAACACGAATTGCTCTGAAGGGCTTAAGATTGTGTGAAAAAGATGTTTCCTTTAAAAGACACTGTGATGGGTGCCTCCACCTTCTTTGCCTCAGCTCTGCCACATGATGTCTGTGGAAGTAATGGCCTCCCTCTAACACCTAACTCCATAAAAATTCTGGGGAGATTTCAAATCCTTAAAACAATCACCCATCCCAGACTTTGCCAGTACGTTGACATTACCAGAGGTAAACATGGTGAGTATCTGTTTAATAAGCAAGTTTTTTGTATGATTACGGTTTTGGGTTTGGGTTTTCTTTGGTGACAATATATTTTAAGGTGACTGAGCAGAATACTGCCTTCAAAGCACCTGCAAGTGGTCAGTTTTCAGTCTCAAAATTCCTGAATACCTTTGCTATGACCAGCGGCGTTGGCTCTTTTCCTTCCCTGTAGACTCAAAGCGAAGATTAGTTGTCTGTCCTGTCTTGTCATGTTACACTAACAAATAAAAGCTTAGAACTTCCTTCTTTTTATACTTCACTGAAATTCCTGAACTCAATTGCTCTGCCATGTCTGTGTGTAGAATATGGAAATACATGTATTTTTGATGGTGAACTCCTACCCATGTTCTAATCTTGTGAACATTTTCATGTGATAGCTAGGTTTCTTGTACTTAGCAGCTGGTGTCATTATCTCATGTCTTGGCTGTAAGCTTCCTGTATTATTATATTTTGATTTCTTCAAGATTTCTCCCACTAGTGGTTACTTTATTCTAGTACAGTTTTGAAAGTTTTTTTTCAGTACCTGTTATTTTTAGCTCAAATAAATCTTAGGTTCTTTCTTTCTGCTCTAGATATTCTGTTGCAAGCTCAGCAGGACTACAGCAGTTAATTTCCACAAAAAGGCTGCAACACCTGTGACAATTTAAGTCATTGCCACCTTTAACTTTTAAATCAACACTGTTCTCATACAAAAGTGCATTGTATGTATTTGATTAGCTACAGGGTCTCATAAAGTAGTGCAAGTAATTTTTTTCCCTTTTAGAATGCAGTATGATGGAATGTTTCAGATTTTTATGAAATTAGGATCTTGCCAACTCCAGATACTGAAGTATTCTGTAGGTCAGGGAGTTCTTTATGTGTTTTCCTTTGCCCTCAAACATGTTAAGTTTTCACTTACGCAGTCAGGAGGTCTAGAAATTTTAATAGTTTTCATTTGTATTTACTAATACTGCTTGAAAAAATACCTGCGATTTTCTTCCAATATTGTTTGTGATGAAAGATTGGGAAGTATTAACTAACATAACATTTAATATATAAAAAATAAATAGTAAAACATGGCCTTTTTGATTACAAAGAGTAAATGACATGAAGATTTATGTGTGTGTACAAAAATGAAGGAAAAAATTCCTTCTTATAATTGAAGTAACTTGAAGGATAGTAAATAAAATGTCTAACCATGAAGTCAGGAGAATGTACTGTTTTAACAGTGGTTAGAATGCCTGCTAATAATTTTGATTATAATATGGGAAATTTGGTAGTATATTGTATCATTTTGATACTGGCAGAACTTTCCATGTGTCAGTTCTATGCCTAATGATTTAATGTTTGTGCAAATGTCAGTTTCTACTCTTTCACAGAAATGTGAGAGCAGACTAGGAAAACAGTGCAAATATAAATTAGATGTATAAATTCCCCCACAGAAGGTTTTCAAAGGGGGAATATAAAAATAAAAGAAAAACATTCAGATTGGGTTTTTTTGCAAAATTAAACTTTTTAAAGATCTGTGCTAGCATTGTAGATGGCAATCTCAAAATTTTTTCTTCCAAAGCAAGCTTAAATGCAAAGCTGCTTTGGGAGTTTCCTCACATGCCCCTGTAGCATCTTACACCTTTGTCTTTTCGTATTGTGTGGTTGTTGTCTTCAGTGCAACAATAGTTTTGGTTTTCCTTCCATATTCAGGGGCAGCCCATCCATTTCCAGAGCATCCCTACAGCTCCATGTTGGGCAAGAGGTGCTAGAGCTGGCAATGTGCTCATTGGCCTGTCAGGACTGAAGCTCCTGTGCTTATGCTGAGTCCCTTTTCTCAAAGCTGGGCTTCCTTTGTCTCTCTTCATCAACCCAGCCACGTATTTCTGCAAATTTATATATACTTATCTTTAAGACCTCTGTTCTTCAGTTGAATCTGACTGACATTGGCTGAGGGCTTTGGTATTTTTTAGGAGATTACTGGATGCTTGGATGGTTGGATCGACAGTGCTTTGCATGAGGAAACTGGGAAGATAATTTTCTGTGTTTCATAAATAAAAAATAGTGGTGTTATCCATAAGCTGTACATCTTGTAACATTTAATTATGTGGAATTTTCTGTACAATGTAGGTCCAAATCCTTCAACATCTGCCAAATAGGTAGAAGAAGTCTCTACTCTCAGAGTTTCGTTTGGATTCCAGTCCTCTTATCCTATTTTTTTTTTTTTTTTCTGAATTAGAGAGACTGGTTGTGGCAGCTGAACACTGTGAGAAGAGTCTGGAAGATTTGCTACGAGAAAGAAAGCCTGTCAGGTGAGGTGTCAAGCTAACGCAAATCCACTCATCATTATTTCACATATCATCATGGCAAAATCCTGGACAATCTTTTAACTTTACTGGTTTATCTAAATTTTATTCTGTTAAACTCTCTTAACCTAAAGACATTGTTTAGCAGATAAAAACATGCACCCAAAGAGGGATTACTCATTTCTGTGAAATTTTGCTATGGGGAACCTGCTTACAATTGAAAGAAATACTTTGTAACTCAGAAAATACTGTAGTTTTGGGGTTTCCTCTTAAAAATAAAACCAGACCTATGACAGGATATGGAACTTTCTAAGAATTAATGTGAAGGTTAAGAATGCTAGGTGATGAAATACAGCTTTCACTAGAACAGCTGGAATTTGGTGTGTGTTTTTTATTTGTAGAAATCTATTAATTTATCATCTAGAAAGTGGACAAGATGTCAGATAATATGCGCTGTGTTTGTGTTAGCATTTTGTAGGCTTGAACTTGTATGACAGTGTGTGTTGCAGAGGGCTGTAGCTGGAGGAATGTTAGGGAAATACAGCTTCCATTTTTTCTTAAGATAAAGAGGTATTAGGTGTAAAGGGTTTTTCATGTGTGATATATAGTTCTTCACAAAGTTTTGCATCAGGTTCCTATTGTGCAAAGTTCCAGAAACGGTTAAAGCATCAGAAGCTCTTTTCAGTCCTTTTTAATTCGGTTCTCACACTGTTCTTTGAGCATGTGTGTCTTGGTGTCAGATGAGAAGCAGCCCAGACTGCCTGCTTCCTTCTAGACTGTTTTGGAGAAAGCTTCCATGTAGCTATTTTAATTTGCTTTGAATTGCATGATGCAGTATACTTACACAGATTCTCTGACAAAACTTCCTCACATAGCAGGTGTGGTCTATATGCACATCCATTATGCCCTTTTATACTAGCATGGCTTTTGTGGCCTCCAGAAGGGTTTTTTAGATCAGTTGGTAAGGTATACAACTTCGGGTTTTGGCCTGCTGAAAGAAGTTACTTCCTTAGTTTGTGGTGTTACCTCAACTCTTGGGCTGTGGCTCTGTTAAAAGTAGTAGCACAAAGACTGGCTTTATTTTTTTCCTCTTGTCTTGAGAGAGTTTTTGCTGTAGTAAATTTTTCTACTCTTAGATCTTTCTTTTAATGAGCCAGTTGGGATTTCTTCTGGATGTTGTAACATTTGAGGATAAGGGCTACAATACAGCCTGTATGTATATCCACAGTTTTTAGAGACATAAAAGTTTCATCTACTGTGAATTACAGTTTTTGCAGTAGTAGGATAAATTCTGTAAAGGATAAAGTAAAGGATAAATTATGTTCACTTCAAATGATGTTTCTTGCAAGACTGACATTTTCCTTTTTCTATTCCTATGGAGACCTAGAAACTTCCAGAAATAAGTTGGGAGGATCAATTGCCACTTATTGGTTATGTGATCTGTCTATATCAATTACCTTTGGAGGGAATATTTGGCTATTTTATGAATTCTCATTACACTGGTCAGTGATAGCATAGCTGGCTACACATCCGGAGCTGACCCTTGTGCTATTGCAATTAATTCTTTAAACTGTTTATGGAATGTGAGAAACTGCTCTTCTGGTTTCTAGATTAATTTTCCTTATGCTTGCCAGTAACCTAAGTCCTTTGCACCTGTATTACAAGCTGATGTAAAGTCAGCAGGAAATCTTCTATTATGTCAGTGCTGAAATTCAAGACATTACATTATGGACGGTCTATCGTTCTATACATTTTGGAAAACAGGCCATACAGCTGTTTGGTAGTTGTTTGCAGTTAATCTTTGCTGAAGTCATGCATCAGGTGTAGCATACATTCCTTAATATATGAATTATATTTAAAAAAAATAGATGTAGCAATGTTCTTTCTTCAATTATCTTCAAACTTTCCCCAGGATTTCTAGTTCTAATAGATCAGTTGCATGTAAGGGCCAAGTACTGGAAATTAGAGCTTCAAGTGTTTACTGCTGTGTTCTGTCACAGTGCAGAAAGTCATTTTACTGAGCATATCGTCAAATGTTTGCTAGAAATTGGAGTTGTGACATATTCAAGAATTCATTCATTCATTACCTAACTATACTGTGTCAGCAGTCCCCAGGAATTGCAGAGATTGTTTGTCATTGTCCTCAAAGTTAACATGTTCAACTTCATTTTCAAAGTTAATGCATTAATGCAAGTAAGTGTTTGGTAATTTATGGCGAGATTATTTTCTGCTTTGAGTGTTGCATATTTGGGATCCTGGAATGAGGTATAAGAACTCAGGTAAATTTTCCCTTCTGCTATAAAAAAATCTTATCAGGTAAATTTAAAGAACTCTCAAAGGGAGGAAATGAGTGTCAGCTTTTCACAATTCTTACCACAGGTAAGCAGGTACTGAAAAGGAATTTACTACAGCTCTCTAGTGTTTTGGTTTTTTTTTTTTTTCAGCAGATAGCCATGTGGACATAGTAACTGCAGTTAATGCTTCTAAAAGTGACATTAATCTCAGTTTTCTTTACTGTGCTTCCATTGGGCATCACTGTAACAGCAGGGGAGCTCTTTTGGAGTTGTGTGCCACAGGAAATTCAGGCTGCAATCATGGATTAGAGGGTATGATAAGAGTAGGATAAGAATTTTAGGTATTGATATCCCATTTTTCACCAGACTACTGTCCACTGTCTTCCCTGAGAGAGACTGTAGTCCAGGTCATTGTTTCCTGTTTGCATATTCTCAGTTTAGTATCCTCATTGTTGTTGTGCTCACTGAAAGGATGCACTTAATTTCAGTTTATAACAGTCACACTAGTGCAAAATCAGCTCTCTAAAGTATGTTCAGGAGTCAGTTAAGTGTTTTAAAGGCTGGAAATTTATGTACAGTCACACAAAAATAGTAAATACCTGATTTAAGCTCACAATGGTTTATTGCTGTTCAGAGATTTGAAAATGTCTCAGTCTAGCTGGTTTCCTCTGTCTTCCTGTGCATACAAGGATTTTTTTCTTGCGAATGAATTGAAAATAAGTCACAAAAAATTATAGTGGGTAGATGTTTTATACTTTAACAGTCTCACTCAAGTGGCAGTCAAAATTTTAGTTTTTCCAAGTTACTAGTTGTCACTGTTGCTACCAGAGACCAGAATGTAGGATGTACATTTATCTTTAAGGTTCTCCATCTTTTAAACACATTTCCAACTACTCCTTTGAGATACCTTTTCCAGACAGTGTTAAAGGAGTTATTTTCTCTGCTCCTGTGCTGTTATAAAAGGAGTTGTGAGTGCTTCCTTTTCTGTCATGCTTCAAGTGTGTCTCTTCTTTGAAGAAGTTGGTCTGCACTTGTATTCCTAACAATAAAAATGCCAGAAAATACTGACATTCAGCAGACTTTTGGCACCTACAGTACAGTTTCTGGGTTGGTCTTCAATTTGTGGCTTGGACAGTCTAAGTCCATTCCTTTCTTCAATAAAATATAGTTGTCATATGTTTTGAAAGTCATGGTATTGAAAAATTACTAGTGAACCATCAGATACAAGGTATAGTTTGTTATACATGGAACATTTGATGGGAAGCAGACTGTGTCTGCAGCTGTTTACTAGTTTGGAGAAAACATGATCTGATGGATTCGGATGAGTACATTTTATTTGGCTACGTTAACGAGTTGTCTGTTCGCTGATTGGACTAGAGTTCTTCATGCCATCATTGCTGTTAGTGTGCTTTTGGCAAACTTGAAGTGAGACTGTGGTACAGAAGTTATTAAGTGAGGAGTAAAACAATTTCTGAGTAGCCAGGCGTTCTTCAAAAATGTTTGTAAAACAGGTGCAAGTCATCAAAAGGCCGAAGGTTTTACATGATTTGACTTGAAGAGCTGCATATGAGCAGAGCTTCATGGGCTGAGTGCATTCTGCTTTGAATCAAATCTGTGTTGGAATTTCACATGAGAAATCCATATATCACAATAAGGCTGAATTTGGCAAAGATAAATTATGTAATAGTAAAATGAAGTAGCATTAATAAACAAACTTAAAGGGTTTTTTTTTCTTAAGCATATGTGAAGTTCTGTAGTTTGGACATTTAGTGTCTATAGACTTTTTCTTTACGTTCCTGATAATGCTTTGCTTGCAAAGGTATGATGAAAGATTATCTGTTAGTCTGGAATTGTTTATATATTATCTAATTATGCTTTTCTTCATATAGAAGCACTGGTTTATTTCTGTAAGTAATTTTTAGCCTGACTCAAGTCTTCCTGTAGCATTCCTTTTAGCATAGGTTGTCTCCTGTGATTGCCTTTACTCTTACAAGAAAACAATTGTTTGGAATGGAAAAGGGGTGCAGCTTGCATGAGTGTTAGAGGTGAACGTTGTTGCTCGAGATGTTTGAGTGATCTTTTTAAGTATGGAACCAATTTTTTTGCTTGCATAGTTGGCTGCACTGTTTGATGGCAGCACAAGGGCATTTCAGTATGTTTCCTCCTTATATGTGAAATATAACAGTGAGTGCATGCTTGTTTCTTATCTTGTCTTCCGGAGGGGGGAAAAAAAGTGAAGAATCCTGCTCTTTGAGATTGATAGTGTCTGCCTCTTGCTATTAAAATGTGGATATGATAGCTGTATGTAATTGTCCTGATTTCAACTAGGCTAGAGTTAATTTCCTTTCAATAGCTGTTCCAGTACATGTTTTGGATTTGGAATGAGAGCGGTGTTGGTAACACTGATGTTTTGGGTTTTTTGCTAAGTCATGTTTATCCTGAGTCAAGGACATTTTTCCTTGGCTCGTGTTCTGCCAGTGAGGAGGTACACAAAAGACACTGGGAGGGAGCGGAGCTGGGAGGTGACCCAGACTGACCAGTGGGATGTTCCACACCACGTCATGGCCAGCATCAGCTGGGGGAGTTACCTGGAAGGGCAGCCAGGGTCCAGGAGGGGGGCCTGGCATTGGTCAGTGCCTGGTGAGCAATTGCACTGTGCATCACTGGGTTTTCCATTTTATTACCAATATTATTATCATTTACCATTATTACTGTATTTTACTTTATTGTCAGTTATGCCACTAATCTTATCTCAACCTACAAGTTTTACTTTGATTCTTCTTCCCAATCCACTGAGTTGGGGGGGAGAGAGGGAGGCTGAGTGAGTGGCTGCATGGTGCTTAATTTCCAGCTGGGCTTAGACCATGACAATATAAAGTCTGTGGATGGAGAAAAAGTATATGATTATTTCAACCTTTTGTTCAACTGTGCTTTTTCTGTAGTTCTTTGTAGACACTTCATACAGATTTCCATGCTAAAAGCAGTATTAAAGATCTTAAACAGAAGATGAGTTATGCTGAGTTAATTGAGAGCAAAAGTACTGGAGGGTTTTGAGTCTACAGTTTCTAGTGAAAGAGAATGTTGAATTTCAAACAGACAAAACACCATCCTCAGCAGGAGGGTGGCTTCATCCTGCAAAAATATTTCTGCGAGGAATTGTGTAAGAGTCATGTTAAAATTCCATTCTGCATTAATAAGCAAATTGGTACTAATGAGCTAATGTCTGAAAACCCAAATGTCAAAGTTGTACTGTGCAAATCTTAGGGGATTTAAAGCACATTATTAATCCTAATGTTGATTTATGATAGTTGTCTTTAGCATAAAAATTGCTGTAGACTGTGAGAACAAGATGTGGTTAGTATATGGTTATTCTAACAAAATGCAGTGTTTGACACTTCATCCTGCTTCTAGAAAGAAAAAAAAAAAGGAAGAGTGAGCACTTGTTAGACTTACTTTATAGTGCATCCTTCTGCAAAGGGACTTTATTTTCTTAAGTGCAAGTACTTGCTTTTGGACTACTGAGCAATGTCTTCAAGGGAGCATTTGTCATGGATTAAGGATCAGACAGCTGGTTTATTTAGATGCATTGATATGCTTGCAAACATCTCTAATGTCCCTGTGGTTTGAGATTTGTTTCTTCTCTGCATATGGATATTCTCTTCTTGGGTGGGTAACTAAATAGGTACCAGGGTCTTGGATATTGTTGTGATGGGAGTGGAAGGCTGGGAGATCAGGCTAGTTTTAATGTTTCATTCATTGATTAGCAGTACACATCTTACTAAAGGTTGGCTCGTGCATATTGTTACTCATCACTCTGTAGACAGAACTGATACTTACTGTAAATTAGCTGTGAGTATCCAGTACCACGGGACTGGTGCTGTGCAGTCAACAGTGGCAGCTGTGGCCCTTGGTTCTTAAAAGTCTAGGTGGTGAAGCTTGAGAGCTCTTCAAGCAAAGCATGAACTGGCCTTTCTTCTACTATTATCTAATGCCTGACATTTTTATGTAATCAGCACTATCCAGCCTCTGCAAAGTATGATTTCTTGTACTTCCAGTAGTGCTTATTTTATGTTTTGCCAGTTATCCTTCCTATGCATTTGGGAGTATGTCCTGCATATTTAGAGTTGGTTCTGCTTTTCTTGCCCTTTAGTCTCACAAATTTTGGTGTGTGGTTTTCTCCTCCATGCAGCTGCAGCCCTCTCTATTTCCCTCTTTGGTGATCACATTTCTCTTATTGCTTTGAAGAAAATTTAGTATTAATTGTATGGTGATTGATAAATTCCTAATTTATAGTCACAGGCATCTGCTTTGTCTACACGTAAGTTTATGGTTAGCTCTCCAGATAGGTGTTTCCTGCCTGTTGTGATGATGTGCACTGGTTTATAGATCAAAGTGATGTACTTCCTAGCAGTTTTTGCAAGATCAGTTCTTAGCTGTGAAATTCCTAGCAGCGCCACTGCTTATTGGCCTAGTTGTCAAGTCCCTTTGATCATTTGAATTTGCAGGCTGGTCTTCTTGAAACTTCCCATTCTGTTTCACTTTTTAGCAATGTCTATACCATTTGTAGAGGGATCCAGATTTTTTGAGCTAAACACTAAAACATACTTAGCTAGGCTTTTGACCTTAGATATTTAGATTTTTTTTTAAATATGTTATGGCCAAGTTATTTGTTAAAGTAACACTGTTGCAACATGTAATTCACATAGAGTGCCTGGCTTTAGAAGTACAGTGCTGCAAGATTTGTTCATAGCTTTAAAAGTTTTGTTGAAAAATTTTGAAATGGGGGAGAAGGGGTTTTAATTAGGAAAGTGGCTTGTTAATAATGCTTAATCTCTCATAGAGATGCCAACAGAAATTAATTTTAAAAAAATCAATCCTGTCTGACTGCAAGGAGAGAATTATTTATTGATAGCTAGTTATGATTTCTAGAGCTGTCAGTTCTGTTTATACTGCCACACAGCTGCAACAACATTAATTGCATCAATAATTACCCTTCATTTTCAGCTTTTCTTTTAAAATTTTTAATTGATCAGGTTTTTCTGATCCACCTAGGGCACCACAGTAAAAATGAGGGAATCTGTCTCCTTCCCATCCATCATACATGAGGTTAGGGATCCATCACTTCTCTTGCAGTATGGAGGAGAAAGTCGGCATAGCTGATGTTAAGTAAAACTCTATTCTCATGCCATAGATATAGGTCTTCCTTAAAAATAAAGTAAAATATGCAGTTGTACATTATAACCTCAAATGGGAGAAAGCACTCCTATGATCTTAAAATGTCAGATCAATACCTTGCCTTCAGTTGCAGCAGGGAAAATTGATATAGTATCAATCAATGTACGGCTTTTTAAAGGTGCATGCATTTGTTCAGAGGAATCCGAAAGAAAGCAAAAACTTTTTGGAGATCTGACCTCAATTGTTCTTAATAACTTTTTATGAGATCACTCCTTTTGGAAATGGAGAGAAGAATGTGAGATGTGTTGTTTCCTTCAATGAAATTTTGGCCTTTTGACATATACAAGTACGTGTATATAATGCTATTGAAGCTACTTCTTTATTGTATATTTTGAGGTCATTGTCTTGTTTTCCCCCCTGTTAGGTCTTGTTCTTTTATTGTCACCTGTGCATCTAGTTCTATAATGTTACTCAGAGTGTATAGTCAGTGGTAAGAATGCTGAGTCTCTGATCGGGTTTTAAATCGGGGCTCCTTTACCTAATTTTTGTATCTGGTGATTGAAATCATTTATTTCACTGCACTTTTTAGTCCAATGTTAAGTATCACTATTACATCTTTGACATATGAGTTAGCTGAGGCTAAGATGCAGAAAAAACTTTTAAAACGTTGATCGGGGCAAGATCAAAAACTAGGAATGTGGATTGTCTTTCCTATTCTGTGCATTAAACAGGATGGCACTAGACGTTTCATTAAAGTACCACTTTATAAGGTGTACTTACTTTTCAAAACTACTTTTTTCATTTGCTCTCCATTTTTTTGGATGAATGCTGGATGTCCAAAAGAAATTAAGGTGCAATGTTTAAAAATTTTTGGTTTATGGCTTAAATCATGCAAAGTGATAATGATCTGAAAAATCACTGGTCTGATAAAATTGTTGTATTCAATCTGCTCTGTATATAAAGTTGTTCTTTATCTGTGCTTTCATCTATTGTTTCATGGGACTTTTATCATACATTACAAGTTGAGACCTTCATAAAAGTGTAACATCATCTGAGTTGCTTTTAAAGTCATGCTTGAACTTTAAAAAAGGAATGAAAGGGCTTTCTGAGTTTCCTCAGGTGAGCGATGAACTTGTTGAAGATATCCTGTGTGAAATAGCCTTGTGAATGAGTTTTAGAGACTTCTGAGGACTCTGTCTATAAAATTCTTTTTTTTGTGTGTGTGTCTTATTCTCTGTTTGTTGCATTCCTTTCCAGTTCATTTCATTCTGGTAATGTGAATGCATTTCCAAGTAAATTGGCAGTGTTTACAATCTTGGTCCCCAGTGCCATTTTTTAATCAAACACATAATAAAGTGCTAAATAAACCAATCCCACCTGCATCAAACTCTTTATGTTCTGTATAGGGTATTTTGTAATTTATTTACCCAGGAAGACCCAATTTATCTGCACATCTGGTTTTCAACCCAGTTCTGCTTTTTATCCCGTTTTCCAGCTGGTTGATTGAGGAATAAGGAGGTCAGATGGCTTTCTTGAGGTCAGTGTAGGGATTGTCTCAGCTGAGATTATACCCAAACTTTATCCTTTGCTGAACCATTTGGCCACACCACTTCTAACCAGTCTATCCACATTGTTGGCAGTAATGGAACTAACTGCAAATGTCATTTTCTTTTGTTTTATAGTTTTGCATGTATTGAAATATTGTCACTTTTATGAGTTCAGAAACATTACATCTGTTCACAACCTGGTTCCCTTTCACTTTGAACAGATGTGATTTTTTGTGATGAATCTCCTTCCTGGATTCCAAATGTGTATTAGTTTCACAAGTTCAGGGATAGTGATTGATGACGTTGCTGGTTTGTGTTGCTCTGGTGTGCTTCCTCAGGGCAGACCCTGTCTGACACTCTGCTTTGGGAGAGGAACCCATGTTTTCTTTCACTCCTGTGTATCAGTGCTACAAGCTTCGCAAGACTCCTGCTTGTTGAGGTTCTCTTCCTTTAGAGTTGACTTTTTACAGGAATATGACAATGTTAAAACAAGATGCACCGATTTAATGAAGGACTTACTTAAGCATGCATTGCAGTGTATGTACCCATGAACTGTAAGTCTGAGGAAAGAGAAACTTAGAAACATGGTATCATCAGCATACTCTTGCTCTGTTTGGTCTTGCTCTGCCTTCCTAAGAGAAGTCATGACTTAGTACTAATCCACATACACATCTCTAGTACCTACAAAATTACAGGACTCTGTGCAGTTAAGTAGATGATGAGGAGGCTTGCTTTCTGATACCAGTCCTGTTTTGTTTTCAGATTCTGTTAGGGCCTCTGTTCACTTCACTTGATGAAACGTGCTTATTCAAAATAGTCCATTAAGTACTGAATGTACTTCCCAGGCACAGCTTTCTTCCTTTTAAAAACTGGATTGGGAGCTCTGTGTTGACTGATACAAAAGCATAAAAGGAAATTAAACTTACAACTGGCCATAACCAGTTAAAAATACCACAAATATATTTGAAACAGCCAGAAAAATTTCTCCTTTCCTCAAGATTTTGCTCCTACCTTCATTTTGCTCCAGCCTGCTGTTTTTGCTGTACAGGTCCTGCTGTACAGGGACATAAATGTGATGGGTTGACACTAGCCAGATGCCAGTGCACCTACAAGAGGTAGCAGGATTGATGCCCACATTCTTCACCAACAATTAATTATTGCAAAACCAGCACAAACTCTATGTACTGATTACCTACACTGTAATAGCTGCCTCTGCATCAAAAGGGGAGATGATGTAGTCTAGAAGGAAGGACAGAACACAGTAAGAAGACAGGAAGATCTTTTGAGATACTCAATTACTCTTTTCAGTGCTACAGTAAAATAGTTTAATATGAAAAGACAGAGAAGATGTATTTCCAATTTATGCCATGAATGCACTTCTCTTAAAAATAATGGAGTGAATTTGTGTGCGGATTGGCATTGATTTTCCTTTAAACTGGAGGGAAACTGGATTTTCCTTTAAACCTGTAACTTCCATTATATTGACATGAATGCTGAAAATTCATCACTCCATTGTTTCTTTTCTCATGTTGGAATTTTTTTGATCAGACAGTTTAATAAGTCAAGCCTCCTGACCCCACCCGTCTCTGATTTCCAACTGTGTGATCTGCAGTCCTCTTGTTCTTCAGTATTCAATATGTCATGCATGAAGTAGTTTTTATTTTCCCTTCAGCAGTCTGTGGTGTATGTAGCAACTACCATGCTGCTGGCTGTCAAATGCATTTTTCCACAATTGGTTTTCCTATTCCAGAGTCAAGCAATGATAAAATAACAAGGAGATTTTACCAACAGAATTCTTGATGGCTGTGGAATGCCACAGGATCTAGTAGATGATTTTACCAGACATGATGCTCAGGAGGCAAACTTTTGTTTCACTCAGAAGAAATCTTGGATTAGAGGAAGTTGGAAGCCAGGAAAATATCATATGTGCTTGCTCTGTATTCCCTTTCTCCTAGGCATCTACCTGCTTTTTTTTAATTTTTTTTTTTTTAAAAGGATAGTGGTCTGAAATAATTTCTAGTCTGAGCTAATATGACTATTTTTAGGATTTGGAAGACCAGTAATTTTGTTTAAAATGGAAATAATTAATTGCAATAAATTGTTTGTTCCTAGAGCAGCCTGTCTTGGAGTCCAGTTCCCACTTCTGCAAGCAGCTGCATTATCATTCCCATTAATTACAAACTAGAAGTTAAAAATTCGCCACTTAAACTGAATAATATATAGATAATATTGTCGGGGTTATTTTAGCAGGAATTGAGGCATACCACATTTTTGTCATAAAGTTTTTGATTTCTAAATAAAGCAATTATTTTGTTTGATCTTGTGTTTCTGTTGACTATGGCTTAGGCAGTTCTAATCAACACTTTCTTCCCAGGTACTGCTGAGTCCCTACGGGGTGAGTATGCTCACCCTTAGCTCTCCGATACCCTGATTGTTTTCAGGGCTTATTGTCTTTACTTGCTTCCTGATAATCCATCTTTCTCACTCTCTCTGCTAAAATCTGATCCTTTTGAAAAAGGTAAGACTCTGGGTATGCCAACTTCTTCTAGTACTATCCCTTTCACCCTGGCCCAGAAGCTGTTCTCATTCGGATCAGGGAGCATAGTGGGTGCACTAAGAAGCTTTTCTTCCCCACCCAACCTGTCTGAATCCAAACATGACAACAGTCTCCTAAGCAAACTGATTATTTCATCAGTGGGTTTGCAGAACCACAAGAGATTGAAACTCTGCTGAAACATCTGTTTCCTGACAGGTTAGGTTCATTATTCCTGAATAAACTTCCAGAAAATGTTTTTGTGTCCTTAACAATAAGAACTCAATAGATGGAGATCAGGCTGGCTGCTAAGTGGAAAAGGTAATGTTTTTTGTGAAGGCACAATGCAGCCACCTGTGTACTATTACAGTGTGGAAATTAGTCATTTGTCTGGTATAGCTTTTGGTCTGACAAGTTCTGGAGGTAATAAAACAATCCTCCTTTTTGTGGCTTTTTAAGTCGACTTCCCTTCTCTCTCCACCCACAAATGCCATGCACATGCCTCTTAACCATGCTGGGTTTTGTACTGTTGGCTGAACTTGTTCATATCAACTTGTAGAGATCTTTTTTCCCTCATCATATTTACAGGATGGATCTGAGGGAGGAATACAGTTCTCCTGAGTGCTTCCTTTTCTATGCATTCAAGTTATATGCCCCAAATCTGGTATTGGTTTTAATCCTTACAGTCTTTTAATTCATGATTTCTAGTATGAAGGAACACAAAATGACTGCTTTTCATGGCTGGTTCTTCTCCAAACCAGGACAACCATTGAATTTAACCAGTTTGATTTTTATACCTGTGTGCAATCCTTTCTCTTGAAGAGAAGAATGAATAGACAGCTGAGTAGATTGGTATTTAGACTGAGGATTAAAATGCAGACAGCTTCTTGAATATGTGTTCCTTTGGCAAAGAATTTTGTTTCTTTTCTTGCTGGTGGGGAGGAAAATAACCTTAAAACAAGTCTTTTTGGAAGAGCTAGGAAATTCCAGTGCATCTCACAGTTTTGCTTTTACTTGCTGCATCCTATAGTATTGCCTTAAGCAGGGGAGTGATTTGTTTTGCTGTAATATGAAGTCACAACCATGATCATCAGCTGTTGAGATGAAGAGGCAGCTTCATGCCGCACAGCTGCCATTATGGCCCTCCTTAGGTCCATGGTGTGATTGGTGTCAAACCTGCCACACTTATATTTGGCAACTTCGTCTCCTGTGTTGTTTCTAGTGCTTTTGCTGTTGTTTTTTTTCTCAGCCTCCTGCTAAAGGAGGGTACTGATACCTCTGCAGTTCAAGAGACCCAATAGTTAAAAAGGGCTACATTTATTGTAGTTCAACAGTAGCTAGTCTATTGAAAAACAGACTTCCAGCTAATTGACAAAAAAGTTTCTGAATGTGCTCAGAGCTTCCCACCAGCACTAGATTTTTATAAGTGTCCTCCTCATTTTGAACAACATTTTCTTTTTCTGTTTACGGGGGCTTTTTCAAAGTCAAGTTACACTGCAGCCTGGAAGCAGCTTTAGGAGTGTGCCTTCTGCATTTGCCGAAGGCCGATGCAATGCTTGCGGTGTTGACAGTGGCTGTAGAAACTGGGACAGAGCTGAGGCCCACTGAAGCAAGGGGACAACCTTGGTAGTGATCTCCAGTGAGGCTGGGAACATCTGCTGAACTTGGCCTTGGGGAGTATAAAGGAGAGAAATCTCTTGAGCTTGATAACAGCAGTAAGTGTAGGTGTCAGGTCCTTTGGAATTAAATGCAAATCTCATGGGTTGTAACCACACCATGTGTTTTCCCTAATAAATAAGAGCTACACAAGGTGCGGCAGCACAATGCAGAGCTTGCTATACAGAGTTCTCTCTCTGCTGAACGACCAGTGTGAGGTACTTGGCTCAACACTTCTGCCCAGCAGGATGGCATCAAGAGCTTAAGAGCACTGAGCATTGAATGCACATTGAAAAATAGTTACCACTCCTGTGTTCCTGGTCGTTGGAATGATGGGAAGGGTTTATCTTGAAGAGCAAAGAATCCCAAAGCAGTATTTTCATGTATTTGCCCGAGTTTTGGGATGTTTTTTAATGAATTGCAAGAGAACATGGAGAATAAATGGGTGTGTGAGGCCCCCTGGTGCCAGCAGAGCACACTGCCTGCCTCCAGCAAACAGCTACCAAATTTCACTTTTATTAATTGTTACTTCTGTTTTTTTTCTTTAATATGCCATATTTACTTTTTTTTTTAACACAGACAAACAATGTTTAGGCTAGAATACCTCGTGATGTACTAATTGTTCACGTACAATTGTTTCCTTACTGGAAACATGAATATTCCATCTTTTATTTTTCATGTTTTGTTTTACAAAACTGGGCAGAAAATGAGAGAGGGGATTCTGTTTGCCACCATTATTCCTAGTATTTGCATCGAAGGCAAAAAAAATATACAAGAAAGCTGCAGACTTGTAATTTTTTTTTTACTACATTCATATTTCTGCCCAAGAATGACTGAGAGGAAAGGTACACAGCTAATAGGGTCTGATGCTGTGGTGTATTTAACTTGTGGGTGGGAGGAGCTAAATGCCTGTGAGGTTTAGTTTTGGTTTTGTGGTTATTAGCCATGAGGTTTTGATCAAATTGCTAAGACCTTGAGAATCACTTTCAAATACTATGATCTAAGATACAGCAGCATGGACATGTTAGAATCTATGCCCTTTGTGCTTAAAATTTATCTTAAAAGTATATATTCACAACTATTGTGAATTAGTACAGAGCTCTTCTAGGAAAAAGGGGAGAATCTAGAGAATAGCTCCATTCAGGGTAACTTAGTCATGGCTTTTTTCAGTATTTCTGTGTTGCACTAGTCTCAGAATTTGTTGTGTGACTTTTGTCAAAACCTAGCTATTTACTCTTGTAAAACAAATTTTTGTCATTCCATCAGATATGAATAGAAGCTGATGAAGTTGAATAAATAAATTACTTTTGGTGTTTAGTCAGATAGTTGGCTTGTTGCTGTCATCAGACTGAAATACTCCTTCTCATTTTTCAGTTACACAAGTTTTTAATAAGCAAGAGAACGTGGTGAATATCCTCCAGAAGGCTTGTATGTTATGTGTTAAGACTTGTATGTTGTATGTTATTCTTTAGCAATGAAATACAAAAAAAAAGAAAAAAAAAAAAGGATGTAAAGTTAGGTCTTTATAAGCAGATATGCTTTGATTTTTGGACATTGTGTAAAAACCAGTGCCTGCAGAGGAAAAGCTACCAAAAAGACCTGAAATGGCTGAGGGGGAGTGGACAGAATGAGGAAGAATAGAAAGTTAAATGGAATCTCTCTAGGTGACATGAGACATGAGATCTGTGTTTTTTGTTTTTATTTAGAGTGCACTTTGGAAGCCTTTTATGGTGATCTGTACAAATGCCTGACCAGTTATTCACAGAAACTCCTCTTTAAGACTATCAGTCTATGGAGGAAATGGTATTTTTTGTCAAAATACGTAATTATGTCAAAATGTTTTGCATGGTAAGCTTTGTTGTTTCTTTACAAAGATGGTAAGGTTGTTATTCCCAAGGTTGTAAAACAAAATGTGTTGAAAATGCAGATTTCTGCCTTTTTTTTTTCTTATTTTAGATTTTGAGATGGCTGAAGACTATAGGTCCAATCTAGTTAGGCCTCTCTGCTATCTTTGAATGAGCTCTAGTTACTGAGTTTTGAAAACCTTTTGTTCAGGTGAAATTTTTTTAAGAATATCAGTAGGAGACTTAAAAAGAGCAAATAAAAATAAGAGCAGGTTGAGATTTCTTATTTCCCGATTAGGTGAGTTTCTGTTGAAGAGAGTATTTTGTACTTTGTCAGCATTTTCTACACTTCCTAAGGACCAGTTCAGTGTGAAGAAACCTAGTTGTGGAATTTTGAGAAGATGTGTGTATGGCACTGAACATACCCCACCATATTCAATGCTGGTCCCTTAAACTGTTCTGGAATTGTAAATGTCTCACTTTTATTTGGAATATCTGTGGAACACTACATTTTTACAGATTAAAAAGGAAAGCATTCACTATAACATGTTGTTGGTTTGTTTGGTTTTTTTCAGTTCTTCAAGGATCTTATGCATAGCATATGAGGTTTTGCAAGGTTTGCAATATATGAATAAGCATGGAATGGTCCACCGAGCACTCTCCCCTTGCAATATTCTTTTGGATCGAAAGGTACAGGAATAAATCTAGGGGTTTGGTTGCTGCTAACAAGTGCTGTGCTTTGTCATAGATGGAGACTGGACAGTCAGAGTCCTTTCAATGGGGAAAAAAATTGTAGCTCTGGAAAGTTGTTTGATTTGTTTATTTTTTTAAACTACAATTTTCCCTCATTTCTTAAGTTTCAAATGTTTTGCCAAATTTATTTTTCTATTCTATCCCAAACCACACTTTTTCTCTCTTCTCAAAGTGGTAATTTAAGTCCACTTGTCATCATTCATTACTCACAAAACCTTCCTAGCTATTTTAATAGAAGGATACTTCTCATGGCTAATTAGCTGTCAGTAATATTTCTTGTGTTCCATGGTGATATGATACTTGCCTTTTAAGAAACCAAGATTTTTTTTGTTCATGTTAAAATATTCAAATTTAAGTATCTGTCAATTCTGTTACCACAGAGTATTGAGTTGGCAGAGAGGAATACAATTTATGGTCATAAAAGTTGAGAGAAATTAATAGTTGCTGTTGTCCTCAGAGCAGTTTCTTCATCAGAACCAGCAGCTAAAGAGTTTAACCTATCTGTATAACTCTTCTGTCAATCCTTTTTTACTCAGTTTTGGTAGAATAACTAGATCCTCCCCTTGGAAGACAAAGAAAGGAGAGGACAAAAATAAGGAACACCAAAAAGAAGGAACACACGTAATTTTATATGCTTGTAAACAAATGAAAATCATAATAATGCTCTAACATGCAAAAGTACTCTAGGATTTTAAGATACTCGTAAAATCAATAAAAGAACAGAAGAATGCTGTGAGACAATAAACTTCTAAGCTCTTTCCTGCCCTTAGAAAGCTTTCTGATGTAGCCTTCTCTGTTGCACCATCTGGAGGCTGGCTGAGTGTAATTCAATATTCAGCAGAAATAAGGCTTCAGTTTAACTTCTATGCCTAATTTTTTGTTGTTTGGGTGTTAGCTTTCTGTCTTCACAAATAAAAAGAAAGTACCTGGAAAAACTGTTTAAAATACGTATTAATACTGTTCAGGAGAGCAAGATGGTAATGAATAGATGGGAGGTCTGCAGAAGCAAGGCTGGGTAAAGGAAAGAGCTGTGGGAATATTAGTCATGTTTAGGGAGTTCTGGGAGTCAAACAGGATTTTGAACAGCTTTCAATCAGAAAAAATGTTCAGTGGAGTATTTAAGCCTTTTTAATTTACTGAAAATAATGCTGTAGCTTAAAAAGTTCTGATGTGGTCCAAGGAAAGTGATTTACTTAATGCTCTTGAGAAGTAAAAGCATTAGAAATAAACACCTCTTTAACATGCATAAAAGATGCATAACTTCTGCATAAGAGATGAGGCAGCAACATAAGAAGGTGCTTTTTGTAGGTTTCTGTCCTCTGACAGCTAATGCAGTTTGAAATTATTTTTTAATTTTGTTTTTACCTTTTTTTAACTTGAACACAGACTCTTCCAATGTTGGATTCTGCTGCTCTTGATCATTTATTTTTCCCTTTGCAGGGACACGTGAAGTTGGCTAAATTTGGACTCTACCACATGACTGCTCAGGGTGTTGATGTTGATTTTCCTATAGGGTAAGGATGTAGCTACGCAATACAAATATATCAGAGACTCAATTTTTCAGGAAATAAATCGTATTTAGATCACCCCTTATACAGAAGCTTCTGAAAATATCACTAAAGAGATTGCCATCTGACTAGGTGAGATGAATGAAAAATAGAGAATGTGTACCATGCCAGCATGTTAGCCTAACTCTGTGATGCGAGTCTTTATTCCCTAGATTTGCCTTCAGATACTAATATTTCCCTATGACTTGGATTCCTAATTTCAAATTTAGGAAAATGCACAATCAGTGCTTCACTGTTGCCCACCAATGTACAGTTTCTATCTCTTTATAATTATATGATTAATTTTCAAGTGATCATACTGTATTACAAACCACTGCTTTGTTGCAGTGAGATTTTTGTCACTTTTTGGTTTTTGAGGTATCATGTTGTTTCAAATTAAATACTGTGCTGATTCTTAAACACATGGCCAAAAGGAACTGATGTTTCCTTTCAAAACGTGATTGCATACTGTTTTAGGTATTATACTGAAGTGTTGACAAAAAGAATAGTGAAAATATTATTTTAAAATCGTCTAGTAGAAGGTAATATATGTCCTTAATGCTTTTTGTTACTTTTTTTTGCAAATTCAAAAGTTATTTGATGGGAATACACTATCAGTGGAAACCGACTGCCACCTTCCCAAAGTATGAGCCTAGGATACACTTATTTAACATCCTAATGCTGAAACTCAATCTGTGTTTTCCCTAAGATATGTAAATATACCACTTTGAAAGCTGAGGTTTTGTTTCACAAAATGACAGAGCTAGTGATTGGGATTTGACCTTTTCTGTAGTAAACACTAAGCTGGAGTGAAATTTTGCTGTGATGTGTAGATTTTGACTGAATAAAATAGGCAGTATTCTGGTTTCTCAGAATGCCAAATTATTCTGATTGTGTAATGGGAAGTCACACTTTTTGGACAGAAGGATAGTATCTAATGTTGCTACATCTTTCTAGGTACCCATCATATCTGGCACCTGAAGTAATTGCACAGGGAATAGGCAAACCAAGTGATCACACCCAGTGTGAGAAGCCTCTGCCTTCTGGCCCTAAATCAGATCTATGGTCTCTTGGTATAATATTATTTGAGCTTTGCATGGTATGTAAAAGAATAATTCTCTTGATTTTGACTTGATTTTGGGGAAGAGTTTCATTAACTTGATTGCTCTTGAATGTGGGGTTAATGACACCCTGCCCATCACCCAAACCCACATATCAGAATATGCTAGCATTCCTACCTGGACAGTACTGGTTGTTCAAGGAATAGCATGTATTTCAGTATGTAGGATACTTGGTATATGTGTTAACTATGAAGGATAGTTACCTGTGGAGCCACAAGAATTTGGCTGCAAGGCAGTTCCATTTAGGAGAAGTTATCAGTGATACATATTTGCTATATCATGATGTGAAACTGTTTCTGACATAGTTGGGATAAATAAGGGTTTTTGTTCTTACATATAGTTTTGATATGTCTAAAATTCACATGTGGAAGCTTATTTCACTGGTTTTGTATAAAGATGGGATACAGTGTTATCTAAATGTTTTCATGTAGTAACTGTTTCTTTCAAATTCAAGTGTAATTTGACTTTGTTGTTTTTTTAGGGGAGAAAGTTATTTCAGAGTTTGGAGATTGCAGAAAGATTGAAATTTATACTTATGTTAGGTAAGTAGCACAAAATCAATTTTTCAAATTTCCAAGCAGCTCTATGATTAAGAGCTTTACAAGACTAATCAGCTTGTGATGGTCAGACCTAAAGCACTTTACCTTTGTCATCTTTCATCTACAGATTTAAATAGACATTTGTAGAGTGTTGCTTCTCTAGGGAAAATATGGAGCTGGATGCCAGGGAAAAAAACTTGGGAAGAGCTGGCAGTATATTGGAGTAAGGGCAAACTATTAAAGAAAAATAAAAGACAAGAAAACATCCTCAAGAATGATGGTTGTTTTCCTGGTTATTTGTTGGTTTGTGTTGTAGGAGGTTTCTGAAATGAGTTAGGAATTGAGGAAAACTATCTCCTACAATGGCTGTGTAGTAATGGCCAAGTAGGGAGAAGCAGGACTCAAATAGGAAGACCGAAATAGAGATGAGAAGTACTTTAGTGAACTCAGGCTTTTGTCTCTGGTTTCACCTTCAAAATATAAAACATCACTGCACCAGTGAATTTTGGCTTAATGTAGATGAGTCCAGAAGTGGGACTATCCTTGCAGTTTTTAAAACTTGATTTCTGGTGGTGTTTATGTATAAACCATGGGAAGGGGAAAGGCATGAGTTTGCAAATTGAAGCAGTAAGTTATCATTATCCAGAGCAAACAGCAATACTGTTAAAATTAATTGCTCTCAGGAGAAATATCTTTTTCATTCAGCAGCTAGCGCTTGAGTGCTGAAATTCTGACTGCTTTGGGGATTTGGTAACAAGGCTTCCTGAGGCATCTCCATACACTTCAATCTGAATTCAAGTTGTTGGTTTATCTGCTGAAAAGCATTCAGGTCTTGACTTGGGAATTATTTGTTCAATAAAGTAGTGCCAAGAAATTCTAAAATACTGCTAATATTATCTGCAAGGAGCAACAGAGCCAAAAATTACTTCAAGATTCATGTAGGTACCCTTGAGTTCTTCCAAGGATTTATTTTTTAAATTTTTTTATTTATAAGTTGAAAGACTGTTTTACTTTATTTGGCAGAGACTGACACTCTGGACTAGGCCTGTAAATAGATACTCACTGTTACCTTCGATGTGCTACTTAACTTTCCTAGGCTTCTGTCTGCATAGGTTAGAAAAATTTTCATTTCTGATTTTGATAATTCACTTTCAAGTGATGTGGCAGCATCAGTAAAAAGCCAAAATTAAGTGCTTTTTATTTGCGTCGGCATTTATCTGTTATCCTATTTAATTGTTATCACTTTATTAATAATCTTTAACTTTTTGTTGTTCTGTTTGTTTTCCAAAGGCTGTGTAGATGATATTGTAACTGTATTGGCTGAAGAACATGGTTGCCTTGATATTATTAAGGTTTGTGAAACTCATTTGCTCTTCTATGCTGTCTTACCCAGAATATTTTATTATTGCTGCATAGTATTTTGCATATTTATTTTTTTAATTCATTTGGTCACTTACTGTATTGCAGTATGATGAAAAATTTTTAAGTCCAAAGTACATATCTAAGATCCTTTCAAATAGCCAGCACTGGTAATATTGCTTCTTAAAATTGCTGTCAGTCTCAGTAAATGTTAACACTGAATAGTTTAAAAAGCTATAAATTTTCTTTAAAGTTTTGGTGATTAAGTATTTTTCTTCCAGAAAGTAAATCTTCAATCTGGTCCACTTTACAGATTCTGATAGTGTAGGTTTATATAGTTCAACTTTTCCTTACCCACAAGAATGATTACTGAATTTTAGTGTCTGTATATTTTGGGACATTATATGAGAGAGTTCGGATTGTTAGCAGAAGGAAGTGGTGAGGTACTGCATTACTTCCAGCAGGGAACAGAATATCTAAATTAGAAAAATGAGTAAAAGACTGCATACATTGCAAATTTTTCAGATTTTTTTCCCCTAAATGTAAGACTGGGAGGTGAGAAGAATTGCTTCCCCAGAATTTTGGTCTCACACGGCCAACCTCATGTGCGTAGGTGTGAATTTTATTGCCCTCAAAGGAATTTCCTATATGTTAAAACTTAAGTATGAGCCAAGTGACTTGCTGAATTAAGACAGTAATAAACAGACCTCCTCCATATTTTTCTTATGTTCCAGGACCTTTCTGAAAATGTCATAGCTCTACTGAAGAAATGCCTAACGTTCCAGCCTTCTAAGAGGCAAGTATTCAGTCCAAGGGCCTGGTGAACTCTGTGGGTTACTATGAAATTATTAGAACTATTGCTGAACCTTTTTTTTGAAATAATGACATTTGGGGTACCTATAAGAAATTCTCAGTTTTTTGCTTTTACGTGTTTAAAAGAGAAGAATTAGAGGTCTGAATTTGAGCTGTAAACAGACTAGTTTGTTGTGCTGCATGAATTGAAAAACATTGGTAGACATTTTTTGCTATTAAAATTTCTGAAACCCAATATAATTTAAAATACCTTGCTAATATTCATTACTGGTGACCTTTTTTGCTGAAATGCAGTATTTTTGGGAGCACTTTGCTCTAATTGTTTTATCCTCTTCTCTTAACTTAAGGCCAACTCCAGAGGAATTGCTACATGACAGTTTATTCAGTGAAGTATCCCCACTATATCCTCCCTTCCACAAACCTGCTGGTCTGTTCTCATCTTCTCCAAGGTGTGCCAATTTAACGCTACCTGAAGACATAAGTCAATTATGTAAAGGTAAAAGCAGGTAGGGGGATAAATGTCATTGGAGGGGGAAGGAAAAGAAAGTGTTATTGCATTTTCTCTCCAACGAATTATTGACAGAGACTGTTAAATGTTACAACACTAGATTAATGCAATAAGTTGTTTAATGGAGGGAGAAATGGACAAACATGTTTTGAGGGATGTCTGCAAGCCAATAGAGTCAAGTCTTAATTTTATGCTTCAAACTCGGGTAAAATTAACATCGGTATTCAAGTCCATGTTGCCAAAGCAGTGTCAGAATTTGGACACATGCATGTATAAGGTCATTTTTTTTCTGCTGTGTATAATTGAATTCTGCTAGATCATAACTTAAGGTGATTTTTGAAAGTACTAGAAAGAAAGTCTTTGTGAAAGAGGTCACATTCTGGACTTAAAGATTAAAGTTCTAAGTCTTAAACTACAGTATGTTGAAAATGTTATGGCTCTTAAATCCTGATTTGTTTATTTCTTATGAACTTGGAGATGTTTAGAAGATCTCATCTAGACAAAGAATTTTTGCCTTGTTAGAATGAATGTGATATGTGAAGGGAAGAGAGATTACAGCTACTCAGTAGGAATCACTTGTTTCTTATTTTAAGTCTTAGTGCTATGTACAAAACACTGTTACATTTTTTTTTAAAAACACACGGGAAGCAAAAATCCACACTCAAGGTATTCATGTAAGGGGTTCATGGCAAACTGCAGAAATTACCTGCATTTTTAATTACTTCTTTCCTTAAATCTCCTTAAAGAGCACTTGCAAAGGAAAGATCACTTTTCCTCTAACTTCACATTAAGGTTATGACCTTTCGAGCAGAACAATTTTTTTTTTTCAACAGTATGTGTTTAGAGTTGTAGAAAGAAATACAAACTGCCTAAAAGGCTGTAATTTATTTTTGTGTCATTTCTCCCAACAGATGAAGATAATGATTACCTAGCAGAAAGATCAGTTGAAGAGGTTTATTATCTCTGGTGTTTGGCTGGAGGAGACTTGGAGAAAGAACTTGTCAACAAGGAAATAATTCGGTCAAAGCCACCTATCTGCACACTTCCCAAGTAAGGATGGAGAAGCACTTTAAAGGGATGGATGGATGGATGGATGGATGGATGGATGGATGGATGGATGGATGGATGGATGGAGAACACTAGTGATTGCAAGAGAACATACTTAGTTTAAAGAGCTGTAGATGCGAAAAACACTGAAAATGGCATTCTTGAACTGAAGGAAACTTCCCTCTTACCCAGTTTAAGGCATTATTTGAATGCCTTGTATCTGTCACCTACCTATTGCTTTCTGAGATTTGAAAATATGTTAGTGAAGTGGAAAATACTGAAATGGGAGGCCCTAAATTTTGCACACTTTGCAATAGCATTAAGTTTTAGTAATAATGTCTCACTGTGCTTCAGAGGGATATTTGTAATTTAATGTTATGTAGCGTATTCTCACATTCTGAATTCCCTTTCACAGAGCAGTAGTACTGCATGGAGAACTCAGTTATTCAGCAGATCAGCTAATTACTTTTTTCAAAATGCTTTATTTTATGACTTAGAACTCCGTAACAGCATTTTAGTGATTGCTACTTTTATCTTACTGCTGCACATGTTGCAATTTTATGTAGAACATCAATGTTTTAATCCTATGATCTGATCTTAATAGCATAATTAGGTGCTCATATATAACAATTTACTGTTTCTGTGTTTAAAAACCAGATGAAGTATGTGTACAGCCAAAATGCAATATCTTTTAAAAGAAAAATAGTGGAAATAGATTTTAAGTGTTATTTTGGTATCAAAATCAGTGTGAGATTTTTGAGGGGTTGCTTATTTCTTTGCCCATAAGTGAATGCAGGTGCTTTTCAATTTTGAGGGGACTAATATTTTCCATCATACTATCCATCTTGAAGATGAGGAGTTCATTTCAGAAATGTGATCTATCTCTAAGTGACACTGAGAATGCTGGGTTAAATTCTGAAAAACTGTTTCATGTGGTCTATTTTAAAAATATCATAATAATGGAAAATTTCTGTACACTCTATCTTGGATACATTTGTATCCTTAGATGGACTACAACTGAAAAGGTCAGACTTTTGCTTGGGGTTTTTTGTCATGATGGGAACTGCCTTTTGTATGATGAGAATATTTTATTTTTGCTTTTCTGTGTGCTTTTCTCGCCTGTTCTGTGCGAGATCAAGGAATAAAAGGGGTTATTAATCCTGTATCTCATAACTCTTTCTTTATGTGCAAAGCAAAGTTATAGAAAACCTGAAATGTGCCATTTCACAGGAAAAGCTGTCTGAATAACTTAAGGTTATTATACATTCCCTAGATAGCAGATTTTGTGCCATGCAGAGTCAATACAGTATACTTCTAAGACCTAGTACTTTATTTTAAAGAGGAAACTTCTTGATGTAAGATTTTTTTTCCTAGCTCAAGTCCTGTGTTATAAAATGACCTGATTATTTTGTTCTTGTTTTTGAAGCTTTTTGTTAGAAGATGGTGAGAGCTTTGGGCAAGGACGAGATAGAAGTTCCCTCCTAGATGACACAACTGTGACTTTGTCTCTGTGCCAGCTCCGAAACGTAAGAGTGATATTGTACATTTCTTACGTTCTTCTCTGCAGAAACATTTCTTTAAAGGGAATATGTAACAGCAGCTCCTACTGCTGTTTCTACCAACAGAAGTGCCACTGATTCTGAGAGAACACTTCTCAGTATCCAAGTCAGATTCTGATTTGTGCTGTTAAATTGCTTTGCCTGCAAAAGCTTAGCAAATTTGATTTGTCTTCTATCCCTTCCTTTCCTCTTTCTCTTACCTGCTTTGTCCCACTGTAGTGCAAATAGTTCTGTACCACTTGATATTCTCCAGGATTGCTACAACTATTTGCTCAGGGAATGTCTTCTGTATGCTTTAATTACTGTCTGTCAGTGGCTCACATTATCCAAAATAAAAAATAAAACAATTCATTTCAGTTTCAGCTCCTCAAAAGTTTTGTACTTAACATTGGATACCATTTTTCCGCTAGTTGGTCATTAATTTTTGGAATATATGGCATGAAATGGCTAGTTCAAAAGATCTCCTCGAAGCATTTTGCAAAAAATACTGTAATGCTGTTTTCTTCATTGGGAAAATCAACACATGATAACTCATGATTTGGCTTGATGTAATGATCAGTTACAAGAAATACTGCATATATCACTGAAATGTTTTCATTGTTTACATGTCTTTGCTCATGTAGAGCTTTATTGCTGTCAGATTGGGAAACTATGCTGCACTGTTTGCAGCTTGCTTTTTATAGTAGCAAATTCAATTCTGTCAGGTTCTTTTTGAAAAACTCTTTTCATAATACAGGGGTTAGGACAAAAAAGAAGGTGACTCCTGTCTCTGCCACCTTAATATTGGAGGTAGTGTGTCAAACGCTGTGTAAACACATTTCTTCAGTAGAACTTTGCACTGCTTCAGACAAATGCATCAAGGCAGACCAAAGAGCTGGGTTATTTTCTTCTGTTGATCAGTAGGGCTTGCAAGGCAGGAGGGAGGTTAAAAATATGCAAGATCTATTTTAAACATAATACACACTGCAGCTTCTGTTGTTCTCACTAGAGGGCAGTTTTTTAAGGTTTTTTTTAAACATTTTGATCTGTGATTTTAGATATTGCTGTCTACTTCTATAAATCCAGCAGGAAATAATTACATACAGAAGTTTCATTTTGTGGAAGATGCAAGACTGAACCTTGCAGCTTTAGTTGAAATAAGTTTTTGAACTTGCGCAATTTTTCAGGCACCTTTTATAGGGCAGTGCATGTTGCTTATAATCAAAAGAGGAGCAGTACTGAGTGAACAGAGAATAAATTCTTCTGTCAGCCCCAAGAGGAACAGGCTGTGTGCTGTGTGCCTGCAAGTTAAGGGCTGAACTGCAAAACAGAGCACTGCAGGGAACATGGCATTAAACATTAATCATGCACCATAAGAGGTCTGAAAGCTTCAGTCAAAAACCCAGCCATGTTTGTCTGTCACCTTGCTGAGTGTATTTCCTAAAAGGAATTCAAGTTTGCATAACTTCTGCCCTGATTAGAACCATAAAAGCGAATTTGCAGTTACTTTGCAGCTACTTGGATAGGAAGTCGATGTAGAAAAATGAGGAAACAACAAACTATGTAATACTATAGATCTATTAATCCATGGTGCCTATAAACTATTTTTATGTGGAAATAGGTTTATGGATATCTTTAGGCAGGAGAACTTCCATCAACTCCAAAAGGTTTTATTGCCGAATAAACAATATGCTTCATTGCTGGCAAAGGACTGAGCTAATGCTTGGGTCTCAAGGCAAGTTACTGAATTAGACAAATTAATGGCTATTTAATAGCTTTTGTATTCCACTAAGATTTCCACTTGAATTCTGAGCAGCATTCTGATAACAAATTATTTTTCTTCCTCCTTTCAGAGACTGAAGGATGTTGGTGGAGAAGCATTTTATCCATTGCTTGAAGATGAGTAAGTATGTGTGTAAATTGGTACATCTGTAACACACTGAATTTTGAGTTATTAGTTTTATTTGAGTGGCACACTGCATAACTAAACACAACTGCCTCCCAAAAGCAAAACTAACGTGCCTTTGTTTGGCTCTGAAAGTCAAGAGCTGATAAACATGCTGCACTTCAGGCCCTGATACCAAACTGAGGATCTTGGCCTCTGTCCTGGAAATCAATTGTTTGTGTTGAATATTCAAAAATATTAGTTTATTCTTGTTTCTGACTAAGAAATGTTTCAAGTATTAATTCTTTTCAGTGATTTGTTTTTCTTGCTGTTCACTATTACTGCCCTTTTTTTCCAGCCAGCCAGCTTTACCTCATTCCAATAGTAGCAATGAGCTCTCTGCAGCTGCTACTCTTCCTCTGATCATCCGGGAGAGGGACACGGAGTACCAGCTAAATAGAATTGTCCTGTTTGACAGGCTGTTGAAGGTATGGAGTCCTTGTGATGCTGGATAATTGCATTTGGTCTGTTAATTGGAAGATTTTGAAAGACCAAGTAATTGTAAAAGGAAGCAGAAGTACTGTAGTAGGACTGTAGTAGGAAAGGGGGAAGGAAAAAACCTTTCAGAAGTATAAGAAGATTGAAAATAAAAATCGAACAAATTATTCTCAGTACTGGTGAATATAAAATTGGATTTTAAGGTATTCACGTGGAAATAGAGCTGCTGCTAATACTGGTTATTTACTGATGAAAATAATTTTACATCCTTTATTTCATAATAGACTAAGCTATTATAGGTATAAATATGCCTGTAACTTTTCTACATTTCCAAGTAGTAAATGGCAATGGCATGGCAATGCCATATTATAAATGTGAGGTTTATACTGGATAAAGGAATAGCAGCCCCTAATTTACATATATGGATAGAGATAGCCTGTTTAAGAATGAGAGAGCTGATGCATATTATCAAGGATAAACAAAAAATGTTTAATAAAACCAAGATGGATACATACTATGAAAAGAAAGTTAATGAAGAAAAAATGAAGAAAATAGTACAAATTTGGATTAGTAGATCTATCTAGTATATACCAAAGCACATGAATCCATTTATGAGAAAAAGCAGATATTTTAACATCAAACAGTAGTCTTTCATCCAGGCCTTCCAGTTAGGGATTAAATTCACTTTTTGTGAAGCTTGTATTTGCTGCTTTCATTTGGGGAAAGACTGTCCCACGTTTGGAATTTGAATTGTTTCAGTTACCTGATAACATTTTTTTTGTGGTTAATCTCTTCTCTTTGAAGGCCTACCCATACAAGAAAAACCAAATTTGGAAAGAAGCCAGGGTTGACATCCCTCCCCTTCTGAGAGGCATAACCTGGGCTGCCTTGTTGGGTGTTGAGGTAAGGGTGTTCAGAGAAGTTCCAGTACTGACTGGGGATGGAGTGTGTTAGGAAGGGGATTGAAAAGGAAGCTGGAGTGTGTTTAAAGATGTGGCATTTCTGGAATTTCAAACAAAATGAGTTATGAAATTTTGCAAATAAAGATGATGTTCTGACAAACTTGCTTCTTTTCTGTAAGGTTATTTGATTTCAGAAAGCGTATGTGAACTTGACTGCCTTTAATTTTGATTATTATTTTCAGTGGAAAGTAATATCCTGACATGTGGTAGTTAACTGAGTTTTTTTGTTTTGATTTTTAATATTTTGACAAATGCAGTTGACAGTCCTTCTGCTCCAGCAGTAGTTGAACAAAACAGGAGAAAACACATGAAGTGTCTTTTTCTTACCTACCAATCAATACACTTCCCAGAAAGAATGGAGACTAAGTCAATCAAATACAGTCCTTTTGGATTTACCTTGCTTGCAATCCTGCAGCAGCAGATCATAAAGATTCTTAGAGATAACACATCCTAGGTTATTCAGGAGATTTAGCTTAGGATGTGATCATCTGAGTACTATATAATATGATCAACAAAAAAAAAGCTGTAAAGGTGGAGAAAAACTGCTGGTCGGGCTTGTAACCTGAGTCTTAGGAAATGAGTTAATTCTTATGCTTCAGCAACCTGCCATCTGTAAAATATGGGTGTTTCCCTGTCCCATAACATTAAAATGGACTTGTTAATATTCCTGCCTTGGGTTTTATGCATGGACTGGCTACTTAAGTCAGTTTGGCAATATCAATTAACAGGCAGCTGGATTCAGTGCCTTTAGAAATAATGCTGAAAGCCACTTGCCGGTGGCTGAGGTAAGCACTGTATTTAAACTGAGAGCATCTCTTGACTTGAAAATGGGAAACTAGAAAGTGCATAGCTTTCTGTGTAAACAACTGAAAATGACTGAAGATCATGCTGAGGAGATCTATAGGAAGGTCTGTATGTCTTGAGTTAGTAACAGAATAAAGATGGTTTCGTTGAAATTAAGCTGTTGGAATCTTCTGTTCTTCTGCTAACTAAAGTTCCTAACAAAAACAGTCAGCTTCTCATATCAGCATGTACATTGTCATATGCACTTATGTTGGTGAGGGCTTTCTAAATTCAAATATTCTTTTCCACATTTAGGGTGCCATAGAAGCAAAATATGATGCCATTGATAAAGACACACCGATTCCTACAGACAGACAAGTAAGACTTACGGTGTTACCAAATATTGTCATTTGAAGATCTTTCCCACCCATCACTTGCCTATTGCAGCACATGTGGTGGATAACAGCAATATGGTTCCCCTTGCCCTCCAGCCTTACACTGTAGCAAAAATCTTGCAAAACAGATCAACACAAGTACTTTAACTCAACTTAAAAAATGGGGAAGCTGAAATCCCTTTTTACTTTATAATCACTGTTTCTGTAGCAGCAAGCAGTGTAGTGAACAATAGTAATGATTTATTGTTAAAAATCCTGGGTTTACCAAATGCTTGTTGTGCCTGTTGGACCTTGTAGCCATAATGCTGAGGTTCTGTAATGTGAGCTATACTTCACAGACATGGGAGTTTGAGAAATTTGGTTCTCCAAGAAGAGAATGTTCTCAGATGTTCTCTTACCAGACACAAAAAGACATTGCAAACAACAACTGTTCCTTTCAGCTGGGTTAAGAAAAAGTTTCCATCAAATTAGTTGAGAACTCTGATTTGGTTACCTTTTAGAGCAAAGTAATATTGCCACCTAAAATGAGTCCAGAAGTAAAAAAAATGTAACTGTCATCTGTTTTCAGCCTTTTTCAAGGGCTAGAACCCTTTAAAAATAAGAGTGCAGAAAAGGAGGAGAAGAAAAAAAAGAAAAAAAGTCTCTATTTTTAAACTTTGACAATTGTGTTAGGTTCCCTGTTAGGTTTCCTTGGTTTTGAGAGTGATGGAGGAAGCAGATCGTATATGATGGTGGTCTGACCTACATATTTTGGCTGACTTCTACTTCTAGTGTTGCAAGATTGCTATAGTGCTGCCCCACTCATCCCAATTTCTCTTTGTATGCTTGGCTGTGGTGCAGATTGAAGTTGATATTCCTCGTTGCCATCAATATGATGAACTGCTGTCATCACCAGAGGGTCATGCAAAGTTCAGACGTGTATTGAAGGCCTGGGTTGTTTCCCATCCTAATTTGGTGTACTGGCAAGGTGAGTTTGACTGGTTGGCAAGGGCAGATAGTTGAATGGAAAGCTTTGATTGACTTAAAAGTACCTCCTGCTTTTCACCCCCACACTATAAGCCTTTTTTTTGGATGCTTTCCTTTCTGCTTCTTTTGAAGAATGAATCTGTGGGTTATTGCAAATTTAAATCCTAATAACTTATATTTAATTTGGAATAAAATATTGCCCCATTTTTGTTATATATTCAGTCTTCATAAGTTTCAGTCACTTTATTTTAAAAAGAAAAGTCTGTTGCTTGCTATTAAGCTCCAAGATAATACTGCAAAAGTTGCTGAGTTCTTGGAACAGTAATTGGCATTTCTTGGATGCCTTGGCAGAATAATCAATTTGGCATTATAGCTGAACAATTTGAAATCCTTGCTGTTTTCATGCATATATTTCACAGTTGTTCTCACCATTACTTGTGAAGGCCTGATAATGCAGAACCAGTATCTAGTGTGCAAATTTTCATTATAAATTAATGTCTTTATCCTGTGCATTAAAATAAATGAACTCTTTGTGCTGTTTCTTCATGGCTCTTCTCTCTTTAGGTCTTGACTCTCTTTGTGCACCATTTCTGTACTTGAATTTTAACAATGAAGGTGAGTACATTTTTCTGCAGTGAGCGAAGAAAAGCACAGTCTCTCATCTGTATCTACGTGCAGACAGATGTGTGAATCCACTTAGAGATGGGAAGTTTCTGTATCTACAAAGGAATTTTAAAGCTCTTGTTGTCACAGGTCAAAAGAAATGGTTGGAGTTTTGAAAACTGCATGTGGTGTACTGCTCTTCAAGCAGGGGTTCAAGTACTGTTTATTGCCAAGTGCAATAATTATATATTTTAAAAAGCACAAACAATCTTGAATAGAAAAAGGAAGAAATGCTGCTGTAGCACTTGTATTTTTCAGTGAAGCTGTAGTTCAGCCTTGCTTAAGGTGAATGAATTATTTGGTAACCTAAGTGTTAAACTGTCAGACAGCTTTGTTCAGAAAAGCTGATGGTAGTTTTGCCTGAAAGTTTCAGATCAGCTTTAGATATATGACCTTTATCTTTTTAGAATGTGCTTTGTTCATAACAGATGTAATCCAGTATTTTATTGTCTTGTACTTGGCTTTCTTTATATAAGGTCTCTGTGTGGGAAAACTAGTTTCTTGGGACGATGGCTCCTATTATACCTACTGTGCATGCAATTATTTTTGTGTACAGATTGATTTAAGTATTTATGCTTATTATCTGGTTAATAATGAACTTGTTAAGGTGTAATTAAATTCTGCCTCTGTCATTACATCTGTTTTTTTAATTCTTTCAGCTCTGGCATATGCCTGCATGTCTGCTTTTATTCCCAAGTATTTGTATAACTTCTTTCTGAAGGATAATTCTCATGTTATTCAAGGTAAGTTGGTCCCTTTATTTGGTGTAGTTCTAAGAGAAGTAGAATTGTTTCTGGATATGTAAATACACTTTTTCAAGGGGTTGCAAAATTGGGATGCAGTCAAAATCATGTAACTGTGCAAGAAAATTTGGAACAAAGTAAGTGTTAAGGATTCAGATAGGAGAAAAAATCAAGAAGTGCACACAACACAAAAGTGTTCTATGTAATATCCAGGGTAAGAGTCAGTCCATCCTGCAAAATTGTGAAAGCAGTAAGTAGTCTTTCTAGTGTTACATTGTAAAGGCTTACCTTTAAGGTGATCAGTCATCCTGTTAGAGGAGCTGTTGGACAATAAGGGAAAATGAAGAACAGTACAAACTAGGGGTTCTTCAGAAAATGAAAGTTATAGTATTCAGGAAAAGAGGGATTCAAGGGGAATTAATTATTCAATACAGGACAGGAGTTGGAAAACCCTGAGCAATAATGTTCCATAGTTCAGCATTCAACAAGTATTTAGGTAACTTAGATAAATTAAAACAATAGCTAGGAATGTCTGTTCTAATTGAAAAGTTATTTTAAATTTCATGGAAACATGAAAAAAGAATTGTCTCCACCTAGAAAGTCACCTTGGCACAAACCGTGTTGGGAAGATAATTTGTCTTCCAGACAGTCTTTAAAAAACAAAAGAAGCTGTTTCAAAAGCCATTAGTAATTAAAAGAAACAGGTGGTAATTAATGTTTTTAATTGCAAGCAGTTATTAATGTTTATTGAATACCGAGTATCAGCGTGGCTTGCTGTCCTTGTATTTCTTTTAAATAAATTCTTTAATATATTTCTTGTGAAACTTGTCAGCTTTAAAGTGTCTGTCATTTTTGTCTTCAAGGAAGGTAATTAAGAACTGATCAACAAAACTTTAAAAGCATTTACATATTAGATAATTGGGAGAGAGCTAATGTAAGAAGAGAATGCCAGGGTTAGGAGAGTTTATGTGTGGAAGAAAATGGGTAAGAGGTGTTATGAACTGAATAAAAAATAAAGAAAAATTATTCCAGAGAACATGTTTGCATCCTTTTGTCTGTAAAGAAAGATTGCTTGCAGTAAAGGTCTACAGATGAAAAGAATAAATATGTTCCTCTGGAGACAACTACTTTAGACTTCAAGATTAATAGCTTGGTAAAGACTTTTCTCAAGAGGTTATACTGTTCCATAAAATAATACTTTTGCTCTCTAGGGTTTTCTGATGTTGTTCCTAAGGAACTTTGCAAAAATATGCATCAGCCAAAGTTAGAAATACAGGTCAGTAGGATTCTGTGAAACAAATTAATGTAGGCATTCCTGAGTTCCTGTTCTACATCTGGCACCATCAAGGACTTGGGAAGATTGGACCCTTTAGGGTTCTTTCAGTATTCTAATTAATCCTTTCTGGGGCTGTATGTCAAAAAAAAAAAAAAGTATAAATAAAGGTTTAAAGGAAGATGCTGTGTCATTTCCCTGTCTTTTTAAGGTAGAGGAAAGGGTTAGGAATATGTCATTTAACTACCCACTGCAGTTTTAGCTGCTTTGTGTCTTCTGTGTAGAAACAAACTGTGGGGAGCATTGAGATGCCAGCACGTTCTGGAAGCAGAGTTTGCATTCTCTATCTGCTGCTCCCCAGGACTGGCTGTCCATGCCCTAATTGTTCTGTTCTTGGGAACGTGAAGGAATAGGAATTACCATCTGTTACAAAATTGCAATTGTTGCCTCTTCAGCTTTCTTCTCACAGAGTGTGTGACAGTGTGGACAAAACTGGGAGAGGGGCAGATCAGAGAAAATCTGTCAGTCCTGTGTTCTGCTGTCTTCTTCTCTTCCAATTAAAAGCAAGTGTTATTTAGACAACTTAATGAAATTGTACCTATCAACCTAATAGGCCAGGCTGAAGATGTAATAAATTTTATCTTTTATGCGGGTATTTCTCCTTGCTGCTTACCTAACAGTCTTTAACTTTGCATATCAAGCATACATCACAACTTAAGTGTGTGCCAAGTCAAACCATTGCTACAAATCCAATTTGAGAAGTACTAAAGAAGAAAAATTAAGTGTTTCTTCCTCTGTATTGACTCTAACAGTGACAAGGAGTGCAGCAGTGGTATTCACTTGCTATTTTATTGTAGGTTTAAAATGAGTGGCTTTCCTACAGCTCTGTTGTGAGCTAGCAGCATGTGATGGCTTGTGTTTTTGACAACAGTCTTGGATTTGTCATTTCAGAGTACCTGACGGTGTTTTCCCAGATGATTGCATTCCATGATCCAGAGCTGAGTAACCACCTCAATGAAATTGGGTTTATTCCAGATGTAAGTGCTAAGGATCCTTATAAGTATTATCCAAAGGAAATAAAAAATGGAAAATTAGGGAAACTGGGATAAGATGCCTTTCCAAACTGCTTCAGTAGCACTTAGACAAAAGTGAAACTTCCATATTAATAGACCTTCCTGAATATGCTGATAAAATGGTAACGTTTTGATTCTTGTTTTACGTGCTTTAGTCCTTCCTGTTCTGCTGGGATGGTAAATACAATAAAAATACTACTAGCCCATTATTATAACTTAGATTCATCTTAAAAGGTATATATGCATTTATTTTTGAAATGTGGGTTAATATACAAAAAAATAGTGTACTCATAAAGTGCTAATAGCAAAATTAGTGCAGCTAATTAAATGCTGTTGATTAGCACAAATTATATATTATATTGCAAGTTATAGAAAAAGTCCGTGATCATCAATCTTGTAGATATGTCAGACCCTGGAAAATGCTAAGCAGTCATTTGCTGGAGTGTGTCTCAAATATGGGACATGTGCATAACATAGACTCAAGTTTCATACTTCCATTGGAAAAAAAATCTCATAGATGGAGGAAAATGAAAACTAAGAACACAACCAAAAAATAGTGGAGAGGATGGGCTTTGTTGGAAAAAGCAAAAACAGGCCTTCTTTAGAGCCTCACTTCTAGCTATCACTGTAAATAGTAAACTTTCCTCCTTTTTTTAGAGAGGTGTGTATAGTCAAGAAAGCCAAAATAAAAATGTTTGTCTGCCTACAAACGATGTTTCTGAAAAGCAGATTTAGGCAAAGCCATAGAGATAATGTTAATTGATATGGTCTATATCATTCTAGATTTGGCATTTAGAAATTTGGTAATTACCAGCTGGTCATAAGAACAGATGATGACTGAGAGGTCAAAATGGAAGAGGATAACTGAACTCAGGAGATGTTGATGTAGAAATGCAAATTTCATAAATAAGAATTTATATGCATTACTTCTATAAGCAATACAAAGTTTAGCTTATCAGAAAAGCCTTATGCTTATTAGGAAATATTTTAAGTTAAAGCAGCAAGACCAAGCCTCTGAAAATCCTTTGTTTTACATCATTCCTAAAAGAATTTGTGGGAGTTTGGGACTGGCAGATACTCATTATCACTTATTGTGATATTGTTTATTAATATTGTAATCAAAAAAGTATATATTTTCATTTGTAGAGAGTGTTTTTAATTTAATAATGTTGTTTGGCTAATACAAATTTAGGTGTAACAGGTGGTGTTAAAATGAGCAGAAGAGAAAGCCAGTGTATTGCCTAATAAAGAGAGGAGTTTGAGAAAGCCACGTGTATTTCAGATGACACATCTGCAGAGGACAAGTGGGAGGAAGATGAAAGGAAAGTGAGGAGAAGGGGGAGTATTTATCTGTAGAAAGCCTAAATATTTGGGTAGATGAAGTGCAAGGGTTAACAGCAATATTTAAGTTCCTGAGGGAGAATCAATTTTGCAGCATCACTACATAAATGCATTTGATGCTTATTTAAAGGCTGCAGATGACCAAAACAATTCTCCTGTGTATTTTGTCCAGGATGCTAGTTCCCACCAAAGAGTTAGAGATGTACTTTTCCTGACCACCTTACAGGTCCTTGTGTGGGCTACTAATCTGTGCCAGAGCTCAGTCGCAACCCATCTTGGTTCTTATCTAATATTTCAGCAGCTCCTTGTGTCTGCCTATGCAGTAATAATTTTCCACTGAAGCCTTCCAAGGTACAAGTCAGATGGAATAGTTTAGAATCACATATTTTGCTATATTTTAGTTTCTGTTGTGCTAGTCATTGGACAGTACATAGTCATACATGAGCCTTGTCTCTAAAGCTGATAATCTATAGACTATTAGGTAATATAGTAAACAATTGCAAAAAAGGAATATATTTTTTTAAACTCTTGCATTGAATAAAAGTGCAAGTTCTAAAATTAACCTCTGAAAATAGTTTGTCCTTTCTGAATTATCTGTCAGGGTTCGGATTCTTTTTAGTAAGTAAAAGTTGTTCTGCCTTTTAGATTAGTCAGAGAGGTGATTTTTTGTGACTGTAACAAGGCAGCATAGGATCCATCAAGGTGAAGGATATGCACTGTAGTAATGAGATCTGAACCAGAGTTTCGTGCTTGAGTACTAATCCTATCAAAGTAAACCCTGATTAATCTTTCATCATTGAAACGCTGGCTCTGCTGCAGGGAAGATTGTGTTCCTGGCACCCTTCTCATTTGCTTCAGGTCACGTAGCTCCCAGAATATTGAACACTGCTGAAGCTTGAGTCGTTGTGAATATTATTAGCTGATGTGGTGCCTGGATTAAGTACATTGCTGTGGCTATGTGATTTACATATAAATAGAGGGATAATATATACAGTGAATCTTACAGTTCTCCTTTGCTCACTTTCTGGAAGTTTATACTCTTCCCCGCCCTATAGAATGCTGTATAAAACATTCCTTATTTTACTGACTAATTCTGACCCTAAACAGCAGACCATGTTAAAGAAGAAAATGAAGAAAAACAAAGATGTGTACAATGTTGCTAAAAGTGCAGCGATTGACATAAATTACTCTAAAGCACTTTCAGCTGTGAATTATGGAAGGTAGACACAGTTGTCATCTATCCACTAACACAGAAGGCAAACTGATTGCAGTTCATTAATATCATTGTGCTGAAGCTGTTGGCACAGGTAGATACCTTAGCTTGGTTTTGGTGATATACATGAGGTGTCAGTAATAGAGTTTCATCTTAAAAATCCTGCCCTTGAAGTACTTTCTCTGTTTGTCCTGTTACACAATTACCTGAAAATGAATTGCTGATATTTTTATCTTGTGAAGAAAGTGATCATTCTTCAAATTTTGTTTGTGTAGGTACATATAGGTGGGTAGAATCTAATATTAAAAATGTGACTCAATTTGCCTGATCTTCTGCACCTTTCTGAATTGAAGCCTTTAAATATATGATTGTCACCATATAGGATTGAAGCTGTCTGTGTGTCTGATTTTCAAATGTGGAGCAGGAAGGTGAAAGAAGTTCATAAGAATAGACAATTTCCTTTGGAAGGGATCTACAAGGTTCGTGTAGTCCAACTGCCTGGCCACCTCAGGGCTAACTTAAAGTGTGCTGATAAAGGGCATTCTCCAAATGCCTCTTAAACACTGACAGCCTTGGGCATCGACCACCTCTCTAGGAAGCTTCTTCCAGTGTTTCCACCTTCTTGGTAAAGAAAGGCTTCCTAATGTCCAATCTAAATCTCCCCTGGTGCGGCTTTGAACTATTCCAACACATCCTGTCACTGGATCCAGGGAGAAGAGCTCAGCATTTCCCTCTCCAAATCCCCCCTGCCCCAGCAAGAAGATGTAGAAAGCAAAAAACTAGTTTTTATTAACAACTGAAAATTAAAGCAAAAAGCAGCAGTTGGGCCAGTTGTTAGAACAACTCAGCAAAATAAAATTCCGATTATTGTTGGACAATATTGTTTCACATGTGCATCAAACAGGAAAAAAAAGGGACAGGCATTTAATAGACAGCAGAAAAAAACACCCAAACCTCTTTATCTTTGGATTTGGCACCTCATATAAACTGCAATATGTGGTACAGCTAAAGTATATACAGAAAAAAAAAAAGTTACGCTTTTTCTGTATAACTTATTATTGAAGGGAGTTTTTCCTCTGATTTTAACAAATATAATGATTTAAGACAAGGAGGTGTTTGTAAGCCTGAAGAAGTTATGAATGCTATTAGTAAGCAAGTAAAGGAAAGGCAGGACATGGGTGACATTAGTCCCTGATGCAAAGCAAAATTATAATTATGGCACTGTTCCTCTCAAGGTCTCTCTAAGAAACGATGTGTTGGTGATACAGGCTCTTTTTTTTAATGTGGCTTATTCTCAGGCTGTTCCGGCTGTTCGGATGCTACTTTGATTACACATTAGGTATACGTCCCAGCTCCGGAGAGTTAAGTGTCCAGTAAAACCAGAGCCCCCTTCGGTTTCAGGGTTCAGCGCTGAAGGGTTGAAATCCTCTTTTTCCCGGAGCCCGTTGTTCCGGAGGCGCGGCGCGCTGCTGTTCCGGGCGGCGGCCGCTGGAGGGCACCATTCACTAGCGCTGCGTGCACTCCCGCTCCCGAGCGCGGCCCGAGCGCTGCGCTGCGGTCGGAGCGGCTCCTCCTTCCCTTTCGCCGCCACCGGCGAGTAATGCCGCCCGCTGTGCCTTCCCTGGCCTTCGGGCTTACCAGCACCTCCTTGCGTAAAGCATTCTTTTTGTTAAAGTCAGAGGAAAAACTCCCTTCAATAAAAGCTCGCCTGACACCTTCTACTTAAATTGTTTGACCTGCTTTTCATGTCGCTGCTGATACGTTTGGTGAGGGTGGTTAAGAGAAAAGCAGTGATTTTCCTTGTGATTACCTTTTAATAATCTTTGAAACTTCACATTTCATGTATTTTCTTGTTTATTTCTGTGTAACTGCATGCATGATAGAGGTATTTGTGAAATTAGGAGAAAATGAGGATCTGCTTTGGTAAAACATTTTCATCATATATATGAAAAGGAGGAAATAATTGCTTCTAAATATCAAGGAAATAAAGTGGTTTATATCATAGGTATCTCCAAGCAAAGAGGAACCTCAGGACACTAGGTTTGTTTTCCTACTGCATGGGAAGCAAGGTATTGCATGCAAACATATAGATAAACAGGTATTATCTGATCACAACCACTGCAGGAGATATTTCAGGGAACAAGATATGTTATTATTCCTAGAATGCCATCTATTTAAAACATGACATAGATATACTCAGGGAAATAGTATGATTGTATTATAAGATTAATATGGTGATAGAAATTGATTTGGTTTGGATTTTGAACACTTAAAATCAATTGGTGGGCTGGAGGTCAAGCTTCATAAAAGCCTGCTGAATATTAAAACTGTTGAACAGGTCATTGAACCTTCCTTAGTTTAGGGTTCAGATCAGTATGGTTCAGATCTCAATCACACAGATGAAGGCATAGGAATATAATTTAGAGCTGTGCTAAGAAGGTTTTTTAGCAAATGTGTACATCATTTAGTCAGATCCATAACCCAGTTCAGAGTTTATGGAATAAGAAGTAATTTATTAGCATTATATCAATTTTGTTTTCTGCTACTCATTTGTTTACTTCCAGGAAAAGCTCAATAGGAGGATTAATTTGCACTTTTTACAAGTTAAAAAGTAATATATTAAGCTTTATGTTTAACTGTAAATCTTCATAGCACATGAGCTATGCAGCTGAGTAAAATTTAACAATGATCGTCTCGCTCTTGCATTCCTAATTTGTGGAAGCTTTCTGCGCAATTTGATGTTTCAAGAAAATAGATCCTCTTGCCTTTGCCTTGCTAAATGCATCATTGAAAAATCAGAAATTCTTAAGGTGTCATAAATGCTTAGCTCTTTCTCTGTATGATGTCATAAGTATGAAAGTTTGCAGACTTGAAAGTTTTTTTGTAGCTGTTTCAGCAGCATGAGCCTCGTAGGGGTGTAAGTGCTGAAGCAGGACACCTTTGGGTGACACTGCCCCAAAATGGTCACAGTAGAACTACATAAATGCTTGGGTGTTAGTGAGCGTTTACTGAGAATGTGACTGTCCTTAATTTCTTCACTGGCAAGTATGCGTTTTAATAAATACCAGCATAACAGAAAAAGGCAGAGGTGGTTATTTTTTCTCTTGAAAATCATGATTTGAACTTTTAGTTATTTCTATGAAACTATTTTCTTCCATAGTCAAAAAGATATATTAAATCAAATTGGTTTATGCTTTTCCAGGCATCCTTGGCTAATTTTTGCTTATATTATTGAGAATTGCAACAGTTTAGTAGAGCAGGTTTTTGAGTTCTTTAAGACTTTGGAGGTTATATTTTTGCAAACCAGCCTAGTGAGGGTGGTGATTGTCTTTTCACTGTTTTCAGTACAGTGTCACAAACTAATAATTTGAAAAATTTGGTCATGAAAAAATTTTCTGAGAGGCTAAGAGTTGTGTGATAGAAGATCTGCCACTGCAGTTATTTTCCTTTCTAAATGCATTCATGCAAAATAGACAATTTTTAATGTACTTGACAATTATCATAGACAACTTAAGTTCTCAAAACTTTTTTTTGTCTTCTTCCCCCCATCACCACCTTTGGCAGCTTTATGCGATTCCTTGGTTTCTTACAATGTTTACACGTAAGTATGCTTTTTTTCCCCTCTGATTCAATGCTCTTCTATTTCTTAAGCTTAATTTTCTCACTTTTCCAGATAAAGCCTTTCTTAATTGGTATAATAGGTCATTTAGTAGGATGCTTATAATTTGCAAGGATGTGTTGTGGAACACTCAACAGTGCCTGTCACTTACTTTCTGCCCTGATTTGGTAATAATTAGTATTTTTCCTGTGGTTTTGAGTTGTTGTTATTGTTAGATTATTATATAGTTATTATGTTGTTGTTGTTATTATTGTCTGGATTCTTTTACACACGCAGTATTTAGGGTGTATTCAGAGGAAGCTGTTATCTACTGGAAAAAGATGTAATAATAGTTAAAAAGCAAAACCAAACTATACCACCATCCCCTGCCATCACTCAAATAATGTAAGAAAGAGATTAACTTTGTTTCTGAAGATAATAATGTTTTTGTTGCACATTGACACACTGTTATTCTGGTAGCACTAGTTTACTGTATTTGTGCATGTATATTAGGAAAAAATAAGAGCTTTCTAATTTGGTGAGTTTTAATTAAAGAGAACAATAAGTCGAGTCTAGAAAGCAATTTAAAAACTTCTTTTCTCAATTTTTTTTTTTTCATGTCATATCAACATTGGCAGATGTTGAATTTAAATTTTCAAAGAAGTGGCAGAATGAAAAGAGCTGATAGATTATTTCTCTGATGAAATATCAGAGAACTTAATGTGAGCCTCTTGATTGCATTGTCTAAAGATTTTGACTGTAAAGCCCTGGTTCTTGCACTTGTCCCTGTTTCTATACCCTTCATGAGAAGCACCACATTTGGAAAACCAAGGAGATGTTTTCCGTAAGCAATCAAGTGCATTAAAGTCTTAGAACTATTTCATTGGAAGAGAGCATATTTTAAGAGAGCCACCTTCAGCTTTATATATAAAATCTTGCTATTTTTAATAGGCTTTTTTCCTTGTCTTTCTTTTATTCTGCCATTTTTTTCTATAATATGTTCATTTTTTGTCTAATTGTAAGAAGTTGATCTTATTGATGAACTCATTAATGTCAACTTATTGTGAAAAACTGATATGTATGCCTTAATATGTAATTGTACTATACTAAAAGAAAAATAAATTGCCTAATTCTTGACATACTTGAAATGTGAAAACCCATGTGCTTCCAAGTATTCATTAAGAAAAGAAGACTGTTATTTACAGAGTAATCAAAGTGCATATGAACACAAACATGATCCTAAACAGGTTAAGTCCTATTTGCTCCCAAATAAAAAAGAAATCACTCAAGATGAGAGAGGAAAGAAGTACATAGGCAACTCATTAACCCTGTTATTGTGTGTATATGCTTACAGAGTTTGCTTTATTGTGCTTATTCATTATGCAGATGTATTTCCTTTGCACAAAATTTTTCACTTGTGGGATACATTACTGCTTGGAAATTCCTCCTTCCCATTCTGTATCGGAGTTGCCATACTTCAACAGCTGAGGGATCGTCTTCTGGCTAATGGATTCAATGAGTGCATTCTCCTTTTTTCAGACTTGCCAGGTACAGAGAATACTGTTTCTTTCGTTTTTCTCTGTCTTCCCCAGTGTGTTTCTAAATATATGCTTAGAAATCATGGTAGGTTTAGGCAAACTCACTGCCGGAGAGTGTAGATCTTAACTACAATTTATTGTAGTTAGTTGAAGTCTTTTGCTGTCATCAGCAAGAATGCAGTAGGATTGTTATTTCCAGGTGAAGATTGGAGTATTTTGTTTTGAAATTTAGAACTATTTAAACTAATTCAGAAGCAACTGTTTGTAGTCATGCGACATAGAGATACAATCAGTTTATATGATTTTTTTAAATAAATTGAGTACAATTCTGAATAGTCCTTTTCCTCTTTGGTGCTGGTTTTATCCTATTTTCCCTTTGAACATAATTATACTGTGGAAGTAATTAATGTAGAAGGATTAGGGAAAGCAGTATAGGAGGCCATTAGAATTACTCTGTTAAATATTTCTATTTGAAATTTAAAGCTCTCAGAATAACTTTGAAAACTGTATCAGAGCCTGCATGATCATTGTGCAGACATTTTGTGTCTTTGCTCAGTGGGAGGTGATTAATCTATCCATACTAACTGGTCCCTTAGAAAACTACATTGCAGTTAACCACGAAGTTTGGAGCTTCCTTCTGAGCAAGTACCTGGTAAGACAGTCGAGTGCATTTGAACTGAGTAAGCCATGTCACCTGAAAGATGTATTTCAGTTTGTAGTAACATAAGTAGGAAGCCTGGTGCACTCAGAACATGCTTGTATTATGTTCTTGTATTAATTCCCTCCTCTCCTGCTCGGGATCTTAGTAATGTAATACAGGTCTTAGGTCAGAGGTTGGCACTGTTTTAAATGTGTGGCTTTTCTTTAGATAACTCTAACTTTGGGGTAATTCCTGGGCTAATTATGGATTTAGTGAGCTCTATTTGAACATCCATGTGTGCAATCCAGTAATTCATAATTCATTTAAACAGAAATTGTTCTTCAGATGAACTGAAGAGAATTAAGTTTGGAGGAGAATTTAAAAGGTCTTCTTAAGTGTTGCAGTCTCCACAACTGCAGAATTTACAGAGGTTAGCAGTACTCTAGGATATGGTACTGAGCAGATGAGGCTGAGTTCACAGTTGCATAAGTCAGTAAGTTGATAACTTTATGAGTTATCATAAATGAAGCTCTGTGATCTCTTTAAATATTGTTGTCACAAATTGTCTTTCACTGTAAACCCTTCCATATGGCTCTGCATTTCAAAATTTCTCTCCTACTTATTAGTTTGGTATGTACTATGTATTTGCTACTGTATTTTTCAATTTATAAGAAATTTAATTTGGCCATTCCTAATAGAGTAGAATTTTAATTTTCAATATGTATGTTTAGTAATTTCAAATGTTCATGGTAGATTTAATGGGATATCTACAGATGGCTGAAATGTGAGTGCTAAACTAAAAGATTGGTTCTCTCCCCGCCCTCTCCTCCCCCATGTGTTAGCTGTATGTCCTAGTTAAGTACAGATCCACTAATATTTAACTTATTTTCTTGCCTAAGGTAATTTCTCCATGTTTTTCTTCTTCTTGAAGGGTGTTAAATTATAGATTCCAATTTATCTCAAATCAGCTGATTTACTGACAGTGGGAGTATTTTATGCTGAGGTCATGTATAAGGACACCTTAGTTCTTGTAATACATTTGTGTTCATAAAATAAAATCACTAAAATCTGTAGTGATATAAGGTACATGCATTCTGCTGGTTTTAAGTGATGACAGCTTTGCTGATACTCTGGTAGGAAATACAGGTTTCTGGAGAGTTTTTTTTTTTCCTTAAATTGGTGATGTCTGTGATATTTAGGATGTCAGCAGTGGCACAATTGAATATTTTGAGATTAAGCTAAAGCATACCATAAAATACTGCTAGTAAAACTACTAAGGGAAAAAAGAATAAGGGCGAAAGACAACCCTAGTGTGTCTTGAAAGTGCTGTTGGTCTAGCTTAATCAGTAACTTTTTAAACATACAATTCACATAGCCTTGTGCCTTTTCTTTCTGACCTGAGTCCTATTTCTGATTAAAAAGCATTGACTCATTATGCATTTTGTCACTTGTGTCTTCCAAACATGACTTCTGCTATTTTGGTTAAAATAAGTTGTGTGCCAAGGCTGAGAATTTTTTGAAAGTAATTTACAAATAACCTTCATCTGAAAATATATCACTCCCAGGAAGAGATTATGTTGTTCAAAACATCTATGATAATTTTAAACTAAAATCAGTAGTTGCTCAACATTCTGACACTCCTGTAATTTGTAAGCTTTGTGTGCACTGGAATGGCTTATTTCAGGTTGCCAGTGAAAGCAACTTCCTTTCCAGACTGATAGAGTTATTTTACTGCTTGAAACTTTGTGGGACACTTTTTCAAAATTTCTTGTTTTTAAAAAACAGAAACCCCACTGCCTAATTTCCAGTGCACTGTATATAACACAATTGGAATATTGTTTTAAAATAATAGTGATGTGAGGAAAACGAAGGGGCGTTGTGTCAGCATTGATTTCTTGGTTCTGAAAACCCTTTCCAATACTTGTCTCAAAGTTTTGGCCATAAGTTATCTATAAAGCCAATACAATTGGGCAGTACTTGCTATTTTTTGAAGCTCTGTTAAAAATTTTAATTTATTTTCATGTTGCTCAAACAATGTCCTAGCAGATTAGGAAATATATTTGAAGATTTTGACAAAATAATTGGCTAATTAAGAATACTGGAAGATCCTTTTGCAACAAATGTTTTAGTTCATTCCTCATGGAGCTGTATGAAGGGGACATATAAGCAACTGCTAAATAGAATTAAATAGAATTAGGTTGTTTAGGAAATTATTACCCCAAAGTGCTGGGGGTTTTTAATTTAAATTCTCTGTCATTTATTCTTTCGTATTTTTTCCTTGTGTTTAAGGAGCTCTGTTAAGTACAAAGTTTATTCAAACAGTATAGATTCCAGAGAATATTTAGGAATATTTGAGACAGACACACAAAACCAGCCCTGGAGTTGTTGCTAATATTTTACCTGTACTTTTGAGACTTAGTATATTTTTTCTTATTCAGGTGATGCAGAGAGAGCAAAAACATTATGCAATACCTTTCTTTTTCCTGTAAGTCTGACATGTAGCAGTATGTGTCAGGAAAATGAAACTGGTATGGGTAACACTACTATGATGAGATTCCTGAGGTACCAACAACAGAGACAGGACTCTGCTTTCAGACAAGTGCTTATTTGTACTAAGCCAGTCTGGATATCCCTTAACCTCATATATCAGCAGATTTACAACCCAGAAGGCTTTTCATGCCCTGAGGACCAACTGCATAAGTTTACTTTAAAACATGCAGTTTTGCTTATAGCTTAGTCTTTAGCATCTTGCCATAAGTTTGTGTGATAATGTCCATTATTCAACTCAAAAATTATTTTTATTGCAGTTTGACTCAATTAGAAGTTCATTACCCACTGTACAAGTAGTACAAAGTCTGCAGCAGCTTTTGTTAGGAAGCATCCAGACACATATACTGCTCTTTGCAGACATTTGAAGGATCCTTAGGGCAATCCACTCTCACCTGGAATGGGTGCAGTATAGAGCCTGGCAAACAGATCTTCTCCAGTGATCACTGCCAATATCAGCACTGACATACAGAGATGAGTTACGGACTTCTGAGAACTGAGGAAAAGATGGGGACAGATGTTGTTAGACAACAGGGAAATAAATACCAAGCCTAAACATGAGATAAAACATACTCAAACACACCCTTTATGTTAGTTCAGTAAGCTCATCTTCTGTAATTTTGGAGCAAGAGGAGGTTTCATTCTTTTAATGCTGTGCACCTTAAGAAGGTGTCTTTTTGCTGACTCCAGGATAGTCAGTGCTTCCGAAGGAAGAACCTTAGCCTGAGATGGGAAGTTCATTCAGACTGACTGTAGAAAAGCAATCCAGTGCAATGAGGAGCCATAGTAAAATGGTTGAAGTGGAAAACTTTGTGAGACACAGGCATGTAGCTTTAAGATGCAAGATCTGCCTGTCATCAAACCACAGACATAAATGATTCTCCAGGGAATGGATTTTCTCTAATGTGGGAAAAATTATTATATCTATTGCCATTCTAGTGATGTGCCAAAATGCTGAATCCCATGATGGTGGAAGCCATATGAATGCTTAGAAGGATTGCATCCAGCTTATAAATGGACTAAAGGTTAAAAAATAGTGGAAATTCTCTGCTAAGATTGTATGGAGAGTTTTGAATAATGCATTTCTGTTGACAGCAGCAAAATTAAACACATATCAGAAGGCTCTACTTCAGATATATTTCTGACCCTGGGTAGCTACCATTTTATTTTCTGCTGTTTTGCTTCCTAAAAATCCTTTGTCTGCCCACATCTGTGATCCATATGCTTTTATTGTACTGGAATTTCTGGTGGTTCAGCATTTAGCTGATATAGATCTGATAAGAGGAAAAAAATGACAGTTGGCCACCAAGTCCACACTGAGTTCATGGGTGTTTAGTGCCTGTTCCCATTTGTTTCACCCTCTCCTCCATGGAAAATGTAACCTCAGAGATTAAAACACCACCTTCGAAGGGACTTACATTGGGTTTTCATATTCCAGTGAGCAGTAAGAGAAAGGAAGATAATAGAATGTTTTGATTAGGGTTTGACTTTTTTCATGCACTTTTGAAAGTATCTTATTGCTTAGATTAAGGCTCTGAGGAACAGAAGCCGTGACAGCTCTTCTAAAATGAAACTTTTTAAACTTCAGCTACAAAAGTTTGACATATTGCTCTGTTGTCATTCATGGAATATGGCTCTGGAAAGTATTTTGCTGCAGAGCTAGTGAAGCTGACTACTTTTTCAAGTTGCAGTATAGCTGAAGAAAAACAGCACTTTGGTCTCTTTCACGTGATACGCATGATAATGGTGGTGTAACTATGGCAAAAATATTGATTGGAAATATCAAAAGACATTTAAAAGGAAGTCACTTTTCCTAGTTTTCTTTTCTTGAAATATGTAGGTCAGGCTGATACTTATGGAAGCATCTTTTTCTGAGCATGGTGCTCATCTTTGCTATGTTAGATGGATTTTTGGAGATGCAGGTTCATTTCATGATGCAATTTTGGAGATGCATCATTTCATGATGCAATTCCTCAAGATTATTGGTTTTGGGACAGAAGCAGAGAAATTTGTTAGGGCACACCTGCTCACCAAGGCTGTCTGGTAGTGTCAGACTCTGTAAGACTGATGTTGTTTTACCTGCAGCTGTGAATTCTTTAATTATTTACATTTTCCACTCCTTGTGACACAAAGAAAACAGTTCTAGATTTTAGATTCTACCCTCTTGAGACTAAAGAGAAGTGCTGGAGTGGGCAACACACTAAGGAAAAAAGTACTGAAATAATTTACTGTAGTCTGTAATTGTCACTGGCAGAAGAAAATCAAATATATTTCCTTTAGCAAAGGGCTGTCTGCCACAAGAGATGGTGCTTCATAAAAAGGGTGAAAAGTGAGTTCCTCAGTAGAACTTTCCTAGTCCATGTCTTAAAAACAGTCTGACACACAGCTTATGCCCCCTGTTTTTTGAAAGCACCCTGATAGTGCTCTCCATAGTGAAAAAGCACTTCAGAAAATAGAATAATCCATCTGTTAGTCATGTAGGATTTTGTAGACCTTTACACTACAATAAAATGTAAGTACAAGAAGGTAGACTGTCAAACCTACTAGCATTTCTAGGCATGAACTGACAAAATTCTGGGTGCTGTTATCTGAGCTTTGTTGCTAGATGTGGTGATTTTTTTTTTTCTTCTTCATTACAAAAGTGTCTTGGGAAAATATTTCCTTTTTTTCCCCATTGAAGCTACAAGCATAGCAACTGATTCTGGATTAGACTCATGCTTAGAAAGCAGTACTGGGTACTAGACTTTTTTCCTTTCACAATTGCAGAGAATGTTGCTGACAGAGCAAGGTGTCTCATAGGGTATCTGTTTATAATTTTGTTATGCTGGATATATTTGTTTGCCTGTACAGGTATAAATGTTCTGCTCAATAATCTTTAGTTCTCTAACTGTTAATTGAGGAGAATTTCTAAATGGGCTGTACAAATAATGCAGTATTAAAAATTCTTGATTGAAACGTACATTATCACCACATTTCTATATGATTGTAGATATATTTGGGGAGTGTATGTCTAGCATTGTAATAGAAATACACAGTTACAATAGAGATACACAATTACAATAGAGATACACATTACTTAAATACAGATTAGAATGGCAGTGTAGGCTGAGAGCCAGAAAAATCTTTCTGTCAAAATAAGGACTTTGAAATGAGGTTAAGTGAACTCTCAGTACTCTTATACTTTGGAATAGCTGTCGGTTCCCTTTGATTTACTTTCACATAATATTTCACTTAAACTCTTACCTTTATAAAGCTGCATGAAGCATTTGATTCTCTCTGTCTAAATTTCTTCTTTCCTAATCTCCTAAGAATATCCTGGAGTTTAGTAGAAATCAACAGGAAGGCCGAAACTAAATATGGAGAACTAGAGCAGGGTTTGTACCTAAAGGTAAAACTTTAATAATACTGCAGTAGTTAATACTGCAACCTTGGAATCAATTTCAGGAGTGCATTGTTAATATTGAAGGGCAAAACTTGTTCAGGAAGTTTCTGGGAACAACTCACATTGTATGTGAACAATATTGTCTGCATTCTGAAAATGCTGATAAATACCTGAGTAACCAGCAGGGGTGTGTCAGGTGGCACCTCTGTCGCTTCAAAAATGTAAAAGTAGCGTAGACAAGCATCTGTGGGAGATAGAGGGGAGAGACTGGACACATTGCATTCAGCTTTAGAGCAAAGCAAGGAGCTAGAGAGTCTCCTGCTAGTTCATCAGTCTTCATGCTAAAAAATGAATAGCACCATTCTAAGGAGACAAATCATGTAAGCAGTCATGTAAGCTGATAAACCACAAATTTGTCTGCTGGGAATGCAACCCTGAAATGACAAACTTTTATCTCTTGAATGTACTTTAATGCTTTCATGTGTAAATTCAAATGGAGGTGTTAACAGCTCTTTCACAGAATAAGGGAACTTTTCCCTGTGGCTTATGAGTAGTTTAATTATGCTGCAAGCTTTAAATAACTTAGAAAATGTATACTGACAAGGTTGGGCTGCTGTTAGTTACTTAAAACTATTAGTTTTGCTATGTGAAACACTAACAGATTTGACTAGTAGTAAACACTGGAAGTTTTGGATCTCAGTAAGTTATCTACTGCAGTGCCAAATGGCTAGAGCATTTTTTTGGAAATGAAAGCAGTTTTAAGTGTGGCATAAGCAAGATGGTTATCCTTCCTGTTTACAGTTGCTGTATTTGTGGGAAATAACATTTCAATCCTGAATAAGATGTTGCTTGCTCTAGCAGTTTGAGAGTGTTACATGGTTCAGGATAGTCATTAGGCAGATCTAAATACTCTATTTGTCTTTAACCAAAGTTTTTCCATCACTGGTATGGGAATGAACAGGTCAAATTAGAGGCTTCCATCCTTTACTCATGGCAACAGGTACTCCTTTTCAGGATTACCTGAATTTCCATCTTATTTCAAAAGCAGAAAATCTGAATTACTTTGTGTTATTTCCTTACAAATATCCTGAAGGCTAACAGGAGAGTTAATGCAAAGGTCTTCTACTTATGACTCTTAAGAGAGTCATCAGCTTTATAAGCATTTGGCCTGGTCAGAGTTTCTGACTGTAGAGTTTTTTTACAGGTTTATACCCATTACACCTGGGAAATAACTGATGTAGCTCATAGTTACCACCCAGATGGAAACCTGTAACAGCATGATCTCTATTTTTGCTTGCTGAGTTTCAGTATTTTGCATGTTATTTCTGTGAAACATGGATTTAGGATAAAGAAGGTGACTTTCACTAGTATTTCAGATTCTAAAACTGACTTAACAGATATTTAGCAAATATTATAACAAAAAGAACATAGGAAAGCCGAAAAAGAGTTATTCCTTCCAAAATTGACTGTTGTTGGATGTTGTGTTGGTGGCACCATGAGTTTCTCCTCTGAGCTGATCCCTGCAATTTTGTAAACCTGTCCTTTCATGTATCTTCTGGTTATTATCTATCTAAGAAGTAATGTTCATTTTTCTGCTAAGCTGCTTTATTTCCCCTTGTGTATATCTCAAGTGTTGCATAGTAGCCTCCTTCTGACTATTTCCATTACATATTGGGAATTCCTGTGCTTCTGTCATTGGCCATCGTCCTACCCTGAGGTAGGACTGCTCCAGGTGTCTTTAGTATTTTGTTGGTTAGTAGAAATGGCTGTTGTTCAACAGCACTGGCACACCTCCTAACAAAGTTTAAAAAGTGCTTTCTTGTCAGAGCTTAGCTCCAGTCTTTATTTCTGCCTTTCTCAATGAGACATAGCATGTGGCATTTGGTGATTGACTTACAGTAAAGCTTTACTCTTAATACAATCACTTGGAATTCTGTGTCTTCCCTGCTCTTGTCAATCCTGACACCATCACGTTTCCATACTGGAAGGCGTTCTTTAGCAAGCTTTTCCAGTGAACTGCTGAGTCTGAGGAATTTTTACAATCACAAGTAAGAAAAGAATCTGTGTTTGCCCTCTATGCACCCTAATGTCTAGGGAATAATTCATAGTGGTTACTGCTGCTTCTCTCTACTGCTGTCCACAAAAGTAAGGAGTCATGCAACTATCCTGCAATGTATGAAATAAATAATGTAAAAAGAATAGTTCTGCATTGACCTTTTCATTTATAATAACCTTCTCACAGTAATAGATACAGAGATGTGGGATAAAAATGTCACTTCTCTTCCTAGATTTGTCCTTTTAAATATGCACACTCAGTGTGTCTTCTTTATGTCATCAGGAAAAAAGAGTTTATGGCCTTTCACCTCTGTTTCTTCTAAGAGCAGGAATCAGGAGGCTGAACTGACTGACCTATTCAGTACCAGAGCATTCATAGCACAGAGATTTTCTGGCCTATTTATGTGGCTGTGTGGTGAAAGCTGATGTTGCCTGGCAGGGTAGTAATAAAGTATTTGTGATGGAGATGTCAAACCAAGCTCATAATTCTGGTCTATTCCCAAAATACAGAAGCAGTTTATTTTGGCTGAGTTTCTTAACTGGTATCCTGTTACCCAAGGAAAAGGCTCTGGAATTGATTAACTGCACACAAAGACTTGGTCTGTGTGGATTTCCATTAGGAAAGAACCATTCATCTTACGTTTTTCTCCATTACTTGCCTTCACTTGCTCTGAACAACATATGCACACCCGGTTTTGCTGTAAAAATAAAAAATTCTATGTGCTTTTGTCACAGGTGTATTGCATTTAAACTGATGCTTTTTTCAACATCTATTTCAAGTGCAATCTACTTCTCTCCTGTATCTATAATAATAAACTTACATAGCTTAAAAAGCAACTATGTCAGGCTGAGCCATCCTTTTCAGTTGAGGCTGTGGATAGAGGCAGGCAGTGCCTTGGTAAGAAGTTACAGTTTAGCATGAAAAAAGCAAAATTAAAACCATCTTAGAAAAAACAGTAAGTTTAGTTCAGAAAAGGAACAAAACATTTCAGTAGGCTTAATGTTAGGATGGGGCCATGGCAAAACCAAGATGCTGCTGTTAGATCACTTTTCTTTCCCTTCTCTACTCCTGCCTTTATCAGTTGCTGTATTATTTGCATATTTAGAAATGTCAGAGACAGCCTTTTGATGCTGAGCAATAGCTGCTGCTATAGGATTGTTTCCTGTAAGGCTTGATTGCTGCTTGACTTGAAATATTTGAGCTCATTTGAGCCAGAACTCCTGAATATAATGTTTGAAAGTGAAATGATGACTTTGGTTCCTAAGATACTTGGGTTCCAGCTTTGACTTTTTCAAATACAGGTGCTCTGCAATTTTTCAAAAACAGTTTGAAGATGTACTAAGTTTTGAAATGATAACTTATTTTTATAGTATTTTTATTATGTTTTAAGTCAGGCTTAAATTGTTTCCACGCTTCATATTTAATGACACCATGTTATTCAGCACGTTTTCATTGCCGATTTTCCATTGAAATAATTTGTCTTAATAAAAACAGAAAGCACATCATTTTTAAACTACAAAATACCGCAGTGCTAGGCTCCTGGGGAGCACTGAGGTGTTACATATACATCTCCATGAGTGAGCATGCCCTCTTCATCCTTTCTAAATGTTACTTTCATTTGTTGCTCACACCTGGAGATTTATGCAGACCCTGCTCTCAGAAGAGTGTGCTTCTAAGTTGTTTGCAAGTGTCAAGTACTCTGGCATTCTGCTGAGGTAGTCTCTGTTCATTTGTTCTGTCCCCCTGTTCAAGAATCTAGGCTCTGACTTGATACATTTATGCTTCTGACGTATCAATGGTATGTATCTAATAATGTGGAAACTCTAATGTTTTCTGGCTTGTAATGCAGTGACTTGGGAGCAGGAAGAGTGCAGGCAGGATTAATGCTGTGTGAATGCAAAGTCTTGGGGAGATAACAAAAAATGGACATTTCACCAGAGACTGACTCATTTGTCATATATTTGAAAGGGCATGGGAAGAAATTGGGATTGAAGTAGTGCAGCAGACCCTTACTTATTAGCCAAAAAGAGGAGAAAAGATCTTATCCAGCAAGGGTGCACAAGATTGCATTGCATTTCAGTTACTGACGGGAAGTGATTTTTCTTAAACCGAAATTGCAAACAAATCATGAAGAAGGGCTTGAAGGTTACTCAAGTGTGAAGCCTGTTCATGCAACATGACTAATAAGTATTCTGTAAATATTTATACCAGTTTAATGTAGTCTTAAACTCCAATATCCTGAAAGTAATTGTTTTTTTCAAAAGAATGTGAGTAAATTGAGTAAATTCTTTCACCATCCATAGTCTTGTCTCTCTTGTGGGTGCTAGATTTTGACTGTTCCCATATTATATGCATGCATGTGCTTATGATTTGCACATTGTTGGGGGGCATTTTGTGGTTGTGGGGCTTTTTTATTGTTACTTGTGGAAACCAAAATTGCCTTGTTGTAATTTTTATTTTGCATTACCGAGAAGCAGATGAATTAATTGACAGCCTGTAAATTTGTTTTAGGCTTTTGATGGCTTCCCCCACAAGCCATTAAAAATTCTCTGTTGTTCTGTGGAGTTTCATTTTCAGCCAATCCCACTGTCCTCCTGAAATGCTGCTTGGAAGAAATGAGAAACCAAGCATTCCAAAATCACAGAACAACAGACTCCTACATTTTTTACTTACGCCCTGATGTGTGAGAACTGGGTTATGTTTTTTACAAACACACACACAGTTGGAAGGGATCACAAGGATCACTGAATCCATCTCGTGGCCCTGCACAGGATACCCCAAGAGTCACACCATGTGCCTGAGAGAGTTACCCAAATGCTTCTTGAACTCTGTCAACTTTGGCGCTGTGACCACTCCCCTGGGAAGCCTGTTCCAGTGACCAAGCCTTCTTACCAGTTCTCTGAAATGGATTTCCTTTGGAATTACAGAGCTTGTTTCTAGGAAAAATACTTTGACCTGTTTCAGTGTTTAACACTTTCAGTCTCGATTTCTGCTTTCAGCTTTTTCATGGCTTTACTGTAAACAGTGTTTCAGATATGTGTTGGCTATTATGTCCTCTCACAGCCAAATGCTTCTCATGCTATTAATTGTTGTTGTTCAGATTTTTTTTTTACTAGCTAAATTCTGCATTCATATCATTTATTCTAGAAGTACTACTAATGTTTCCTTAGCTAAGAATCTCAGGAAATCGGGCATATAACTCAATTACAGCAGTCTCTTTACAAAAAAACAAAAAAAAACCAAAAAAAACCCCAAACCCCCCCCCAAAAAAAACAAATAAAAAAAAAAAACAAACAAACAAAAAAAAACACAAAAAAAAACTACAGCCCCATAAATGTACTACAGTCATGAACTGGAATTCTCAACTTTATATAAATAAAATGAGTTTTCAGAAATGTAGAAAAAAGTGCAACAGTAATGATGGTGCTTCTGAGTGTTTTCTGAGCTTGAGGAAAAATAACCAATGGAAGGCATCTCTTCTCTTTAACTGAATTAAGAAATTGTGTGAAATTCTCCAGTTGTGTGTATTTTCCTTGGGAATGATGCTGAATAACAGCCTCCTAATACATTATAATTGAAATGAAAAATTGTTAGCTACTGTTGAGACATCAGATAGTCCATTTATCTGTGACACCTATCATCCCAAACAGCTAGGGAACCTGATATTGTCAAGGAAAATTGCAATTTACTTTCACACATCCACAAAAAGGTTTTTAGAGCTAGAATTAAAATTGGGTAAGCCACAGCTCTACTCTCAGACTTTTCAGAATTTTAGAAGCAAGATAGCACATAAGCATCCTGTTGTCGACTGGATTAAAGCATCTGCTGCAGATTGTATCCTACCTGAACATGGACAGCTTTTTAAATGGGAGAGTAATAGATCATATCTTCCACTTTTTAAACAGTCAATAATCTCATCCAACTAGATTATTCTGCCCCAAGCTTCAAATTCAGCTTCTTCTGCTCACCACCCTGCTAATGACTGAGGTTTCTGGAGTAGCTCCCAGATTGATGGCAAGGCATCAAATCCGCTGATGGCAATGAGTGATTGATGACAGTGCATCAAATCTGTTTGAGATATACAGATAAAGCCTGGCTACAATGCCTCTGTTTTCTTCATAGCAGCTGATGCTTTAATCTAAATTTTGACTGTTGTAATGAATCATACAAGATCTTGGCACAGACACAAGAAGTACTGATATCCCTGCTGCTTGTCTGTCGCACTAGACCAGTTTGCAAGCTAGGATTGTTTTTGCTCTTCATGAGACCACATACAGGAGGTGCAAAACCTGCCAGTCCTTTTATAGTGGTAAAAGATTAAATGGCTTTTAAGTTACATCTTGTTAGAAGATACATACATGCAGGATGCTTAGTGTTGCAAAACATGTGTTTCTAATGAGTTTACTTTTTTTCCTTTTACATATGTGTTTCATTGCACCTTCCTGATTTTTAATTGACCGTATCTAATTTTAGGATGCTTCTCACTTGATAGGTATCAGATTTCCTTTCAAGTTGATTAATATATTATCACAATGGTACTTCACTCTTTCAGCTAGGATGTTTCACTGGGAATGTCTGTTTGGGTTTGGGACTGTATTGTTTGTTTGTTTGTTTAAAAAATTCTCTAAAATCTTTAAAACAATCCATTATGTTTGCCATCAAGCACAAATTAATGTTGAAAACCCCTGTTTTCCAGCGAACAGATACTATGTAGCTTTGTCAAAATGGCAGGCCATGCAAAATTCAGTAGCTGAAAGCTTTCAATCTGGCTGTTAGTAGGATTTAACTGACAAGTAAGACACTTAGTTGATCCAAAAATCCTGATGTCTACACTGTATGAAATCTACTTTCGATGAACTGCACAAATTTACATTGAATAGTCAATAATTTGACTAGTAAAGACTTTACATTGCCTTACAACAACTAAGTTTCAATTATTGTCCTGACTTTGCATTGGTTAAAGTTGTCATACACTTCCCTTAAACAGATCAAATTAATTCTTAAAATGTCTTTACTAGTTTTTAATTAAAAAAAACTTGGAGCGTTTTTCTTTTTGAATAGGAAAATGCTTTTGAAATCTACGTTTCCTTTGAGCAAGGGACAGAGAGACAGACAAAGGTATAGATGGGTATATGTGTATTTGGCAATGTCGTAGCTGGGTTACTTCACCGATATTTTGCTCTTGTATTTCTTGTTTTTCCTTTAAATCTCTTCCAGAGATCGATATTGAGCGTTGTGTTCGCGAGTCAATCAACCTGTTCCGCTGGACTCCCAAGAGCGCCACGTACCGGCAGTACGCGCAGCCCCCACGGCCGGCCGCCGACAGCAACGGCGCCAGGAGCTCTTCCCTGTGCTGCTTCTCTGCAGACTACCAGGAAGCTCCTCGCAGTGACCTTGTAAGCAATGTGGGAATTGGAGCAGGGAAGATTGTTCAGATTGCGTGGTTCTCCTGCCTCTCCCAACTCCTGCTCCTTCAGTTCTCTTACAACAGCCCACCAATGTCCACAGCTCGCCTGCAGAACTTTATCATAGGAGAAAAGCAGTAAAAAGATCAGTGTGCCAGTGAGAAATAGATAACTGGAAAGGGATGCAGGCAGTTCTGGCTGCTTTTTCCATCTTGGCATGTCAGGTAAAAGGATATGCCACGCATTACTCTGGAGTTTAGTAGGTGAGTTATGCCTGGTTTTATCTTGGCAAAGAGTAACTAGTAACTAAGAGAATATCTGCATTAAATAGATACCCAGTTTAGCAAAATTATTTTCCTCCTCTCTCTCTAGTACAATCTAATGGCTGTTTCTCTTGACAGCTGCATTATCTGAATACAGGTGATTTGAAATTATTCCTTTCCTTCCTCTTAACACTATAAAAATTAAAAATTAAATTTTATTTTGTTGGGGTTTTTCTCCTTCCACATTCTCCTACAGTCATTTCATTCATGAGCATTCCAATAATTGGGAAGTATATATGGACCTGCTATTTCTATTTGGTGAATTGCATTAGGTTTTAGTCTTTCCATTTGTTTTTCCTAACTACTAGGAAACTGATGTTGTTGTCATTCAAGTGGATCTTTACTTTTTAGTCCTTAAAAACTGGAGCTTGATGTTCAGTAATTTTCTTGGTTTTTGCTTTTTATTTCTGTTGTAATTTCTGAAAGCCTTAGCTTCAAATCCAGGACTGCAAGTGCAGACATGCAAATGAAGAACAAAAGGAAACTTGAAAGATCTTACAGGATTTAAGAAACAATAGCTGGATCTAGAAAGGCAATGGGGAAAAAAATGAAATTCCAGGGGAATACTCGTTGTTGTCATCCAGGAATTGTAGCTACACAACTGCTGCTGTGCTGCCCTGGAGATATGTAGAGAGGCTTTCTGAAGGAGGCAAGGGCTGGTCTTTCATAGAGTAATTCAGATAGGACCTCCTAAGGTCATCTGGTATAAATTCCGGCAGAAAATGTGTCCAACACTGAATTCAGGTGGGGTTGCTCAGGGCTTTGATCCATCAGATCAAGAAAACTTCCAAGGAAAGTATTCAGTCTCTCTTGGCAGTCTGGTCAGATGTGCTACCAGTGAAAATGATTTGGTGTATGTGCTAGCTTTCCCAAATGTTATGACAAAAGAGTAAAAAAAACAAGTCGTCTGATTTCTAAGCATTTGCTTGTGCCTTAATGTGTAAAAGCAAGAGTCAAAGCACTTGGATATAGCAAAGAGGGAGATGGGGAAAAAACAGCCCTGGTATGCTGAACTAATAAACAGTGAAAAGATTTGTGTTTGTAACAGAGAGAAAAATCCTTATTTCAGATCAAGCAAGGCTTTTTTCAGTATTCTTCCATTTTCTGAGAAATGTTTTGGGTGTTTTTTTCCTGACTGTGTTTTATTTTCATTCCAGAAGTTGTGTTTGTTTATAAAGCCAGTAATTAGGCTCATCCATCCCAGAAGTTCCAAGAAATTAAGCAAATGTTTTTAGTGTGTTAAAGAGGAGATAAATAAATACTAGGACTTCTATTGACTTCTCTTTCATTTCTAGCTCTGTCTGCCTAACAGCAAAGACCTCTTCATTTACTGGAGTGCAGCTGAAGGTTTAACATCTTTTGAAGCACAAGTATATTGGATCTTTTGGTTACTGCTGTATTTTGGTTTTTTAGCTCATCATATGAAAGAGAGCTGTATAGGTTCAGGGATCTATACAGAAATATGTAAGCAAAGAAGAAACTAATCTCTTGGACACAAGAAAAACTATTCTTAAATTATAATCTGTAAATGTATTGTTTGCTCTCATGTGCTGTATTTTTGTGTGTCAGATTTTGAGACCGATAGATGCAAGTCAAGTATGTTATGATTCAGTCAGGAGCCATAGATCAGACTTGGAAAGTCCTGTGTAACATGAGTCCATAATGAGCTACTTCTCACTTGTGACTGTACTTTTGGATGTTTGTCTTCATAAAATGACACTTCTCAGGGATTAGAGCAATATTGATAAAACCTAAATTGAAATTATTGGTGAAATACACTATTTACACACAAAGGTGGTGTGATTTGATCTTGTTTGGGTTTTTTTTTAACCTTAATCCTGGAATTATCTCTTTCTTCAAACATGTCCTCTACTTGGTGTTTGCTGTCATGGGGAAACTTTTTATCTACTTGAAAGGGGTGAAATCTGAGCTCAGTCTTAAGTACACACAGTATCCTTTAATGGATTTTCTAAAACACCATTGTGTCCTTGCTCTGCAGTTTAGCTCTTAAAAAAATAACTTTTCTGTTTCCTTACCTATTTAGTTGGTCATTCTTTGGACAAGGACTTTACACTACATTTCTATCTCCAGTTTTATATTTGTGGGTCACCTCTGTATTTGAAAGTGGGTAGGGTACAAAACAATTCTTTGTGAAGAAAGTTGTGGGTTTCCTTCTGAAGGTAATTTATGACTTCTTGAAACATTAAATGTTTAGTGTTTTTAATTGTAAACACCAGCTGTCTCTTACCTCTCTATTTGTATTTTCTTTCTATGCTGCTTCAGTTTATTTCTTAAGTGCTTTTTATTGGCAACTTAAATATTTGTGTGTATCTGCATCTTACTGCGCTTTGGTTAATAATAACAGGAGAAGTATTTCCCCTCTGGGTGTGCATTTTTCTCCCTAAATCAGCAGTCAGTAAAACAAAACTGCTTTTTATCACTAGTATTGCTTAGTTTTTATTTTAGTGACATCTATTTGCAACTTTGTAAATAGGCTTGGGTGCTCTCTTTTTTCCTCCTGGACTTGTGTGTTGCTTAATCTTTCACTCTTTCAGCCAGTAAGTTTGTCTACTGAGATAAAATCTCAAGGAGGAAATAGTTTCAGAAAGAATGAATGTGCATCTTAAGTGGGTTTGCATTATTTATTTTGAGAAAGATAAAACATCAAAAATAACAACGGAAAAAAACCCTTTAAATTCACTACTGAATTAACATTACAGTCTACTCAATTTTGTGTCTGTAACTTTTCTTTACCATGGTTGATTTTTTTCTTCTTACTCTTCCTGAAACTTCCTTTCATACCCTGGAAACTCCTGAAGTATTTTTCCTGAATGTCCAGGAGTCACAGAGAGAAATAACACTGTAATATAACAATCGTCTGCTCGTATCTGTGTCTCCATTATTATACATATGGTAGACATACATTCTCTACAGCTACTTCCATAATTCTAAATAAAAAGGAGAAAATGTTGCAGCTTCTCTATCAGTATCTGTTCACATGTGGCAGGTGAACTCACAGAAATCCAGAGACTGATACAATTACAGCTTTGCTTTCTTCTTCTACTCCTGATTCTCTTTGCAAGGGTGGGAGTTCCTGAGAGAAGTTGAGGAACGAAAGCATTCAACTGGAGAAAAGTCTACCAGATGATTATTGATCCTTGCAGTGATTTAAATGCCAACAGTTCCCGTTTTTTGTTTTTGATGAAGTAATAGAAGTACCTAAGCAGCAACATGACTTAATGGCTTGATTAAGCAACACAAATATGAAAAACATGTTTTTATCATAAATAGTATGAGCAAATTTTCCTGATGATAACTTTCCTTTGCCAGTAATTAAGGATAGCTTGTGTGATAGACTTCCAACAGATGGAAATTCAGGCCTATTTGTCATACAGTAGCACTCAATTGCTTCTGAGTTCCTGTCTGCACCTAGGAAGTATTTGTCCATAAAAAATATATTGGTTAATTTTATATTAAGCCGTTAAATAACTGGTGTGTAAATCCATTTATTCTTCAGAAAGAAGCATGGTCAGTAGTGTATACCAACACTTCTGTTCCAGTGTACCAGCTAAGAAATGTCTGTGTGATGCTCATGCTGTTCGTAATGGCTGTTACTTATATTCTGCCTAAAGGCTCTTCTGACTGCCTTGACCCATTTCAGGTTTCTTTTGTCTTCTGTTTTTGTGTGGATCTTGGTTTTGTTTTCCTCTTCTACTGTTCTTACACTTAACAGAAATCTCTTACTCAAATTTGTCTTTAGTTCAAATTGTGCAAAGCATTAACTGATCAGGATCTCAGTTAATGCTTCTAATTTATTTTCCATTTGCCTTTGATGCTTCTGTTCTTCTGGTTGTAGCTGCCAACAGCTTGAGTGAGAAGCTGGGCTTATTTGTCATTTTTTAGAAGAGTTGGTTAAAATGTACTTTTTATGTCACTCTCTTGTGAGTGAATAAGCAGATCGCTGTTTAATTAGGCATAAGCCCATCACATTCTGGTAAATGCTTTAGCAATTGTCGCAACCTTCAAAACGTTCTCTGTTTATTGGTTAGCTTTTCAAGGTTTTTCTGATACTCATAAGCCAGGCTGCCAGCTACGAGGAAGTGGGGAGTGTAGGGAAACCTCTGCTTCCAGAACTTCGGTTCTGCAGATTAAAGTATTTAAAGGAAGCCATATTTAGCACCTTGTCTACTCTGACTGGTGTTTCAAATCTGTATTTATTTTTCTATAGTTTTAAGACTTTTTCTCATAGAAGATGAGGCATTAAATTACCAGAGTGGATAAAATACAAAATATAAGGTTCAGGAAATAATTGATGTTAAATGTTAATTCAGAAGTTTCTAATGAATGTTGTGGGTGGTTTTTTTTAAGTTGTAATGCAAATTGCAATTATTTAAATTGAGTGTAAACTCATTGAAACAAATGTACTGCTTAGTTGAGGCAGAATAAAAGGAATATGTTTGTAATGATCTAGATACTATTTATATGAAACTGTAATAGTTTGTGAGAGAGTCACTCTAGATCATACTTAAAGATTCTAAGCTTGTTTTGCACAGACTTGGTTTTAGGATCTCCCTGGGATGTGTTCATCTGCTTTGAATGTAAATGGGGCAGTTGGAGCAGCCAGAGCACTCTCTGCTGCAGCCTTAGGCTCAGGTTCTGGATTCACTGATTGTCCACTAGTCCTTCCTCATAAGCCTTTGTGATTATACCCACTTTGAAGTTGAAGCTGGATGCATTTGACCTTTTAGACCTCCCACAATTGGGATTCCATGACTGATTAACAAATGTGAAGAGGGGGAAATTATGTGGTACATAATTGTACCAGTAAAATTAATTATTAAAAAAAAAAATCTAGCTGGTTCTTTCTCTCTGCATCTTGTAGGAATGTTCTTTTTATTTTTTTTTCCCAAATTGGAAATTGTTTTAAAATCAGATTCTAGTAGAATATTAGGAAATAATTACACACCTCTGTGTTTTAGTAATTTTTCAGGCTCTAGTGGTCCTGATTTGAAATCTGGCTAGCTGACTGAAGACACAGTTATTTTGTTTCTTTTCATGTACTTTACAACTGACTCCGTTTATCTTTGAGAGGGAGTGCTATGGTGGAAATAAGTTACTTTAGCAACCAAAGCCAAACTCAGGTTTCCTGAGTGACAGTTTTATTTCATACCTCGTTAAACAATCCATATTTTATTAAAAAAAATAGTGGCCTGCATCTAAAAAAGGGAAAATGAAAGAGCAGTACAGTGTTTATGTTAATTTATTTTAGGAGAGAAGTAACAGTCAGAATAACCCACTGAGTGTGGGTTTAGTGTATGCTGTAGGACCAGTACAGATCTAAATAGCTTCTGAAGCACAATTAGATACTGCAGTGAGGAATTATCCACTTAGTGTTACATTTTTTATTTGTGTGCTTGTAGCATTAGAAGCAATGGAGTTTGGGAGAAATTTTTGAAGTCAAGTTTTGGAGGAGAAGTAGAATGAAGGATGGTAATGGTTTGTCTCCCACACAAACATGCCCAGGTACACAGCTATAGCTACCTCCTGCCACTCACAGCAACTCTAATTCCAGCTTGCAGCAACTCCTATGTGTGCCATACACTGCTGCTATGAAAGTTAGGTCATAGAGCACAGTGCTGTGTGCCTGTGTTAACACAAATTATTATTATATTATTATTATATATTTTTATTATATTGTGTTATTATTAACACAAATTTCATGATGTGGGGAAGAGGTCTGTTATGTCAGCCTAAGGTGCCTTTTCCCTCTACTCCTCAGTCTTCTTTCCTGCCCTATTTGTTTTCTCACCATACTCCTCTATAGAAGCCTGCCTTAGGCTAGTCTTGAATTTAGAATTCCTCACATTTCTTCCTTAGTGCACCACAGGCCAGGCTAGGTGCTGTATGTTTTCTCAGTTGAGTCAGGACGCAATGTCATCATGATGTAACTTTATTAGGAAGTGCAGCTGGAGGATAGAAAAGACTTTCTGGATGCAGCTCTCTTACCTGTGTGATGGTGTCAACACCATCCTAATCTACTAGTAAAAGTGTTACAGCTCTGTATATATATTTACACTTCTGACATTATTAGGCATGGAAAATCTGATTATCAAATGTGTGTGACAGCATAGCTGGAAGAAAGGATCCATACTGGTTGTAGAGTTGAGCCTGCACCAAAGTTTAGTCATGGAGCCCATCCAGCAAATGTGAATGAATATATTTTGGATTTATGGGAATAAATGTATCTGTTGATGATGAGTTTCATATAGCTCAACAAAGCTTGGGCCCAGGTCTCTAAAATGGCTGGAATGGTGCAGAAATCCAAGATTTATGGAAAAGCACATACAGCTTACAGGGTGACTGTCTGGGTGACCATATTCTCAAAATTTTTGTCAATTACTCAAATTCAGTACTCATCTTAATAGTCACCAGTTAAGGGAGAACCTGAACAAGCATGTTTTGACAAGCTTCACAGTGGTAAATGACTAAAAATGTCCTAGAGCTGTGCTGCCATTGCTAATGCCAATTCAGAAAACAAGTATGTGAAATAGCAACTACAGATTAAAGAAGGTAGATTGGCTAACTCCAAGGTCTCTGACCAAGTGAGATAGATGATCACATTATGAAGGAAATTCCTCTAGGAGTTGCAGTTTGCATTGAGATGTGTTATTAATTTCTGGTTGTTGCTTTTTTGGGTTTTTTTGTTTTTAAAGAGGGAAATCTCTGTTTCCTAAAGATACTGTAATAATTTTTCTCAAATCAATTTCTTGTCAAAGACAGAGCATCTATCAAGAGGGAAAAAAAGAGTCACTGATGGAAAGCATTCAAGGCCGGCAAGATCATTCTTGCTCCTGCTTTTGCTGCAAGTTTTGTTGCACATTAAGGTGTCTTGTGAATATTTTCAGGCATAACTGGATTATGTCTCAGCTTTGTCTTTTGAAGTGGTTCTATGCAGTGGTGAGCAGCTTTTACCTTTTTTATCATATATGGGGCAATGAGTGAGTTTGCAGCATGTCTGCCCTGCTGCATGCAGGGGAATATTGTGTCTTCCAGCCCTGCTGACTCAGTTTATTCACTCAGTTATGTGATTCCATTGAGATGGCCTTTCCTTGTGTTTCCTTAGTAATGAGCTGGTTTGGCAAGCAGAGTTCACTTCCATTTTTTGTAGACTGACTATGAAGTTGTGTGCAGACATTTGGAGGATGTTTCTGATTGACAGTTGGCTGGAAGCTGCTGTTTGCACTTCCCAAGGTGTGAGTTCTGAAGTAGGGAGCTTTGTGGGGGGAGTCAGGATGGTGGAGGGGGTGGAAGAGTACAGCTTGCAAAATGAAAATGGAGCAAACTTAAATAGGAAGTGGGGGGGAGGGAGAGAGGGAGCATAGGGAAGGTAAACACCAGTGTCTTGACTAGGGAATATGGGAAGCAGAATATGATGGCTACAGAGGACTGAACTAAGTGTAAGAATCAGTTTGCTAGAGAGATTGTGTAGAGAACACTGGCACTCAAGTGTTGAAAAATTGTAGAAAAGAGTTCTTAAAATCTGGAATTTTGGCTGTTCCTCCTTTATAAACAGTCGCAATTGAACATCAAAAAACACTGAAGCCTTTTTGCATGACCCTTTGCTAGTAATTGTAATAAAAATGGTGGGGAGGGCAGGTGGAGACCTTAAACCATTATCTTATAAGCTTTTTAAAAATGTTTTTGTAGTCTTATTTCTGTGTACATGCATACACTGATTTCAGAAATATTTTTAAAAAATAGGAAATTTTTCATCTTTCATGAAACATATTCCTTCTTGAAAGACCTTGACAGTTTGAGTAGAGTATTTTGCTTGAACCCCAGATTTTAATTATACTGACTTCCAGGCTGAAGTTCCTAGTATATTAAATAAACTGCACTAAGTTTTGCCAGCTTCAAAGACAAAGGGGAGAAACCCTGCATCTACTCAGATAAAGCTGTCCTTTCCATGGATAGAAAGTTCCTTTATAGCTTCTGTGTTTATCAGATGGGACTGTTAAATTCAGGTTCAGCAGAACTAAAGATCCTTGGCTATTTTCTCAAAAAAAAAGAGTGTATATCTTCATTTAATAGCCATGATGAAATGCCTGTAAGAGATTACAGGCTAATGGGAAAAGAGATAGGAGCTGTGATTGTACCAGCCTCATGTTCTGGAGTGCTTTAATCTATCTAAAACTTGGCTTCCAAATTAAGAATGGTTAAGCAGCTTTAACTCCTAATATTAAAAAAAAATAATTAAGTTCTTAATACATATTTCTTCTTATTAAGAGCAGTAAATGCATGTGGATTAGCAATTCCCAGGCCTATTTGAAAATTAATGGGGTGAGAAGAATAAGTGCTTTGAAAGTAAAGAACATAGGGTGTTGTCAGAGAAACTTCTGGGCAGCAAGGAGACTTCAGACTTCAGCTTAGGTACTTTCTGCTATTGCCATCCTGCTGATTTAAGCAGTCTTCCCTGACAAACAGTTTTTTATAGCTCAATAGTCTATAGCAAGATTCATGCTTGTAGTTAGAATATGCTAAAATAAGTTTCTCTTTGCAGGAAAACAGATAAAGCAACTTAAGTAGTAAGCTCAGTATCCTAGCACATGTAGACTTGTGCATACATGGATGTGTGAAAATGTGAGTGTCTTTCTGACAATTTTTAAATTTCTGAAGTAATGACAGCACGTATATGAGTATGCTCTGTATATGAGCAGTTCTCAGTTTCAGTATTGTCAGTGTACAGTTTCTTACACAATTGTTGAAACACAAGTTTGTAACTGGACTTTTAACTTTAGCACCTTCTGGCACTATGTTTAAAGTAGAGCTTTTGCCTTTTTTAAGAAAGAGTGTGGGTTTTTTTAGAAAGTATGTACCATGTCTGCCTTAGAAAAGACTAAATAGGTCACAGCAGAAAGATAGTTGAAAGGAAGAAACAAGCATTTTATGTATGTGATAAGCTTCTGAGGTTTTTTTTAAACTTTTCCCAGTGGTTATCCTGGCTTTTTTTTTTTTTTTTCTATTTGTCCTGTCTGTACTCCCTATAGAGTATTACTAGCATGGGAAATTTAGGTTGTGAGATAATAATTATGCTTCATTGTTTAAAACAAACAAAAAAAAATTACAGATTATAAATTCAACAGGATATTGCAAGTAGCTGTCCTGAGATGTGCCTACCTGCCACTTAATGTAGCTGAAATCAAAATCTCATTTGCATACTACACCCTGTTCACAACTTGTTGGGTAAACAATTACTAAGAGACTATATCAGTGCCATGAACTTCTTCTGAGTGCAGCTAACCTAACTTAAAGGATTTGGTTTACAGTGAACCCTCTTCCTTCCTTCACCTACTTTTCCTTCTGGCTCTTCACAGCTGGAAAGCAGTGCCTGCAATGACACAGTAAAGCCGAAACAGGGAATTGAAGCAAATAGTTCTGACAACTGCGAAGACTCCTGTCTAAAATGTCAGCCTGTATCTTGTACCTCTCCATGCTGAGGTCAAGAGGGTAGGCACTGAGGTGATATACAACAGCTGCAACACTGTTGTGTAGAGTAGGAAAGGTTCAGAAGAATCTGCAAGATTTGTGTGTTCAGTGGATGTGGTGGCCTGAAGAGCTGTCTCAACTCAAGTCCAGTTTCTGTAGTACCTTCTTGCAGTTTCAAAGTATCTGTAGCAGGATGGTGGTTGTGAAGATGAGGTGTGAGGATGGGGTAGAAGAATTGACAGCTTGATGTTAACCATGTTTGGTTTGTGCAGACTGACAGTTCATTAGAAAATTCCTGTGAGAAAATGCCTGAGATGAAATATAGTTGTTACTAGATACAGCAGATGTAGTAATTTTTTTTTCAGTAATTAGCAAAATTATCTTATAAGCACATGCATATATTTCACTTTGCAATTTGAAGGAAATAAATTAGTCTCATGAAAAAGTTGTTAGAGAAAGAATTGCTGAATCCATGCTATTTCCAGCAAGTCTGTTGAGAAGCTTCAGCTTTGTTCAAAGCCTATATAGACTTGTTGTATCACTGAATCTACCATTAAGGCAGATCTGAACATAGTAGGTCAAAGCAAAGATGGTTGTAAAATTCATAGCTGAATGTGTTTCTCCTTAAATTCAATCCAGTTAAAGGGAAAGAATGCTTGTCCTGGTTATTAAAACGTATTAGCAGGACAGACAGTGTGTACCTGTAAAACACTTTGTATGGCTTTATGCTTTTAGATAAAGAGAAAATGGTTTTATATCAGATTACAGGAATTTTGGTTGGTTTATTTTCTGCTGTAGATGTCAGGCTTTCTTCTTAAGGTTCCACTCTTTCCTGAGGCATTCATCCCATCAACTGAATAGACAAAAGTTGTATAAATAAAAGTAGGAAGTGGTTTTGTAATTAGAGTCCAACATAATGTACGTGTTTCTCTGGTAGACTTCATTCGGGTCATCTCAGCCAGTTTCACTGACTTCATTATCCAAGTGTTTATTGTTACCTGTAACAATACCATGTGAACCTGCTTCAAGGACTGAACTCTTTGCAGCAGACTTGCTTCCCTTCCCTCATTGGTGTTGCTCCTCAAACCTGCTCCTGAGGCAGAAGCTGTTGTCTTAGGATAGCAATGTCTACCAGATTGTCACCAGGCAAATGAAGCTGTGTCAGCCAAGTCTGTATTTTTGTAATCAGTATTTTTTCTATATTAATGCCTTTCTTGGATCTCCCAAATGTGTCTGCTGTGAATCCACTAGACATGGGACTGCTGAATTCCTTTGGCAAGTCTGAAGTTTGTGAGCAGAGCTGGACTTTTTTTCTTCCTTCTCCCTTTCAATGCAGTTAATTTCCTTGGACTCCTCCTGGGAAAATTCAGCAATTCAGGTGGGAGGTGGCTTTAGGCAGCAACTGGGAGCTGGCTGTGCCCTGTCATGCTGGTTTTTTTATGGATACAGGTCTCCCTTGAGTACTGACTATTCTGTTGAAACAAATAATACATTATCCAGAAACAATGTATTTTTCTGATTATAAAGCATCTTGACTCTATTTTTCTGAACTTGGAAGGAGAGTATTGAGACTGGCAATTTGTAGCTTCTTCTGTTTTGAGTATTATTATATACAATGGAAAAGGCAGATGGGTGAGGTAATATTCCCTGAAGTAGAATTACTGATTTTGTTTGTAATTTTGAGGGCTTTTGGCTAACTTGCTTTACTGTGCTGGACTGTCTTAAGAAGCCTTTCCTGGGAGATAACTCAAAAAAAATGTCTACGTCTCTCTGTTTTGTCTAGCATATTCCCTAAATTTGGAATAGTCCTCAGATTAGATGAAGAACTAGTATGTTTAAAAATAAAAATAAATAAATAAATTAAAAAAAAAAAAAAAAACTAGGGCTAACAACAGTCAGTTGGACTAATAACAATTAGTAATGCCTCAATTTCCTTCAGAGCGCTACTCCTGTTCTCTTGAATCATGGGCTATAATGGGCTATAAGCAAATAATGTATTGGTGTCATTACTACAATTTAAAACAAGATAACAGAAGTGGAATATTTTTTAGAAGCAGAAAAATTGTTACTGTGATATTCTCTAAAAATGTGGAGTGTAGAAATTCTAGTACTTGTGAATATTTCTGGGATAACTCACAATGAATATTCTCTTATGAAAAATAATTTCAGGTATTATCATGCAGTTGCTTGAGTACTATCAGGAGTGTGGTGTGTGTTGTGTCATAATCTGTCACATTCCCCAAAATAAATTTTTAAATCTAATATATAATTCTCCTGTTCCACAAAACTAAGGACAATTTTTTGTGATTATTAAAAAAATTACTATATTTCTAGGTATAATATAAATCTTCTATTTCTGATGTCCTGATTTGTGCTTGGTCTTTGAGCTGGGGTAATAACTGGTGTTTAGCTAGCTCTGTATCTTTCAGAGGTATCCCTGCAGTTTCTGTGGCAAGCTGCCATCTTTTCTGCTCCAATCACGAGACCTTTCAGTTTCTCTTCTCAGAGAGTGTTTTCTAGCCACTTTACTTAATTTCTAATGGTAAGAAATGTTCTGTGGATGTTGTGAGCTTGTCAGCCACAGTGAATAATTCATTAACAAATCACAAACTGAAATCTTCTGCAGAGATTGTCAATCAATTTTTCTATTTTAACAACTTCTATCAGAAGATAGAGCTATAGTAGTCAGGCATTTGGCACTACTCTGGAGCTTTTCTGTATGGATAGTTAAGCTCTAGTTCAGAGTTAAAAGAAAAAGATGTGTTTCCATCTGTCTAGGTTGTTGCACTTAAAGTTCGTCAAATAAGCATAAGTTTACAAAAAACCCCATATCTCTAATTCTTTCACCTCTAATTTTAATTTGTTTTTTCTTTTAAAGTCTAGGGACTCCATCAAGTTGGATGACCTGAAAGCAGAAGTGTCCCCACGAATTTCAGCAGAAGATCTGATAGACTTGTGTGAGTTGACAGGACCTAGCCATTCCAAAACACCTATAAAGAAAACAAAGCCTAGCAAGCCAAAGCTGCTGGTGGTGGACATCCGTAACAGTGAAGAGTATCCTTCAGATCTGAGTGCTGGCCTGGCTGAATCCTGCTCGTGCCAGTTGCTTCCTCACTGTCTGCAGGCTGGTGTGTTAGAATGGTGCATAATGGAGAAAGAGGGATCTGGTAGAGCTGGAGTGCAAATGCTGAAGGCCAGGGGGTTTTTGGTATGAAGAGGTCTGGTTTGCAGGGCAGAGGAGAAATGTATTTTTCCCTTCCCATTGTAAGCTGTGGGCTTAGTGGAATCACTTTGTACCAGTAGCACAAGTGCTTTAATGTTACATTTTTCTTTATAACAGGTGCTGTCAGCAGACCTTCCCCATTTAAAATGACCGATATTTTGGAAAGGTGTGAGGCTTTCCAATTAAATGGAAGGGAGATAGAGAAAAGTTGATAGCTGATGTACTTTGCCAGTCCCTCAGTGGAAAATTGATTCCTGTTCAGTGCCTTCTAGCTATGTCAGGTAATGCAACCAGGTAGCCATCCTAACTTAAGTCCTCTAGTAGCTGATAATCAGGAAGAATTGAAGGTGTTTTGGAGCTATGTTTTTACCAGGGTCACTACCTTGTCTACACCTTACACGTGTTCCTTTTCAAGTTATTTATACAATTATACAGTTCTTCGCATAAGGACTATTTTTTTTTTAATTCTTTGGTTTTCTCCTGAAATAGGGTAGTTGCAGGACTGGGATTGTTTGCATTTTGGGAGGGGTAGTCCTTCTTAAAGATGTTTAGGTATGTTTGAAGTTTATAGTAGACTAAAATGTGCTGCCCATTATATAATATGTGGACTGATATTCTAACACCCATCTGGTATTAACAGGTAGGAAGCGCCACTAAAAAGGCAGGCTGGTAGGTAGAAAAATTGCCCTTGAGTGTACTGGTTAGTATATCATTTGCAGAAGAGAATATCTGGTATGTAGAAAATTATCGAATTATCAGCAGTTTTGAATATAAATGGGAAACCATAAGAATAATGCATTGAGTGTCTTGTTTCCTTATTGCAAGAATGAACAGGCTTTGTGTTTGTCACAAAATTTCAACAAACTAAGATAGGGTCAGGCTGTATGTTTCTGTGGTGTGTGTTTTAAAATGTGACAGACCACTGTGAGGTGTTTCAAAAGTATGATAATTTTGTATATTTTGGTTTTAGTCTTTTTCACCATGTATGTCTGTCATGGTAAACTTTGCTTTTGCTTTGTTTTCTTAGTGCTTTGAGAAAAGCATGAGAGGACTTACAACAAGTATCAAACATGCTTCATATTTCATAATATGACCCATATGAAAGCTGAGAGATTGTTTTGTAATGAATCTCATCTTGCAAGGCCAAGACCTACCAGCACTGTTTCAGTTGGCCAGCAATTCTTCTAAGGCTTATTTCATTAAGCATGTTAGCAGATATATTGGCAGCCTTCCATTCCTGTTTTGAAGTTATAGCTGCATATTTATGGTCTCTCAGTCTGTAGCACAAAATCCTGGCCTTTTTGTTCATTGTCTTAGCAATTAGAACTTTTTTAAAAGACTAGGTCATGTTTCTCTAGCTGAACTCAGCAGTTTAAGTAACTAAATTTATACAAAGTTATTTTCTGTCTAAATGATGATCATTTCAGAACCTGTTCAATAGCAGTGGGAGTTATGTGGTTATTAATGGGGTTGGGGAAATGGGATTGGCACAGAGGAGTGAAGGAGGGATATAATTTTCCCATTCAAAATAGAAATAAACTGACAACATTAATGAATGCTGCATGATCATCTTTTGTTCTTTCAAATGTTTTAATATAGCCATGCTTTTCCCACACTATAACAATGATGATCATAAAACTGAAACTGTTGCATAAATAATGAGAAACGAATGCTAGTATTACTCTAAGTCAGTTAAATCTTACCCCTATTTAAAGCAGCTCCTTTATTTAATAGAATTTTGGGATTTAATTATAAATTTAACTAGCTTTCTGCAAGTACAGTAATAGAGTGACTAATCTCAATATTTGACATTGTGTATATTTTTGCAGAACTTTGCTGATTCCCACCTCTGCAAAGCTGTTTTTGCTTATAGCTGGGAAAAGGGAATGTTCCAGGCATGTGTGTACAGTCTATGAAAGTAATTCAGAGTTTTGTTAAGGCCACAGTGCATTTTCAAATTAATAAAGTTAGGTAGTAGTAGTCCAACTTAATTTTTATTTAAGAGACCTTCACATTCAATATTTGTTTATAAAATCTCATTGAATGATCATCCTCTGAAACTGAAGGACAGCTAGCTATGGTGTCTTAGAGTTGTTTGCTTTTCAATACCCATTACACGCTTGCTTTTAGTGGGACTGAAGATAATACACATGGTGCTCATTGTCTGGGAATCTGAGGTCATATACGTTAGAATTTCAATTTGGATCAAAATAGTAGAGGACTTGTGGGGGTTGACAGGAAGTTTGAGGATATTCCTGATAATCCCTGTTTAGTTTTGGTTCTCATTTTAAGTACTTCATTCTTTTTGCTTAAAATGCCTCTAGAAGAGGTGCTCCAGCTGCTTATTGGTATTTGGCTCCTCTTAGCAGACTAGAGTTGAAGTGAAAGCCACAAAATTAGGTGTACTGGGGATATTGGCTCTTTAGTACTAAGTATTTAATTTAGCAGGTCATTTTCTGTAGTGCTGTGCTGTGTCCTTTTTTGAACCAAACAGCTCTTCATTCTGTGCTTGCTTTCATGTGTTGGAAGGTTTTTCTCCATATGAGTAAACAGTAAATGAGGTTTGTCAAAATACTGTATCATAAAAGACCAATGGTATTATATCATGGCAGCCAGGATGAAGAGCAGGTTCATCCTACAGCTATTCATGTTCCACAGGTTTCTTTGCTTTCAGAACTCCTTAACTGATCCTCCTAAGCTTTAACCGTGGCCACATTTCTGGCAGCATCAATGTCCCTTTTGCATCAGCATTTACTGCAGAAGGGGATCTCATCCAGTGCCCAGCAACTGCCACACTGCAGAGCTTTAAAGGAAGAGTTGTAGTGATTGTAGGAAATGCAGTGAAGAACACAGCTGCTGTAAGTATATTGCTGTAATGTATGTTTTTATCCTCAGAGATACATCAATAGCATGCATATGGCAGTAGTAAAATAAATGCCAGAGTCTGGAAAATTTAGATTAGAATTTTGTGTATAATGACAGTATTTGGGGTGGGTTTTTTGTTGTTGCTCATTTCTGGTTCTAGACAAAAGACATTTCCCTTCAAGTGGTCCACATCTGCAAAGGTTGACGTTTTGAAATGAAATTGCTTAACATTATTTTCTTCAGCTTTAAAATCTTTATTGTTGTCATGCCAGAGAAGGGACATTGGCACTTCTATTGTGCATCAGTAAGAGCTTTCCAAATTGGCTTGCATTTACTTTTTGTGGAGTTAGGAAGGACACATAAGGTGAGTTGGATGGGGACAGATACATTATGAAGTACAAAGGAAATAAGATATAATTCATATTCCTACTAGTAAAGAACAATGTATTGCCCAATTTTTTAGAATCACTTGTTCCTGCAGTTGTGCTCAGTGAAGAGGAGAATGATCCTTACTGGTAACTTTTGTATGATATATTTATTGTCAGTGCCTTTAGCTAGACAGGAAGAATATTCAAACTTACCTATTCCTTTCTATAACAAAATATTTGATGGTGTTGAGAACTGCCAGAGTAACAACTGAAAGTGCATAAGTATTTCTTTCACTATACTTCTCTCAGATGAAGGGAAGTTATCCTTTTTTTGTCAGACACATTCTTAATTATAGTTTACCTTTAGTTCACCCATTTCTTAAGCCTGTTTACACAAAGGGCATGAACTGTAGCCCTGATATGACAAGGAGGACTGTGAATCATTAAAAGGTCTTCATGTCAGGAACAGCAGAAGCATCAACCCAACACATGTTGTTCATTTAATACCTGTAGAGAGTTGTAAGTAGATGGAGAAATGCCCTTTATTAACCTGCATTTCATCATCTAGAAAATTTAATTGTGATATGTATCAGATTTCTTAAATAGTAACAGAGATGGCACGAAAGAGACTGTAAACCATCTCTCACAGAGTTTCAGTAATTAGTATGTAGCTTTGTGTGTGACTCCAGGTAATAACGTTTCAAAATTTTTGAAATGAACATGAACTGTTTCCTTTGTGCAGCTAAAGAAATCTTGCAGTGTGCTTAGTGTAAGTACTTCAGTCACGTGGGAGGAGCTGTCTTATCCTTTAAACCCAGATTTTCTGCTGTCAAGACAATGTTGACCCAGAATTGTCAATATAGAAAAGAAGAAATGCTGCTTTGCCTCCTGGTTTGCTTTTAGGGTTCTTGAATTCCTAACAAAGAGTTTTGAGCTTTAAATAGTAACAAAATACTGGATTGACCAGTTTGACCACAAATTAATTCAATATTAAAGCCTAAATACTGGTTGGAACTCACCACCTCTATCACACCCTTAAAGTACATATAACACCAGCCTTAATTTGACTGTGTAGATAAAACCTTTTCTTTTGTGGATAATTTTTTAAGGCCCGTTTCAGTTTTACTCTGCACAACTGCATAGAACTGTCACACCCAAGCTATGTAGCGCAAAGCTTGACAAGAGCAATAGTTATTACCTTTTAAAGTTTACTAGGTAATCCAAACAGAGAAAAAAATTTAGAAGTGAATGCATGGAAACAAAACCAATTTGTGTCCATATTATAAGATGCTCAACTTTAAATATATATTTTCTAAACAGAGATATGTATTTCCAGATTAAATGAGATGAGCTAAAAATTGTACCTTCTGCCATAAGTGAGAATTTTTCAGAAGTGTTCACTGATATTTACTCCACTAAAAATTTTGAGATTGCTATATGTTTAGTTTAAATTTATATAGGACTGAGAGGCAGGGGTTAAGTGTGGAAAAAACACTAATTGTTTACGTGGCTGTTTGTAATTAGAAAGTTGAATCTTCCAATTGTGCTTCAAATGAACAGCCTACTTGGCATCACTTAAAAATAATTTAAAAAGCAAAATTAAGTATACTGAACAGACCTGTAGAAAAAGTATTTTTGCACTTCGTTTCAATTTTTTACATTTGATTTGGTGCCAGATGATAAAAAATTTAACTTGGAAAGAAAATGCTGTCTGATATTCTGAATAGAATATGAGATGTAAGAGGGAAAACTGAAAGCTTCACCACAGCACTGTTCCAGCAAGAGGATAAGGAAGCCAGCAGTGTCTCATGGTGCCTCTGGATCTGACAGCTCTGGTTCTAGTTGAACACTTCCTTAGTGAAGAATTAAAACAGGGTAATCCTGCATGGTAAGCCATTGATGCTACTAACCCTAAAAGTTAAATTAATATATTAGCTGATATACAAGAGGCTTACTGAATGCACTATTAGCAGCATGAAGATATTGAAAAAGAGGTATTGTGTGATGGTGTTTGGCTCGCACTTCTCTGGAGAATATTCCCTCCTCTCAGCTGCTTCTCACTTGGTGCCAGCCTTTCTTCTAGGTTTTTCTGGGCACTTGTTAATAGAGCAGGTATTTGTTTGTCTCTGCAAACAGCAGGAAACCTCCACATAAAGGTCATAATTTTGGAGTTCATCAATCAGATTCTATTTTGATCTTTAACTTTTGGATATGTTAAATGGCAGCATCTCCTAAGTGAGCTGAATGTCCCTTTCCTACCTCCACAGACAGATAAGCACCTTATAAATTCCATTATGGACAAAGAATCATTACAGTTGAGAATATAATAGTTAAATGGGCAATAAGTATTCAACTGTAGCTTCTTCTTTGGTCTAGGACAAATAACATGTCTCCTGATTTTTGTCATTTTGGAAGTCAGAGATATAGCAAGTAAAATGGTGGATTATAGTTATGCATATGTAGAACAGGGATTACTTTGGGTCTTTTTAGGGAAGGGTGACATTACTTCATCTTCCCTCCTTCAGTCAGCTTTGATGTGCTAAGCCATTATCTATTTTCATTTCAAACTTTTGTCTATATTACTGCAATGTTGACTGAATTTAGAAGAGGAGAAATACCTTACCTGACACTAAATCATTCTCTAGCAATTTAATTTTGACAGTGGCGTACTTCTACTTCTGTCACATGGTTGTTTAATAAATGTGTTTCCCCCAGTGGTTTAATATATGTGTTTTATTGTCAGCTAAATGCTATAATAGAATAAAATATACAGGATGCTTTAATCTGTCTAATAATTAGCAACTTATTTATGTTCTCTTTGGAAGAAGACAGATAAGCTGTAAGTCAAAGCTTAAAAAATATGTCTTTATAGCTGGGAAATAAATTCTAAATTGTGAATTCTAATTGTTACATTGATTACTTTTTGTCTAGATAAGTTATGCTGCTATAAATTTATTGTCTAGACAACTTCTGTAAGATACTGAAGCAAAGTTGTCATTCTTACTACATTGCAATAGCTAATAGATAAAATACATTCATTATCTCCAAAACAAAGACATCTGATTTTCCATGAGATCTTTCTGACCCTTTTCGAGGCAAGAGGAAGGGGGTCAAATTCAAAATTCTTTTTGTATAACATATTCTTAGCGTGGAAAAAAAGAATTTTTTTTTTCTATATGGAAATAGCATATAGCATTTCCTCTCTCCCAGCACACTGTCAGAAATGCATTTCTTCTTATTTGAAGACTGAGGTACATAGGTTACAGTGTCTGGTTACTGCTGAATTTGTGTGATTTTATTGTCATCTTCCCCAGGCCTTTTTGAAAGCCCTTGCCAGAGAAGCAAGTCCTTGCATGATTTCTTCAGTTATAAACTTGTCTTAAAACCACAAATGGATACCTATGAAGCTTGATAGGGTGATCTGAAGATTAGGTATTGCATAGAATACTAAAGGACAGGTGCTTCTAAAGACAAATACATTTATTTGGAAGGGCCTAATGAAATCTCTGGAGTGCAAGTAAACAGAAATTAGGCAATAAATTTCTGGAGATGTTTCCACTGTACATCTTTTAGGCTCTGTTTCCCAGTAAATAGTTTCTGCAGAAAAGTGACTGAACAACTGGAGTGAAAACTCTTATCTTTGAAGGGATGGAGGGGTCCCAGAATGGCTCTTTCATGTTTGTTTTGTTAAGGCCCCATTCTCCCATCTGCATTCAGACTCAGAGCCTACTGGAACCTCCTTGTTGCCTTTAAAGAGGAAGATATTAAGCTTGTATTTTGAAAAGTTTGAAACATTTAGGTAATCAGCAACAATCCTTCTGGTTGTAACTCTCCCCAGTACATGGTTAAGTCTTCATTATTTTGTTCTGTAAATTTAGCCCTTTTTGTTATTGCAGCGAGTGTAATGTATGCATGCTTTCCTTCATGGAGAGAGAGCAGCCCTGCTGTTGTTGCCAGTGCATGCTCTCCACACAGCCTGAGAGACACTTGGGCTGCCAGCCAGGAGCTGTGGTGTGCTGTTGTCACTCTGCCCCTACCCCTGGCTTTGGTCAGTGAGCACTGAATGCCTCAGGTAGAGCAGTGAGGACCTAAATCTCTCATTGTCACAGCCAGCTCTGAAAGAGGAAGGGAGAAAATGCAAGATCTTAGGGGCAGAATTTATGTTCCTTTTCCTCTGAAGTAAGTGCCAAGGAAAACAGGCTAATTCTAGAGCTCCAAAATAGATTATCTTTTTTAATTTTTTACTGGGACCAGTGGTAGCAGCCACTGGAAATTTTAGTTGTTATTTGATGTAGGAGTTGTTTGGCCTGTCTGTGTTCCTTAATATGCAGAGGTTTGGATGCCTCTGGAATTATGGAGTTGATTGGCTTTACCTATGAAAGTATGTCTGAGAGATGCTGGCAAGCAGGGTGTCAGCTCTTTTCAGTCACCTGGGAAATCTCTTGAGGACAGGAAAGGTGGGAGAATGGTGAACCTGAATCTTGGAGTGGTGCTGTCAGGCTCCAGAATTTCTCCAGACATCTGTCTTGGCAGTGGTTATAGTCCTTGTGGACTGCACCGCTGAAAGACTACTCTTGTCCTTGATGGAGCTTGCATGGATTAGGTTGTATCCATGTTGCTTAGGGCTACTGCATGATGACATAGAATTTCCACTTTCTGGGGCTGTTTCTCAGCTCTGAGACAGAGTTTTGTGTTTCCTGGTATTCCAGTTCAGAGAATCTGAAATGGTGATAACTGAAATAGAGATGGCAATGAACTACAAATATTTGTTATAGGTTCAGGACCTTGTGTAAGGACATACCAGCCAAAATGGTGCTGGTGAATTTGGCAAATACAATATCCATACTGCTTGTCTGGATCAATGTTGTTTTGCGTTTCTCTGAACTGTGTCTGAGCCAGCCTTTGAATAGGATGGGCTCACTGACTGACTGACTGCTGCAGGAGAGTTTGAGTAGAAACTGGACAAAACTTGCAGTTTGGGTAGTGTTAGGAAAAAGTACTACAAATCACAATGAAATGTTTTTCATTATCAAGTACTTCTTCAACCATTTTTCAAGATCTAAGGCAACGCATTGACCTGGGGGGAGGTGGTAGAATCTTTCACAAAGACTCTTAATTCTTTTTTTTTTAATATCCAAGCCAGCCGTTATGCCTCTTTTCAAAACTACATATTTATGTTCCCTAACAGCTTTTTTATTTTGTTAAGTGAAAAATATAGTAGTTTTCCTTCTGTATTTTCATTTTATGTTCCATTCATCTATAATGTGTGCACTGCATTTATTTTGCTCAGTATAAATCAGCTGTGTTACAACAGCTAAATATCTGCAACTGACTTTAATTTTCAAGTGCTCACTTTCAGCTGGGTTTTTTTAATGTATATAATTTCTAGGTGGAAAATTTAAAATACAGGTGTTTAAAATTTATCACTTGAAGAAATTTGTGTTTACTCTTACTTTCATTCTCAGTAAAACTTATTCTGAAACCAGCTATTAAATACCTGTTTGTTTAGGCTTATTTTCAAATCTTTGCATGTAAGTGCTTTAAGTTACTGCTGTGTTTTTGTACTGATGGAATGGAAAGTGTTCCCTTTTGGCCAGGTCTACATACAGAGGATTTTCCCTTGATCTTTTTAGAGCAGTTGGTTCTATGTTCCACCCCTCCCACCCCCTAGTATGTGTTTGCACTAAGTTGTCCTTTCTGTGTTTTGTTGGTTTTTTTTTTTTTTAACTTCCATTCAGTTCATGTTAAAACTACAACCAACAACTAGGCACTGTTTTGTTGATATAGGAAATTTTAGATTTCTGTCTTTTCCATGGTGTTCAAGTCTTGTTTCATTTATCTGGAACCCTTTAATATAAGGAGTAGTTGGCTAAAAATAATCTTGTGTACTGGATCTGTGTTGTGGCATATGGAGAGTGTTGTTTAAAAAGTTGCAAACTGATCACTTTGACTGTTGAGCTTTCAGAGAGGTGTAGGTGAGCTCTTGGACTGAAATCACAAAGCAAAATAGACTGCAATTCATGAGAGGTTTGTGTAACATGAGTTACAAGTGAAATCTAGAAATAATCTTGTGGAAATGAATGAATACTACAAAATTTGATTGATATTTCTCCTCCAACTTCTATTTTCCTTCTGACCCTTTCGGAGTATGCTGTTAATATTTATACCATGGTAACACTTGTCACAGCCATCATTTTTGGTATTCTGGTGCACTATGTTACTCCTCCTTCCCTCCCAGTGTGCCCTTTAATTACAGCCTGTCACAAGAATGTCTGGGAAAGTGAATAATGTGTACATAGCAGCCCTTGTGGCTGGCCCGAAGGGTGCTGGGAGTGGGGCTGCTCCTGCTGTTGTGTTCTCACACTCTGCTGTGGACAGCCTGAAAACGAGACGTGCCTGGCATGAGACATGCAGCACTTGAAAGCTGTTCTTTTGCTGCTTGGAACAGAGTAGTAGAAACATTTTGATAAATTCTTCAATGTGCAGATCATTAAGGTTCTTGATGGAATGCTTAAAGGAGCAGTCCTGTTATGCCATTTATATTGAGAGCATCACCAAGGCAGGGTGAAATGTTTAATATTTGCCCAGATTTTGGTATGAATTTGCTGTGATCTTGTCTGTCTCTGAAAGCCTCACTTTTTGTATCTGCATGAAGAGTCTTAACTGACTACTTTCAAATGCAAATTGCAACTTTCAGGTTCAGTTATACTCATCAAGAAGGTTGTTTTATGTGGAATTAATGGATGCATTAGTTAATAGAGGAACTGTGTTTCCAAAGTCTTCAGCAAAGCCATCATATAGTAGCCATTGGTGGTGTGCAGAAAGATACATTTCAGAAGTTATGTCAGCATAAAATGTGATAAATTTGAGAAAGTTTAATCACATAATAAAGTACAGTTTATTTCTATTTACAGAAATCTATTTCTGTATAATGCAATTTAATTGTACACTGCCTTTATATGTTTCAATACATCTCTCTTTAAAATGTAGGTGATTTACAGGTTGCTAAGGATGATGTAGCCCATGGGCTTATCTCTTCACCATGTTATTTTCAGTCTTAACAGCATTTAAATTTGTGAATTGGATTATTTAGTAAACTACAAATTACATATTCAGGTGCCTGTTAGTAAACTTCTAGTTGACACTTTCTCGTTGTATTTAAAAAGGAAATAGAGCCCTTGTATGCATTCCAGGATGGCAGTTTCTGCTGTAGAAAGTCTGAGGCATTCATTCAGAAGAACATTGGGATTTTTTTGATGCATGAAATTTTGCTCTTTTTGCACCAGTGATTTTTTCCCAGCTTTTTAGGAAACATTAAATTTTTTTAATCTTTATTTCTTTGATTCAGGCTACTTATATTTGGCATAACTGAGGGTCAAAATGGGGAGAAAATCTATGTAGCTATTTCTAATAGTCCTTCTCCTTGTGCCCTTCCATCAGTGTGTACACCAGAAATAACACTCCCCTTTATTTTGAAAATAGTGGCTTCATGGAGTGTATTTTGGCAATGCAAGGTAGCAGGTGGTGTCGGAACATTTCAGACACATGGTGAACAAGTTGCTGTTCTTGTCTGCTGTAACAGACAGGCTCCTCTCTCTGGGAGAGGGTGGCACAGACATGTACAGAGGAACAGAACTATAAAAAGTCAAACCTTTAATAAGGAAGACTGCTATGCCAGTAAGAGAATATTTCTAAGTCTATGCTTTACCAAAAGTTACTATTTCTACTTCCAGTGAAAAAAATGGGGGAAGGCAGAAGGGAAAACTAGGAATGTCTTTAATCAGCTCAAGTCCTGTTGCCATGTAACTTAAACCTGGAGTCTTGTATGCAGTGCCTGGGCTGATGTATGAGCAAAGTTCTTGGAGGCTGATATTGGGAATTGGATGGAACTCTGAGCTTATGTCAGTGTGCCTCTAGGTCCCTGACTCACAGCTGATTCCCACAGTAGTGAGATACTGGTAGTAGCACATCTCCTGCTCAGTGGTTTTTCCCTGGCTGGATGTTCAGCTGCAATATTTTGAATTGTATTTGCAGCATTTCTCACTGAAACTAGGCAGACAACTGCAAACAGTTCTGTGACAACTTAAAAAAAAACCAAAAGAAGCTCATCTTATGGTATATCATCTTAAATTCATCTTATGGTATATCATCTTGTGCTTTCTGCCGTCATTGCTATCAGCCCCAGATTTTGCAGTGCTTGCTTCCCAGAGGCTCTGCAAGAAGCAACAAATTTCTCACTATAAAGTTTTAAAGTAACCTTGTAATATGCAGTGAAGAAAATCTATTTTTAGACATACCTTGGTTACTAAAGCAGTTCTAAAATACAGTGGGACACAGGCTTTAATGCTCAAACCCCAGGTACAAGGTATTTGTTTGTGTATTTTCTTTTAAGATTGCATTGAATGGTAGTTATATTAGGGTTAGGGCATTCAAAATACTTGGAGCAGGGTTTACAGTTTATTATCAGCATTTTAAAATTATCAGTATTCAGAGAGTGGAACATCTCTGTTGGGACATGGAACATTGTACTCAGGAAATAACGTGCTGCTTCCTGCCAGCCTGAAGGCTTGTTGTCATTTTTCATTTTGCTGGCTCTGAGCAGCGTTGGTGTCTAAGACACAGCACTGTCCATTAGTCACAGGTGGAAAGCACTGTGAGGTGACAGATATGTCCATGTGAAGTAGAGCTATCTGGCAGGAGTATTTCACTGGAGATATGAATGATTTTTGCAGTTCATGGTATGCACAGCTGAGTGCTATCTTTGTCTCTACTTTACTGCACACTGCATCTTTATGGACTGTGATTATAACAAGAAGTATTTGGGCTCTCCTAGTGATGTCTCTGTGCATATTACACCACCTGTGCAGCCAAGAACCTTTCCAAAAGCATAGCATTTACTTTGCTCATGAAAGCTGACATCCACATATGGTGGAAGTTTACTGTCAGCTGCTTTGATTGCAGGAATTGTTTTATTTAATTCTTTGACTCCTGTACTGAATAACCCAAACTGATGGGGGAAAAGATGATTGAACTTTGAGTCTTCCCTAGGCAACCACCTGAAATAAATTTAACAGCCAAAATGTTGACAGGTAATCGTGTAGGATCTAGTTCTGCCTCAGCACTGTTGTGCTGTAATAGGTAATTAGGAGGAAAGCAAATGAAAAAAGAAATCCCATGTATTGAGTTTGATTGGGGTGCCCACAGCTGTTTCTGAGTCGGTAATTTAGTTGTTTGTGCAAAGGCAGCGACCTGGACATCACACTTGTTCCCAAATAGCATCACTAATTATTTTTGAGAGTCAAAAAGGGAATTGCAAATGTTTTACATAGCCCATTGGAAGCACTCAAGGATTTTACAGATGGTACTGATTTGACAACCAATTTTGAAAAAACAGAAAAACAGTCTCAAAGACTCAGATGGCAGAGCAGTCTCTCACAGCTATTGGAAATTAAGTAAAACTATTAGTTTCTCACTGATTAGTCCATTTTGGTGCTTGCTTTTTAATGTGTTGTAGTCAGTATATAGAAGGCAAGTTCAACATGTAATGCACAAAGTATTGTTTGGATTTTGGTATTCTGAAACATAATTTCAAGTTTTTTACTCATGATTATTTTGATATAGAAAATATCTTTGTCAGTGCAATAATGTTTCACAGAGTTCCTATGTGGACAGTGGCAATTGCTGTTTGGTTTATGGCATGAACTGCTGGAGGAGAGAGGCTTTCCATGGTGGGGGGATACCTGCTCATACTATTGAACCTGCCTGTGGGCAGACTGGTGGGAGCAGGGAAGATTAGAGCTGGTAGCCCCCAAATTCATATCTGACATCTGTCTGACATCAGGTCACATTAGACAAGTTTGACAGGTAAGCAAATTAGTTTACCCTCAAACTGTGATGTTTGTACACTTGGGAACCTATAGAAAAGAGCTGGGAGTTAGATTAATGTAGAAAAATATTTGTTATTTCATACTTTGAGAGAGGCTCCAGTGATTGCCTTGAGATTAAACAGTCCTTTTAGAATGAGGTAAAAACCTACCTAAGCAGAGACAAATAAAGTTTATTGTTATTAGTGTGACACTTTCAGGTTTTAACTTTCAGCTGTTTTAACACACTGGCTTGAGCTCCTGTGTTGGACTTGTTGGTGCAAAAAATTAACTTCCTAAGGTCTGATATTTTTTGTTTAATTTGCCTTACATGACAGAAATGTATTGTCACTTAAGGACTATGATATGCAGTGGGCTAATGATATATCTGCTTCAGTTTGCAGCTCATCTGGTGAAAAACAAGTACCCAAGGGTCTGCATCCTTGATGGAGGAATCAACAAGATCAAGCCGACTGGTCTCCTCACTGTTCCTTCTCCACAAATCTAAGTGACTGTAAGCATTCAGGACAATCTGTCTCAAGAGGAAAGTCCTACCTACAACACAGATATCCTGAACCTAAAGGGCATTATGGCATCTTCACAAGCTATCCTGATGATCAGTGTCTTATCCTGCAGCTGTAGAGCCCAGGAGTTTTGTGTTTGTTCTTTAATATAGAGCTTAGTTGGAACTGATCAAAGCTGAAGCTTTAAGCTTTCCAAGAAACCTCTTTCAGCACTGATGCAGTGCAGAAGTGCTTGGGCAAGTCTGAACACAGAGAGAGGAACTTACCTGGCTTTTGGTGGCTTATATTTCTGTGGAACAAAATTAACTGGCACTTGATGGCTCTAAGGTGCACTGAGATTATTTGAAAAAGTATTTTACTGTGAATATTGAAAGTAGCAAAATGAAACTGTACCATGTATATTGTGTGAAAAAGTGTGTTCCTTAATATTTGAAAAGTAATTGCTGTATCTTCTGACTTGCTTTATTTCTGAAAAACTGTTTTTTTCATCTGGTTTGGAAATAAAGATGTGTCTCAAATTGAAAGTCACTGTAAGAGCGGCTGCTGATTCAATCCAAAATCTATCACAAGATGGAAAATTCCTTCTACTCTGTGGTGAATTTAACAATCTATTTCTATAATCATATCAAATGTAACAATTTCTGGAACAATTACAGTTAACAGAAAGGTGGGTTTTCAACAATACGGTGTCTTAGGAGTATAAATAATTTCTTCTTAAAATAACAGTGTGCTTCCATTTTAGAATCTCATGCCTTGGAAGGAAACATTGCAATTTTAATTTTCATGTGAAAACATTCTAGAATTATCAGTCTTGTATGAATTGGAAGTTGAGAGTTTTCTTTGGCCTTCTGCTCTTTCAGCTAGTGGTGTCAATTTTCTTGGGGATTTTTTTAAGTCCTTGAACATGAACTTGAGCACTGACAGATTGGGACAGCCTGCTTTTGAACTGGACTGGATGCAAGTGCTGCAGATGAGTGAAAGCAGGCTCCCACAAAGGGCATAAGGTGGCTGTGCAGTAAAGATGTGGGAATTACTTTGCAGTAAGAAGCCAAAAGCATTTAAAGCACTGACAGAAACAGGAATTGGACTATCTCTTGCTGAGAAGCTAAAAATAAACTTGATTCTGTCAACTACCACCTTTCAAGAGATGCGGGGAAAAGAAACCCCAACACCCTATACCTCCCCCTCAAAATCTCAGGTTTGCTGTCTTGTCAGGTCCATTATTCTAAAAATAATGCTGGAGATTGGAGAAAATCTAGGAAAATAAAATAATCTGTCTTCAAGAATGCTCCTTGAAAATATTACATTTAATCCAGGAAAACTAGTTATGATAATGTAAGACGGTCAATATGGCACTGAAATTAAATGGGAATGTGGAAGAATGTGTTTTAGAAGACAAGAAAGTGTTAGATTTATCTTTTTACAATTTTAAAGCTGGAAAAAAACTGGTGTGACATGAGGCTTAATAATCACTGAAGTGTGAGGATTAAAGTGTGTTTTGTAAAATTAACAAAATTACACCAAAGACCTGTTCACCTGGTTACAGTCACATATCAGCTTGCATTGTAAATTTGACACCCTGCTCTTTTATTAGAGCATCATCTGAAACATGGCAGTTTCCACGATAGAGCTCACTGTAGGGTAATGAGGATTTGCTCTGGAGATGGGATTATTGTATGCCTTATTTGAGGATTTTATATCAGGAATAGGAAATAGTTTTAATTTGGCAAACAGAACATTGCAGCAGCTAACTAGTTTGTTTTTTCTGTCACAACAGGTTTCCAAAACTGAGAAGTCTGAGAGGTGGGCAGTGGAAGGCTGGGAACAGTTTCTGTAATTCACAGGCAACTTGGTTACTTGTTCTGTGGAGTTTTTTAGTATTGGTGGTTGTGGGTTTGGGGGTTTGTGTTTTTGGGAGGGGTTTTTTGAACTGAAACTGTGGAAGATGAGACTTTGTGAGAGGTGCTGAAAGAGGAAGTCTTCATTCTCTTGGTGGGGCAAGCAGAAGGTTTGTAGAGCTCTTGAAAGATTTCTGGAGGCTGAGTTTTCCAAACGTGCATTTCTAGAAGCATGGTTTGTCCAGCTGTACCATTCTGTTTTAGACTTCAATTGGATGCCATAAAGATTTAGTAGGAGAAAAAAAAAAAAAAAAAATTAATGTTCCATGTTGGTGTCTTCTGCTACTAGCATAAAAATATCCTAACTAAATATTTCCCTCTGTTGGGCCTGGAAAATGCAGCCTCTCTTAGTCTGTTTTTTCCTACCATTTTAAAAACATTCTGAATCTGCCCCAGCCACCTGGGCCTATAGCTTCCTGCCAGGACAGCCATATTCCCAGAGGGTACCCATGTGGGCTTCTAAAAATGCAAAGGAATTAATTTTCTTTGGCAGCCTTAAGCCTATATATAATTTTAAACTATGAAACAGTTGCTGCTGACACTGGAGTGTCCTTCTTCAGACAGCATACAGTCCTTTGAGCTTTTTATTGCAGTTTCCATCTAAGTTTCTTGGGATTTATTTGGTTTTTACAAGTGGATATTTGTCCTGTTTGGTTCACTTCTTTTGGAGCAAAGACTAAGACTATTTGTTCTTATCCAAGAAACCTCCTTTCCTGCACCCATTTTTTTTTTCCCTTTGTCATCCTGGTTTCTTCTGGGTGCCTAGGTTCTCTGTGACCAGGGTACCTTCCCTGTTCAGGACAGGAACAACTCACAAAGCAGCAGAAAGGAGGCAAGTTACAGTGTTTACTTCACTCTAACTTTCACTAATCTAGTTTGCTTAAGGTATTTCTGGCTTGTTGATTTTTGAGGTGTTTTGTTGTTATCTCAATTTAGCATAAGTCTTCCCTTACAAATTCTGTTCTTCCCACTGGTAGTCTTTTTTGGTAGAGTGTTTTGGTAGACTCTTCCTGGTATATCTGAACTAGAAGCAGTAACTATAGCAGGTAAGCAGATGCTGGTATGTATTTTTTCATTTAGATAATTTATTTTTCCGATTTCCAAGATGGCCTCTTAACTGCTAAGGGCTAAATAATTTGTCAGAGTGGGTGAGGATTAAATTTCCTTCCTTCATTTTCCCAGTTTTAATCTATCCTTAGGCTTACTGACAAGACCACTGCACTTCAATGTGTTGCCTGAGCCTTTGTGCATTCATAATCTGTGTAGGCATCACACAGTGCTATGATCTTATTTCTGTGACCTTCTGGATATCAGTATCTAGACTTCCTGTGATATTTTAGTCAGCTAAGGACAATGTTTATTAGAGTATCTCTTAGCTGGACTTCAAAACTGCATCACACAAAACTCAATAAAACAAAAAAACCCAAATGACATGACTTAGTTCCTCAGCAGCTGCATCACTGATGCTATTATTGAAGGAGGTACTGTGAGAGCCTCTTAGTTCCATGGCCTGAGACATACTTGGTGCTCTTATTTACAAGGTGTGAATGTTGTACAGAATATCACTTTTCAAGATTTAATTTATGTTTGTACTTTTAGTAGCTTATCAAGTTCCTTCAGTTAATATAAAAAATAGGTATGTCTTTATTTAGCTTTCACAGTGTTCAGTCTGAGTTACTAAGAGGCCTGGGAATTGTGTGGGACTGAGTATGGCCTTTTAATCTCCCATTTCCAGTTATCTTTTCATGCTGATGAGTCAGACTGGCCTCTCCCATTGTTACATTAGAAACTTTACTGTCATCAGTCTTATCTGGCTATTTTTAATTCTTTTTGTTGGGCCTAGCTTGTGAAAATTGACTGTAAGAATTATTATTCTTCCCAAAAGTGTTTCTTTTCAGGAGAAGTAATGAAACTTGATCTGTGCTGACTTAGCTAACATCAGATTTGTATATTTGACTAGCAAAATTACAGATTTTCCTTTCTCTTTGAATCCTAAGCTATAATGCTGGTATTGTCAATTTTTTAGGTTTCCAGACTCAGTAGAAAGCTGGTGCCAGAAACTGCAGGCTTGTTTGGAACTTGTGTTTCATTTACTTTTCACATAACCATGAAGCTTTAAGTTTGCCACTGGTAGTGTCTTTTAAATAATAGCCCCAAAATACCTGTTGGACAACAGTCTCTGTTCTATGACAACAGAGTCTGTATTCCTTTCATTTAGGTTTTAAAATTCTTCTTGTACTGCCATAAGCATTTGTGATTGAAGATAATTTTGTTTTGTTGTATGTTTCTCATGATATCAGCATTTAATAAACCAATGTTATACAGAATTTAAACTTTAAAAACATAGAATCAGTAGAGTGCTATTACGACTGAATCAATTTGTAAGTATTTTTTGTAAAGCCTTTTCCCAAAATTTGTTTACCCATAATATAAATCCATGTTCAGATTAATCTCTAATAGTGGTCTTGCATGTAAAGGTAGAGAGATCCCAGTGCATGCACTCCTGTAATTCACATATTGTCCTTCCCTGGTGATAGGTCCTTATGTGCTTTAGGAGCAGAGAAACCAGGTTTCCAGACACAGTAATCTGTCTAAAAGAGCAGATACAGTAAAGCAATGTGGTAATCATTGGATTCAATGGGAACAATCCAGGGAAAAGTTGCAGATCACTGGTTTAATTAATATTTCCTAACTGAAGCAGGATTAAATGTCTCCTCTTTGTCTATCTAGAATTATCTGTCATTACCTCATTTTAGAGAGAAATAATGCCTGGTGGTATCAACTTTTTTCAGCTGAGCTGGGCAAAAATAGTAAAACTGAGGGTACAGAACAGGTAGCTGTAATAGTTATGGAGTGACATTTTTGCCATTTTGTCAGGTAACTTGATTTGACTTGGTTCGGTTGCAATCCTAAATGTGGATTTTTTTCTCAAGTTCTTTGAAATTTGAATGAGCTAATATCTCTGATTTTACACCTTTGCTTTAAGTAAAGCTGTTATTTCAAACAACATTATTTCTCGAGCCTCAAAGAAAAAGGTGACATCACATGTAGGATATTGTCCTCAAAAGAGGAACTTGCTGGTTTTCAAGTTTTGCATGTCCTCAGTGTAGACATGTCCTCAGTTCAGTGGCAGCTCTTCAGCAACTGGAATGCCCATGCTCCAGGTCTGGAGAGATGCCCCATGTACAATAAGTACCTGGAGGAAGCAATGTGGAGAACTTAAGTATAAAACTTTATGGGTATATATGTGGCTATAATATGTGTATGAATACAATATAGTTAGCAAACAGCTTACTTTAAATTGACAAGATTGTTAAAAACTGCCAGCTCTTTTTGGAGAATACTCTCAACTTAGTTAGAATAACTCAAAGAGGTTGTAATAATTAAAATTTCTCCTTTGCAGTAATTGTGTAGGTGTGCAGTGCACACACATACACGTTAAGCCAAGGGCTTTACTAAACGAGGTAAGTCCTCTTGTCACTTCAGAGAAAAACTTTGCAATTACTTTTCCAGGAGAAACCAGCAAAATGGACAGTTAGAACCTAGTGCTGTTGCAATATGTCTGAGCTCAGTTGTTCTAATTGCTTCTTCTGAAATGTTTTGTGCCTCTTGGTCCTATATACACTTACCCTACATATCTTCTTAAAGCCCTAAAGATAAACCATTATTTACCTGGGCTTCTTTGCTGTCATCCTGCCTGATATGCTTTTACTGTGCACTTTACAGGCTCTCCTTCCAGGATTTCATTCAGCTTTTCATAGGACCTTACCTTTAGCTCACCTTCACTATTGGAAACGTGGTGAGTTTTCTTTCTCAGAAGAGTTTTTTATGCACTCATTGTGTTTACTGTTCCTGGAAGCTACTTGTTCCTTATTAGCAAATGCTTGAAGCCACTGACATTGGAATCCTGGGCTTGTAATGAAATGAGATTCCTGCTGTGCACAGTGGATAGGAGGGCAGGAGAAGTGGAAAATTTCTCTCAGTGCCTCCCTTGGAAAGGCATCCCTCACATGATGAATCACTGAGAGAAGTCTTTGTAGTGATGGATGTGAACCAGTGGGGGCAGTAGGAGAGAGTTGAAGGCATCAGGGAGTTATTCTCTAATCACTCTTTCCTGGCAAGGTAGAATAATTGACACACAGAGCTCGTGCTTCAAACTGCAGCCTCTTGCTCACTGCTCCTTACAGGCGCACCAGTCCCTCATGGACTGGGGCTGCTCTTGGGTGAGCATCTCCTGAGACACTGTCATGAACTGTCACCTCCTCTTCTGGAAAAGACAAGGTGCCTGCCTTTTTTTTTTTCTTCTTCTTCTTCTTTTTTTTTTTTTTTTTAAATTTTTATTTTTGGGGGGTTTTTTGTTTGTTTCGTGTTTTTTGTTTGTTTTTTAAGTTGTGGGAAAAGACAGGCACTGGAAAAACTCAAGCAGCTCTACTATATGTGCTGCACATAAAAGTTGTGTGATAAATGGTCATGGCAGCAGTAATCTAAACATTACATTTTGTAATCTAAACAATCTAAACATAAACACAATCTAAACAATCTAAGCATAGCAGTAATCTAAACATATCTAAACAACGGGATCTCCATTGTACACCTGTTCACTGGTAACAATGCTGTGTTGTCCTGTTGCAGAGCCTCACCTGTTCACAATGTACAACACCTGATAGATTACTACAGCATTGGACTTCTGTAGTTTTGTGCAGAAACATCAGACTTGTGTCTGTGCCATGAGGTGTGAACCTCATAAGAGGTTAAAGAAAGGATAAAGAAAAGGTTATTTCATGCTATAGAAACAGCTTCTTGTAACTCTTGGCCAGTTTTTAGAAGTCTTAAGTTACTTACATAGAGGTCTGGAAAAATCTGAACCCTTTGTTAAATGTCCAGATGGGACCCAAGTTGCTGAAAATCAGGCCTCCACACTCAGTGCTAAACATTTGAAAATTTGAACTTGAGCTTGGAAAATTTGTCCTCAAAAGGGTCAGGATTTACATTCACTGTCTGTAAATGGTTTCAGTGGAAAATGCTGGCAGAGTCACCTCTGTAGTGTTGTTAACTTGTTTTGCAGACCACCCATTCTGCCTGTGCAATAGAACAAGCCTAAATGAGGCATTCATTGATGCCGTTTGTCCTTGCTGATCTCATTTAGTTGATTAAAAGAAAAAAAAAATTCCTGTACCTGTTTTCCTTGTGAAATCTTAGGCTGACTAGAAAATCCTCTTTAAGTCTCTGTGACCCTATTTCAGATTTCCTCTTCAGGGGAGTGCTTTTTCATAAGAAACCTTAAGAAGTTCAAATATTAGCAGGCATGAAGATTTCTTTCTTCACTGTTTTAGTGATTCAGCAAGTTACAAAGATGATCAGAGGCACCTTCAGGTTGAAGACAATGTCTGCACTCCTTGCTTTAAGTTAGACATAGGTTTAAGTTCCTTAAATGCTTTATTCTGATCTGGCTAGAAACAATTAGCAGGGATGAGCAAAACTTAAGCTTTGCCTGAATCCATTCAAAGACCTGAGGGATTTCTGCTACATTGGTGCTTTTATTAAGCCAAAAGTAAAAATACCTCCTATAGCCAGAGAGCCTTAATCACACTAAGGAATAGTTGTTAGAATAATAATAGTAATAATGATGGTACTTCAAGGGAAAGAGGAGGGTGTAGAAACAATCAAAACCAAAATGGAGAAAGGCCACCCACCAAAGACATGTTGAAGGGATGTAAGCAGCCCTGAGAGTACACACACCAATCCTGGAACTTCTCCTCGTTAAGTAGCACATGCCATTTGCCAGCAGTTACTGTCAAAGGTCAGAGGAGCCTTTCTTGCCTGTAGTGATGGAGCTGCAGACTACAATTAGGTGATGTTTTGTTTTGTAGGGCCTGCTCTAGGGGAGGTACTGCTTGTGTAAAGGCTGCCTTTACTCAGATTTAGAAGTGGCTTATCTTCCAAGGAGAAAATTTATCTCATTAACTCTTGGCGAGGAGGCGGTGTACAGCCAGAATGCTCAGCCAGTGCTTAGTATGGTCTTTGTCACACAGAGCAATTTGTAATTGCTGATTACTTTTTGGCTGATGTTGAAAGCCTGCCCAGAGTGCAAAACAGTAAGTAATCATCCTCCCCCACCTCCAGTCTCGTTCAGTGGGAGCTTCACAGAAGAAGCAGGCAAGTCTGGCTGAAAGAAAGGCTCGTAACCTTTGGTCATGTCAAACTCTCTAAAACTATAAATTAAATTCCAGAAGAATCATGCTCTAAGTACGTTTTGTGTATGAATGCACACATATTTAATACATTTTAGATGTGGTATTTTCCCCTCCCTCTTCTATTTTTTTTACCAGCTATTTCAGTGCCTGGAGTTCGGGGGATTCTTTTGGGTGTTTTTTTAATATTCATCATGGAGCTTGGGAAACCATGGGATTTTTCATACATAAGAGGGTTGTTCTGGTTTGCAGTGAAGAAGTAACAATTATCCAAGCATAGTTTTGAAATATTTAGAAGAAAAACAGTATTTGGACCAAAAGCCATTATTTATTGTAGCTTTTACAAGTGACATACTAAGGAAGTTGAAGTTACATTGTTGTCATCAAGGTGATTAAATTTTGGAAAGCTCATGTCAGTGAAAACAAAGGAGTGTGCAGAAGACAGAGATGCTGAGTAGAATAGATGTTCTACTCAAATTTGTCCATTGCTCAATGAAACTCATTCAGCAAATGCTCAGTCTCTAACACTGGTTCTTTCTTAGGCCTGTCCTGCACACTCCCAGTTTTAATTTGTGTATGAACATAGGCTGTCATTGCCTGCCTACTTCCCCTGCCTCATTTTCCAGCTACATGGAAGACAACCTTCATTTTAATAGGTAGGTAAGAACAGGAATTTAGGGACCAATTTCCCAAAGAGAGCAAGTCTGGGAAACTAGACTGCCCAGTCACCAGGTTGTTGTTGAGTTGGCTCGTACTGATGATTCCTGGGTTGCTGACGCGTGAAACAGCAGAGCTGTGAAGAGAGAGCCTTGCTGATGCTGACAGATTGCCTCACATTGGAGCATCTTGGGGCAGGATTTGTTTTGCTGGAGGCTGGAATTCACATGTATGCTGTAGGTGGCATATCTATTCTGTTTTGACAGAACCAGTGTGTGGGAAGCTCTTTGTACTTGCAGGCTGCATTATCAAGGTACAATGATTTATGATGATACATGGAGAGATCATTTGAACTGTAAAGATTTTCTCTGGGGAAATCTCAGATAACAAGGTAAATTAATGCTTTCTGTGGAGATTAATTATACAAAATTATGCTTAATTAAAAGGAATATTTTACTGTAGCTTAATCAAAAAATCCAGTCTTCAGTCTCCAAGTGGGCCTCTTTAGATATCAGTAGGGCTGGAGAATATTGGCAGTGGGACTTGCAGTCAGGTATTACTGGAAGAGTTTGAACTTCAGACCCATTCAGAGGGGAAAGAAGGGCTATGGAAAATTAGGAGAACTGCAAAGTCAAATAAAATGTTTGTGTAGGCATTTAGAAGGTACTGTCAGCATGGATGGGTTTTTTACTATTAAAAAAAGAGTAGAAACTCTACTCTTTCTTCAGTATTCAGAGTACTTCCAGGTAACAGGCAGCTCCCTACATTCTATCTGTTAAACACAGACAACATGGGAGCAACTTAGTATGTACAGAGAACAAAGGGATTAATGTCAAGTATTGCTGAACTAATCTGTTATCCAGAAACTCCCAACTAGTGCGAGTCTGGAATGCATCCGTTCCCCCCAGTATTGTGCTTGTGCAATTATTTGTTTAAGAGGTATTCTTGTGTTTACTGCCTTTCCTGAAGCTGGTGTTTGCTTTGCAGAGCCCCTCAGGTAGGTCTGGCCTCTTTGGGAAGTCTAAGGCCCAGTCATGCATAAATGAGGGACACGTCTCATTAGTGAGCCAACAGTTCAGATTCTCGGAAGGCATTCAAAGCATGACATGCAGAACACTTCATGCCAAAGAAAAGATGATCAGCTATACATTTATGTCTCATGGGCAGTTGTTTAAGTGTCCTGTGGCATGCTCATGACATAAGGGTATCCTGAGACATGAGCAGTTTAAAATGTAGCAGAAATGAGCATTATAGAATGTAGCAGATTCTCTCTTTGGTTTTCTTTGCCCCCCTTTTCCAACTCTCAGCTATGTCAATTGTTATTCACCAGAAGTAGCACTGATGTTGATTGTGTTGGTTTTTCATGCCCAGGGTTTTTGGTTTTAGCTAACTTTTATATCCTGCTGTTTCCCATAATGTCTTTAGGATTTGTGTACAACTATGGAGCAAGACTTCAGTGTCTTCCAGTGGCAGTCATTCAGCTTGGAGCTGAAAGGCTGGGTGTTAACTAGAATCCTGAAGGATGCAAGTATCCATTTTTCCCCTGTGACACAGATTCTGTTTCGTGCCAGCCAGTTATTGTCTCTCTTCTCTTTATATCACCTCCAAGGGTATAAATGCTGTTTTCACTCAGCCCGTGATCACACCAATTTCTTTACAATTAAAATTGCACACAGGAAATCTGACATGAATGCAGCAAGCTGAATATCATGCTTAGAGTAGTAGCTTAGACAGCTGCTCAAACAGTGGAGTAAATCTGATAGTCCTACTCTGCAAAGTTCCCCAGCAAAATGCATTTTTAGCTGGGGACCAAGCTGGGCACTCTTCTTGTTAAAAACATTGGTCAAGAGCAGCAATGTAGATTTGAACACAGAAGAAGAAAAGTAAAATGAAGCAACCCAGGCTGGATATTTGCTGGATGTGTCTCATACCCTGTGTCTTTTATTAGGATTCATGGTGAGTAAAAAACAGTCACTTTTAGGAAGAAAATTTTGAGTTTGATCTGCCCCTGAATGAATACTGAGGCAATTAAATAACATTGTTTTGGCCAGAAACTTCCATACTGAACTGTAGGAGGAAACTTGAGCTTGTGCTCCGTGTTTGATCTGTCTGTGTTTCCAGATCCTTAACACAGTGATAGAAGTCATGTTTGTTCTGCGTGTCTTCTCTGTGCTGTTAGGGCTTGATTTTCTGTCATTGCTCTGATATGCTGCTGTTCCTGCAATGAATTCTCCTATTGTTACCTCCTGTTTTTTTTTTTCTGGGGTTATTACTTTTGCCATTTCGAGGTGCATGATTTCATGGCATTTCTTGGATGCGTTTCAGGGAGTGTATCCCAGTGCAAATCAGTGGGATGATATGATAATCCAGCATTTGATAGCACGATTTTGCCAGAGCTGAGTGTGAAATTTTACCGGACTGGGCATTAAAGAGCAATGCTGTTGCAGATTCCTGGCTTTAGTGTGGTGTTTATCCTGTCCACGTGCAGTACTGCAAGCAGGTATCCTCCAGAGCAGGGGTCCCCCTGGAGCACCTTCCCTCAAGGCTCAGGGATGAAAGCTATAGACAAAGCATAGCTTTTCAAGTAACAATGCTAACTGCTGTTAACCTGAATTTATGGGAGGAAGATTTTACTTGTGTTCACCAGGTGTCCCAGGTGTTAACCCTCTTCCCTTTTCAGAAGGAATCCCGTAGGTGTATTTTTAAAATACACCTATTTTTTAAAAGAACTATGTCTGAACTCTGTTGGTTAGGGCTTTTTTTTTTTTTTTGTAATCTGAGAACATTGTAAGGCAATTTCAAAAAGCAACAACCTTTTAAAGTAGTTTGGGGGATGAGACTCTGCCACTGAGCTGAGTAAATGTACGAGGTAGAGAGGGTGTTACTCATTGTGTGCTACGGACACTGTGCCATGAAGAGGACTGATAGCCCACAGGGTGTATCAGTGGCAGCTTTGTGATGGGCTCATATATTCAAAGGACAGAAGCTGGGAAACTGCATACAATGACTGACAGGCTTTTAAATCGCCTTTGTCTGTGTTAAAAACATTCTTAATTAAATTAACGTTGTCCTAATGAGACACTGCAGTGCTGTCTCAGGGAGCACCAGTGTCAAATGAGATGTGGTTGGGAGAGAGCTGGTGCTGGCCACCTGATTTACCAAAAAAGAAAACAACTGATTTGCTCAGCTTTTGTTTCAGTCGGGCATTAGAGTGGGAGCATGATGATAAGTACATTTCCTTTGCACTTTTGCCACTACTTTCTTACGGAAAAATACACCCACTCTGCTTTTAGCAAGGAAGCAGCCTAGGGTAGAATTATGGTGAAAGCCAAACTAAGTTCAATTTGGCTGAAAGACAGGATGTAGTAGTTTAATCAAATGGAGAACTTTTCTGTCAGAGATTGAGTTACTCCACACTAGAAAATACCTTGACTTGTTTTATTTTTTAATCTTTGACATGGATGGTCGAGAAGTGGAGCTCTATCCAACTGTATCACTGCTATGTCAGATACATGGTTTCAGATTAATTTAAGAATTGCCTCTTGCTTCTTTAAAATATACTTGTTTCCAGGTTTGTTGTTTTCTGGGTTGTTGTTTTCTCTTGAAAAAGGAATTGTCAAAATTGACAACTTCTCATCATTTATTAAATGTCTTCTGGGTATGGTATAACTTCCCCATTAAATGTTTTTTTACTTCTCCATGAAAAGTTTTTTAGGAAATAGTCTTTATCAATTACAGAAGAACAAGAAAAACTGCATCTCTCTTTAAACTGAAAGAGTCAAAGTGGACACCAGCTCTATGAACTCAGGGAAAAGCTCTCTTAAAACTGAAAAAATGTGTGTGGTTTATCTTTTGCTAGAAATCTATTCAGAAGACTGCCAAGTGCACATACTGAAAGGGTGGGGGGGAAATGCTGTAACCTCCTCTGTGATGTTAGGTTAGCAACCTGATGCCCTTCCATTGCAGTGCCCTTGTCTGGGAGGTGTGAAATAACTGAGCAGAAGAATGGAAATTAATAGGTGATAAATTTATTTTGACACAGATGAGTTGTGTTATTCAGAGGACGAAAATTGCAGGCATAATGCATTCAGGAAATACACTGAAGCAGTCAAAACTCAGAAGTTTGTGAAGCATATTAAGATGTCAGCATCTCTGACAAGTTTCAATAGTTCATCCTGTTACTGAAAATTAAAAAGGGCAAGTTTTTCCTTAACTGTCTGGAGGTTTGTTGGACACATTGGGGTCGGGACTCAGAGTTAACTAGATTTAATTAGTCTGTTCTAGCTTGGTAGTGCAGACAGCAGTAGCTGTACTGACAGTGAAATGCTGCAGATTGACACAAACTGTACAGATAGAGTCCAGCCAAGACAAACTCACACCATCTTTTCATGCATGTGCTGGAGTGTGTCCTCAGGTGTAAACTTCCTGCTTTGGGTTAACAGATTATTTCTATGAATGATTCCTCCTTCATTATGAACTTAATTGAATAACCAAGATGTTTTGAGGAATATGTAGACCTCTGAATTATAAACACCTTTTTGCCAAATGAAATGTAAAGTAGTTACATTTCAGAGAACGTCACTGCACTTTATCACTTTATCATTCCAGGCCAAACACTGAAAACTGTGAAAACTTAAGGGTTCCTTTGGAGAAAAAAATCATTCAACATGATAATGGCAAAATGAGAACAAAAATAAATATTGATAACATTTCTATTAAAGACATATCAATTTTTAAGGGGAAAACAGTGATTTTTTAAGGAACATATTCTAGGGAAGAGAATTCTTAAAATGGATCTCTTTCTGTTTTGGGGGTGAGCAACTGATGGTGTTTCTCTCACCTTCTCCAACCCCCATTCTCCTCTGTTCCAGTCACTTAACTTTTCATGGAGGAGGTTGATGTGACAGCTCTTGTTCAGCTAAACCTTTGCTGGCAGCAATTCCTATAAGAAATATTTATTTCTTTTTGTCTACTGCTCTGAGTCAAAGTATCTCAGATTTAGAGAGAATCCCTTCTTTTCTGTATCAGAGAGGGTAAGAACAGAGTAGCTGAAGAAAAATCTTGCTTGTATTCTGAAATCTGACATGATTTAGCATGTGAAACATTGGATGTCATATTTCCTCATGTATTATATGGCAATCCTGAGGTGCTTAAGAGACCTCCCACTACGCCATGATGGGGGAGAGTATTTATCTTGCATATTGACCTTGGCAGGGTCTGAAGTGAAACTCTTACACTCAGGAGAAAAACAATTTTATAATGCTGAACGAAAAGAGCTTCAAGTGCTGGTAGCAGGCTGTGCTGAATTCATCCAAGTGAGGTTTCCTTTAGATGGCCTTGTGCCAGTCAGGACAGTATTGCACGAGTCAAGTCTTTTTGTTTTTTGTGGGTTTTTTTTGTTGTTGTTTTTTTTTTTAAATAATATTTCCACAGAAAAAATACCCTAAAGAAGAGATGAGAAGACTGTTTTGGGGATTTTGTCTGTTAAAGCAAATGGCATAACAGTGGGATTTCCCTGAAAAAAAACTCCTTGTTCATATGGCATCTATTGTAAGATCTCTCAAGGATCACAATGGCACAGTATAAAAATATTAATTATTGTAGCATCACCTGTTTGGGCACCACTGACTTTCCAAAATCAATCTTTCTCTTAGAGTGGCACGGGATTTTCTCCATCAATTCTTAAGCTGTTTTCTAGTCTGAGAGTCCAATGCCTTCTCCTGCCACTTTGTGGCATCGGCACAAAGGTGGTGTGAAATGCACCCTGACCCATAGCTGGACACTTGGCATTCAGAGCATGCTGATGTTAACAGTGATGAATTGCATGGTAGGAAGAGCAGCCTGGAGGCATTGCTGGGAGGCAGAAATCTAGGGCTGCTGTCAGCCTCTGGCACGGTATCAAAATATCCCAGAACTGTCATGCAGGAAGCCTGGTTGCCTGGCTACTCATTGCACAGTCTGTAACCTTCTGTTATATTATACAGTAGGGTAGGTGATACAATTTACTTTCTTTTTTTTTTTTTTTTTTTTTTTTTAATATAAAATGACATTGTGTAGTGGAAATCTGGGACATGTAGAATTTTCCCAGCAAAGAGACAGAATACTGATGATGGTGGTGGTTTACCATTATGTGGATGTTATTTATCATTTATTTCTTGAACATTTTTTTCTTCTTTGTAGCAGTCCCTGCATCTGAGAGCAACATCAACTGTGGCGAAGTGGGTGGGAAGTTTGATTAACCACGAGAGATCAAAAGAGCCGCAGGACTCAAGTTTGGCCACGTGATTAAGGCACAACCTGAACTGAACAAAGACATTTTGGGTAGTCTCCAAGAGTAGGAGCTTCAAATTAGGTAAAACAAACCTTCTGGCTGAAGGTCAAGAAAAGTACTGCACTGTGATCCCTCCATCCTCTGTTTACATCAGGTACCGCTGCAGGTGCCGGCTCTGCCCTGTTGTGCCAGGCACAGAGGAGGGGATCGCTGGGGCTTTCAAAGCACACCAGGCAAGGCACAGGGCAGATACTGTTTTGGAGGAGTTCTGCAGGAGAGGGGGGATAGGTAGGATGTGCTATTAGGCCATACAAACTTTGCTTTCTGTGATTTTTGGCTTAAAGCAGGGTGGGTGTGTGTACGCACTCCGCAGGGTATTTTTAACTAGCTCATGTTATGTTTCATTGAACCCTTTTTAAATGTCAGGAGACTAAAGGCTTTTGTTATAACAAGCAGAGCCTGACAAACTGCTGAGGATTTGCACCTGTGAGATGGGGAGAACCTGGCACTAGGGGAGGTCTGTCCTTCTTATGTAGTGCCTGCTACCCCAGGGAGAGGTTTGGGGGGGCCCTGCACTGACCAGCCTTGGCAATACTTCTTAAGTGACCCTTCTTACATGTGTTACCTGGATGCATAAATAGGTATATATTTTTTCATATATATGGATATACATAAATTATATGCCTTGTTCCCCCTATATGAATAAATATGTAGTATTGGAATTGACTGCCTGCTAGAGGCATGTTCAAATTGTTAGCTGTTGCATTTCATTGTAGCTTCTTCAGAGGAAGTTGAAAGTTAATTTTATTTTATTTTTTAATTCCCAGTGTCTCTGAGAACACATAAAGAGTCTGGAAATGTAGATAAATTGCTGGATTTATTGCAAGAAATAGTGATTGGAAGGAAAAAATTATTAATTTTTTTTTTCATGGAATTTGGCTCTTTTTTGTTGAAGTCTTTTTTCCTGCTTGCCTTCTGAAACTAGATAGAGGTTGTTGATAATCTTTTGTTTGTTGTTTTCTCATCCAGCAATTATTAGCATTTGGCTTTAGGGAGCTCTGGAACCCACTACCTCTTTTTTCCCTTAACTTTGACATGGAAGAAACAAAGTATATTTTTTGATTCTGACATACATGAGAATTGAATATAATTTCTGACTAAATGAATGATGCTGCAATTCATGGGCCAGAATACCAGCTGATGACCAAACAGCATGGTTTGAACTAAAACCTTTATTACTGATTTGCTGCCAGCTGAATTTCTGTGACTGTGCTTTCCTAGAGCAGCAGCAATGCTCAGCTTAGTTGTGCTGTCTCTGCAGTGTGAGCTCCAGGAGGGAGGTGACATGGGTGGGCAGTACTGATAGGTGAAGCTCTGACCTGCAATTATCTCACAGTATCTTGTGTTCATCACCTCCCTAGGACAGAGGTGGGGACACTGAGTAGAGGGAAAAGAGCATTAACATGCAAGGAAAACATTTTGAATTTGAAAATCTGCCATTACCAGCTGTGGGACTCTTCGTGTGTCAATAAAGTTGGGTTTTGACTTGAAAGAGGCTTTTGTCTAAGGGTGTGCTGGCAGTAGCAGGGGGAGTGTGACAAGATGCAAACCAGAGCCATGAGGGGCTGCTCCAGAGCTTGCCATGTCCTGTGGCCTCACAAACATGTGAGGGCAGCAGCAAGGGTGACACATGGCTGCAGGTAGACAGCATGGTAAGAGGCAATCCCTTCTTCCTAAGGGTATGTTGTGCTGCCTTTTCTCTTGCCTCAGGCAGCAAAAAGCTGATTTTAGCATTAAGAGATGGCCAGAAGGCCAACGCGTAAAAGGATGGAAAAAAAAGAAATGGGGTCAGGAGCTGGGAGTGAAAGGTTGATTGCTTGGGAGTGCTCTCCCTCAGCATGGACCCCAGCAAGTAGAAATAAATTGTGGGTATGAATAGAAAATAGATGCTTACTGAGGAGTGTAATTGAGGGTTCAGACGATGAAATCAGGAAAAAGAGATATTTGTCCTAATTTTAATCTTTGTTTATATTTACATAGACTTAGAAAATATGTTCTGCATTTTATACCAGAGAACAAATACAGAGGAGAGAGAACAGCTAAGTGATCTGTGTCTCTGCCTGCTATTTTAACAAGTGGTCCTCATGCTGATATGGGTTTGTATCATCATTTGCTGAGGACTCTGTGCTTTTTAAAAAAATACTAGCTAGGTCACAAATTCATTTTACCTGTCATCTCCTGGATGAAAGAAACAGCATGATTGTTGAAATGATTGTTAAATGGCTGATGTTGGAGCCCCTTGGTCAATTTAAAATATTAATTTTATTTTTTTAGGGTATTGAGAGTGTTATTACATGGATGGGCTACAGTTCTTCACTTGGGTTTGGTTCACTGGTTTTGTTTGTTGAAACACTGGTAAAAGATACAAGTTTTTATTTTCTTTTTTTAGTATACAGAAGACCCAAGTTGCAACATTCAGGACATGGACTTCTTGAAAATGTGATGGAGCCTTAGGGCAGGAACTAAGTTGGTTTCCTGCCAGATCTGAGCTGCTGCCTGGGGAAAATAAGCAATAGAGGAAAGGCAAAAAGAGAATAATTTTTTTTCTTTTGACAGCTGGCTAATCTATCTGAATTTGGAAGGTCATAGTCAGAAGGCATAGAAGGAGTAATAATAGCCAAGTGTGTTTTAGAGAATGCCCTGCTGCTTTATGGCTATTAGGAAAATACCACAGGAATTAATTTTTAAAAATAGCTCAGCATTACAGGCACAAGGGGTGTGACTATGGCTGCAGGAAAATGTTCTAGCTTCTTTTTTCCTAAAGTCAAAAAAATCCTGTTTGCTTAATATTTATCTCGAGAAGTAAATTGGCCTCTTGTGCCAGAGAAAACAGTGTTTGGGTTCAGCAAGTCCTCAGGCAAAGAAACTTTATTATTCTTTGGGCAGGATCTGGAAAACACTGCCAGGTGCAGGGCTTGATACCTAACTTGCATGTTCCTTGTAGATGGGGAGGCCTAAACTTAAAAGTATGCAGCTGAGGAGAAAGGCTTTGATAGCCTGTTTTTCATCAAAACTCAAGACCACAGCAGCAGCAGAGAGCTGGAAGATGGAGAGAAAGAAATTGAGGTCTTGGAACAAACTGGAGGGTAAAACACTTTTGGAGAAACTCTGAAAGCTTTATGAGGAGGAGGAAGAGGAGAAGTTAGTGTGGGGGTTGAGAGATACAGAAGGTGGGAAGCTGTACCCCCACATGGTGTGCTGTGCTGAGCACATGCAGCTCCAAAACTCACACACACATTTACCATGGGCAAGATCAGAAACACTCCAGCTCTGAGTTCGCAGCCCTGGCTGCTTGTTCAAAGACTTGGTCATGCTGAGAAGCAACACCAGTGTCCATTTGCCTGCTGGCAGTCCAGTGCACCTTCAGCATCCCCAGCTCCTGCAGGGACTGCCCTGGCACTGGGGCAGGGCAGGGCAGGCCTGATGGGCTGTGTAAATTCGGGTGGTGGTGGTGCTTCGTGGACTGCCCATCTGGGAAGGCTCAGAGGCAAATGGGAGTTCTTCCAGTTTCATTTGTAGAGACTTGGTTTGAATCTGCTCACAGCTGGAGGCTCCAGCCCTCACCGAAGCTGGGGCAGTAGTGGCAGGATTTGGTCCTGCCAAGAGTCAGAGCCTCAGCTGGGGCTGGTAGCGAGCAACACAACCTCTCCACCAGCCCAAAGGGTTCGAATGACTGGAACTGGAGGAGGCAGCTTGAGGAGGCATTTTACAGGTGAGAGTATTTCAAGTGTAGTGTTCATACAATTGCTTGCAGGACTGTTGAAGAGCTTTTGATAGGTTGATGTCATTGTGGAATGACAAGGCTGGAAGCTCTGCAGCAAAGTAATAGTGTCCTGAAATGTGAGGCTGCAAGAGCTCTCACTTTGTCTTTTCCTCATGGTGCTCTGGTTTGTGTTGGTGCAAGTGCAGTGTTTAAAGTCTTTGAATGTTGGTAGCTTTGTTTAATAGAAGAATCTACTCTGGAGCCTTTACAGTGGTCTGCATATGAGATAGGAATGACATGTTGTACCTAGGTAGGAAGAAAAACAGCTGTAGTGCACAGTAGAATGTTATAGAGAAGGGAGGGATGTTGCATTTCAATTCTTTGATGTGGGCAAAAGAGATTGTCCATTTTCAGATACAGGAGAAATAGGGTTTTAAACAATATTTTTTACTTTGACTCAAAACTCCATTTAGAGCATCCGCTTTGAACTGCTGCTCGGATGTTTGTTTCTGGAGAACATGCAGTGAGTTTCCCAACTGCTTGGCAAGGGACAGGGGCCTGTTAAAAATTAGCTAGAAGCTGAGATAAATCACATACAAATAGCTCAGGGAGCGTGGTGAATTCATCAGTGTCTGATGTAGTTGCTTGTCTCATGGCTGCCTGAGTTCCTTTGTAACATGTTTTGGGTTTCTTAGCTTTGAGATGCCCTGTCCAGCAGTTCCTTCAGGAGACAATGTCAGGTGCATTTCCTTGAGCAGCATTTTAATGTCTTGCCTGACTCTGGTGGTGAAAAGGGGATGAGTGAAAAAGGTCCAGGTTTCTGGAAGTCAAAGACCTGTTAATAAAGTTTCTCCCCTTCAATAATGCTGGATAACAGAAGCTTTCAATTGTGTTACTGCTTTGAACTAGCTGCTGTTGCAGGTTAGGCTGGCTGACCTGAGTCTCTGTGGCTGAGTGTCAAGAGGACAGTGTGTGGCAGGAGAATTTATGAATTCAAGTGAATGGCACTTACCTACTCTGGGTGCACAATATGAGCATTTGCTCACTTCTCTTATCTGTCATGTGGGTGAGTTTACTTACCTTTCTTACAGCAATATGAAAAAGGGTGTGGGGACATGCACAGAGAAAATTTCTACTCATCCCTTGAATGTGTTCAGGGAGCTCACAAGCAGCCTGACCTCCCCCCAACTGAAAGGCTGGTGGGCAAGGCTTGAGACCACTGGAGGAGCCTGTGCTGTTCTGCTGCAGCTCTGTGCAGTCCCCTTATGAGGAACTCTGTGCAGTTCCCTTTCTCTTCCCCAAAGGGAGTTGTTGCCACTGAAACATGAAGCAGGGGTTGTATGTACTAAGTGTCAGGACAGAGCCATCATTCCAAGGATATTTCTAATAGCAAGGTTTGAAAATCGCCCTCACATAATGTTTTGCATACTGCAGGATTACCTTGTAGTTGCTGTTGGCAGCCTCATGTGGTTTGGAGATGCTGTGTTCCCAGGCTGCTCCAGGCAGACTGCCTGTCAGAAAACTCACAAGTCTTTGTCAGCTCAAGGCCAGAAATGGAATCCAGTTGTTTTGCAGTTGTATACTGCTGAGTGCAAATTGCAGGATTTCTTTCATTCCCCACTTGTGCCTCCTATAGTTTCAAGTGTAGCTGCTTCTTGAACTGTTGCAGTTCCAATCTGTCTGCTGCATCTTCAGGATATGTTCTTATTTGGGGGAGTTTGTGTGGTTTGTTACCTGCAGACTCGGACCCAGTTGCAGTACACGGAATTTCAGCTGGAGCAGCAAGTGCAGAGGGTGGTATGGAATGGGTCTCCTCTGGTGGGGGTCTCTCTTTAGGGACGAAGCAAACTTCCATATCAGGGAGGGAAAAGTTCCTTACCTTCATTAGGGCACATGAAAGTTCGAATTTGCCCAGTGTCTTTTTAGTAGCCTAGCTGATACCTCTGGCAAAACCTGAGAGAAAAATGAAGAGAGCTCCACACATTAGGGACAACCTGGTCACAGCCAGACTCAGAGAGGGGTAGTCATCATTTGTGCATTGTTTGTGTTTGCTGCAATGCCAAGCACACTCTTTGGACGAAATGGTACCCTGGGAGGGGATGGCTGAATGAAGGATGAAGAACAGTGTTATGAAGAACTTCTGTGAGAGGCTGTGGGCTGGAGCTCTGCAGCCAAGCTGTAGCTGAATCCTTACATTTCCCATCTAACTCTCTAACTGCCAGTGTAATCTGATCAAAGGCCATATGGTGATGAAGGCATTCCTTCTCCTTGAAAGATCCATGTACTTTCTCTGCCTGTTTTTTTGTATTAATGTGGTATTTCTTCAAGCCGGTCACATCTCTTTATTTGGCAAGCAAATTACTCTGAAAAAAACTGGCAGAGCAGCTCACTGTGAATTTCACAGTGAGTGTGCCAGGGCTGTTTGCTAATACACAGATGAGCTGCCAGAATGCCAAGGTCTCCCAACCCCCCACAAAACTGCCTGATGTACCTTGTGAGCAATTAAACATCACTTAGTTCTAAGAGGTAACCTTCAGTAATAGAGCTCACCCAACTGTAATGTGTTTAAAATCAGGATAGAACCAGTGGCAAATGACAGGAGAGTGACTGAATTGCTCACAGTTTAATGACCTCTCTAATGAAATAGGGGTCATGGTTCCTATGTAAATTGATATGCACCATAGAGTTGTGGACTTTATTATGAGTGAGCAGTTCCAGTGGCTTCAAACCTTGTGTATTCACAAATGGTTAAAGGAATCCCCTAGACTATTAGCAAGAATCATGCACATTTTGGAGAGAACACTCAGCACTGGGACATGGAAACTTTGAAGAGCTCCAACAACTTTGGTCCTCCAACTAATCCAGGAAACTGAGGTAAAATAACAACATTCTTTGAGCCAGCTCAGAACTTCAGAGGGCTGGAAGTCAAAGTGTCTCTCTTGGACACCCCTCTGAATCCTCTTAATCAAATTTCTTGCAGTTCTTTTCCTAATTTAAAACATAACTGGCACAGCTAGCTCACTACTTATTTGCATTTAGTTCTCTACTCATTTTGTGCTGGACGTCAGGATGGTCTTTGCTGGGGATTCTGGTGGTGTCAGCACCAGCTGAAGTGGCACACATTGCATGAGCTCCCAAATGAGGAGCTCTTGCTTTTGTGCTAGACTTGAGCCCAGGGGCATGAGAATCAAAGTCAATTTTCATTGGAAGGCTTTTTTTCTGTTCTTTGCAGTTCAAAGATGCTGGTACTGAACATGAGTGTATGCATGCCACAGTAGCCCTGCTTCACACATAAGGAATTCTGTCTTGAACCATTCTGATAGAGGAAAAAGTCTGCTGAGTCCACTTCTATCATTTTTTTACCTAAAATGGGGGCAGCGCAAAAGACAAGTGAAAAGGTGATGTGGTCCCCTGTTTCTGCTGGGGCACTGTGGTATCAAAACAGTGATGGTGTCTTCCTGAAATTCCTTGAGATTGTCAATCTCAAATTTTGGCACTGGTGTCGCATACAAATGCAGTAAAATCATTCTCTGAGTACAGAGAATACTTTGTCTTTACAGGTGTTTGGCAAACTCAAAATGAATATAGCAAGAGTATTCAGGACAAGAGTCTGAAATAAGAATGTGGGCTGCTGAAATGCACAGCAAGTTAAAACCTGAGAGAAAAGTGTGACAGAGGACTATTCCTGGCCTGAAGAGAAGGTAAAAATTCAAAGTATTAAGTTAAAAAAAAATACTGGCAAAGTGTTGTAGTAACTCATAGTCAGAGAAAAGCAGGATTTGGCTGTGTCACAGAGAGAAGCATCCTTATCCCATGTGCCAGATGGATCTTGGCTTCCTTGCTCAAACACCAAATATAGGTTTGGAAGAGATCACACAAGTGCACAAGAAGAATTGGTAAGCGGAGAGCCACCAGAATGTGATTTGATTCGTTTTGGATTTACAATCCTGAAAATTTACCTGGGGCTGGTTTCTGAAATCTAGAGGTAGTTCAGTCTGTACTGTTGAACACTTGTCTTTGATGGTCTTTGGTCTGTTGGCATTTTAAACAAATGGAGCATTACAGACATTCCAAATGCATTTCCTCATGTATTGTTAGGTCTGCTTGATGCAGTAGGTGGGGCCTGAGAAAGGAATCTCCTCAAGCTTTGAAAGTTAATGCAGTGATCTTTCAAATCATTGCTGAAACTCACCAGTAAAATGTTTTGCATTTCTCTCTAAAGTCGCAGGTTTACACCAATGCATTGTTCAACTTCTTTTTTTTGTTTTTAATTGATGTGGAAAATCTGAAGTCATGTGTGACTACAGGATGTCAGGATAAAACAGCAGGTAAGAAAGTGTTTTAAACACCAGGAACTTTGATAATTTGCTGTTTGAGATATAGATCTATATAAACAAAAATTTGCATAGTATTTAACTGGACCTCACTTGCTAATTAATAATTCTGTATGTGTAACATTCACAATTAAAATTTTAAAGACAACTATAGTTTTTTGTTGCAAGTTTTTAAAAGCAGATTGAACAGTTTTCAAGGTGAGTGTCACAATGCATTGCTAAAATCAATAGACTTTGGATCAAGCTATTTTCTGATAAATTCTGTGCTTCATTTGTAAGGAGAAATAATTTCTAATGGGGTGGTGCATAGAGAGACCCCTGGCACATGGGCTGGAGGCAGCTGCTACTGTGGCAGCTTTTCTCCAGCAGAACAAAGCAAGATGATGAAGGCTGCTGTCATAAATGTTCTTCTGGTCAGGGTTGTTGTCTTATGACTACCTGAGTCTTACGAGGGCAGTTATTGTAATCTGCAACTATTGTAAAAGCAATGTTGACCTCCAAGTCTCAGGTAATTTATTGAAGGAAACCTAGGGAAGCTTTTCTTCAGAATGAATTGGCTTCACTAAAATCACTCACTAGTGATTTAATGTCATGGCTCTGATCAAAGATGAGGGCACTGGATAGAATGGAATCTAGAACCAAAAATCTTGTCTTGGTCCCTTCCATTCTGCGGATTTTGATGTCAGCAAATTCATAAATGCACACTGCCACTGGTCCCACTCCCTGTCATTTATACAGAATCTTATTTTCAATTTCTTTGGGGAAAAGAGTTAACATGTCTTTTAAGAACATTCAGTTATAAACTGGCAAGAGTTTAAACATTTGATACATTTTTTCATGTTAATTTAGTGTAATTTCTTCTGCTTGCTTAAGTATCTAAGCAGGAATTCCTATTACCTATTTACTAAATCCAAAACTACATAATCTACTTCATAGGAGGACCTCAGGCCATATTTTCATCCCTTTCTTGAGGCTCATATGGAAAGGGCAGTCCTGGCTGAGGTGTATGGCTGGAGAGAGCTGCCTGAAAAGCACTGGAGAGCAAGAACTGGAGAAGGATCCTCATAACAGAACCTCTGAGTGACCTCACCTTATCTATCCAAAAGATGGAGAGAAGGCAACACACAGAATCACAGCACAACCAGCTTTGGAGGTGAGTGACCTACAGCCACAACAGCTCCCCCAGAGCTCAAAACCACTGCTGAACTCCTGTCTTGTCCTGCAGCTGTCACAAGGCTCTGCAAGTCCATGTTTTATTGTAGCAATGAAATGCATCGATAAAACAGAGCCCTTAATCCTCCCCCTGTCACCTGAGTACTTATTGCTGTCTACCTTCTGAATTAATCCAGATTCTGGGTTCTAGTGAACATTTGTAAAAATGGTAAAAAACTCTGACAGTCTTGCATTGACAGGGGTTCCATTTTATCCTGGGAATCTTAATCTAATCATCATAGTAATATGACAAATGAGACTAAAATGTGTCAATCATATATTCCTTGGCATCTAACAGCAGTTTGTGCTGGCTGAATCAGAGTGAAGAACTATGGTCGCTGCTCCTTCTTGTAAAATGGACATCTAATATTGCAGAAGCTCTTAAATTACCTGTGAGACTTCTCTTTTAAGTTAGGTTGAAAATTGTCATTCTTCCTTCTGAATAATAACTATACTGCTCTCTTCATATTATAGTGAAATGTATTTTGATGTTTAAAACTGGTAATAAGAGCTATTTCACTCTAGGATTGTCACCTTTTGTTTCTTTTCACTGCAATGAAAATTGAGACTTTCTATCTAGAAATGAAAACAAGATTCCCAGTTAGTAGCAAGTAACAGTCTCTTTTACTGATTACTTTAAAATAAGGACAAGGTATTTCAACTATTCACAGATATTTCTGACATATCACAAAATAACATAAGAGAAAAAGATCATAATCATATTCGAAGCAAAATAGTTTAAAATTTAAAGTTTACAAACACATTTCTTTTTTCCTTTTCAAAATGTTTGCTGTTACAGCTTTGCAGGAGACTTTCTGTTTGATCACATACATTTCTGCTCTATACACCATGTTTTGTCCTAAGAGATGAATGGGAAAAAATATTTTCAGACTTGTACTTTGTCAGGAACAGGGATTTGGAATATAACCTCTAATGTTCTTGCAAATTTGTGCCTGTGAACTTTGTACAAGACTTAATGTGCTATACAGCTGACACTGTATTTAAATATTCAAAAGAATTGAGATCTATTTTTTAATAATTTTTTTGAAATGTTAAGGCTGCACCACTAGCAGTAGTTTACCAATCTCTTGTCATTTTCTTAAATGTTATCATTACTTTGTCAATTTTAGAATTGCTAACAGTGATGATGATGCCCACTTAAAAAACTCCAAACCAAACAGAAGAATTCCCTGGGAAACTGCACAGCACATGCATGATACCTAACTATAAAATTAGTCCAAAGTTTTGATAAATACTTAGTTCCCACTAGAGCTAATAGTTGTTCTAGTTCTAAAGAATAAAATGCTTATTATATACAGAAGGTTGGGCAGAGTATGGACATTTGCCAAAGACTACTGGAGGCATTTCACGGTCTGAATGGTTTGTACAGTGCTGCCCTTTTTCCTTGTGCATAGGCTTGTGCCACCTCTGGGAAGGGATCATTCCTGGCAGTGTCAACGGGCTCAACCTTACAAGATCTAAGTTCAACCTCTACTGCCTGCTTCAGCTGAACCAGGAGCTTCTTGCAGGACTGAGAGCCCTTTAGGGCTTGCTTGTGAGCTCGATGCAAACTTGTAGAGCATTTTCAGATGCCAGTTGCCATCAGGTGGTGAGTGTTTGGTCTTTTGCCTTCAGGACATTACAACATGAAAAACGGCACCAGCATTTTTCAATGAGCACCATTAACTGACTTTGATAATTTGGCACGACCAGCAGTATTGAAGAAGATGCTAAACTTTTGTCTTGAACAAAAAGAAAGTACAGCTGCCAATTACCCTGCATCTACAGTCTGTAAATACTAAAAAATATAAATATGTTAACCATACACATATACACAAAACACAGCAGTAGCAATATTACAGGATGCAATGTCTACTCTCTCTAACTGGTTTTGGTTAATACAGATGCAACAACAAAATAAATGCTATTTCATATATGAAAAACCTTTCTTCAAAGGTCAGTGGCAGTAAGCCAAAGCTGAGGTCCAGGCTTTTACTAATCCAATGTGACTCACACAAATTAATCAATGAAAGATAGCACTATGGGATGATAATGGCTGTCAGTTAACACAAACTTTGAGATGGAGCTTTCTTTTGCTACCATTTGTAATTAATTCTCCCTTTTTCACAAGTACTCTTTCTGTGAGCACTCAGCAGACTTAACAAGGAACAAAGTTATTACACACAATATATGATTTAAGGGTAAAGATTAAGAGAAAGAACCAGCCTGAGATTGGATTTCCTCAATCCTGGGAGGTGCTCTCCATGTATTTAAGTGAAATTTCCATGAGATTGCACTTAGCAGACCACTGAGAAGTTGCTGCTCTCCCACTTTTTCTTCTTTTCCATGCAGTTCTGTTTCAAAGTTTTGTAAGAATTGCATGAGAGGGGCAAGAGGAGATGACTGCTGGTCTTGGCTAATGCTCTTCAGAGCAGCGTCCTCTCCTCAAGACCACATCATCTAGTCCAATATCCCCAGTTCTTCCTTTACCTTTCTCACCTCTAAAAATAACCTAGAAAGAGAAATACAACAATTTGAGTGGGGGATGAAATAAAATTACACAGAAATAATTCATTAAAAAGTGTGATGAAGGATTCTGGTCTTCATTCAAATTTTCCTCAGGTTTCCAGTAGGCCCCTCCAAAATCACTATCATTTAGTTGCTTTTGGGTTTTAATTAGCTAGAAAATAAAACCTCCACATTTCTTCCTGATTTCTCTTTGGCAGAGGCCTTCCCTGCTTACTTAAGAGGGTAAGTATCTGATCTTTGGATAAGTGTCCCAGTGGTTCAGATCAGCAGCCCTGGCTGCCCATGCTGATAACTACTGCCAGGGGGTCAGGAGAGGCAAGGGACAGTGCAAATGGGTACTGCCAGAAGTGAGAAATTTAGGGGAAAAAAAAAGGGTAAGAATATAGCAGATACATTGTTAATCTGTTACAAATGTCCTCATCCTCAGTCCGACACTCATTTACAGCTAACAAAGTCAAGTGTCTTTGCTACTGTTGCTGAGGTAAATTTTCTAGAAAATTATCTGCCTTAATATCAGCCTTGATATTCATTTTAGAGCTAGACACTGTATATGTCTTGTAGCCTGCTCCCATCATGAACATTATGATGAGTGAGCTTTTCAGAGCACCTGATATTTAAGTCAAACAGGCCCTGAAATACCCAAACCACTTCTTCAGATCTGAAATAAAAACTGCCTTCAGAGGTTGAAGAATAACATGAGCTTTTGATACCAGTTTAATCACACAATGTTTCTAAAATTTCCAGGTATTAAAAGACTCTTCATGGCACTTCAAGCAGCTTCTTTTGATATGGGCATTGTTAGGTCATCATTCACTTCCTCAGCCTGATCAGCTGCAGGCATGCTAAAGGGCATAAAACCACATGTGATTGCACTTGTAATCTCCCTGCATTACCAAAAATTACTTATTTTCAGTATCTTTGCTCTGGTTTAGCCAGTTACTAATCCACAGGGGATTCTTCCTGTTTTGTGGCACTGTATTATTCAAAGCATTGCTCATAAGGAATCTTGATACAGGCATTTTTTTTTGAATTCTCTATAGAGTATGCCTCTGTCCATGAGGCTGCTTTTTTGTAGGTGGTCATTCCCTTAAAATGGGCTGTACCAGGTAGCTCAGGAAATGACAGAGTAGCCTATACTATATTTCTATAGCTGGGATTTCTTTTTTTGTATGCATAAAACTAATTTTAAAAAATGCACAATAACTCTCATCTGTATTGCGATTCCATTGGCAGGGATCAAAGTAGTAAAACAGAGTGAAACTGAACCCAGAAGATGAACGCTGCAGTGCTACACCATTTCAGCATCCTCAGCTTCTTCATGCAAAAACCCAAAAAGCAATACAATCATCAGTACTTACACTTTTGATGCCTACTCCTCGTAACGTTATGTGTGTCTGTCTCCAGCCATGGCCACCATTTCTTCCCCAGACAGCTGGGCCATGAGCACCAGTTTTCCTTACAAAGACTTGCAGGGCACCAGAATGCAGCCCAGGCACCTTATGCCTAAAGGAAAGGCACAAATCTCCAGCCTGAGCCACGTGACCCAACGGCAGGATAAGATGTGCTACTCCTCCTTCTTTGCCCTTGGGATCAGAGATGGTAAGGTACTGCCCCCCTGCAGTGGAAAGAACAGTTAGTTGGGGGGGGTTTGTTTGGCTTTTTTAACCCTACTAGGTTGCAGGATCAAATGCACAAGAGTTATTAAAAATAAATAAAGGGGTCCACAAGGTCCAGAGAGTGTAAAATAAGGCATATAGAACCAGAACAAATGCATCTGCCTCCCACAGGGTAAGATCTACAGTGCTGCTCTTCTCTATACATTAGTACCAGGCTGGGTGTTGCCCATCTAATTTCTTTTTAACAAAGTAAAAACACCCCCCTCTCCAAAACTAAAACCTTGTGTATTCCTTCATTTCTGACAACCCCTTGATCACTGCATGATTTTAAACTCACAGTGACATTAAAGCATTGTGCAAATTCATGCACCTTTCAAGCTGCAATATTTTGCTGTTGGATTAGATAACAGAGACCAGGATAAATGCTATCATGTAATTGAGCTATGGCTCTGTCCCTTCCCTTTTGTTTGGGAACTGTGTTAACAGGGTAAATCTCAAAACATATCTATTTGCAACCCTGATAGCCTCTTTTATTTAACTGTAATTTAAACTCTTAATCTGGATTAGATAGAGAAAGCAAGAAGCAGTAATGATTTCCACATGGCTGTTAACCCCAAATTCTAACAGTAGGAAATTGTCAGTGAACATACATACTCAATTCAAAGCCCTATTATTATCTCTTATCATGTATGAAGTAAAGGTGCCTTCCAGAAAACACTCAGAACAGAAGCTAAGGGTCTCAGGTATCCATTAAACCTAGAAAGAAAAAAGGCACCTTTCACACTAACACTCAAAACTAAACTAAATGAGACTTCACATCTTGGAGAAAACCTAGACCTGTATGAGTTGTTTGTACTTTTCATTAAAACTTTTGTAAGGTGGGTAAAACCTTTAAAATCTGAAATTACCAAAGGGGAAAAGGTTAAAAAAAAAATCCGAAAACCTTATCTTACACTGAATCTAAGAATTTTTTTTCTTTATGCTATCAGTTTTACATATTTTTTAATTTAAAAATGCCACCTGTACCTTAGTTTTCTTACGAAAGTGGCCTTTTTAGGCTCCTTAGTTAAAACCAAAGATTTAGAAATATTGGGTGTTTGTAATATGGTTGACATACACAGTTATACAGGGTAGAAAAATATTTTTTAACTGTCTCCCTGTAACTACTCAAACAGAGCTTTATTTTTTGAAAGCTTCTCTTTGAAAGTCACAATGTTTTCCCTTGAAAAGCTGTAAAATTTAATTACAATGTACCACGGCTTGTCACACACTTAAAAGGAAAGCCAACCTTGTCTCCAATTCACTACTTCTACATAAGTTTTTAAGTTCTTTAATCTGAATGAGATTTAACAAAGCAAAGTATTATGCTGCTGTCTGGGCCCCTAGATTAGCATTTAGCCATGAAGTGGGATCTCAGGGAGTTTTTTTGGTTTTTTTTGTTTTGTTTTGTTTTTTTTTTTTTTTTTTTTATGCATTGCTTTTGCAGCCAGGTCACTAATTGCTAAAATAAGCTTAATAGAGTTTAAATAACTGTACCTGTGCATTGTTTTCAGATAGTTACTGTGGCTGAATCCAATCAATAGGAAACAGATTTAGTTAAGCACAAAGCAAACATAGCTGTAGGCAAGCCCCTGCAGGAAAAGGTGCCCTCAAATCAGCATTTTCTGCATGCAAGATAAGCTTATAATGCTTCAGCACAGCACCTTTCAAAATGCAGAGTCTGATAAACCAATATATAGCAAACTTTGCAAGGTGAAAGCAAGCAGTCAGGACCAAGCTGTGAAAATAAATCCTCCCAACAAGGTATTCCAGACTGGAGGGGGTGGGTGGGTGACTTCAAGGGACTAGTTTTAACAGGTTATGTCAACAGCAGCAGAACATACACAGGAAATAAAAAGCTGAGCTTGTCCCTGACTACTGGGAAGCAATGCAGGGAGAAAGTCTGACAAAAAAGAGCCAGTTAAAAATCATAGTTCTGGAATTTAGTATGTATTAACAACAATTTTTGAGTACACATAATGAATATGCTTTGAGTGACTGACTTAGAAAAAATGGATTTTAAAATCTGTTGTTTCAAAAAAGGTATGGATTACATGTAATTTTTTTAAGTGCCACTCTGCAGGCAAGAGACAGCTGCCTGTTTTCTCATCTGCAGGAGGAAGGAGCTCTGCTCTCCCAGTCATTCCCAAGGCTTTTCAAGTGTCACAAGGAGCTCCTAAAGTACCAGAGCAGCCTGTTTGGGGGGACCCCTGCCCTGGCAGTGAAGACAGCACTTCCACTGAGCCAGCCAAACAGCCTGGAAAAGGTGCCAGGTCACCTGCTGAGGTGGCAAATGACTGCCCCATCAGTGGCCAGACAGCTCTGACAGGGTGGTGCATGAGGAAAATGGCTCTCAGTGCCCTCACCCTTCCTCATCTTAACCTGTGCCATTGTCCCGCCTGAGAGCGCCTTTCCTTCCGCCCTGCCAGCCCTACATCATGTGAGCTTTGTGCACTTCAAAGGCTGCTCCCTGGGCATGGAGTAATCCCATCATTATGGGGAGCCAGGGATGTGTGTCTAATCCCCAGCACTGCTGGGGGAAGGAGAGGCAGGGGAGGGCAGCAACCTCGCAGCACCACACCAAAATCAACAGGGGACAAAATACATCCCACTTCCTGGGACAGCAGAGCTGGGAGACAGGGAAGGGCTGTTCCTGTGGCTGAGCACCAGTGCTGATGCCAGTCTCCTGTCCTGCAAGCAGCCACTACACACTCCCCTCTAATGTTTGGTGTAATGTCACTTTTTAGCATCCCAAATAGTCCCTTTTTCAGAAGCCTCTGTTTTTCAGCATTTAAGTTGTCTGCCTTCAAGTTATTTAACATTTTTCTTATATACAGATTGATTTTATCCAATTCTACTCCAAGTTACAGCAATCTGAAAGGTTAAACTAGAACATTATATCTGGCAGCAAAACAAAGACTATTTCCAGTACCTTCTATAATTTTGCTAGTGATAGGGAAATAATTATGTTTACATGGTAGTTTGAAAAACAAGCTTTGTTTCACCATAAATAAAAGTTGTTGTCTAGTCCACATTTTTTTCAGATTCCTTTAAGACAAACTTTTGCTGACTACGTTTACTACTCCTTCAGAGACATTCCTATTTTAAAGATGTCAGCTATGATCAAAGTGTAAATTTTCAATTGCTCTCTCACATTGGGAATCCTCAGTTTTGCTTTTTATACACAGAAGAGGCATCGGTGTGAAATATACCCCAGAACTAAAGGGAACAGAAGCTGTGTAATTTGTCCTCAAGCAGTCCCGTCATCAACCTCAAGCCTTGGTGGTTCTTCAACTGCAGGATGTGATTGTACACAGATCACTTACCTGATACATCTCTCACTGGTTCCCAGTGCAAGTCATCATCTTTGTCCTTGATCCATCCACACAGTCCACTGTCAAAATCACAGCTCTGCACCAGCACACCTAGCAGAACAGAGCAAGAGGTCACAAAAAAAACCCCAGAAATGATTCAGATTATTTTGGTTTTCAATTTCCCATGTGGCTGACACTAGCAAGTAAGTATGAAAATTAAATGCAGAAGAAGGAGCTCAAGGAAAGGAATCTACAAAAATACTACAACAATAAAAAGGACCCTTGTATTATTAACAATTCATGCTATTTTTGTGGTGATATTTTTTCTGGAAATAAAAGTGTAAGGTTCATATAGGCAAAGGATTAGTTTTACATGGTTTTATAAAGCATAGTTTAAAAGAGGGGCATAAGATGTTGGAGGCCAGAAAAATGTATAAACCACCAAGAAATGCCAAAAAATCATAAACCCTAGGTCCTAAGTAGGAGACATGGTCTTTACCTGGGTCATCGTTTGCTTCAAATTCATCAGCTGTAATCCCTCTTTCAATTTCAAGTATTTCAAACAGATTATTGCTCACTCCAGGCTGGCGTGGAACTGTGAAGAAAAATGAATGAGATAAGGAAGTAGGTCACTAATTTATCTCTAACAAAAACCAGCAGAGCAGCTCTGGGCATTGTGCTTTTCCTGGAGATTTCAATACATTTAATTATATTCAACACAAAGACTCATAAACTTTATGCCTACATGATTTATGATTTGTGTTGTAACATTTACCTAAGCACTGTAAAAGGTGATTCCAAATCTCCTAAAGGCCCTTTGAATGAAAGCTCCTTTTTAACCTTGAAGCACACTATTCCTCTCCAAATGCATTTTCAGAGATACTGGTTTTGCAATAAAATAAAGCCACATGAAAGTCCTCACACAATCTTCCACAGACATTTACAGGAGAACCTCAACAGGAGGCAGCAGTACTTGGAAGAGGCCCCAAGTGCACTTAACCTTTGAAATACAGCTGAAGGTACATCCATCAATCTGCAAAGGATTAGAGCTCCCAAAACAATTATCAAGGTTGTACTGGGAGTTGAGAAGGAGGAGCTCTAGTGGAAGCTGGAATTCAACTGTAATTATATTTTTTGCTTTCCAGCACAGCCTGTGCTTCAGCTGCTGTTCCCAGCTGGAGGAGAAGGAACAGCTCTCGGTGATTAAGAGGCCCAGAGGTTATTAGACATTCAGCATTCAGGACAACCTGAAATTTATGAGCTCTTTGTGGGAGTGATGGCTGCCAAAGTCAGGCGGCTACAAAGACTCCCATGTATTTCTGAAGATGCTGTGCCAGTTTGTGTAAGTTTCTCACAGGTTTCTTGCCTGATGGACAGCTGTCAGCTAGAGATAAACAGATTGCACTGAATAGAGCTGTCTTGGAAAATTCCTCTTTCAGAGGCAGGTCTAATGCTTAATTCATAACAGTAGTAATGTGTTTCAGACATGTCTTCAGATTTTATAGGCACCTCTGACATCTAAGGTATTTGTAAGTGTCTTATCTATTAAAAACTTGGCATGTTTTCCACTTGCAGTGCTAAAATAACTATTAATGTCTCTACAGAACAAGTGAGAACAAGAAAAATTAAGATAACTGAAAGGACTGTTGCTTTCAGAAAATCAAATCCAAGTTTAAGAAGGAACTTCTTTTGCACTGGGTCAACATGAAAATAGCACTGCTACAAGAGTTCCTCTAAAGCCGGAAGACAGAAAAGAAAAAAAATTAAAAAAAAAATGTTGAAACTAGGACAAAATAATCAAAATCTAATGTATTTTTAAAGTACTATTCTAGGCTAGAGGTCTTGAATAAAAAATTTATATAATAAAAATAAATAGTTAAAAAGCTCAAAATCTGTAGTAAACCGATGAACTTCTAAATATAATAGTCATTATTTGAATCATTAAGTCTCCCTTTATTTTGTTTTCTTTTTAGTCCTTTGAAGATTTTTGACTATGTCTATTTGCAGTCTAGGATATTAATGCTCAAAACAGCTGCAGATTTAAGGCTGACTTGGGTATTAGAGGACAGTTAATTTTTAAAGATACCTTGATTCTAAGTAGCACTTCTGCTGCTTCGTTTCACCTGGGCTGTTTTGCTTACGTGATTAAAAACCTTGAGCTTTAACATGAAAGAAACCTTACAAATGTGCACAGTCCACACAACCTAGGCCAATAATTGCCTTGCAGAACATCTATGAATAAATATTGTATTCAGGCACATAAATCAGTTGTTCACCCTGAATTATGTAGGTGGGGCAGTTGAAAAAGCACACCTATGCTGCACACCAGGGAGCACCACCTTGCCTTTCCTCACCTCAGACTGTGCCAAGGGAAGAAGATACTCTTTGTTTTCTATGCTATGGAGAGCAAGTCAGCTTCAGAACTGCTGAGCACAGCACAGCAGGCACCAAGTCTCAGACCACAGGTTCACAGGCAGGTAATTACAAGGTTCTAAATGAGCACTGTGGCAAAGAGCATGAAGGAAACTCTCTGCCATGCTTGAAGGTTTGTAGGATACCCAGGGGTCACAATTTTAAGGTACGTGTCCTGTGCACCCTCTTCCCAGTCTGTCACAGTCCATGCTTATGGAAAATACTGCAAAAAATATTAGGAACTTACCTTGTAAACTACTTCAGTTTACTTCTTCAAGTACCACTTCTAATGCACTGATGTTTTCTATAAACCTGAGTTACATCTGTGCACACATACAAGAATTCTCCAAATTCAAGTTGGTATATCTGCCTATAATTAAAGCTCTGCAAAATATTTTTTTAAAAACTCCCTGAGAGTTCTTTCTGAACACTTTTTTTACTAACTTCTAGAAGAATGTGTTGCAGTGCTTTAATAGAGTCTCTTCAGTGTTTGGACCTAATTACAAGAATGTGCACTCAATTTGAAACAAGGGTTACCATAAGAGATGCAGGACTCTAAATATGACCCACATGTACACTTCTTTTTGCCACGACAACCAGTATGTTGAGTGGTGATCGTGGAAGAAAGTATTTGGTACAATTATTTTCTGCAAGCTTCCCAAGCCCTTTCTGTGTACTTTATATACTGTATCAGTGTGCTTTTCTCTTAACTTCAATGGTTTGATAAAGCTTGTTAAATAGAAACTTGGCTTCTTTTACTTGGAGAATTTTATAAGCTCTGAGTGAGCCAATACATCCACACTACCTTATTCTCAAAGTTCATGAGCTAACTTCTTTCATAGATGCACAAATCTGTGGGGAAATTATTAAATAACTGTGATTATTAAATATTAAATAAGACCGATTTCTTTTGGGCATTTTTAACTTTTGGGAAAGCAATACAGCTTATTTTATTTACTTGTTAATTGCTGAGATTGGGAGTATAAGAAAGTACATGTGTATATATATCAGCTTGTTTGCAATAAACTAATAACTGCTGTTTTGGTGTTACAAAACCAAAACATGGAGTGCAACTTCATGTTATTAGTAATTGTTACTAATATTAATGATGCAGTTCTCTGGCTTACAGAAAAAACTGATTTTGCACTCTAAGTAAAATTCCACTCCACACAGTAATCATGACTAAGCTTCCCATTCACTAAAAACAACAAGAAAAAAGGACAAAGATTTTTTGACTGAATAGTTATGACTGAAAGCTGTTAAATCCCCCTTGCAAAAAAATCCTGCAAGTGATGAGATTTCATACACAACTAGTAGAAAACAGCTAAAAGTAAGGGTAGTCCAGAGGTCAGTCAGACTGAGAAAACAAGAATAAGTCCTGTTTTCCTCCAGGGAAGATATTGATATATGCTGGGCTAAAAAAAAGAGGCAACAGAGAGGTACATTTCACCCTTTTGTTTAGACACCACAGTGTCCAGGATATATTTCTTAAAACTCTACAGATTTAAATTCTGCAGTAAGAGTTATTTTAGGAAGTGCTTTGATGGACTGTGCCACCCTCTCCAGCACTATTTACATATGAGGGGAGACAAAACAGTGTCAGCACGCCACCACTCTGCAGTCCAATCTTGCACTTCTTGGGCAGTTACAAGGCTCAGTAAGTTTTACCGAAATCAAGCACCTTGGTATTTATCTTTGCAGAAGGTTCTCTGCAAAGTGACCTGCCTGGTTTTGTATGAACATCCATTCAGGAGGTGCAGAGTGCCAACTGAGTTTCAGGGAAACACAGCTAAAACAAGGAGTGTACAGAAGCTTGCATATCAGATCTGGGAACAAAACTTGCTGGAAGATTGATTGAGGGTGAGACTTGTAAGACTCCTATATTTCATGACTAAACTCCAGAGTACCAACAGGAACAAAGCACTTATCGCGAATGCTTAAAAATAAAGACAAATACATTTTAAAAGGTGCCAAGACAGTGAAGACAAATGAAATACTGTTGTAAAATAATGCTACTTTAATGATATCAAGGAATAACAAAACCCCTATTCTTTACTTTTATTATTTCCTTTTTTTTCAACAGCTTCAAGGATCACAAAACTGCACTTACTGCACTAAGGACTTTGCCGTAACTGAAAGGGAGAAAAGAAAGAATCCAGTTTTAACCCAATCTTTACATTTTTAATAGCTGTTATGAGAAAAATTTCCTAACTCCAATCTTTTTGGCTCCACTAAGGGCTAAGAAGGAAAACTGCTGAACTGTCTTTTAATACAGATAAGGGGGTTTGCTCTTGCTATGCTGATATCTAGTATTATGCTTTAAGTTTATGCTTTTAGTTCTTATCATCCAGATCCCAATGGTAGCAGAAATTCACAGTATTATTGAGAAGTTTGTTCTATTTGTTAGAGACTTATAACTAGAAAAGTTTTTTCTGTACTTCACTGTAGTTTGTATCCGTCCTGAAATAGTTAAATATTAAGCTATCACTGCATTCCTCTCTCATTGCCATTCCCCCCATATCCATATCAGGAGAAGATTATCCTTGGTGCCAGATTCCACTGTCTGCATCTGACTAAGTGGTTCAAAGGCCAAGTGTAGGAATTTCATGTTAAAAAATACAAATTTTTTTGTTCTCTAAAAAAGCAGTTCCCCAAAGTCACTGCAGGCTTTTTTAGAAAAGGAGTAAAGCATCTAAAGAAAAGCAACAATCCAATATCTTTCAAAAATTGTAAAGGCATTTAAATAACATTATCAGCATTTTTATCATTTGTGCTCTTTGTCACTGCTGAACAGAGCAATTTCTCTGATCCTCAGCTCATTTCAAGTTGAGCAGCACATTCAAGAGAGCTCTAAAGTGAAATCCTAGGTCAAGTTGACTCAGTGTGTGGAACAGAAGATCGAATAACAACAAAGGGAGAAAATAAGGAGCAAGGAGTCACCAAGGAAAAGGTTAACTAACAAAAAACTAGAATTTGAGAGATGCTTGAAGAAAAAAAGTCCATTTGGCCCCAGCATGTTTCTTCTCCTGATGTGGAGCGATCCTAGAGCACCAGGATTGGCAGGATTTGGTCTAGGACATCTGTGCAGCAGCCAATGGCCCCTTTGCCATGGATTCCCTGACAGAAGTACCACCTATTCGATGGCAGAGCAAAGCAGTGCTGCTTCCTCCAAGTCTGGCTAAGGCTGCTGAGCCCCATGGGAAAAAAAGGAAGGGAAATGCCCATGCATCCCAAGATAACCTAGCTGAAAACACAACTTTGAGGTCTTTAGCAGATGCTAATGGCTGGGAGCACAGAACTGCCAGTGGTTGCTGGGTACAGTGCTCTCTATGCTGGGTTTTGCACATCCCTGTGTGATAAAACACTACTTTTTGTGACTCTTTGGAATACAACAACCCTTGGAGACACGGGAGGAAACAGACACCTAAGAAGACAAATTCTTTTGAAGATTTATAAAACTGAGGTTAAATCCTAGTTCATGACCTGAGTGGATTTAACATCAATTTTCTCCTCTGTTTTCCAAGAAAATAAGAGTTACAAGACTACTAATTGCTGCCTGTATTCTCTAGTGAGAAACAAAGAAAAGCAGAAAGAGCAAGGCTTTTGCTCCTCTTTCCAGGCAGGCATATGGGGACCACAGTGCTAATTAATTTTTGTGAACTGGCTTCTTTGCTGCCTCAACTGGAGAAGCAGTTAATGTGAGGAGATGAACCTAAATAAGCTCAATATAAGCAAAACAAAATTAGCTCATATCCACAACCCAGGAATATTACTATGATGTCTGATGTAGGTGAGACTACAAAGAAATAGCTTTAAAGAAGCTGAAGGAAATAGTTCAAAACTCCCCTTTCCCTGAAGAAATACAGAGGCAAGTGAAAAATCCATGAATGTTTTTGGAGGTGGGGAGGGCTTGGCACATCCAGCTAGCAGCTAAGAAGCAGTTGAAGGTTAGCTAAATGTTACTAGTTATCCCAGTTTGAAATCCTGTATTGCCTTAACACCACAGTTGTTACCACTGTGTCTGGCTGTGAGGAATGATTTTGGAGAGGCACTGGCTTACATTCGGTGGGAGCACTGCCATCCTGAGCTCACAGTGCCTCACACTGAGCAGCTGCAGCCAAACAGAGCCAGGCACTGCTCTTCCACACACCTGGAGCAGGGGCAGGGCTGGCCAGCAGGAACCTGAACTCAACCCTCCCTGCACACATCTGTAAGCTAACGTGAAAGGCGTTTCAGGTAACGCACCTCACCTCACATTTACCATGGGCCAAAAGCACTCCTGCAGCCAGGTCTGCAGCCCAGCTAGTGCTCAGGAATGCAGCACCTGGCATAATGCTCCCATGCTGCTGAACCCTGGTGTGATGGCATCTGGGGATGTTCAAGTATCTCTGTGTTATCCTTACAAGTGTGGTACCGAGGAGAGGCAGACCCAGGCTCTGCACATCCCACTGTAGTAATGTATGTGGGCTATAACTTTTCTACCTGCTTTTCTAAATGTCCCACGTGAGGAAATTAACTTCTGCTCTTCCCCACAAACCTCTGCAGTAACAGGATTCAAAAGGTGAAGGAACACCTTACTCTACAAGCAATGCTTTCTTTGAGAAAGTAGCACATTCTTCTAAAATGGAACTGTTTTGCACTGAACTGTAGTTTCAAATCCTTAACAAATGCTTTTGTTCCCAACACAAACACTTCTAGACAGAGAGAAAGTAGGAGAGAACTCCAGTGACCACTGGAGTATATACTGGACCACAGTATACCTAGATGATACTTTCAAAGTGTTCAGAAGAGAAAAGAGAGAAAAACAGAGCAGAAAGCATAGAAAAAGATAAGAGAGAGGAGAAAAAAAGACACCAGCTTCATTGAAGATCACATCACTAGCATCATCTGGAGCACAAGTGGAATATGCTTTCAGTCACACATATGTGTATCAAGTATGTCTCTTGCAGTGAATTAAAAAAATTACATGGTATTGAAGATAGACATCTGCTGACTTGATCAGAGGACTCTGTCCCTGTATTACCTGCTGAGGCCAGGAACAGCGGGTGCTTGACCCGTTTCAGTCCTGCTGTGCTGTGCACTGAAGCCTTTGAAGTTATGTGTGTATATCACAAACCTCAGAGTGTGGCAGCTGACCTAACCCAACAGTTGATAAACACTTTGCAAAGGTCCTGTGTTTGTTATATGCACCATAATGTAAGCTGCAGTCAGACCAAGCCAAACTTCAAAGGCTTTCACTTTCCTATTTTCCAAACTCCTATATCTGAAACACATGTATTGAAAACATTAGCTTCCAAATCCCTCTAGGGACAATACAGAAAGACTAATTGTAAATAATAAGCTTTACACAGAGGATTGATTGTTATGACTTCATGAAAATAGCTGAAAACTATCCCTCTGCTTTAGTATTCCAGAGAACACTTGCAGCATAAGACCTGGGAAGCATAATCCTGGAGTCTACAATAATTTCCACAAAACTATATTTTAAACTGTTGGGTCCTATTAGATTAAGCTTCATAAATCTTTATTATATTTCCTTTTAGAATTTCACTTATACATATCTCCATATTTTTAACTGAATATGAAGCTAAAAGTACACTCTACCAAGCAGTACCAGGATTTGTCTTCTAACTTTTGTCAGTTTCACTCTCCATTTTCTAACTGTCTACAGCAGATAAAATGTCACAGGGAAAACTATTTGACAAGGAACAAAATATTTCACTGAGTAATGACCTAGAACAACAAAGCCCAGGAAATTATTACACAGATGCCAAAGCAACCAGAAAAAAACTCCCACATTGCTTGTGCACCTGCTCTGAGACAGCAAACTTTTCCTCCTACTGCATTGCTTCAGCAGCTTTATTGTACAACAAGCTGGAGAGCTGATCCAACACACCCTCCCCGTCTCTAAAATTAGCCACAGAACTAAAGATGAAATCGGGTGTTGAGTATTTCTTGGCAGCTATGCACAGCTCTGTAAGTGCCAGTAATGTCTCCTGTGGTATGCACTAAAGCTGGCACAATGGTGCTGTAGACTTCAGAGGAGCTCCTAAAGTTACATGTGTTCATGCTATGAGAATCTTTACTATCTTCAGCTTTTCATGCCTCCCTTTCCACAGACACCGTCCAGAAAATTACCCTCTATGCTATTTTTATGCATTTTTCCCATTGTTTAGTCATGAACATCTGAGACTATTTGAACCCATACAAAAGAGGTCACATAGAAGTCTTCAAGTAATCAGGTATGATCCCATTTCTTTACCATTCTTAAAGCTATGGTAATACTTTGTTTATGAGGGACTCTCAACTCTCTGAATTTAAATCCATTGACTACTTTATGAGTTATGTTTCACTTCAATACTTTTCAATAAAATGTCTTTCATTTCCTTAAAACTTTCACCTGAAAGCATAAGTACTTCTACAGGACAATATACTCAATAATGGGGGAAAAAAATAAAAACTTTTTTGATTAATTGATTCAGAATTTCTGTCCCAAACTTCTGTTAGGTAATAAAATCAACTACTTGTGCAGCTTTACCATACAACCATTTTCAGTTTCATTTTTCTGTTCTCAATGGTATAGTGTTCCAAAAATCCCAAACAGTATAGTGCATGCTTTCATCTACAGCTTTGATAAACAAAGGCATATGGAAAATTACTTACTGAACACATCTCCTCGGGGTTTCTGAGGATCTGGCTGGATCCTGTTGTCATCTATAACTCCTTGGGAAGATGTAGTTTCAATGGGAACATGTGAAGGCTCTTCAGTTGTTACCAGAGGAGTTCTTTGTGGTGGTAGTGTAGGTCTTACCGTTGTAGGCTGAGGTGTTGTTGGAGGCGGAGGCTTCACCACTGGTGTCGTGACCGGCCTTGTCACTGGCACGTATCTCATGGTTGGCTTGGGTGTCAGTTGAGTTGTCCTGGGTGCAAGCTGAGTTGGACCAGGGGTAGGACGAGCTGTTGGCCCAGGTGTCAGCCTGGTCACTGGCCTTTCTGTAACAAAACCAGGTACATGCAGTGGGTCTGAGGAGTTGTGTCTTCAGCATCAACAATCCTACTCATTCTACCACTACCTCCCTCAGGGAAAGTGCTATTGGCCTTGAATATGCGATATGGACTAAGTGGTTCAATGAGAACAACAGGAATAACTGTAAAGAGAATTAAAATGGGACCAAAATGGACATCTCCGCCTCTCATTCCAGAAACATAACAGTCTATTTCATTATGACACAGAGACATTTGGATGAAATAATTTTTCTTCTTCTGAAGGTTTCCATTAGTTAGAAACATTAGCATCAGCACTGCTAAATTATCACATCCCTTTATGTCATACTTGGCACTGCAGCCGTTTAGAGATAATTTAGGATGACTGAAGGTCAAGACACTTCCATCCCATCTCCTCTCAAGCATCAAGTCTCTTTCAAAGTTGGCAAAACTTAAACAAAAGCATGCTGGTTAAAAAAGCATGGGCAGGAAGCCATTGGTTAAGCAGCCCTCCAAACTGGACATGCTCGTAATCAGGAGTGGAAGCAAGTTTACGAAGACCCTGATGTTACAACCATTTTGGTCACAGATGGCCAGACACCTTTGGATTAAGAAAGTTCTTGCAGACCTTTCCTTCTAAACATTTCTCCTTGTCAATAAGCAGTAATCATTCTAGAGATTGAACCAAGCCAGCCTTCATTTAGATTCTTCCCTTTGCTAAACACCATAAAACTGAGATATTTTTCAGCCTTCACAAAAATGAGGTGCTGGACCGTGCAGCACTTTCACCCCAGTGACAGTGCCCACAGTACCATCTCCTCCAATGTTTCAGAAAGGACAATAAATTTTAACTTAGTCTCACAAGGAGAGCTTCTGAAGACATGAAGCACAAGAATATGTTTTGTTGTTTTCTACTGCTTAATAAGCCTTTTATATCTCGCTGGAGATATTAAAAGGCTCAGTAAGAACTCTAGTCACATATTTTGTGTACAAGCATTTCAAGTATAGCACACAGTTAACATGAAGAACTACTATTTATTAAACAGTGAATTGTTTGATGATAGCAGGTAAAAATGTTTTCCCTCTGGCCACTTGTTTATTACTATCCCTTTGAATACCCTGCATTTTTGACATTTATAGTATATTAAAATATAAAACACCCCTTAGGACTATGTCCTAAGTAACACACATGAAATGTGCCCACATATACTTGCAAGCACTAAGGGTGTGATAGAACACCTTTTACTATGACAGCCACAGCTGAAGGGGAAAAATGGTGCTGCTCTTTAAAGAGATCAGTGAGTCACCAAAGACCAGATCCCATAAAGAAATGCAGGATCAAAAAGATCCAGCAGATGCCACAGAGCTGCACACTCCTGTGGGACATCAAATATGGGAGAGCTCCAACACCTTATTCTGTACCAAGGGGGTGGCTGCTTCTCCCAAGAAAAAGGTGGCCAAGGGAATTTTCCAACAGCAAATCCTTCCAGAGAAATCCTCCCTCCTGGCTCTTCTCACATCTGGGAAGCATCAGGGAGTGGATGGGGTGAGCTGCTGAAACGGGCCAGTTGTGGAGTGTACATAACAACAGGGTATGAGTAATGTGCACTGTTTGATCAGACCTACCCTGCTTACTCAGTTGCTCTCATCCTGAAGCTATCTCTAGAATCAAGCTGTGAATAGGGAGAGGTGAATTTCTTTCTAATTATGAAAATGTCTCAGGGAAAGATATTTTTACCAAGGCATGCTAAGACCTAGAAAACTCCAACTACATTCCCCGGCCCCTTATTTAGTATTAAAAATAGTTAAGAGAAACTGAGCCTGACAGAGCTGTACCTTAAAGTTTACAAAATGGGACACACAAGCTTTCAGAATCTCTATTCTAAAAGGAGCATTACATACGTATGCAGTTTGTTCCATTGTCTCTGTACCCTTCTTTACATTTGCATTTGTAGGATCCTGGCGTGTTGTAGCACTGTGCAAAACTGCCACACTGGTGGTGGCCAAGGGAACATTCATCTATATCTGCAACAGGAAATTTACATTAAAAAATCATTTGTTTCATAAAAATCTGACTTTCTGCTTATCCCTGCAAAAAACCCCAAACATTAATACAATTTTGATTATTAAAAAAAAAAAAAAAAAAAGAACTTTTGCCAAGGGGACAGGGGGAAAAGGAAAATAGACAGTCACAAATCAATGTGGTGATACAAACATTAAGGAAAACAGGGACTATTGGGCAGCTTTGGTATTTCTCAGCTTTTACCTTAGCATCAGCTTCAGACATGCCATAGGTAGTTTGCGGCTGAGATCATTAAGATCACAATTTTAACAACCACTTCTTATAGGTGACAGAATAAGAATAAAACAGAGTGGAGGTATATGCATGTTCTTAATCACACAGATAATAAATTGGTTTTTTTTCATAAAATTCTTCCTATATAGTACATCTGTATAGATGTTTCTACATCAAGTAGAAACAGTTCCAGCAGTTTCATATGGAAACGTTTCATATGCCATATCCACATTTATTGTTAGTGATGCAAGCAAAAATCTCCAAATTCCAGTGCTCTGAATACAAATTTCTCTGAAAAAAAATATTTAAGTAAACATAAAGCAATGCCTCATTATCTGCACATGATCTTCTTTTTAGTGAAAGAATCATAACCAGTTGAGACCCTGTGAAACAAATGGAGAGTGACCTGGGAATATCTTTGTTGAAGGGCATACACCAGCTGCATTCCAGTCTCATGTCCAGACAAACACAGGTTATTTCCCAACTCCTGCCTCTTCCCCACCTGTCTGCAGGGGAAGGAAAGTTGGGCAGTCTGGGTTGGGAGGAGGTAGGGTGTGCACGTATTCTTATCTTGGATCTTGGGACATGCTATGGAGCACACCAGTGTTACAGCTCAGACACAGCCTAAGCTCATACTCTGCTCCAAGCCTACAACTGCCAGTGACAGTGAACCCTGAGGAAAAAAAGGCTTTGGAAAGGAATTCCTGCAGTCATCAGCTCTGTTCTCCCCACTAGCTTCCACATAAGAACCAGTACAAGAATGTGGGCCAAATACATGTCTTCTTTTTCACAGCCTATTTCTATAATCCACCCTTTCTTAAAATACTGATGCAGTGTAAAACAACCTGCTTCAACATTTCAGCTGTAATAAATAAACATTCCTCTTTGAGCCATTAATTTAATTTTCAAATACACAGCTCTATTACATGCATGTGAGAAATAGCTTGTTATTACCATGGCATTGGTATTTGCCTCCAATGTACATCAGATCAAAGCCTTTATGACACCTGCAAATGTAGCTCCCGAAGGTATTGACGCAGTGCCTAAATCGTGGGCAGAGAACCCTCCCAGTAGCACATTCATCAATATCTGTGGAAACAAAGGAACTGTATTATTCTTAATAACAGTTAAAATACACTGTCTAAATGAAACTGGTTTCACATAATAGAAAGCTAAAGAATAACCAAAGTATTTTTCATAAGGGCCCTTGGTCAGCCAGCATTAATTCCTGAGCACTTCTGTCTGTGCCCTCCAGCTCAGCTCTGGGTCACAGGCAGATGCCCACAGAGCAGCTGATGCTCACCCACTGCTGCTCTGCCTGCCTGGGAAGCTCTCAGACAAGGTCAGGCTGACACACAAAAGCTGCTTGCGCTGCCACTCACTCAGCAGCCCTTGGACACCGAGCTGAGGCTGCTGAGTGCTCAAACACTAATTCTCTGCTGAGGTAGAGACCTGCCATGCCTGGCTGCTTCTGACGCACGCAGCTCCTTGTGTTTGCTGGTTATCTACAGAGCACAGTTCAAGCCTTTGCTCTGCAGCTCTATCAGGTTCTTGATCTATGGGAAAGCAAGATTTTGCTCTCCATGCCATTCTTTTCCCAAAAGGAGCACTTCAGCTGCCGATGTCAAAAGTGCAAAACAAAGCCGAGTGATTGATGCCCTGCTGCTCTTGTGAAAGAGGCCTGAACAAGGCAGAGCCTCTTCCACTGCACAGAAAAAAAATGTAACTACAAAGCTGCTGGTTAGTTAGGACAGCTACCTGAGGTGGGGGAGATGGAGCTTCAGCTTCTCTCCAAGCTGTGCTCCCACAGCCAAAAGAAGTGACTTAAAGCCATGAATTGCTGGCCAGCTGGGTTGTCCCAGTAGCTCCTGCTGGCACTGTCCCACTCTGCATGAAGAATTACTGAGGACAGCAGGGATTCAGCCCTGAGCTCCCACACTCCTGACTGCTCTCTCTCCATCAGGAGCATTGCTGGAATGGTGCAGTAGAGGCCTCAATGAGAAAGAAAACAAGGCCAATACTGGGCACGTCTCCACATGCCTGAATCTTCCTATAAATCTGTCTCTTGATTTGAATTTATTGTTAACATTTTAGGCTTTGAATATGCTACTAAGTTTTACAACTCTACCATGTTTCTTATTACAATTTAATCAACAAGTTACAATTTTCAACAACAATTTTCTACCCTTTATTAAAATATTATTTCAAGGCTGCAAATTTGACTCCTGATTACTAAGAGTTAGTTCTGTTCTTTGTTGGTTTTGGTTGGGTTTTTTAATCTTTAAATCACAGCTTCAAAAAGTAGTTCAGTAAGAACAAGATTAGCCACTGAATATACTTCATCATGGCATGGATTATGATCTTTAAAAACCTAATGTAGCATGTCCTGTTTTTTCCTCTGCACATATTCATATTGATTCACATTTCTGCAAATTCACATAAGGCAAAAATTATGTTAAATCATGGCAGCAGTGTACGCAGTTCTGTGTCCTAGAGATATAGGACAGAACTGTTAATTAATACACTGTTCAAAACTGATGCAAAAATATGGAAAATTGTAACAGCCTTCCACTTGCATATAACAAGAGGTGCGTGGATGCTCATTGCTGAGGGGAAATCCACTTGTTGATCAGTAGCCAAAAGATGATATGCCAGTGCTTGTGATCAGTTTCCTGCAGCTCTCAAACAGTACGGTTACTGTGGCTTCTTTCAAGTCAATCCACGCCTCGACCAAAAGGTGTAGAGCTGTTTCCCTTTGCCTGCTGCAACATGCTGTGGTTCATACCTGCTTCCTATGAAAAGCAGGGCATGGAGGGGGGATTTGGAGTTCACCTCAGCATCAGGGAGCTGCTCCAAAGGCACACAAGGCAGTGTGGTGGTCAGCACCTAATGAGTGTGATGGTCAGTGTCCACCAGAGAAGCAGAATTGCTTCTCTCTTGTTGCAAGTATGATCCGATTACCAACTCAAGCACAAAATAACTTGAGACCAATTTTAAAATAGCATGGTTTTTATGTTTACAAGGCTGCATCTTCAATTTTCTAAGCACACACACACAAAGGAAATAATTTTATAGTGAAAAATCATTATTTTCAGCCCTCAAATAATTTCAGAACATTTGAGGATGAAATGTGTATATGGCTCATTTCATTAAATTAAAATCCCAATCCAAAAACCTGGCAAGACCAATTGATTTATTGCTTCAAGAGTCATTAATCAATTAATTAGCTGTTTAATCCATATTTTCACTGACTATTTTGCTGAATTATTTTTTCAATTTGTTGTCATTTAGTTTATACTATTTACCTTTATAGCCAAATTGGTGGCTCTTTACTGATTGTCTGAAAGGAATATTTTAAACAAGGGAATGATCAGCTAGTGTTAAACTAAGAATAGAATAATGCCCAGAGGAACTTCCACCTGTGCTAAAAATAGGCATTGCATTCCCAGCTGTCTTTCAAACTTTCCTCAAACAAGGATTTCATGAGCTGTAGGCAATGTACACTTCAATTTTCTTACCACCACCTACACTTCTATTTGTACTGCAGCATTATCCAGACCCTTGCTGGAGCCAACAACTGCCCCAACAGTGACAAGCTTGTACAAACATGAGCAAAAAGCACAGCCTTAGTCCCAAGTAGCTTCAACTCTTTGAGGTATTTACTGCAACTCAAATTTGATAGAGAAATAACACAGAAAGGGTGCATGTCATAATCACTTCTTACCAAAAAAGGGGAGAACATTATGTTACAATGCAGGAAGAACACACATCTCTTGCTGTAACTATTTTCTCTGTATTGTACAAGGCTGCTCTGAAATTCTTGTGGATATTTTAGAAATAGGTTATGAGGTCATTCTAAATGATGCATACCCAAGTAAAATGTGGGTACACAGTTATTTGCCTTTCTGGGAAAAAAAAAAAACCAAACATGTTTTTTTTGAAAACTGCACTGAAAAACTCAAAGAGTTTCATAGGACTGGTTTGAGTGTTAGTCTTTGGCATTAAAGTACACTTTGTTTATTTCAAAATATGAAATTTTCCTGAATAGAAAAATGCACACTAGGAGGATATTGCAAGCATTTTTTCTAGCAAATTTCTCTACATGATGTACCTTTCTTGAATTTGTACTTAAAATCATTCAGCTCACTATGGCATGTATGGCACAAGTATCTTCCAAAGATCTCTCTGCCATAATATCCACAATGGGATTTATCACAACTTAAGCCCTTCAGTATGCAACAAGGGTAGGTTTTTTTCCTCCTGTTCTTTCCAATTTTTTCCATACACAGATTTGCAAATCATGCCTTTCAGAAAGCCTCTGACTTGGTGTGGAGCCTGCTCTTCTCATCAGAAGATCTAGAATATGTCCCTTTCTCTGCCAATGAATTTTTGGTCAGCATGGGTCAGGCACTTGGAGAACCACCTACCCTGTGGAGAGCTAAGATACCCAAAGGGATGATTAGGACATCCCCATTTTTTTACATTCTTTCAGTGTTACTGGTTATGGAATTGTAGCACTTCATAGACTATAAATAATGAAATCACTGGAGCATCATATCCCACTCAGGATGTACAGTTAATGAATGATGAAATCACATGTCACACTGTTCTTCAGACCATAGTAGAGTCTGATTAACCATAAGCACCTTTTCCATGTTCACAAATGTGGGAACAAAACATTTCACTTTTATACACTCTAAGTTCCTGTGTTTATTTTAACCTGGAGTTTTGACAATATGGAAGAAAGACAGCACATTCAATCCCACTAATACTGGGAACATGCACAAACCTTCACCTTGCCCCACTATCATATCAATGATTTTTACAAATTATCCCTCTACCCACTGCGCTAGGCACCACCTTGTTGGGTATGAGGGAAAGGTGATCTCCCCATTCCTTTTTTTATGCAGGCAGGTATTTTGAAGTTAGCAATAGTTTAAAATGACCCAGTAGCAGGAGTGGCAAGGGCCAAGGACTTGGATACCAAGGAGTCTGTATGGGCTTTAGGCAGACAATGAAACTTACAGGACTGAAAACACTGGCGATCTCTGACATGAGGGCACCTGAGCAACAGCCCTATTACTATTCTCATTATTAACAACTTTAAACAGCCTGTTCTATGCATTCTATGTACCTCTAATAAACTCTCTTGATCTGCATTCTGTGCAAGGATAAAAGCATTCTGGAGAAAAAAATTAAAACTTTTAAATCTACATTTGATCACCTACCTACACAAGTCCTGCCATCAGGCCCAAGCTGCAGCCCTGGAGAAGGACAGCGGCAGCGCACCTCCCCTTTCAGCACGTCACAGCCATACTGACAGTTTGCCATCAGGCAAGAAAGGGCATCTGGATAAAATAATTGAACACATTTAGATAAAGATTATGATCAGTACTACAAAATGACTGAAAATTTTGGAGAATTAAGACATCACATATTTATGATAAAAGTGAGAAAATGCTTGTATCTTTCAAAGAGGAAAAATATCTGCAACTAGAATTTTTCTTTCCACAAACTACTTCTCTAAGAAAATTAAAAAAAAAAAAAAAAAAAAAAGAAATCGACCACAATTGTAGTAAGATGTGTTATTGAATGCAGTCCCCAGAATATAAAGCCTAATATGTACTACAGACTCTCCTGGACAGTTACTGTCATTTTAAAAATGGGGTATCTCCAATTTCTCTCCCCTTCCCTCTGTCCAGATATTCAAAGTAACTGTTTTTATGGGAGCAAGTAAGAACCTGATCCCTGGAGAGATGGCAGTACAATTTTTATACCAGTCAAACAACCAACATCTGCAGCATTAAAGACTTCACGTTCATAAGGCCATAAGGAAGCAGAAATGCAGGTGTCTTGCTGCAATGAAAACTGCAAGCACTTGTCCTCAAAGGCCAATTAAAAGTGATTTACAGCACCGAAGAATGCTTTGGGGGAAACTTTCAATAAAACTAATAAAATAAAAACAATTGCTCCTGGCTTTTCAGCCTAATTTAACTAGGAAAAAAGTAGCTCATCTTGTGCAGCTACCTAATTTCCAACAAGATTAATCTTTTACTTGAGGACTCATTTTCATTTCATAGAAGTTTTCCAGGAAACTCGAGCAGGGATTTTGAGAAGCTGGGAAAGAGCAAGCACCAAGGCTGGCCATACTTGAGCACGTTCCATCTGGCATTAGCATGTAGCCGTTCAGGCAGTAGCACTTGTAGCTGCCGTAGGTGTTCATACACCGGTGCTTGCACGGCCGCGGCTTTAGTCCACACTCATTCAGATCTGAAATGAAGGGCACAAGGAAAGAGGGTGGGAGAAGAAAATGCACGAGGCATGCATGGCAAAACTGACAGTTCAAGCTGCTGGAGAAGGAAGGAAAAATATGGCAATTAGCTTTTTATACACAGCTCAGCTGATAGCAAGCATCCAAAACATCCTGCATGAAGCACTGTTCATCCCTCCAGCCAAGCAGCTTATTTGGCTTGGTTTCATAGATGTCTTTTCAAAAATGACAATATTAGCATTAGATGAAGTGCCAGCTGCTTCATTAGGCAACACACAAGCTCAGGCTACCCACGTCTTGCCACAATTCATGTTGATGACATGTCCAGGACCAGGCAGCACTCGGAAGAAGGAGGAGAGAGAAAGCAAACATCACTCCGCAATCACTATCATGATTCTGATAGCAATTCAGTGATTCACTATCATGCTTCAAAATTAGTGGTGGAGTAAGGTAGGAAAGCTGATGCCAACTTACTTCAAATAATCTCACAAAGAAAATTTAATCCTTATCATTTAGAAAATACTAAAAGAAAGCATCTGACATCAGCTATATTTGTCAAGGACCATTTGTGAGGGCTAGCATTTCAGACTTAGAATTTAATAGAGAATTCATGGCTTGAACTGAGAATACTCAGCCTACAGTTTCCATATTAGTAGACAGAACTTCAAACACGATGATTTCCTTCAGAATTCTCTTCCAAGAATATGTGTTGATTTTGTCTGAGAATAATTTGTCACTTATTATTGTTGCTAGTTATTTGCATAGTGATGAACAAAGATGAGAACAAAGATGAAAATAATAAATCTATTCACAAATCCAGCCAGTGAGGACCTAAGGAAATGAGTTATCAACCGTCATCTCTAATATTGTACCATACTGTCTGGCAGTCCTTTGCAGAAGAGAATTGCCATTTTTTCCAGAAATTTTCAAAGAGCCATCTCCCAGTACTAAGCACCATCATATCAAGTGTCACTCAATCCATGCAGCAGAAAAGTAAGCCTTGAGGTCTCATCATGTCATAGATACACACACAGTAGCCACTTCATAAAATGCCAGCTGAAGAGGTGACAGATGCCTCCTGCGGACTAGAGGCAAAGGCTCGGGGTTAAGATGCTGATCCAGAAAGATAAATACACCTTGGGTTGCAATGAAGTCAGTAATTCACTGATTGCTTTTCAGAAGTAAAGCTGAAAACTTAACTGGGTCCACATAGTAAATGGAGTGAGAAAAGTTACATTCACTGTAAAGGTGAAGTCAGAGAAAACATTGAGTCTAGACAAATACACCTGGAATTTTACAAGATCTTAATGTTTGGATTTTAAATTTGTCCTGAAACTCTGTAATCCATTGGTTTGTGAGAATAACATTCTTCACCTACTCTTTTCAGGCAAAGTATTTTTAAATGGCATTCTAAAACTGAGAAATGTATTCCCTTTCATTTGACTGGTAAAATGCAGAGCCATCAAGAGAATAATACATGTATCACACTGCAAGTCACTGATGCAATCCAAACTCAGCTGAGAGGATGTTGCCCCTTTTGTTACTGCTGTTCCTGAGAGCTCCTAACAGTGTTTACATGTATCATTAAACTTTCTTTCTTCTGACCTACTTTCTTTCCACCTTCATGGGGTCAAGGAATAGCGAGCATCATGCAAACATGGCCCGCCCCAGTGCCCTTCCCCTTAGTTCATTTTCCAAGGTCTTGGGAAGAACAGCATGTTTAAGGACAAGAAAACTTCCTGCTCCCCTCTTTTGGAAGAGGGTAGCAGTAAAAGATGTAATATTCCATTTCTACCTGTTATGGCTGGACAAGATGTTTCCAGGAAACCTGAGGGGGAATACTTTCTCCTCAAGTGGTGAGGAAGATCAGGTGAGCCTAAGCAGGACTTCAGTGAGGAAAGACTGCCAAAATAAGGGCTGGACCTGTGCATGATAAAGGAGTGATGACGACCTCTGCAATCTTCCTGAGGACCACGTGCTGCAGAGACAGCACCCCTTCTTACAGCTCTCATTCTTTGGGAGTTGGGAAAAGTTTCAGGAGAGTATACTTCCCACAGCAGGCACCAATGCCACACTCACAAGAAAATACCTGCTGGGTTTGAGAGAAACAGCTGTAGAAGAAAGTACATTTTGCCCTGTGAAAGCAGGTCTTCTGGCAGGAGTTGTGACTACAGGCATATGCCTAGGCCAAATGGAAATGCAGTAGATGAGAAGATGATTATGCTAGAGGGCAAGGACCAGTTTTCACTGTGGAAACCTTTGTGTGAAAAAAGCTTTACATAAAAATCTCAAATAATAAGCAGATGAAAGCTCACATTTTGAAAGGCAAACTTCTCTTGGGAGTACAAAAAAATTCTTTTCTTTTTTCTGTAAAGCATACCACAAGTAGGCAGTTCCTGACAGACATTATAGCTGTATTAACATATTTATTACACATGCAATGTGTCTGTTAAAAAAGTCATTGTTACATTAAAACACTCTGTTAGCATTTGATTTCAATTCATAAATGTATCCCAAAGGAACCCATAGTATTGAATATACTGAAGTTCACTGACAACCATCATTTTGAAGTAAGAGGAAAAAAAAGTTCTCTTAGTCTAAAATATCTGTATTCTTCCTATTTTCTACAAAAAGAATCACTTTACAAAATAAAGGTATAACAGAGCTAAGTATAAAATACTTAGCTAAATGTAGGGACAGAATAAGGAAAAGTAACACTGAAATTAAGTTGACAGGGCAGGATTTTAACAGTGCCCTCTGTTAAGTTCTAGTGTTTAAATTCCACTGCACTTCAGCTCCTAAGTTTAGATACTCCTGACTACTAAAATACTCTCATGCACTTACTTCCAGAGTTATGACCACAGACTCAAAGTTGAAAATAAGAATTTACAACTGTTCTCAGTATATTACCCTGCATAGAGTATAAATTACATTATGAGCCTTAAAATACTGGATCCTTTTAGAGGCTCTGAATTCTACACCACCACTTGATACAAAGTATTCTTAGTACAGAAATAAAAGCTCTGGTACTGACAAATAGACACCTATTAGTAACATACTAGGAGAATAGTATAAAGTGCAACATTATTGAAAAGTTTAATAAATCCCTTTAATTTCTTTTTGGGAATGTCCACTCATTGTCCTGCATTTGAGAATTTCATTTTTCAATCTTTTAATTTTCCACATTGCCTACAATTGTACAGCCAATGCAAAACCAGCACTCTTGATTTCAAAGTAACACAAGGCAGTAGAGTACATAAAAGCAGACTGACTGTTTTGGCCACTATGGGAAGCAGGTTTATAACAAACACAAGCTGCTGAGCACAAGTATTTTATATCTAAAGGAATTAAATGAAATGTGAGTGCAAGGGAAGGACAGAGGGTTATGCTGGCAAACCCGGATGTGACTCCTTTGACTGCTGCACTGCACCACACATGGTCTTGGACCAACTTCAGTGCACACCCAACAATGAGCCACTTATTTCTAGACAGATTCAATACCCTCTGCTATTTTCTTTTAATTAGCTTCTGCAGACTTCAGCACTCAAGACTTTTTCTGCCTTTTCTGCATATCACGTAACTTGGATCAGGCAACACTGAAGTTAAATATTCAATACCACATTTACCCAACTCTGAACATAGAAAGTCAAAGACCAGAAATCAAGAAGAAAAATTAAACTGTTATCACCATACTATAAACAGCAGATCAGCTTTCATTTCCAGCAGTTGCAATCACACTGTCCTGTCAACCTCATAAGAGATTTCTATCACCTGAAGAGTTCTGTTCACTTAAGTCTGATTAATCAACAGCTGCCAAATTCAGAAGTTTTTTAACTCTCCTTTTCTACAACTTCTACAGCTTCATCTAAATCACAGTTTTCTCTTTATCTAACCTGAAAAACAATTTCCATCACTATCACTTTACACAGGAACTCAATAAAAAAAAAAAAAAAGGCAGGCTCTGAAAGAAGAGCAGAAGAAAGAAACAAATGCAAGTGACAACCATGAGTATGGCAGAGTCAAAACTTTTCAGAATACACACAGGAGCACCAAGAAATCCAACCAATTATTTTCCCTGCATGCTAAGGGCACTGCACGTTCAGCTTTCACGTCCCAGCCATTGATGGGTCTATCAGCCTCCACCCCCATTGCAAGAAATTGCACTCCTGTTTGAAGCCGTGCAGAAAGGAGGAGCACAACACCTGAAACACAGGAACACCTCACCCCTTGCTGCTACATTACTGCAGGATGATCCAGGGGGTGGAACACAGAGCTTCACTGCTCTGACCAAATAGACTTGTGTACAACTGCACATCTTCACAGGACAGGGAGAAGGCATAATAAAAATATGGCAATATGCATTACTTCACTTAATAAATATACATATATATCAAGTGCTGACAAGAATTTCAAGCGGTGAACTTTGCATCATTTTCCTAGAACAAACAAGGTAAGAGAATAGAAAGTTACAGAAAAACAGCCTTAGATTTTTTTGAATAAAGACAACCTTTCCCAGCCAAAGAAAGTTAACCGGTATGTGCTTGAGATTGCTAGCAAAAATTACAACTATTTGTATTTGTCTTACTGAATATTATTTGTATTTTCTTCAAGAGCAGCTACCAATTTTCTGATGAACATATTTGGAATGTATGAGTTCTGTTATTATCACAATAAATTAAGAGAGGTGGAGAGGGCATTTTCTCTCACGTGGCTCTGTTTGTTTCTTCACTGCTTACAGCTGTGAAGCTGGGATCAAAAAGCCAGAAGGGAAACACAAAAGCCATTCAGGAGATATGAATGCTGTAGGGAGAACACATGGTTAGCTCTTGTGCAGTCACTGCAATTTGATTGCTGATGATGGCAACATAATTTAAAAAGTATCAGGTAGTCTTAACTTCTGAGTGATCTAACGCAAGGTATGGATTGTCACAGCAGCTGCAGCACCACTGGAAAAGGACAAGCATCCAGCATCATCACACAGTCAGGGCTGAACAGCTCTGCTGTGAGGCTGGGCTGATCTCTTGGATCAGTCCCAGGAACGTATCCTGATCAATGGGGCACACGAACAGATGAGATGTAAAGCCTGTTTATCAGAGCTTGTACTCAATGAAAGCCTTTCACCAAGAACATGAGCATACTTTACAGCCCAGATTCACGCATCCTAGAAACACTTCCATCTCTGCAGGGAACTCCAGCATCTCCTCTGCCAACATTGTTACTTCTAGAACAGGATTGAGAAAATGGGCCACAGGCTGAGCAGGGCAGGCGCTGTATTAAGCTATAATAACATAGGTCACATTTATCCTGTGTCATTTGAATCTCCTCCCAGCAAAAGCAGACTCTGCATTCATTGCACACTTTCCAGTCTCATCCAAACACTGAATCAGCACATAGCAAGAACACAGATCATGACCCCAGGAACAGCTCAAGGGTCTCACTATGCAGTAGAGCAGCCACCTGAACTGGTGCACATTTGGGGCACCACAGTCAGCTGGCATCTCACTAACCTCATCTACATCTGCCAGGCAGCTCTGTCACCAACACCATGCAAGAATATTTCATCAATACTGCCCAAAGTGCTTCCTTTGACAATCTATCACATTTTTCCTTCCTTAGCATTTAGTGGCAAGTAAATATTTTAGTTCAAGATTGAAGCCTCCAGTAATTTGGAGAGCATTCTTTCAATATTGTTAACTATTTACTACATATAAAAACTGTTATACATACATCTAACTATTAGTACACTGCACTGTTTTCTAAAACGGTTTTGGACTAATGAAAACATGTAGAATAAAATCATAATTCAAAATGTCAGCCCAGAGTAAGGGAAAAAAAAAAGACAGGATAATATAAGAGATGATGGAAACTTTTGAGAAAACTGAAAAACACAACACACATTTTCACATCAGTTTGAGAGGGATTAGTAAATCTGAAAATAAATATGTATCTATTTTTAAAGAAAATAACTCAGTCTAAAAATCAACATGTCATAAGAAATTTAGCAACATCAGAGTACATCCTTGAAAAAAATCATTCTAAATATCACACTTTTCTACCATAATTTCCTCAACACTGAGAAAATGCACAAATTTTCCTGTAGGCTGAGACAACTGCAAAAGAGATACAATTGAGATATCTTTGTGTGTGAACACGTCTTAGCCATCAAAGTCTAAAAATCCCATATTACAATTCTCTTAATTGTTTATACTCTATGATCTTTATACCATTACATGCTTTGGACATAACTTTTGAGAAAAAAAAACCCAACAATGAAACTTGATAATCCAGTAAGAGAAACTTCATCTTTACACCAATCATTTAGCTGTTTAATACAACCTGGTTAGTTCAGGATTAGAAACACTAAAATGAAATTGTATGAATTATGAGGTTTTTAATGAAACAAATATTATTTCACTATTCAAATCTGAAAATTGTGACTTTATAAAAAACAATCCTGACCACAAGGTTTAAATAATTTGCTTCTGATTAAGGAGAGCACGTAACTACATCCTATATATTAATCTCATTGATATCTTCTGAATGAAAGCAATTTTCCCCCTACATCATCCCTCTGCAGATGTCAATCTCTCTCCAAAAGTCAGTCCAAATATCAGACTTGCTGCAGCAGTAACAGACCTGGTATATGAGTTCATTGCTCTATAAACACAGGGGACACACACAGCATTGGTGGGGGCAGGTACAGAGATCAACAATACTTCCATGATTTCGAAAAGAAATATCTTCTTACCTTGGTTGCAAGTTTTTCCAGTGTATCCTGGGTGACACTTACACTTGTTTGGCCCAATGCATTCACCATGTTTGCACCCTGGCTGGCATACGGCTGCAAATAGAGGAACACTCATTATCTTTCCACTCCAGTCACAGCTGACAGTGCTTTACTTTGAAATAAACAGCAACTACTTAACAAATAGAAGTACTGTCTATGCCATATTCAGAAAATAAATACAGAACTCCAAGAAATAATAGAAAGCCATTTTTTGGCACCTCTCTCAATATGACACAAACAAAATTCATAAAACAAACGTTCAAAGCTTCAATAACAAAAAACAAAAGCATTGCTTTTGAAGAAATATAAGAATTCATGCACAAATATGTTTTTGCTGATGTAGGATTAGCCAACAGGAATATTTTCCTGGGTAAGTGAAAAACATTTGACAGATGACAACTTTTAACAGCCTTTCTAAGTCTTTTGCATTAGAAATGTTTTTCTATTATTAAACCTACTTTTTAAATATACTGGGAAAATGCAGTATTTACTATGCTCTAAAACGTTGTTTATCATTATATGACAAAATACAGATACACAATCCTAGTGAGCTCTCTGCTAAAGCAAGATAGACACAAAACAGGCAGAAATCAGATGGTTGCATAACTTGGGTACCCTGTACCCAGGATTTATCTATTTACCCCAGTTTAAAGTTCATTTTATAAAGTAACAGTATCATTTGGAATTTGCAAGTAACTAACGAGATCCAGCTGCAATATTGTTCTGACAACAACGGGCTGTATCATAAAACTGGATGTCTCAAGGACATAATTTAACAGAAATCTCCCAGAATGCACTCAAAAAATGTAATTTGCCTTCTATGCAAGCTGTTCAATAGGGTTAAACTAAACAAAATTTTAAAAGAAACAAGATACTTGTTTTGGTTGTGGAAAAACTATCCAAGTACTTCTTTGATGTTCTGAAAATCTTCTCCATAAGATTCAAAGCATCCAGAACTGGCAATTTCCACAAATATATCCAGAGAAGTAGCTGCTAGCATAGAAGGAGTTTTTAGGACTGCCTTTATTTAGGACTGTTTCAAGACTCCAATTATTATCAGGCATGTTTTTTCTTTAAGCGTAGTATGTAACTATAATCAGTGATATATCCTGAGACCATAAAACCTTGTTTTAAATCTACAGCTCTGCTCCTGATGGATCTTCCTAGTATGATGGAGAAGTGTCTTTCCAAAAAATTGTTAAGGAGTATCTTAAAAGGGAACAGAAATGTAAGATTTTTTTTTTCCTCCCCTAACTAACACTGTCTGGAAACAAAGAAATGAGATTCAGATTTAGAAACACCTTTCAATGGAAGTGTAAGGGAAAGGAGTTTCTCAGACTACTAAAAGGTTATGTTTCAGGAAGTATGTCCTTGGGTAATGGACAAGTCTGAGTGAAGAGCAACTGATCCACCACGAGACACTTCTAGAACATTGTACTTGGAAACATTTACTGCTCTTTTCATCACTATGGCCCTAAACAGGAAAAAAAGGATTTCCTTTGTTAAGAGTCTATTTAGATGCTGAGATTATTATCTTCCTGGCATCACAGACCCAGGTCTAATCAGAGGTGATGTTGGCAAACTGAGAACTATGAAGGCCAACTTAACGACTTCAAAGAAATCGGGGAAAAACAAAAGTTGTGATCTAAACTACAGAAGATAAAAAGAAATTACTAGAAATATGTTTTTGAAAACTTGTTTGAATTTTCAACTGCACTTTAGAGAAGATCTGCATTGCGGAGTTGGATACACGTACTTAAATCAGTTCTTTTTAAGAAACAAGAAGTACCACGGGATCACTTTGGTGTAAAGTGTAACAGTTCAGTAACTGTTAGAAGAACCTGTGGCAACCTTAAGCTGATTTTTTAAAGCCTTGGTCCCTCCCTCAATTGCACAGATTGTACATTAGCAGCAGCTGAAATAGAGAAAAAAAAATCTCATACTTGAAGACAAAAATCTCTACTATTCCAAGGAAAGCTTCCAAATGACTAGCAAGCCACTATCCATAAAGACAGTCATCATAAAACACTGGGGGTTTTGCACATTAAATGGGTATTTGGAAATCTTTGTTTGCTGCCAAACACGGTTCTTGAGGAAAACCTGTTTATTAGAGTACATTCTATGAACTTGGGCTACTTCAGCATTATCAATCTTACTTAGAAACAGCTGAAATTCAACACAATATTAAAACTAAAGATTTTCTACATACAGGAGAAAAATGCTTTGCAGTAAGTTTAACAACATCTGTAGCTCAGCCAATACCACAGATAAATCTGATGGCATTTCCTATGAGGAATCAAGCCACTCACAGGATAAAACTTGTGCATCTTCCTATTAATTTTATCAGGGCTTTGCAGGGTGCTCAGGACTAAAAAATCAGATGGTTCAGCCAAGTCTGCATGCCTGGCTGGGGTCCCTACTGACCCCTACCAGAGTGACCAGGCCCAGAGGGATGGGTCAGCTCCAGCTCTGCCATCTCCAGCATGAAAATCCTTATTCAAACAAAGAAGCTGCCCAAACAAAGCAGTAAATCCATTCACTGACTCCCAACGAGCTCTATTTGAACACTGGCAACAACCAGATGCAGGTTCAAAAATAAGCTTAAGCCAGACTTTCAGCATTTCTTTTAATAGCAGACAACTATTTCAGCTGTTTGGCATGAGTCAGAGCATATACTACATCTGCTGATGTGACTGGGTGTTTTAATTCTCCACTCTATGTGTTTTCTTGCAAAGCTCCAGATACAACAGAACAAAATACTTCAGTCACTCCATTCACACACAGACAAATGGAGTTTCTGCATTTTTTTGAAAACAAGTAGACTCACAAGTAATGGAGGAAAAAAAAGTCTCCCAATTACTACTTTTTGCCTCTTGAAAATTTAAAAATTCCTCCACAACCAATAAACTATAATTTCCTTCCAAGTGACCCACACTTACGATGACTGAAATAACCCATGTCCCTGGATTTCAGCCTGTTATGCAACACTTGCTTCCCTACTAGGGAAGAAGGAAATGTAGACAGAAGGGTTACACCAGGTTGAGAAAGCCACTCTGTTATGAATATAGGGCAGTGAAATCCAGAAGGTTTTGAAAGGAGTGCCAAAAATCATTTAAAACTTTCTACTCTTTAAATAGTAACTGTTGTAAACAAAAATAAAGATTATACTGGCATAGACAAGTGCCACTCAAAACAAGACTGCTAATTTACTGTTGAATCAGATTCAAAGCAGACCTATCACAACTCCAAGGATTACTCTCTGAAAGCTGTTAACTGTACTCCCATTGGGTAGGAATGTGGATTGACATGGACAGAAAAAAAATCCTAAGCACAGCAATTTTCATCCTTAGTCAAGTCTTGCTTTTTTACCTGTGCCATAGAATAAACTATAACTAAACTTTCATTTTCACTTTATTGACCAATTCATTCAAGACATAATCAGCAAAAAAAAAAAAAAAAAAACTCTGGTCTCATGATTATTCATTTCAGTTGGATCATTTTAAATGCTTTTTGTTGGGTCAGATGTGAAGATTGGCTCTCAGTTCCCATTAACTTCAAGGAGGTATCCTAGGGCCTTTTATTTGGCCATAAATCTGAGTGTCTATTTCCAAGGTTGGCAAGAACTACTTTTTTCCTCCAAAATAATGTGACAAATACCACATTTTAAGTCTCACTTAAACTTCAAGACAAATTAAACTTCCTGTAAAAATAACACAAGGAATTGAAATGTGAATGGGTGGTTTGGGTTTATGATGGGTTGTTTGTTTTTTCCTTTTTTTCAAGTGTGGGAGAGTGGAAGAAAGAATTTCTGGTGAAATGTATATACTGCTAGCACAAGTTATGCTTGTGCAAAAGCCAGAAGCAACCAATCTTCTGACCCACTGCTTGCTGTTGGTGGTATCCAAGCATTACTCAACAATTCTGAATTATTATTTTTAATTGTTGCATAAATACAACAAATGAAAAACACATTTGACAAATTCATTATGGGTCTGTAATGCTGGGGGATGTTTTCATTTCATCAGTATTTTCTCACTGCACACAGTTCCCTCGCAACTCCTTTGGAAGTACGCCTCAGACTTGGTCTGATCCTCTGCACTAAGCTGCCCACTTTTGTGAGCATGGGTGACTGCCACATGTCCCCTCTATTCCTTCTCTTCTAGAATTTTAACACTACTGATCTCTTGACTGACTACCAAACACTGTTTGGTGGAGTCCTAACCAGAAGATTGCACTGCCTGGTTCCTACTTGACTAATTCCTCTTTATTTGTGGCCAACAATGGAAATCCCTGAGCTTTCTTAATGGACTATGTCTAGCAATTAAAATTCTCTTTGGTTTTCCAACACTCCTAGCTATGTTTTTCATTAAAACAGCATTGAGTACAATTCTAATATTCTTTTTCTCTGCTTTGCCTCCCAATTTCTGAACTTCTTTTTCATCTCTCTGAAGCCTAAAATTATGCACAGAAATACCTGAATCTGAAAGAAACTATGCTAACCATCTGCCTGAGTGGCCTTGTTTCTGCCCTCTCTTCCCAAGTAACATGCAGCCCTCCTATTTATTCTGACTCCAGATCCCAGCTCCTTAAAATTCAATTTGCTCAGGCACAGCAAGTAATTTATGCAGCAGCCCAGAAATGATTACATAGTGTAATCAGCTCCACAAAACTTTATTAGATCCTCTTACACTGCTGATTGCAAAACACATTTCCCATCTTCGGATCATTTCTTAAATTCCCCCCACTTCCAGCTTTCTAACAAGACTTGCATGTAGGTGAAAGAAGCTTTCCTCCATGCTGCCTCCTCCACCTGAACCTGGGTGCCTTCCTCCTGTGGTGCTCACAGACCACAACACCAAGTTCCATAGTACTCCTCTCCCACAGAGTCAGCTGCATCTCTCTCTGTTTACTTTTTGCAATTCTTTGTAAATTATGCAATCACATAAACATGCTCAGGAAAATGAAACTGCCTTATTCACAGTAATTTTGACCTAGGATCCCAAAGGTATGAGCTAATTTGTAAAAGAAATCATTGCAGATCCTTCAGAGTTGCATATTTCTTTTTTGTTCAACTACATACTTCAATTACTCGCAACTGCAAGAGAATGGATAAAGCTTATCCCACCTCAAAGTTACTAGAAGGTGGCAAAAACACATCATACCCAAAACTCACATTAGAGAATTACTTCTGAAAAAGTGACTTTGCTTCCCAAATAAGTGAATTAGGAGTCACAGAATATATCTCTACAGAGATGTATTTAATCTGCACAACACTTCTTACTATATATTTTTTTGGAAGATAATAAATGTCCTTGACCAACTTCAGTAACTAGAAACGGACAATAACATCAGACAAAATGGTAGTATCTAATGCCTAAATATTTTTTCAGAAATTACTTGCCCATAGTTGTGACATTCATGTCAAAATGTTCGAGTTTTTATCTGAAACATACATTCCATTAAGTAAGTGGCTCCTTATTTTTCATGCACAACTCCAACACTTGCCCGAGTAAATCAGTTACTCAGTTTGCACTTATGATTCTGGTAACAGCACATTAACATGACAAACCGCAACCAGTGTGGGCCATTCACTGCAGTGAATTCTTGGCTTGGCTATGACTGCTGCCAAATGTGTTTCTAAACCACACAGACAAATCCAGATCCTGGTTTATGAATACCTTGCTATTCAGAACAGCACTACACAGCATGCATAACTTAAAATGGGTAACACTGAAATCAATATGATTTAATGAAGTCAGTAGAAGTTAATCTAATGCTTGTACACTTAAATACTCTTTTTTTAAAAATCAGCAGAAGTCTGATCTAACACACGCAAAATTATAAAAGCAAGAAATATTTCATGCTTTGTCAGGCTTTTTGTTTGCATTTCAAATGGTTCACAAACTGCTTAAAGAATGGTGCTTATCATCTCAATCATGCTTATCATCATGTTTGTTACCTGAATTTTTCTATGTGTTCATGGAATTACAACAGGTAGAAACAGTGTCTCTGTGTGGTGACATGAGTGTCTCTGCGTAATGACAGAAGACAAACTGGGTCCTTCTGATATTTTGTTTATTCAAATATAAAACATCCACTGGCTTCAGCAATGTAACTTCTGTATCACAGTAACAAAGCTGATATCACAGACAGATGAATGGCCGAGTGCTTCTCCATGAGACTCTCGTGCCTCTGCCACAGGGAGTGCAAAAAGAATCACAGAATCTCTAGGTTGGAAGAGACCTTCAAGATCATCAAGTCCAACCCATGCCCTAAAACCTCAACTAAACCATGGCACCAAGTGCCACATCCAATCTTTTTTTAAACACATTCAGGGATGGTGGCTCCACCACCTCCCCAGGCAGACCATTCCAGTACTTTACCACTCCTTCTGTGAAAACTTTTTCCTAATATCCAACCTATATTTCCCTTGGCACAGCTTAAGGCTGTGTCCTCTAGTTCTGTCAGTTGTTTCCTGTGAGAAGAGACCAACCCCACCTGACTACAGCCACCTTTCAGGAAGTTGTAGAGAGTGATAAGGTCACCTCTGAGTCTCCTTTTCTCCAGGCCAAGCACCCCCAGCTCCCTCAGTTGTTCCTCACAGGGTTTGTGTTCCAAGCCCCTCACCAGCCTCGTTGCCTCCTCTGGACGTGCTCCAGCATCTCAACGTCCTTCCCGAACTGAGGGGCCCAGAACTGGACACAGCACTCAAGGTGTGGCCTCAGCAGTGCCGAGTACAGGGGGAGAACGACCTCCCTGCTCCTGCTGGCCACACTATCCCTGACACAGACCAGGATGCCCTTGGCCTTCTTGGCCACCAGGGCACACCGCTGGCTCATGTTCAGCTGGCTGTCAACCAGAACCCCCAGGTCCATTTCTGCCTGGGCACTGCCCAGCCACACCGTCCCCAGCCTGTAACGCTGCAGGGGGTTATTGTGGCCAAAATGCAGCACTCAGCACTTGGACTTATTAAACTCCATCCTATTGGACTCTGCCCATTCATCCAGACGGATGGAGTTCCAGGTCTCTCTGCAGAGCCCTCCTACCCTCCAACAGGTCAACACATGCTCCCAGCTTAGTGTCGCCCCCAAATTTACTAATGAAAGACTCAACACCCTCATTCATGTCATCAGTAAAAACATTGAACAGAACAGGCCCCAGCAGAGACTCCTGAGGAACACCACCGGTGACTGGCCCCAGCTGGATGCAGCCCCATTCACCACCACTCTGTGGGTCTGGCCAGCTCCTAACCCAGCAAAGAGTGCTCCTGTCCCAGCCATGGGCTGCCAGCTTTTCCAGGAGTGTGCTGTGGGAGACAGTGCCAAAGGCCCTGCTGAAGTCCAAATAGACAATATCCACAGCCTTTCCTGCATCCACCAGGCAGGTCACCTGGTCATAGAAGGAGACCAGGTTGATCAAACACGACCTACCCCTCCTAAAGCCATGCTGATACCCTGGCAATCCTGTAAGTGCTGTGTGATGACACTCAATATAAACTGATCCATGACCTTACTGGGTACTGAGGTCAGGCTAACTGGTCTGTAATTACCAGGATCCTCCTTCCCACCCTTTTTATGAACAGGTGTCACACTGGCCAGCTTCCCATCATCTGGAACCTCACCAGTGAGCCAGGAACAAACAAGAGACATCAATTCCTAAGGAGCAAGAGACTACAGCCCTGGGTACCAAAGTAAAGTATGTTGATTTCATTTTGCCCTAGTGTGCCAGGTTCTACACTGCTGGAGACCAAGGGCTATAAAGTTTCTGGGAAGGACAACCTGTAGTGGAAGTGCTAAGCAGGCAGTGGGGGGCAGTAAGTGCCTTAGCCATCCCAAAATAACCTCTCACTGCATGTGATTCAATGCCATGAAAGCAAATTAGGCCTCCTAGGTCTGACAGCTTGTAAATGCATTGCTGATAGTACAAATAATTTGCAGAAAGGGAAAAAGACTGCACAGGGTAAAATAAAAAAAAGGAGTGAAAAGGGAAAAAGCATCGTATTTTAGAAAATAAGTGTATCATTGTAGAGGCATCTGGGACAAAATAGCCCTGTTAATTTCTTTCCCCCATCACCTTCCCCAAATCAAATGCTTAAAAAAATAAAAAACAACAAAAAATTACCTTCTTGTCACATATTAAAATTTTCATGTAAACTTATGACTTCAAGGCCATAACTTCAAGTCATAAACTTGCCAAAAGTATTTCAAGAAATATGTTCAGCTAACCTTTGGGCTGGCACCTTAGGCTGGCTATTCTCTGTCTTAAGACGTAGAATGCTGCAAAACAAATATCCAAAAGAGAAATTCCAGCTTTTTTTTTTTTTTTTCTCTGTAAGGAGGATGGACTTGGCTGTGGTTTTTATCAACTTGTTACATTCCTGGAGAATTACATACATTCAACATTCAGAGCTTTTCTGAAATAAAAAAAAATTCTGGTACACATTTAAAAATGGAAATACCTTACATCACTATTTCATTATGAGATTTAACAAATACATTTTGATACATAAGAGTAATTAAATATAATGATGTGATGCTATTCTTATTCAATCAACTAAGGAACTACACTTTGTCAAGCTTCATACAGCAAGTAGTTGTAAAAATTCTCATGTTTCACGGTTCAGGTTCAACACCTCCATCAACAGAGCACAAATGCTTTTCTTAAAGACACAGTATCCTTTCATTTAATTATGAGTATATATTTTTAATTTAATGCTGTGTCTCTACAGCTCAAACACAAAGGCCTAGCATCTGGATGCTAATTTGAGAGCAATTAAAATTACACCCAGTTATATGTATCTGAACATCTGCAACCAATAAACATGTTGGCATACAAATTTACTGGTTATTTTTTTAACATTTAAAAATGTAATGCCATCTAAATTAAAAGTAATACTTAGAAGCCTTTTCAGCTCTTGCTACCACATGAAACAAGATATGCTATACAACTTCACTAAGATGAAAACACAGATATGTTTCAGACTATTTGAAATCAATTTATTTGCCAATAAATTTAATGATAGCAGCATACCTTGTTAGGCTACACAGCCTTGTGAAAGCAGGCTGTGTATGTAGTGTATGACCAACACTTCAGGGTTTTCTACGATTGCAACTTATACTAGTTTAAATGAGTTTTAACCAGGAAGTCCCTTAGCCTTGGTTACAGTGAAAGGAAGCTCCTCAGGTTGTTGCTGGGCTTTCAGAGAAGATGCAATTACAAATATACTACAGTTGCAATTGCTCAAATTGATTACTGATGACATTTCCTTAGAAAAAAGCAGGCTGTAAAACTACTATTCTGCATATGAAGTGCATGAGGAATGCAGTAGGGAAATGGAAAAGGATACTGTATCTTTAACACAGTCAAGTCATGCTTTAAAGACATAAAGGCTCTAAACTGGGAAAAAAATGAATAAAAATAGCAAAACCTCATTTTTATTCTTGAATAGCAGCGTAAAGCAGTATTGCAATTCTGTATAAAATGCCTTTTCTTTGAAAAGTACCAGGGATGCACAAAAATATCAGTCATTTTACAAGAAGCAGACATGCTCCGTATTAGTATTTATTAAACACTGCCAACATAATGCATTAATTCAGACTGTGATCTTGCAACCCCGAATTCAGTAGCAAAATTCTCACTGACTTCAGGGATGTTTCTGCTAGTGGATCAGCCTCCTAGAAACCAGTATTTTCACAGGTCATTATTGACACAATTATGGTTTTATTTTTGTGCATCTTGGACTATACAGAATTGCCATTTCCACTGAAAGCAATGTTACGTGCAGGAAACAGAAATCCTAAGCTCATGGCCTCTTCTCCCATTGATGTGCTGGATGATTTATATGGGTGAACTCCCATCAATTTCATTTTTACCAATACAAAATCTCTTTCTAAGCATCAATGAGAGCACAGCCACTGCTTTCTCCCCCTCCCACAACCTCACACCCCAGTAAGAGATTGCACAGAGCAGGTACACAGCCTTTGAGCTCATTAGGACAGCAGCAGCAGCAGAGACACTGCAAGAGCCTTCCCAAGGGTTGTGAGAAGGCAGCAACATGCACAGTTCCCAGCAAAGCACTCAGTCATGTCTGCATCTGTTATACATCAACTTGTACAAGCTCCTCTCTCTTGTAAGTCCTCTTTAGAACTTCCTGAAATCATATGCTTTCTACCAGGTTTGGCTAACTCTAAATGCCAGCCTGACATCCTTCAATTAACACTTATTTAATGACGCTAAGCTAAGGGGAGGTGTAAACTGATGCTTTGGCTTTATACATCCTTGACTGTTCTGTCCCTAGGCCTTTAAGCCAATTGTGGTGGAAAACTACTTTGTTGACCTACTCTGGGTTTGCTTCCTAGGTAAAACATTCAAACCTCATCACAGGGAGATAACCAGATGGAGTTACAACCGATGGGCTCTCTGAAAGAGCACACTCATCTTCACCAGCCCTTCTTGAGACAGACTGCATGGATTTTCTTACTGTTTAAGGAGAATTACATATAGAAATGGGTGAAGTCATCAAATATCACTGCTTATCAAACCCATGTTCAGTTAAGTTTTATTCCTGTTAAGCATCTTCTGTTGGTCAAACTTTCTATCCATCAGACAAAATCTGCTGACTCCAACAGTCACACAGATTCCAGTCAGCAGAGGATCTGACAGTAGATCTGCATTTGTTTATAGAAGCTGCAGATCTGGTCTTCTCTTCTATATCTATGTTAACACAGCAAAAGGAACCATTTTTGCCTTCACCTCCAGCAAAGGAGTTGTCCAAACTGTAATGCAGAATGAGAATTCAAGCCACCTCATATTGCTTTTCTTTTAAAAATCCTGCTTAACTTTCTAAATCTATGTTAAAATATTATCTCTTTCCACAGTTTTTTCTGTTAAACTGCAGCTAAAATTCTGAAACAATCTTCACATCTGTAGTGTACCTTGACTACATATAACTGGCGTACAAATGAATTACAAACAGACACACAGCCAGGTTCAAAGCAGGTGTATTTTGTTCATGAAAGACACACACAGGCAGAAACCATTTTTATAGCTTTTGAAAGAACTACAGAGATATTTGTAAGCCAGCTAAAAGAGAGGCAGACAGACCATCAGTTTTAAGAACAGTTTTGAGGGATAGATCTAGTTTCATCTAGATAGATGAGTGGCAAAAATACCCACAAAGAATTATTTTTTGCATTTGCGTAAGATGCGTGCAAGGATGTGTGTCCTGATTTGGTTTTCCCTGTGTCCTTTAAAATCCCTTGAATGGGCTCTGGGTTAGGACAACACATTCAGTACCACAGATGCTGTTGCCTTACAATGCAAAAGCACTTAGAAATTAAAAATGCACAACTGATACCTGCTTTCACCAAAAATACTGTGTCACAGGAAGTCACCTCCTCTGCTCTGAGAAAAGAAATTCAGAAGCAACTCCTTCTACCCTCACTTTTACTCTGGGTTATAGCTCAGCTGCGTGCACAGCAGTAAGACATAAAGCAAGACAACAAACCTGTTTTTACACATATTTCATCAGGTACTTTATCAACATACCATCTTTCAGAGAGGTAGGCTTTTGTGTGATTATTCCCACTTAGAGCTATTACTCCCACTCCTACTAATTAAAGTGCAAGTAAATCCTGCAGGCTGGGCAAAAACATGGGATTTTTGGACTAATTTCAAGTGGGATAGTTAATATCTAACTTCAGAGCATTGATGCTGTGAGTCCCTCAGAGTGTAAAGGATCAACTCTATCAATGATGAGGGCACTTCATGGGAGCTAATAGATGGCGTCAAAACATAATTTCTGTTGCTTCCAAATTAGTCTTTCTACACACAAGTTGAATTAAAGTTTTACATACCAAATGAAAATCTAAGAAAAGCTACTTATTTATGATAATGATGGAAGATATGGACAGTTCTAAATCTAAGCCACTAAACAATGTGGATGGATTTTCAATTTACGGGGACTAAGAAATGCTAATGAATTTGAGTTACATTTGTTCAGACCCTTAGAAAACATGCCTATGTTTTTATCACTCTCAAAATGTATTTAGCTGCCTAAACATGGATCTCACTTGGGTGTTCAAAACCTGCAAGAAAGAAAAAGGAAAAAAATCCAACCCGTTTCAAAGTTCTTGATTCTTTCAGTTTGAAGGACACCTTCTAAGCACATTTACTGGAATTTGAAAGGGCATTTGGGAAGAGAATTTCTTGTCACTGCAGAGTGAATATTTCTACAGGATGAGATATTACAGCTGACACTGACAGACTCTGGAAGCAAGCTTACAGATAGATGAGATCTACCTGCACAAGTCTTGATTGGTGTGAAGAGGAGACAGAGGATGTTGTAAAGAAAGAAGTGTAAATTAAAGGAGGGCCCTATTTCAACTTCTGCCTACATGTTTATAAGAGCAGAAGACAGCTGAGTTATTATGCTGAGTGAGGTTGCTAAGCAGCACTGAGCATGATTATGCTCCACGTGCACTCCTTTGCCAGTCAAAGGGACATAAAAGGAATAACTTCACACTTCACTAAACCAAGTTTAGCTAACACAGCTCAGTTTCCATTTGCAACTCTTTGGATGGATTATGGATGGAACATCAGGAGCACAGAGTCAGCAAGGCTTAAGGCCTTAAAGACACTCATCAGCTGTGCCACACTCATGCTCTGCTAGAGTTGACACATTCAGGTTTAAGCATTTGTCACAATTAAACCATTAACTTAAATTACACAGCTGGTTTAAACAAACACTTTTTTTTTCTCAATAGCTGTGGGCAGAGGGCACATCCACATGTGCTTGGTGGAGCAGTTCAGCTGGACAGCAGAACACACATCCAGGTATTTCAGTGACCACTTGGCCTTGACTCATCACAGTTCAGAGGTCTCTGCAAACTGGGACCACTCTATCATGTATCTGTGCGCCTGCTCCACTCTGGCTCCAGCATGGCTCTCACCTTACATTTGTTGTCAGAAGGATAAATTCAGAGATAATTAGTGCCCATGTGGTAAATTATGTGTGAGTAAGCAGGTGAGAGTCCAAAGGTGCTGTAGCAGTTCCAGACATACCGAGGATGGCTCAAGCTGGTTTGAAAAACAGCAGTTCCAACTCACTAATAAAGAGCTCAGCATTATTGCCTAAATATTTGAAGCTTCTTTTGGACACATTTATAAATTGGGTCTCACTACTAACTTTTAAGTCTGACCCTACACTTGTTTTCCTTGTGCAAACAGAACTTGTACTAAAACACCAAAGAAAACATACATCTAGTAGAGAAAGTCTGACACCTATTTATGCCACTCATTTTGGGGACAGGGCTAAGAGCTTTACCTTTGACCAGAGAGAAAGCAGAGGAAATAATCACGTACTTGGTTTTTTGGAAAATTTTCAGTGATATTCCTTTGTACAGTAAAATACCCAAGCTTTCCTTTGAGGCCAGGAATGTTGCCTTCTGTGCCAGGTTAATCCTACATACTGGGTGCCACATTCCCAAGGTGGAGAGTTGACTACAGATTTTCTATTTGGCTGCAAGCACCAGAGAGATTCACTTTCATTTAGTGTAATCTCCTGCTTTGTGATATGTCTGGAATTTTCACCACCTGCAGCTGGGGCAGATTTTTATGTTTTATTTTGCCAATAGTTTGACTCCCATTTAGAACAGAGAAGGAGCTGCTGATGGTTTCAGTAAAATTTCCACCTAAATATCTGAGAATCTTCTGACCCAGCAATTCAAAAATTATCAGTATGCAAAGAAAAAAAAGGGGGGAAATGCTTTTTGACACCTAAGTGATAATTGTATTCTTTTGAAAGTCTGGTCCCAATTACTGGAGATGATCCCAGAAAATACCTATCTACAAGTCTTTTGAACGTGCATGGAGACAAATTTGTGGATAATGGACTAAAATGCAGTGAAAGGAGGTGAGCATTCACCTACCTTTAGCCTTAAGGAAAAGAAAATAGCATTTATAGTATCTGGAAAAGCTAGCACTAAAAATTAACTTACTGACAGAATTCAAAGAACAACAAATAAATTATACTTTCTGTGTATTATTACTTTTTTCTCATTTCCAATTTTTAATTATGAATCTTTTGATAGTATAAATTTATGCAGCTTCTGTCTCCCAAGATCATAAAAATGCAAGCATAAATCAGACATGGTAATAATGAGAAATTGACTTTCACCAAAACATGAACTATAATTTATGGTCACAATATGGAAGACAATTTGTCTAAGAAAAGTGACACTCTAGTCTGGATTCCTTTGGGTTTTGTTTGTTTGTTTTAAAGCAAATTATTGATATTTGCCAGTTAAGCCTTCATAGCCTCAAACATTTAAACACACAATGATTTTCAAATAAAACTGCATCACAAAAGATGGACATAGATCCTATTGCCTCTGGAGTAGCTTCAATCAACCTACTAAATATTCTGCTTCCTTCTTCATAAATATTCATGCCAAGGAAAGGATTACTTGTTACCAACTAGAGCCCTAAAAATCAAAATTATTCATGGTATGGCCTGAGAGGTATCAACCTGAGAACTCTTCATCAAAGACACAGTATCAAGGACGTTGCATTCCAGAAGTACTTTCCATAGTTTTTTACTAGTCATCTTATGTATCTATGAAACCTTGTGGGCTTCTAACATACTTGGGAAGAGAGAAACCAGTCTTGCTGTTTACAGATTTGAACAAAACCTTTGCTGAGAGTTGCATTTCCAAGGCTTTCCCTATCTTTTGCCAAATATTTGCCCTGCAGACTATGAACTTATAGCATTTAACACCTGTTTTATTTTGGAAATGGCTTGGCACAAAATTATGTCATCCACACATGTTTGTGTCTAAATTTAAAAAAAAAAAAAAAAAAAAAAAAAAGCTAAGAACCAGTGTTTATAGACTTGCTTCTGCAAAAACTTCAGGATGTCCCTCAATGAGTGTTAAACACATGAGTAAGCATCCTCAGTATCAAAGGTTGCAATTTTAACAAGCTGAAGTCTCTACATCACTTCCAACAATTTTAATTTCTACACAGTACTAGCTGCCTCCACAGAATTCCTATCGAAGGTGTAGTTCATGATGAAGACTTATCTACTGGTTTATCCTGCAGTCATGTCAAAGAGTCTAGATAGATGTGAGAATCTCAGAGATGTTTCTCTTCACATGTGACCCAGTAAAAGGATGCTGTCAGGCAGATTTATTCCCTTAGTTTGGGTTTACTGAAAGAATATTTGAGCTTAATACTTATTGGAACATTTCCATCAATTTTCTAAGTGAAATATCAGTAATTTTGGTTTCCTTCTTGCATGCAAATATTATCGCCCTGAAGTACCTGTAGCATGACACAGCATAGTTACACCAGGTTATAAGATCAGAGCACAAAACAAAGCAGAAACCAAACAGAAATTTCCAAATTCTCATTGCCCTAACTCCATTTTACTTTATTTGACTGCAATCATTTTTAGCACTGTTAAAAACAGACAGAATTTTAACATGACAGCATCCTTCTAAGTCAGTCAGGTGCACACGTGCAAAAGCCTAGCCCTGCATCGTAAGGATGTGTGTGAACACGTGAAAGACATGACTAGGTGTGTACAAGCCTTCTCTACAAGTGACTAGAAGCCCCAGCAGCAGTTGGCACTGTCCCCAGTGTGATACTCACGTTGGCACTGTCCCCAGGCCACTCGGGCCCAGCCCCAGCAGCAGTCAATTCTGCTTCCAAACCGACACAGTCCTGCAGATGAGACCATTTGTCTGGGCCACCTGTACAAGACAGTTCAACAAAGTCTGGTAACACATTTTAAAAGTAGCTCAAATCATCCTAGAGTAAAAAAAAAAAAAAATAATTAAAAAAAAAAAACAAAAAAAAAAAAACCAAAAAACCAACCAACCAAAAAACCCCAAAAGACAAAGAACAGCAAAAACCTCTCCTGTATAGAGACTTTTTTTTTTTTTTTAAGAGAGTAACTGATCTCAGCTGAGCCTTGGGATATTTCTATCATTAATACTTTGTTTAGTTCAAAAAATGCAAATGCCAACAGGTAGAGAGGGGAAATGATAGTTAGGATAACTGAGCAAAGCCTGAAAAAGCTAACATGCTTTGTCGTATGCTCATTGCTGCCACTCCCAGGCTGGCACTGAACAGTCTGAAACAGAACCTACAGTATGGAATAAACACCATAAAAAGTTTAGGCATTGTTTTAGTTCACAATACATGACAAAATTTTCTCACTGAAACATAAAACGAAAAAAAAGAATGCAAAACCAAAAAGCTTCTTGGACTGTTAAACAGAAGTTAAATATAATTAAATATAAAAGGAGAGCTGTAGTCTTCCCTTGTTCCAAGGAAAAGATACCACGGCCTCACGCAGCTATAAACTGTTGACACGAATCAGTAATGGCTTTAAACGACAGGCTGAAACCCCGTGAGCGCTGCATTTGAACAGATCCTATTAAAAAAAAAAAAACCAAAAAGAATCCCTGGGGAGGGCGGGGGTCGCGCTGGCCACTTGCCCAGCACGGCGCAGTGCCCGATCCATGCAGCGCCGCCGGTCGCGACACTTGACACGACACGACGCGACACGGCCCGCGGGCACACGCGCCCCGAGCTTCGTGTCAGAACTTGAGCCGCGATCTCCGCCGCCGTGTGCTTCGAGTGCCTCCGGGCGTCAATAAGCTAATTTTATCTCTACAGCACGCGATGCGCTTTGTTTTTAATTCTTGCGGGACGCAGCCCCGCCAGAGCAATAAACTTATCTTATACCTAAGCCCGTGTTTAGGCTGCCGAGCAACGCGCGGCACTGGGCAGGGGCGGGAGGCTCGGGGGGGCCGGCAGGTCCGTGCCGGGAGCCCCGGGAGCGGCACCGGCGGCCCCGCGCCTCCACCTGCGGCCCCCGGCTGGCCGCGCCCGCGGGCACCGCCGCCCTCATCGGGGATCGGCGGCGCCACACGCGTCCCGCAGAGGGCTCCGGCCGCCCCCGCCCCGCCGGGAGCCAGCCCCGGGGGCCGGGGGCCACCACAGCGCCCCGCGTCAAAAAGGGGAGCTCCCGGGCTACCTCCGCTCTCCCCGAGGGAACGCCGACTTCGCCCTGCCCGGCCAGTCCCGGCCGCCTCCCCCGCTCTCCCCGCGCCTACCTTCTGTCAAATTCCCCGGCCGCCCCCAGCGAGAGGCAGGACGCCAGGAGCAGCCGCAGGGAGAGCTCCATGGCTGGCGGGGGCTCCACCGGCCGCCGAGGCAGCCCCGGGCGGGCGGCGGTGGCGGAGGCGCTCCCGCTGCCGGGCGGGCGGGGGTCTGACCGCCGCCCAGGCCGGCCGCGCTGCCACAGCTCCGGAGCGGCGGCGAGCTCGGCGCCCTCCCTTTCCCTCTCCTGCTCCCGCTCCCTGCCCGCCCGCCTGGCTGCCAGGCGGAGGAGGCGCGGCGCGGGGAGCGGCAGCGCCGCCCGACCCCGGCAGAGGCGCCCTCGGCCCGCCCGGGGCCGCCTCCCCCTGCCAGGGGCACCTGGCGTGCGTGGGACACCTGGGGCGGGAGAGAGCGGCAACGAGCCCCAGCTGCTGAGGACAACGAGGCACAAACCGCGCTCAGGGGACACTGAGAAGGGTGGGCTTCCTTGTCATGAGCTTTTGTATCTTGAACTTCCTGAAGGGAGATGGTTACGCCCTCCTCCCTGCAAAGCTCCCGTCTAAACCAAGAGCGTTACGATTTGACCTTTTACCAACGAAACCACTCCAACAACAAAGCTTTTTTAAAGACTTACGAGGTGTATATGTTTTTTTCTGTCTCAAATACTCCTATTAATAGCTCTCAGGTGTTGGCGTGTGTGACATCAGGTGTCCAGCCCTTGTCCAGAAGCACAAGTGATAAGTTTAAACACTAACCACACAGAATATAACGTGCTTGCACCGCTACCGACAGCAATGACTGCATCTGTACTCACCACTAACATGTTAAAATACAGCCCTTATTTTTGTTTGGTTTCCATGAACTACGGCTTTGAGACTTACCAAAGGACACTTCTAATAGCAGCCTGTCACCAGTTTAGGGTCAGAGCTGTTCTGAGATCTCTTTGATTACAGACAGATGGGGTCAAGCACTGGGACTGGGTTGCAGCATTTGTTTAAATTGTGCCTACATCAAGGCTAAAGCTCATCAGCTGTTCCTACAAGAATCTGGCTGTAACTTAGAAGCAGAAAACAAGGATTTTCTCTGGATTGTGCTATAACACAAAGCCAAACCCTTCAGAAAGCAGTTGGATGCCAACCATGACTTAAAGTTTCAGATTTCAGGTGGTAGTTCTGTGCAGAGCATTTTCAACCCTCAAAACACTTTGCAGATAATTCAAGTTATACTGCACAAAGCTGGCCAATTTTTGCACAAGATATAGATTGTGCTAGTAAGCCTTCAAAAAGGCTTACTCAGAATGGTTTTACCACTTTCTGCTCACATTTGAGGAGAAGATCTCCTCCAATGCTCCTTCCCCTCTTTTTTTCATCTTTTTGTGACCATACAATCCCCATGATAAACTTTCTATCCACAGCATCAGATCAGAACTTCTCAGACACAGGGAAAAAACAACTGTAGAAGCTACAAGCGGATGATTCTTCAAGGTGCTGGTACCTGTGCTCAGATAACATCCAAGCCCCCTTAGAGGACTCTGATATAGAAACTGCACTGAGGACCAAACCTGGTTCCCTCCATCCACTTGAGAAGCTGATAGCCAAGCAGTGAATGCAGTGATACGGTGCTGTTTGGGAAAGACAGAAGAGCATCTGGCTTGTATTAGATCCTTGCTGAAATATAGAGCTGATTGCCAGCTCTTGACTGATTGATAATTAGTTTTTTTCTCTTGGATGTGTGATGTGGTATAACAGACCTTGCACAGTGAAATCGCTGTCAAGATTTAATGGGCAAAAGGGGATATAACCTATTGGTGATAAACACAAGGATTTCTTTCTGGCAAAAGCATCTGTGACGGGGCTCGCCCCCAGATTGGGGTGACCCCAGGAGGTGGCAAAGTCTCTCCTCCAACCTGGGCCTTCAAAGAAAGACTCAGTAGTCTTCAGTTGTCCGGTCTCAAGGTAGTTTATTGCACGTTATCTCAAGGCACACACACTCCCTGGCATTCTCTCCAACTCCTTCTCCCTCTGCGTCTCTCTCCATCTCTCTCTCTCCGTCTTCCCTGCCCAAAGGCTGGTGCCGTCTTTTATATCACACATTATGTATTAGGTGTTTATAGTTTTTCCCCAATGCCTATCACCTATATTGAACAGTGACTTTCTACTCTAAACCAATCTGTGAGTGCCAACATCACCAAGTACATGGAGGATAGGAAGGAGAAAGAAGGAGGACAGGGCACGCCCAAATCCCTCCATCTTAGAACTTCTGACCCCCATGTACAAAACTCAGACCCCTCTGTACAAGGCCTAAACCCCCATGTACAGCACTCAAAAATCCTTCCTTTCACTTTGTGACTACTTCTATTATAATAACTAAACTTTTGTCATTTCTTGTTTTTCCTGCAAGGTTGGTAAATTGTTCCATGGATCAAATTCAAAGCCACAGGGGTTTCCGGCTGCCTGCCAGGGTCTCAGATGCTTCTGACTTGGACCCGAAACATCCAAGAGTGTCTGAGGGATACCTTGGGTTCCGACACATCTGCATGTGCCTTTCCATCTTGTAGAGGGGATAAAAAAAAGTGTACACAAATTACACCACTGCCAAGTCCAGGACAAATGCCAAAAACAACATTTGAACATCACTCTGAATTAAGGTCTAGGGCAACCTGACACTTTCCCTCTCATTTCCAAAGGGATATGTCATAAAATCAACTCTTTTAATGCAATGCTGCATAATGGTACTTAATGTACACAGCAATTTTAAAGCACATACTATTCCTTTAAGGCATGTTCACTCACAAATGGTGGTAAGATCATTTAATCTCTCCAGACTGCACTGAGTATTTAAGACTTCCTCAGAAGCCTGTTTGGCTCTCTTCTATGTTAATACTAGTGTGCTGGTCAGACATGGTGCCTACTCTAATTAAGATTGTCTGCTCTTGGTTGACTTCTGCTGCCTTTACAATTTGTTTTGGAACATCAACCCAGAAAACCAGTTAACCAGTCACTGAAAGATCACATATTACATTTCCATACCCATAAGTGGAACTGACCATCCACTCGCTTATGAATTCATTTGTTTTGGCAATGGTTCATCATGACTAGTGCAGTTCTCTTAACAAGGCAGTTTCTCAAATCCATAACAGTAGAATGATTACTGAGTGAGCTGTCAAAGAACAAGATCTCTTGATCAGTTAAAGGTGTATTAAGTTATGTGAGTATGCATCAAGATACTGTATAGAAGATGGAGGTGGAGAAGATGTTGGCAGTATAACAATAAAAAGCACTTTTGTGCCTTATGTTTAGTGAAGCAGTATGAAAGTCTGGCAAAATGCTGATGCCATCGAGTGGGCTGACCTGATGTCCAGCAAGACTTAACTAACTATAGAATTCCAGCAGCTGTGCATCAAGCACTCAGATGATTGACTAAAACAAGTGTCCAAAAAGTTTCTTTAAAGATACTGGTATGACACTTGGTTAAGCATAACATGATAGTCAGGTTTTTAGCTGCAAATTAGCAACAATGAAGCAGAAACACAGAGGAAGATAGTATTTTGAACAGCAATGCTGCTATCCTTCTGTAAAAAAAAAGTCAAAGCTTATAGGAAGATGAATTTTGCCTGAAAAAGTGATCATTTTATGCAAGCACAGTGATCCTTCCTGTTTTTTTTTTTCACTCTTCTCCATTCCTCCATAATTATCTCTATGTGTCTTGTGCCAAAATAGCCATACTATCAGTCTTGATCTTCATCTCAGGCTTCTAGTCTCATGGGTATATTGAGCTCAGATAGGGACCTTTCTATGCAAATTGAGACCCTAAACTTGATAAGATAAACTGTGTTGACAGCAGAGGAAGAGTTGAAAATACTTACAGCTGACCATGCCATTAGCAAGCCCATTAGGTTCTGAATTATCTATAACTTCCGAGGGAATCAAGTCCCAGGTACATATTCTATTCCTGTACTCTGCACCATAAGTGATGAAGGTACATCTGATTGCACACAAATCTGAATCCTGGTGATAAGGCAGCAGAGAGTGAAGAAATGCTTTGAGAGAGGGGCTTGCTAATTCTGCTGCAGGGAGGGTAAAGGTGGTGAGGGCAACTGCTGCTTCTGGGATGGCGAGTGTAACAGAGTGACATCTGGCACACTGCAGTTTAACTGCACGTGTGGGAATGTGTGCAGTGCACTGCTCAGGACAGTAGTGATGTTTCAAAAATCCACAACAGTACAGTGCAGAGTATATTTGCAGTGTATACTCCATTAAAGAATCAAGAATCACTGTCATGAGCCCTTTATGTAACTGGTAATACAAGGAACATCAACTAAAAACACATGTAAACAACAGGAAGCCCAGTTCTAAGGAAGACAAGCTTATTTGCAGTTTTGTCTAGTGAAATAAACCTTGTGTGCTTGGGACCTGCTCCTCTCTAACAGCACTACTTTTACTTCACCTGAGGTAAGCTGTGCCTAGCAGTCTCAGTGTTCCAAACTTCTGCTGCAGGATGAACTCTGGGTTTTTGTATGCTCTTTGTTGCTATAACCATTCCCGAGGAGGAAAACCAACAGAACAGAAAGAGATTCCAGAATAGTCCCTGGCATCATCTGGACAGGCAATATGTTTTGGTTTGGTTTTTTTTTTAAGAGCTATAAAGATATAAGTGGTACATATTTTAGGTTGACAGATATTGGTAAATATGGTAGATGATAGAATATGGTAGATACGACAGAAATCACACAGAAAGAACTTTAAAATTTATCTTCATTGTTACACATACCTATGAACTGGACATAAACACACCAATAGAAGATATTGTTTTCAGGGTATTCTACTGCCAAGTAACTTTTTTTTGAGGAAGGCAGTAAGTTATTTCGAATCCACTTTCCTAATATTGATTTCCTCCTTGTCTTAAAACATATTATGAATGTTAATAAATCAAGTCCTCTATTCAGCAGAATTAGTCAATAACACTCCTATTTACATAAGTAGAAATTAAGGAACAGAAAAACTAAGGAACAAAAAAATTACTTTTCCACAAATCAAATAATCTGTCATCAAATCAGGAACAGATCTCCTGATTCTCAATTTCATACTTAAACCACAAATCCATCCTTACTCTTTTCTAGGTATTTCACCCTCATTGAGGCTGAGAAAGTTGACCACGAATCCCACAAATCCCAAGTCACTAAATCACACGACGACCTGTATAAAAACCACTTGATTTGCAGTTAATGGCAAGCAGGATCACAGTCTGCATTTGTGCTGCTAATGTAGCATGTATAGTTCTTACAAAATGGAACAGAAGGAAAGAATCCAAGTTGAAAGTTCCCATGAGACTTTCAATGTCACTACTTTTCCTCTGGGGCTATGCAATTCTGTGATATATTTAAAGGTAAAATTTATTAAGTAAATATTATCTCCCTCAAATGGCAGGTAAGAATCTCTATGACTCCCATGCTAATAAGAAAACTATAAGGTATCAAGGAAATACAGCGATGCAGTCAGCTAAATCACTCTTATACTCCAGCTCTCTCTTAGCAAACCTTCTTGAAAGTGTAAGAAAGTCATCCAACCTGTCAGACACTGTAGTATCCAATTACCTTCTATACAGATAAGCCCCGTGCTTTGGATACTAGTTCAAAAGCTTTCATATACTTTCTCTGCATGAAGTCTTCCAAATTAATTTGTTTTTTTCCAGTAAGTTTTTTCCACATATACTTAATCCTTCTTTAAAAACTATGAGTAGTATTTGTGTTGAAGTTTACTGAATTTCATTACAGTGCAAAGAAGTTATCTTCCCCTGTAAATAAACAATAATTTGCCTTTCAAAACTCTGCAAAATTTCATATGTATGAAATATGCATATATAATTTTTAAAGATTTCTAGCTCTCCACATTACCAATTTTGATACCAAACATATTTTGCACAGGGCATCAGAATGATAATCCCCCAAATTTAACATTATCCTGTTCATTAGGGAGTCAGCCTACTTTGCCTCACTTTTTTCCATGTAATTTTTGTAAGGTTCTACTCTTTCAGCAATACACTGAGTCCAATACAGCTCGTATAGCTTTATAGCATGTATTTTTCAGATCATGCTACAGCTCTTCATGTCCAGTTTTACACAGTGCAGCCAATGCCTGATGCTGCCTGCTTTCCTCAGGAAGGCAAATGCTTGAACACAAGAACACCATACTGCATCATCAGTACTTTGTCACTTAAATCGTGATTGTCTCCATGGGCTGCATGAACATGCATTTAGCAGTCAGAGGGAAGAGACTAAAACTGAGGCAGAAGCAAGACATTCAGCCTTAGTGGAATTTACCAAAGAAATATTACTTATATGGCAAGAAAATACACACTCAGCAACACCTAGGATCAGCAACACACTGTCTTTCTCATGGGCAAGAGGTGCATAAAAACCTTCTGTTCAACATTAGAGGCAGATGACAGATTCTTTAAAAAAGAAAACAACACAAAAAATAAAAATGTAATCACCAGATTAATCTCCATAACTAAATAAAATATAAATAAAATAAAACAGGAAAAGAGTCACATATGTCGTGCAGAGGATAACTATTAAAAAGCTTTTAGGAATCAAAACCCACAAATATGTGAGTTGAAACCAAACTTAACCTCACAATTTCTGCTATAATTTCAACAAAAGAAAAAAGGTAACATTAACAGAAGAGATTTGCATGAAGACATGTTCTTGATCGTAATTCTAACTGTATTGAATTAAGCAAGCTAGTAGTTTTGTATGTTACCTGAAAAAAATACAAACTTCAGCTAAATTTTCTCTTTCATGTGCCAAAACTGCAAGCTAGGACTTCTTGAGTTGTATAAGAATTTTAATATATAAGGAAGAGCCATAAATCAACCTGAAAAGTTACCAGAATTGTCTTTATGACAAAAGCAGCAAATAATCTGGTGCAGCATGGATTCAATTGTTCCTGCTCATGAATTATGGTCCTTACAGCAAGAAATACACTGGGAGATGCAAAACCAGAAGAAAATTATTTACAACTGCCTAAGGTACCAGCTTAGACTCTCAAACAGTTTTCATAACTTTGTTCCTCCCTGTGCCTTGGGCTCTTTGCCAATACTGTGGGAGGAGGGAGAGGACAAGTGTGGGTATGCTGCCCACACTTCCTATATAAATTATAAGTTATAACAATGCCTTTACAGAGAGAAATGATCAAGCAGTACTTTAACCAGGTCCTTTAGTCTGTTTTATTTTTCTCATAATGAACATGAATCTCTACATGAATTCTAGCAAAGATGGAGTAAATTAGCTGAAAATAAATAAATCACTCTTGGTCTGGGTTTTCCCTCAGGAAAACCAGGTTTCATTTGGTTTCAGGTCCTGTATCTTTGCTTGCCTAAGCTCAGCTATAGTTGCGTAATGACATGCATCCCCTGGTACTAGTTGCTGATAAATTGACCTAGAATTGCTCCTATAAATGAGTTTAAGTTGCTAGTCTCAAGGAGAAAATGGCTGTGTCTAATGGAATTCTTTATTTGATTTCAGTCTTGTTTTGACATACAGAAAATTCCTAGTATATTTTGATATACCAAGGGGAAGTAGTAGGCAGGAAGACCTACTGCAGATGCTCTGAGGAAGAGTTTTCATTTAGTTTTGATATTGTTGACCGAGATTCTCTGTCCAACTTTATATTAAACTGAAAACTCTGAAAGAATAGCTGAGAGTGAAAGGGACCTCTGTTGGTTACCTGGTTCAACCTCCCTCCTCAAGCAGGGTCACCTACAGCTGGTTGCCCAGGACTGTGTCCAGGTAGCTTTTGAAATCTTCCATGGCTGAAAGCCTCTCTGGGCAACCCATGCCAGTATTCAGTCACCCTCAAAGTGTAAAAGTGTTTCCTCATGTTCAGGTGGAATCTCCTGTTTGCGTCCATAGCCTCTTGTCTTGTCACTGGACACTACTGGCAAGTACCTGGCTCCATCTGCTTTACACCACCTTCCTTTCAGTTATTACGCCACATTGATGAGATTCCCCCAAGCTTTCTCAAGTGCACATTGATGAGTTGTGTTGAGCTTCTCATCCACCAACATTCCCAAGTCCTTCTCATCAGGGCTGCTCTCAATCTATTCTTCACCCAGCCTGTGTATTTGTGCTTGTCCAGGACCTGGCACCTGGCTTTGCTGAATATCATGAGGTTTGCATGGACCCTCCTGTTGAGCCTGCCAAGGTCCCTCTGGGTGATATCCCTTCCCTCCAGCATGTCGACCCCACCACTCAGCTTGGTATTGTCAGCAAACTGTCTGAGAGTGCACTAAAATTCCACTGTCCATGTCAGAGACAAAGACATTAGAAAGTGCCAGTCCCAACACCAACCCCTGAGGAGCACCTCTTGTCACTGCTCTCCACTTGGACATGAAGCCATTGACCACAACTCTTTGAGTGCAACCATGCAGCCAATTCCTTATCCATTCAGTGGTCCATCCATCAAATCCATGTCTCTCTGGCTTAGAGACAAGGAGGTCGTGTGGGATAGTATCAAATGCTTTGCACAAGTCCAGGTAGCTGACACCAGTTGCTCTTCCCTTATCAACCAGCTATGACTGAGAACTATGCTTGGTCAAGTAGGTGAACTATTAGAGTTGAAGAGTAGATAGGAAAGTGTCGATAGAAAGGTCTACCTTCTTCCAAGAACCATAGCCTGAGCTGCTCTAAAATATTCTGCAATAATCTGAATAGGGTAAAATCTGCACCTTTAAAGTGACAAACTGTCAGCTCTCAAAGGCAGGGGAACTATGAGATGTCAGTTAAATGAGGTGTCATTTTTCCTTTAAGTGCAGTTAAAGAATGTCAGCTGCCCATCAGAAAATCGGACTGTCAGGCTTGCATAATACTCAGTTTCTACTTTCACTGAAAGGAAAGGCAGTGATCACCTAAGGAAAAATGAATACATTTAAAGCATGTTCAATCAGGAAGAAACCAAAAGAAGTCCACTTAAAGGGTCAGGTTTGTTTGTGCTGTAAATGACACTGAAGATGTTAATCTCTGGTTCTTGGCTTCCAGAAGATTGTGATTTTTGGATTCAAACAAACAAATATTGAAGCCAAACTTAGTTGTCCTGGACTTTTATTTCATTTAGTTTATGAATCATTTCCCCAACATCCATAGCATTGATGAATGAAAAGTTAGGTGTGCTCACTTCTAGGGCAACTCTGTACAGTATATGCAACCCCAAGGAATACTGTATCAGTCTGCCCTAGGAACAGCTCTCATAGAAACTTCTACCAAATACTTCTGCATCTCAAAACCTGACTGAGTTTCTCACTCCTCACACAGTGACAGCACAGCAAGGTCTGGAGTATTGATTAGAATTAATCTAGCACCTTCTGGCATTTACTGCTTTGAGTAATTTCTTCCTGTTTGGTTTCATGGGTGTCAAATTCAGCTTTGATTTTCTTGGTTCATACCAGCAAATTACCAAATAAAGGTATTTTCTACTCTTTCTCAATAAATGGAAGGTGCATATATACAACTAGGAGAGTCAGACAGTACTTACAGAAATCTGCTGTGCTTCCTATAAGAAATTAATCTAGTGGACTTGATCATTCCGGCAGAAAGCACTACTCTTCAAAAGTACAGCTTGAGAACACCAGCTGAAAATTTTATCTTACTGTCTTCTGCTCTGCACTGACTCTTCTCTGTATATGAAGATAAGTATTAATTCCTAGGAATTTTGTGCAAGTGTGTGCCTACATTTTCCTGGTTAACAGATCTTCAGAGAGGCAGTAACATTCTTCAAGATTAGTTTCACAAGGAAAAACATGAAACTATGTTTTCCTGCAATCTCCACATAGAGTAGTAAATTCTGGATAAGGATGGTAGACACAGAATGGTACTGCATTCTGTTCTCCTCAGAACTTGAGAGATCCCACTTCTTTCAGGTAAGGTAAGTGCTACCATCAAATGGATTAGCTATTTTGTTGCATCCCGGAGTTTGGGTTTAGATTAGAGTTTTTAATTTATGTTAAAATAAGTCAAGTTCTGTAATCCCGCGTTTCCCCTGTGTTGTTCCCCCCCGCGGTTTCTGCCCCCACGCTGCCGGATCCTTACCCCTGTGCCGCTCCTGTAAGCACCCTGCTGTCCGGCCCCGGGAAACCCCGTGCTGGCCACCCCAAGCCACACGATCCCGCTCAGCCTGCGGCTCGGTGCCCACCCCTGCGGGGTTCTCTGGTTGGTCGTTGTTGCTGGCGTCACCGCCACGACAGCTGCCCCTATTGGCCGGCAGGCCGTGGATCCTCTCGCCCCGCCCCTCCATAAAACCCTATCCCGCCGGCACCCAGGCGCCATTTTCTCCCATGCGAGTGTCGGGAGCGGTCGCGTCTTTCCATCGACCCGCACCATGTGTGACCAATAAACCATTCCTGCCAAGCACGGAGTAAATGGACAAATTCCTTACCTCTTTGCCGAGTTCCTAGCGCACGGTAATAGAGGCTGGCCAGCCCACACGCCCGAGACACGGAGCCGTGTCCAGGAACCCACAGCAGCAAACCCTGGCAGCACGTGGAAGCTACGCCACAGCCGGGCTCCCAAGAGCTGCGTGCAGCCGGGAAGAGCAAAAACCCACGCCACACTAATTTATGTCTCTCAGGTTGGCAGTGTAAATGCCAGTGGTGTTTATTCTTGTAACAGTAGCTACTGTGTATATCAATAGTACACAAAACCCTGCTAATGCAAATTTATCAAGAGCTAAGAACAACTGCAGTTGCAAGTTCTCTCAGTAAGGATTATTCAGCTGGCACATGTTTTACTTCAGAGGGCTTTTTGGTATTTACTACAGAGCATATAAATGTAATCCAATTGTAGTAAAGATTCATAAACTAACCAAAGGTTTCAAATTGCATGTTTGCTTCACATCACTTTGAAAAGCATTTTCTTTTCCAGAATCCTACTTTGAATGTAAAATGTTACTCCAACACGGATGAGGTATCTATTTATAACCAAATGTTTGTGTGCAATGGTCAAATCCAAAAAAAAAAAAAAAAAAAAAAAAAAAAAAAAAGAATTTAATGTTTATTTTAGTTTAGTTTTGATTTTCTTCCAATACCTTGTGCAATTTGTCCTGAACTTCTAATTATATCCCCCTATATAAACACTGCAAATATGAAAACTGAAAGGAAGCGTATTTAGTAGAGCTTTTTTCCTCCTTTTTCCAAAGTAAAGAAATGCTTGTGGTCAAATTACTTAATGAAAAGAATTCAGTATGTCAGCGATCATCCCAACAAAGAAAACATGTCCATTTACAGTACTGTTTAACTATTTCTATAGTTGGTGACCACATTAAATGGGTATTTGAATGGAAGCATGCCAGATGAATAAAAACAACCTTCACAAGTGCCAAACATTAGCTCTTTCTACAAAATTAGCTAAACGTGTGCAAAATTACACACACCTACTGTAACTGCTGACCTCTCAGACAACCCTATAGACTATATCTGATGTGATTTTGTTTAAGAGAGCAATGCCAATAAAATACACCAGGAGTTATTATCAGCCCAACATGTCATCATCAGGAACTGTAACACTGCAAAATGGGTACCAAAATTGGTGTCTATTCATGAGAGAATCTACAGTTTAAGCTGAAAAGTAATGTTAGCTGGACAAACCTCACAATAACCAGAAGCTTGGCAATTCCACAGCCTTTTCATAGTTGCAGAATAAAACTGAAGAAAAGTTAATTTTAAGAAGTCACCCATTGCAGACCTCAGTTGAAGGAGCGTGCCTGGGATTTGCAGTAGTGAATTAGAACTTTGATTTTCTGGTTGCCTACAGTGATCTGGACTTGACATCTCTGAGAAAGGAGCAACAAGGTTTGTAATTAAGTTGGCTCAAAATTCTTGGCCTAAGTTCTAAACCATGAGGCTTCCATCTCCCATTATCCTTCTCTATCATCTATTTTAACTATGCATAACTTTGTTGTCCTTATTTAAAATGCCCTCTATTTGAAAACCTAATTTAAAACCCGGCGCAATGGTAGTTGTTGTCGGAAATTCCACTGGCTAAATACAAATACCAGAAAGAAATATGCATGTTATAAAATGCAATTACTTAACTTTGAGTTTACAAACTTACTGGCACCCATCTACAAGAACTTGGTTATGATATCCCAGACCACCATTTTTGTATTTCTTTGCAAAATAGTAGGATTCTTTGCATATAAGCTATTAAAATCACCTACATTATTTTCTTCAGCTTATGCTTGTGTTGTAATGTGCATTTTTTATACAGACTGAATGAAAAACCAAAATGAAGATCAGCATGTCACAAAAAAAAAAAGCCCCAAACACCACATAAGCAGCTCTTACCTCTATCAATTCAAACAGCCACAGATAACCCAGAAATGGTCCACAGTCCAGGACATACCAGATTAAAAACCTTTCTACAAACATAGAAAGGGGAAGAAAACAAAATTGCTAGAGGGAGAGAGTTCTGCTGCTGGAATATGTTAAATAGCCATGCTCCATTCAGCTCACCCTTGTCTCTGCACATTTATACCCCACTGCTCCTCTCCACATGCCCCCACCAGAAGTATCCCAGCTATCTGGAGAATATCAGGCTAAAACATCTAAAACATTGGTAGGGTAGCTACTAGATGGGGATTTTATCTGGCTTTTTTTTTCTTGTCCAATTAAGTTAAAAATTACATTTTAGACTTACCCATGTTTATTTCAGAGGTCAGAAAACATACCTGTTTCCTCCATGTTTGCCATTTCCCATCTTACCACAGCCACAACTTTTTCCCTATTTGGCAGCACTTCTCTAACTCATACAAGCCCATAGGAATAAATAGGACCCCTCTGAGAGTCCAGGGAGAGCTGGCTGGCATCATCATGAGGCTGCTGCTTATTGTCCTTGAAAGGTTGTGAAGCCTGGGGTGGTTTCCCAATAATTTCAGAAAAGTAAATCTTTCAGCCAGAAGGACAACTCAAGGGACCTACATGGAAGTCACTCTCATTTCCACCCCTGGGCAAATGAGATGAAGGCCTCTTAGAAGCCATCTAACCCAAAACATCTATGATTTCCGTCTAACTCTGCAGCTTCCTTGAGAAATGGGTATCACCTCCCCACACAGACTCTGAACCTGTGAAGTATTCCGTCCTTCGTCTTAATTGCAAAATCATTTTAAGAGCACTTGACCTACCATTCCCTAATCATTACAAAATTATAGATCTGTGACGGTAGTCCTGCCAAGGCCTTAGAGATGCTACTGTTTAAATATGAACAAAACTACAGAAATCAAAAGAAAAAAACCACTAAAACTGAGAAAGACAATAAAAAATTGGCTTCAAGACAATGCTGGAAGTAAGGAAAGTTTCGTTTTCAGTTTTCTGTATTGTGGCACAATGAATTTACTGTTCCACTGTTTACCTGAGATCTGCCTTTGCCTCTTTATTAGTTTTGTACAGCAGAAGTCATTTTCTTTCCACTCCTATGTCCAGTTATTATATCTCTGGACAATTGCATTTCTCTTCAGTGTAACTTAGGATTATACTGCAGTAATTGAAGGAAGCTGCAGCACAGCTGTACTGCCAACAGCTCAAAGTCAGTGACCAACTTCAGATATTCAAAAACACATTCCTTCAAAAGCCTCCAGATTCTAATTCTAATGAAACCTTACAACACTAAATGCAGCACTTTGTTAATGTACCAGTTATTCTCAAAGAACATTGTTTTCTTTGGATGTGTGCACAACCTGCTACTCTTTCCATCCTCTGAGCAATGAAGTCATGACATTTCCACCAAAGCGTCCACCAGAGTCTGGCCTGAGAAACTGAATCCCTCTCACCCCAAGCAGGCCCTGTTTCTTTTTCCCCATACAACACACGCTGGCCACGTGAACTACCAAGCTTATGGCTTTAGCACACTGCCCCCATATCAATGACTACAGAGACATGAAAAGAACAAGCTTCTGAGTGCTCCAACAAAGAGCCTTATTTATACCTGTTAAACATCTCTGTCTATCAGCATAGTGCAGACAGAAGAGCAGACAGACTATACTTAAATCAAGCAAAACTTTATTTATAATTGAAATTATCAAAAATGAAACTATATACAGGAAGAACTATATACCTAAAGAAACAAGTCTCTACACTGCCTACTGTCCAAGATCCATCTCAGTCTGTCCTGAGAAGCACTCATAAATAAATGGGATGGTATAGCTCTGGAGTAAGTTCCGCCCTGCAGGTTGGGCACACACCGACAGTCTCCAGGGCAGCAGGGAGGCACTCGCTGCAGAAGACATGGCCACACATGGTTGCCATAATCAGTCGTCCACTTTGCAGAATCTGGAAGAAAGAAAATCACAACATGTATTGGGAAGAAAGAATTTGATTTTGCTGTTCAATTTGCACCACGCAAATGAGACTTAGGGCATCTGGAATCAAAATAACATGAGACTCTCAGATCTGCCAGTGTCACTTCACCAAGAAGTGACTTGTGGAGCTTCACAGCAAGGGCTGTTCTTCCAGCCAGCTGCCCACAGCATCCCATATCATCCATCTGACTTGTGCAGTTCCCCTTCTGGCTTTCTCCTCCCACAAAGCAGAAAGGATCACAACAAGTGGATCCTTACCTCTGAGTAAGAATCCATGCAAATTGGACACCTAATGACAAGTCCTTGCTGTGCACTAAAGAAGACAGAACCAGAGAGAACATGCAGCTGTTAATACAACCACACTTCAACATTTATTGATCCATAAAATCTCACATAATCATGCAACTGCACTGACTAGCCATGCCATATTTCCTTTGAAGAACCCTGCTGTCTTTAACTCTGTTTGCTGCATTTAATGAGGATTTGGGGTCTCCCTGCCCTGAGGGAAAGGGTGTCCTGGTTTTCACTAGGAGAAAGGTGCAGTCAGTCACCCTGCTCTGGGATTTGATGCAAGTAATCCCCATTCCTTGCCATACCCCCACACTCATCTCTAAGGTTCTGTGCAAAGTTGTACATCTGCCTTGGGCTGCCTTTTTCTCCCAAAATGCAAATGGTGTCATTTGATCATCCTGCAACATGGGAGAAGGAGGGAAATAGAATATGGGAAGGCCTCAAAGATAAACCAGGCATACCTGTATAACTTAGTCCTACAGAGAAAACAAAAAAAAGGCACAAAATTTCATCTTTGTCAGGGCATGAGCCATACATACTCTGAACTTGCAGTTCTCTCCTCCTCTGCTCCCTGTTCTGCAGGGGCTGAGCCAGCCACAGGTACATCATTAGCTCCTGTTCCATTACCAGAGCCAGCCACCTGTTCTTGGCTGTTCAGGGTGGCCCTTCTCCTTTGCCGTTGATAAACTGTAATTTAATTTTCATCAGTTATATCTGATACAAAATATAGAATATGTGAAAGATTTCTTAAGGAGGGATGCTCTTTATATTGATATATTTGATCCTTGTATACTTTCAAACCAAATCAAATGGAAGGGAGATTTATTCCATTAAATAAACAGCAGCTAACAAACAAGCTCTAAGTGATGCCCATGGGCAAATTCCTTGTTGGTAGAATTGCCTTGTTAATGTTCAGGGCTTGACATGCTTCAAGGAGCTCAGATTTGGGGAAGGGTTAACAAAGCCTGGGGAGAAGGATGCCCACTGAGAGTGGACACAAAAAATGCAGAATTGAGGGGCCAAAAGGACATCTGGCACAACTCCCAAGATAAGGAAGAAACTAAGAAACCCAACTCTCCTGAAATCAGCTCTGACTGGTAAAACATAATTCCTGCAGGGAGAGATTGCGGCCACCGACTCATGGAGCAGCACCTCAAGAAACTCCGCAGCCCAAAAGAAGAGGGAGACTGAGCAATGGACTGAGTGGACTAATTACAGTGAGAAGTGAGACGATCATTAACCAAAAGAAGACAGAATACTAGCTAAGAAAATAACCGTGTCACTTGTAACCAATTAATGCTAATTTCTTTGTTTGATAAAATTTATAAATAATAGAAGTTATTTTGATAGTGGGTCTGTCTGATTTGTGAAATACCACTGAGCACTCAGACTGGTAAACACTGAAATGAACAACCAATGTCTCTCTCAAGTGTATGATTATTTACCTGTTGCACCCCAGTAACAAATCCAATTTTTGTGGACAACGTATTGACCAAGTTACAGGAAGAACCATTTTTAATGGCCTGGTCTCTAACAGCAAAAGGGTCAGGAAATGCTGCTTTTTAACTCTCAGAAATCGCAGGCAGCGATGACCTCTGCAACTCCAGTGTCCATGTAAAACTAATCAACCACTAATCAATTAAAACGGCAGAAAGTGTTACCAAATTAAAGTTCCTTCTGCATAAGTATTCAGCTATAACTTTTACTGCAGGGATTTCCCACTGTGACTGACAGAGGCCACCACACCACACACGCTTTAGCCCTGCCCCTTGCCTTTTGCTAAAAGCAGTTTCAATCCCTGCTGCTTGAGTTTCTTGGGAAAGAGCAACAAAAGTAACTATTACATTTTAGATAAAAGTCCATTACCAACTGCAAAATATCAACTCACCTTCAAAAAGCTTCCATCGATGCACATGGGAAGGGAGAGAAAAGAAGATACAATGAGATTTGGTGAGCCCCCCCTGGTGCTGCACACAAACCCCAGCTCAGAAAGCAGTTACAGCAGAGGAGGTGAGGAAGGGTAGGGTATCACCCTCTAAGTTTGCTTAAGAGCATTCAAAGCAGTAGCCCAAAGAGCCACTGCCTTGAAACACAAAGAAGTGAGTGCTGCTGATTCTGCTCTCACTACTGCAACAGGGTAGAAACAGAGGCAGCTTAGGAACCCCCTTGAACACCCTCCTCCCCTGTTCCTGTTCCCTATTTGGATTTGACCTGGCAGTGTTTCTTTCCCTCTTTCTCCCCCAGACTGGCAAATTCTGCTATGATAACCTTAACACTTCACGTTAAATGAACAGCTGCTGAAGAAAGGAAGCCACAACTTCCTTTCCTGAAGAAAGGAAGCCACAAAAACTTGGGAGTAAAGAATTCTATCAGTCAGTGCTAAAACCACAAGGAACAGACAGATCTGCCAGCACCATTCTGGCAAGGGCTTGTCCCTCTATGGACCCCACCAAGGAGGGACTTGGAGGGATGGGCAAGTTGGAGCTTCCCAGCAAAGGCTGTGCTTCCAGCCAGCTGCCTGTAGCACCCACCCAGAACAACTGAGTTGTGCAGCTCCCCTTTTGTCCCTTCCCCTCCCACTAATCTGAAAGGACAACAACAGATGGATCCTTACCTGTGAGTAACAACTCCTGCAGATCACGCAGAGGAGGCTAGCAGAGGGCCTTTTGTTATAGAGAACAGATGCAGAAAGAACACATGGCCATTAATTTCACCATGCATGACAGGGTATTGATGCAGAAATGCCAGAAAGTAAAACATCCCTTATTCTGATTTAGCAACATCCCAGCCCAATTTCAATTACTTTTATGTACCTCAGCCTCTTCAATGTTACTAAAGTGTTACTGAAAGATACATTCAATTAGGATTTCATGAACAGAGAAGAAAAGCCATAAAGCTTGGCACAAACCTGTTTTCTACCATATATCAGAGATTAGACTTTGAAGAGAAACTTTATCTGTCACATACCTTTCAATATCTTGCAGTTCCTCTTCACTCTCATTCGCCAGTACTTCAGCTGCATTCTCTGCTGCTCTGGAATCAAGTGGGTCTTGCTGGCTCTGCTCCCAGCAATGCAGTAAAAATGGAGACAGATTAGGAGCTGCCTGAATAGTCCTGAGCAACCTGCTCCCCTGTGTCAGTTCCCTAAGTGGATTTGGCCTGGAGTCTTTTCTTTCCCTCTTTCTCCCCCAAAAGGCCCAATGATTAGTCTAAAGATTTTGTGTTAGATGGACAGATGCTAAACAAAAGAAACCACAACAGGAATTTGGAGCACAGAATTCCAGTTTGCTGCTCTATTGGCACCAGGAAAATTGGACTTGGACTATGTGCAGTCTGTCACTCGATGCTATAGAACTATAAGGAACACACAGATCTGCCAGTGCCATCATGGCAAGGGCTTCTCCCTCTATGGACACCATCAAGAAAGGACTTGGAGGGACGTGCAAGTTGGAGCTTCCCAGCAAGGGCTGTGGATCCTCACCTCTGCATTGTCATCCTCACAAGTCGGAGGACTAACGAGACGTGCCGTCCATGCACTAGAGGGAGCAGAACCAGAAGAACATGCAGCTGTCAATTTCACAGAGCACAGAGGGCTTCCAAGACATAAAATTGCAAAAACAGAAATAACCCCTCATTCTGATTTAACAACATCCCAACCCAGAAACACAGTCAGTGCAAGAGCTTTTATGTACTGCAAGCATTGCAGTGTATCGCAATCCATAATGCCAGAAACATTCAATAATGACTTCCTGAATGGAGAAGAAAGGCTTCTCCAGGATTTTGCTGTTTTTTACGGTTTTCTTGCCGTTACTTCTCTTCCAGACAAACTACTACGTGTCAAGTAAAAATTCTCCAAACTGAATCAAGTAGAACTCAAAAGACTGGCAAAAACCTGTGCCTACCTTGTATCAGAAATTGCACTTTGGAGAGACTCTTCATCAGTCACATACTCGTTGCTATCTCTTGGTTCCTCTTCACTGTCACTCGCCCGTAGCTCGACTGAATTCTCTGTGTCTCTGGAGCCAAGTGGGTACTGCTGGCTCTGATCCTTGTCCTGCACCTGTGAGTTGTCACCTTCCCTCATCGGAGGACTAGCAGGACCTGCTGGCCATGCACTAGAGAGAGAGCATAACCAGAGGAACATGCAGCCTTTTAAACGTGAGAGAAAAATTTCACTGGACATCAAGGGTTACTAACAAAGAAAATGTTGGTACTTAAAACATCCCTTATTCTGATTAAGCAACATCCCAGCCCAGAAACCCAGTCAATCCAAGAATTTTTATGGATGGCAAGCATTCAGTGTGTCCAGCCATTCTCTTACATTCCATGTTAGATGGACAGCTTCTAAGAAGCTAAGGCTTCACAAACAGAGAAGAAAGGCTTCTGCTGGATTTTGCTGGGTTTATTTTAATTCTCGTCCAGGCCGGCCACTCTTTCCCAGGTCTGAAGTATTTGCACAGAGTTAGGCAGAACCCAAAAGCTTGGCAAAAACCTCCTTCGACCACTTATCTGAAATTCATGTTTTGATAGACACTTTCTCTCTCACATACCCATCATCTTCTCTTGGTTCCTCTTCATCATTCCTTTCCCAGGTCTGAAGTATTTGCACAGAGTTAGGCAGAACCCAAAAGCTTGGCAAAAACCTCCTTCGACCACTTATCTGAAATTCATGTTTTGATAGACACTTTCTCTCTCACATACCCATCATCTTCTCTTGGTTCCTCTTCATCATTCCTTGCCAGTGGCTCGGCTGAATTCTCTGATGCTCTGGAAAGATGTGGCTGCTGCTGGCTCTGCTGGCTGTCCTGAAATGGGGTAGAAATGGAGGCACTTAGGAACCACCTGAACACTGTACTTCCTGCTTCCCTATTTCAGTTCCCTAATTGGATTTGGGATGGAGCCATTTCTTTCTCTCTTTCTCTCCCAAACTGGCAATTTCACCTGTGATAGTCTGAACACTACTTATTAGATGAACAGCTACTGAAGAGAAAAAAGCCAATACCCAAACCTGCTCTTGCGTTTGGTGCACATGGAGCTGGGTCATGCAAAATCTGTTGTAAAATTTGAAGTCTTTTCTTGGCAAAGGTTCAGGAACAACCCCGTCAGGATATAACTCCCATGCTATGTTTGCTGCATGTTTCTGTTTCGCACAGCAGCAGTGGCACGCCAAATTTGAGCAGATACACTGCACTGTGGGCTGGATCCAAGCATATTCTTACCAAATAGTAGGGGAAAATGAAAAAAGACCAAATGTGACCCTTTTAAAGACTTCTTGGAATAAGAAACAGAATGAGTGTGTACCCCAGCCAGCTGCAGTTGCATTTTACACCTCAGTGACAGAGGTACCTTAAACTGATGTTGCAGCTAAAACACTTCTTCCTTGGGAAGTCAAAGACTTCCTGTGCTCTCCTTTAAATCACAGAAGCAACAACCTCTTTTAGGTTGCTCACCCACTCTCTGCAAGCAGTTCTCAGGCATGCTGATGTGTTCATGAGCGTGCTTGTGGCTGACTGGGAACTGTGTCTAAAGTGGTAAATCAGAGCCATCTTTCAACCTTTGAGGCCAGGGTACTCAGTAAGGTTTCAGAAGACAGGCCAGAAAACTAATGAATGCAAGATGGAAGGATTGTGCCAGTCACTACTTACCACAGGAGACTCATCAATACTGATAGCGATGACTCCAAGCTCTGAAGAGTCACCTGTGAGATCTAGGAACTCTCCACCAGCTGAAAATAGAGAACATTAGAAGCATGGTCAGAGATTGCAGAGGAATGCAATGGGCTGCCACTGTGGAACAGGCTGTGGTTGGATTCACTGAGCTTTAGGTTCAGGTCCAACATTTCACTCAAGTCTTGCCCTCAACTGTCCACGGGGAGCATTGCCGGCCCTGTCCTCTGAAGGGGCAAAACAAGCAGAAGAGCAGCTGAGCTCCTCAAAAGTTCTATTGGATGACAACAGATTACAGGAGGTTCACATCAACAGATGATTCATTTCATATAGGGGAATGTTTAGCACACAGTGGGAAAAAAACCAAACAAACAAACCACAGCAATTACTAATTTTATGGCACCATGCTGTAGATTGGTTCCTTGAAGGATGGGGCAGAGCTAATGACAGGTTTTCCTCATCTCCATCCAGCTTGGGAGATCTCAAACTCAGCTTGCCACCCTCCACTGTGGCAGCTGCAGTGACTGCCAACTCATCAGAACACGCATTCAGGTCTTTGAGCAGCACTTGAGGACCTTCCCTACACAGCTCCTCTCTCACTGGCTGCCAATAACAGCAGCAATAAGGAGCAGCAGCAATACTGATCTCAGTAACAAACCAAAACAGTTGTCTGAAGGCCCGCTGTTTAGGAATGCCATTCCAGGAGCTTCCTCAATCCCAAGGCTTCCCTTCCTCCCCAGGAAAGGGCCTAGAAACTGGCAAAAGCACATGGCCAGATGGTCTTCAACCCTCCAGAAGCAGTCTCTGTTCTTACCAGGCTCAAAAGCGGGTGTAGCACTTTCCTCAAGGTCTCTTGGCTCCGTCTGCGAAGTCCCACCTGCGCTGGAGGGCAGCAGCCTGCTCCGTTTCCGAGCTGGTCTGGAATCAATTGCTCCTCCAGGGCGCTTTCGCTGACGCTGAGAGGGAACAAAGCCTTAGCATTTTCTGTGCCACTGATATGAACATGGCCCTCGGTTTTTGCAACACCAATGACAGCACACAAGGATACAGAAAACTCTCCTGCAAAGGCTGGAATGCACACCAAATGCTGCTATGGGCCATTCCCACCTGAGCACATCACATCAGGGAAAAGACGGCACCCCTGATCTCCGACAAGCTGCCTCCCCAAGAAAGGTCTTGTCCCAATGGCTTGAAAATGAGGAGACCAGTTCCCAATTCCAGCAGGCTGCTGCTCACACCGTAAGCATTTCTGCACTACTGCTAACACCCACAGAGATTCAAAACCTTCACAATTCCAGAACATCAAGTTCCATGAAGTTTTCAAAGGCTTCTGTTCCTCTACATTTGCTACAAACGCGTGAAATGCTTTCTAGAAGTACCCTGGAAAACGTTTCAAGAATCAGATTTGCATTGAGTAGCAAAGTACTTACTGAGCTCATGGTGTTTTGTGATCAAAAACCACCGTCAAAGTAAGTGGGACAAACTCCAAAAAAAAAGGAATGTCAGGGATGTGATCAATCCCTTTGGTTCCTTTGGGCAGCCCACTGCCGATTTTTCGGAGTGACAGAAAACTGCTCTTCCAAACCTATCAGGAAAGTAGAGGAGAGATTATGCATTCGGAATGCCAGTTTTCTTGAACACCCCCAAGCTCCAAGCCTCCCATTCCCGAGTCCCCATGTCTCGTGCAAAGCTAGAGGCAAAGTCTGTGACTCTGGGACTTGAGCCCACCTGCAGCCCAGCCCAGCCCCACAGCATCAGAAGCCTTTGCAAGAATGGTCTGCACTCACCCGTACGGTCAGTCCAGAGTTTGGCTCGCAAATGTCAGCAAATGGCTCTCTATTCCCTCCCGGGATGGAGAAGACGGATGCTCCGCGTCTGCTGCGCAGCAGAGAATCCGTCAACTGGCTCAACAGACTCCGTGCCAACAGAACCTTGGGAGCAGGAGTGCCCCTGGCAACCGGTGGCAACATTCCATGCCCAGGTAACTGCTGTCCGCTGTGCTCAGCCATGGAGCTCCAGAAGGCCATGGAGGCACCTCAACAATCACCTGCTGCTGCTGCTGCCACCCAGCAGGCCAGGGTGCTCAGGGCCCTGCCCAGCCCGGCCTGGAACGCTCCAGGCACAGGGCATCCACAGCTCCTCTGGGCAGCCTGTTCCAACGTCTCACCGCCCTCACAGCTCTTCCGAACATCTGATCCCAATCTCCCCCTCCTCGTCTAAAACCCTTCCCCTTCCCCCATCGCTCTCTGCCCCCTTTGGGCGCTGCAAGGCCGCAATGAGGCCTCCCCGCACCCTGCTCCTCCCCAGGCGGGAGAGCCCCGGCTCTCCCAGCCTGGCTGCAGGGGACAGGTGCTCCAGGCCTCCACGCATCCATCCCCACGGCCTCCTCCGGCCCTGCTCCACAGGCACATCCTGCTGCTGCTGGGCACAGCTGGGCACAGCTCCGCACGTGGGGCCTCACGGGGCAGAGCGGGGGGGGCACAGCTGCACCTCCCGCCGCCCTCAGCCCGAGGAACCCGAGCATCACTGGAGCCTTTCTGTGGCTAAAGAAACCCCACCAGGCCACACCTCCCCAAATCAGAAAGACATTTAAACCCTTCCTTAACCCTCCTCCTCCAGGTTTATTAGTCTGTCGCTGTTTTAACTTTAACCCTAGTAAATAGCAATTAAAATAAACTCAGAAGATTTTGGGGTTTTTTTTCCAAACTGTTGAAAGTCTAACAGTTCAGATCATTATTTCAAGTCTCTGAGGTCTTGACATTTTCCAGTGTTCCGCTATTCCTCTGACAGCATTTCCCAACAGGGCTGAGGAGTTTTGCTCTGCTCCCGGGGACAGCACCTTCCTCCCGAGGCCCTGCTCTGCTATGGAAGGTGAAACAGCAGAAAAAGCAGAATTAATAATTGGTTTTCCTTCTTGACATGCTGCCACTGGACCTGTGGACTGGGCTGGAACTCTTGAGAGCAGCAGGGAACCCATCTTAGCCCTGCCACATGCAGGGATGCTCCTGAGAGCACCTGGTCCCATGGGGTGCTCTCTGGTGTGGGAAGAGGTGTGGAAATTCATCCAATGCTGAATCAGGATATTTTCAGCTCATGCTTTACACGAGGAAGATCATTTCTTACAACAAATTTTCAGTTATTACAGTTGTTGCCTTTAGGCAATTGGCAAGGTGTTGAGTGTTTAAGAATGGGTGGGGATGACTTTCCCAATATTTTGAGTCTTGTGTCTGGGAATTGAAGCAAAGTCTTGCTCTGGTCATCACATCCGCATTTCTCATTTCTCATATTCAGTGCTTTGAGACTGGTATGAGGTACTTAATTATTTATATATTAAATAGATATTTGGAATTGCTTTAGCATCTTAGCATTTTCATATGAAGTGTTAAATCTCCTTTAGTATTTTTTCTTATCTAAACCTCTGCCCTTTGGACCCAACATTTTTGGAAAGCAAAAGTGTTTAAAGTGAGATGAAGTGGATTTACAGGAGTCTGAAACATCCCATGTGGTAAAGCAGAGAGCCTGTCCACTCGTGCTCCAGGTGCAGCTGAGGTTGTCTACATGGACTCAGCACTACGCGTGTTTCGGGACAGTATTGGAGGGATTTTAGCAGAAATGTGTCATCATGGGTAAGGGACAGGAGAGCACTGAGGAAGAGGGGCAGATTTTCTTAAGTCAAACATTTGAAGGCTCTAAGGCTTGATCTCCCTAGTCCCTGGTGGACAGCAGCAGCAGCAGGGGCTGGCAGACCTTTACTGTAAGGCCCAATACTTTTTAATTAAAGCAGCCATTGAAAATATTCATCGCTTGGTGGTGAGAGGGAGATAAACTTCCTGCCCCTTCGCTGCACATCCCAGGGAAGCTGCAAAGGCCACATTCCTGTTTCATCCCTCCCACATCCCTCCTCTTTTGAAGCAAGGTGCAAGACCTTTGAAACACCCAATGCTTTTCCATTTCGGGAAGGAAGAAGTTTGCATATATTGACTTCCAAAAATAAAATCTAACGGCCTAAACTAAGCCCAGATTGAGCTGGCTTAATTATTAATTAATGAATAAAATCGGGTTTATTTTATTCTATTTAATTTTTAATATTTATTTTCATTTTATTTATAATATATTTTTGTTTATTATAAAAAATAAAATTAATAATTAATTAATACAAGTACTAAACACCTGGAGTTAGAGCACTGCTGTTTTCACATTATTAGCTATGGTTTGCCAGGAAGTTTTGGAGAGAGAAGGAGATTGAGGAGAAGACACCTCAGGGAGTGAGAAACCCAGGGTTCGCTGTGCAGGGGTTGTCAGCTCTGTACTCTCCCAAATCAGGGCTACCCTGAGGATCCCAGCAAGGGCCGTGCAGTAATTTAGGAAGGGTGAATATAGTGTAGGATGTTGTACACCAAAGCACTGCAGGGCAATCACTGATGACAAAAAAACCTACAATGACACGAGAAAACCCACTTTCCGCCCCAGCTGGATCAGTGCTGCCTCTCTCTCTCCAACTCACTGTCTTTAATGACCAAAATTATTTTCATCTGAGGGTAGACAAACAACTGGATTCCACAAGCAACCAGCTCAGTCCTTCAGCCCCATGACCTTGGCCGTGGTTGCCCACAGGGGTCCTGCCCATGGGCAAGTTGGTTTCGCTACCGGGCAACCCAAGCAAAAAAAGGGCTGCATCGTCCTCACAGGCTGCCAAGGACATGTTATTGGCGGGGGGGCAGCCAGACACCCAGCTTCCCACACAACTTGCCACAGGGACAGGTCTGCAATCCCTAGAGCAATCCTGCTAGACCACTCTCTCTAAACCCTAGACCGGTCTCTCTAAATCCGCCACAGGGGTGTGGCAAAATAGTCAAGGATTGCCAAAAGAAGCCCCAAAAAGGTGATAGTCTTGACAAATGATCATTTGTACCAGTCTCACTGAGGATTGCATTTCACTTCATGTGTCAAAATGTGCTTTGCTTGACTCTAGCAATGGTTGTGATTTCAGAGTATGTTTCCTCCAAGACTGTTTAAAGTAAAAACATTTTTTACCCTCCCTGATGGTGGGCAGTAGGGGGTGGCTTGTTCGGCAGAACAAATATGTCTCTGATTCCCTTCTCTCATTTTTTTTTCTAATTCTCCACAGAGGTTTGAAATTCCTCCACAGAGTCTACATGGTCTTGAAAGCTGAGCAAGATTTGTGTCTTGCTCTGAATCTGAGACATCTATGAGTGTGCTTGCAGGGAAATGTGCATATAGGGCTTTTCAGGAAGTAACCAAATGGGGAATGTTTTTCCATATATAGGCTATGTTGCTTGTTCATACCCCAGACCTAACACTAGGAAAACGCATCTTCATAAATTGCTTTCTTGTGAAGGCAGGTGCTTTATATCATATAGTGTTTTATACAGTGTTAGGCAAAAATTATCTTTAAGAATTGGGTCACTATGGTAACCACATCTTATCTCAAAATCAAATAGCTGTTATGGCTGCAATTAAACAGTATATTCTTTCTACCAAGAATTATTCTGAATTATAATTCACTTTTTGTCCTAAGCTGGAATTATTTTATTGCCCCCAAAGGCATCAGCATTTGATCTAACTCAGCAGTTCAAAACTTCACAGAGAGAGACTATTGCCTGTCAGAAAGCATGGTCAATGACTTCAATCGCTTAAATACTCCAAGAGACTCTACAAAACATCAGTAATAATTTTTGGGGAAGGCAGAAGACAAACAAGGTGTCCTGAAACTTGTGTTCCATTGCAGCTAGCCACATGTCCTGAGCCCAGTGGTGCACAAGAGGGCCAGGTTTGCTGCTGTACACAGGGAGCGGGCAGGCCACAAATTCAGATTCTCCTTGGGCTTAAGCAAAATCTTTATTTTAAAACAAGCAAAAAAAAAAGATTGAAAAAAGAAGAAAACATCTCAGCTTTTCTTCCTTGGGCACTTCTGCCTATCACTTCTGTTCTCGGGATCAAGGACGTGCATGGAAACCTTGGCAGACTAGTGGGACACAGTAAACATCACTCACAGGTCAGTCACTGTGACTGCCTTTAAGACCATAACATAAGCAACGGCAGCACAATGCCCCACGTGGGCCCAATCAAGGCAGTGGCAAAGCTGGTTTCCAAATAAAGAGGAAACAAACCCAGCCTTGTGATCAGGTGAGCTGCACCAGCAGGCTCCGATGGGAGCCGTCCTCAGGTGGCTTCAGGGAGGAGCAAAACCCCCAGTGCTAATATGAACTACTTCTAAGGGAGTAGCAGAGCTTGGGAAGTGCCAGTCTTGCTTAGCCCTGCAGGTGGTTAAAGACTTGTGCCTTCAGCACAAGTATTCTCCCGAATATATGGACAGGTACATGGGGCATTCACATTCTCTGGACAGAGAGACATAATTCTGTCTCTCAGGAGAAGCCCAGAGAGAAGAAGAGAAAACAGTCTTTATCTCTGCTCCTTTGTTTTCCCCATGTGGAATTTGGTGTGGAGATTGTTTACCTGAAGTGATTGCTTGATTGGATTCTGGTGACGGTTGTTTGGGTTCAATGACCAATTGGATCCAGCTGTGTCTCGGACTCTCCGCAGGCAGTCACGAGTTGTTAGTTGATAGATAGGTAAGAAGGATGTATGTAGAATAGGATAGTCTCTCTTTAAATAGTATATGATATGTAATATGGTTTAGTTTTAATAAAGCTATCCTTCAGCCTTCTGACCTGGAGCCAGACATCATCATTTCTTCCCCGTTGGGGTTGCCTTTTTTACTATAGGTACATGCCATTGGCACATCCCACGTAACTCCCTGTGATGGATGGGGCCACACTTGCTGCCAGCCCATGACAGCACCCTGGGTCTAGGAGCTGCTGCTAGCTCCCTGTCCCTTCTGGAGACAACTTGCTTTTGCAGTGGGAAAGGTAAATGGTGATGGTGATGATGGTGATGCTCATGGCAGTTGCTTTGTTTCTTCACCTGACTACTTACTTCTGTCTCCTGTTTTGCAGGCTAAGTGTTGAACACAGCAGTCTACACATCTATATTCTTGTGACTGCCCTTAAGCTTACAGGCTTTTTAGAAGGGTGAAGAGCTTCAGAGAAGCTGGCGGTGCTCCTGTCATCAGCTGGCAGTCATCAATGGAATGCTTTAACCGCAACATAATGGAGCATCTTGGACCATAAACAAGCTGTCTGGATACCTACAAGTTATTCTCAAAAACTCTTTTCTTTGCATCTGTGAACAACCTACTGTTACATCAATCTTCAGAGCACCGAAATCATGACATTTTCACCAAAACACCCACCAGAGTCTGCCCTGAGAAATGCAAGGCCTTGCCCCACAAGGAAGGCCTGTTTCTTTTTCCCCGTACAACACACGCTGGCCACAAGAACTACCAAGCTTATGGCTTTAGCACATTGCCCCCAAATCAATGACTACAGGGAGATGAAAAGAATGAGCTTCTGAGTGCTCCAACAAAGAGCCTTATTTCCACCTGTTCAACATCTCTGTCTATCAGCGCAGTGCAGACAGAAGAGCAGACACAGTATGTTAAAATCAATCAAAACTTTATTTAAATTGAATTCAGCAAAAATGAAACTATATACAGGAAGAACTATATACGTAAAGAAACAGGTCTCTACACCGCCTGTTGTCCAAGATCCATCTCAGTCTGTCCTGAGAAGCAGAAGCACTCATAAATAAATGTGATGGTACAGCTCTGGATCGAGGTACATTCTGCAGACTGGGCACATGTGAGAAGCCTCAAGGGCAATAGGGAGGCATCTACTGCAGAAGACATGGCCACACAGGGCTGCCACAAGCTGTCGTCCACGTCGCACAAACTGGAAGAAAGAAAACCACAACACGTATTGGAAGGAAAGAATTTGAGTTTGCTGCTCAATTGGCACCAGGCAAATGAGACTCAGAGCATCTCTGAATCAGTTAGAATAATGAGGGACCCACAGATCTGCCAGTGCCATCTTGGCAAGGGCTTCTCCCTCTACATTCACCTACATTCCCTCTACATTGATGACTTGTGGAGCTTCACAGCAAGGGCTGTGCTTCCAGCCAGCTGCCCACAGCATCCCACATCATCCAACTGAGTTGCGCAGCTCCCCTTCTGGCTTTCTCCTCCCACAAAGCAGAAAGGACAACAACAGGTGGATCCTTACCTCTGCGTAATATTCCATGCAAATTGGACATCTAATGACAACTCCTTGCTGTGCACTAGAGGAAACAGAACCAGAGAGAACATGCAGCTGTTAATATAACCACACTTCAGTGGTTATTGATACATAAAGTCTCACATTTTCATACAACTGCACTGACTAGCCATGACACATTTCCTTTGAAGAGCCCTGCTGTCTCCAAGTCTCTGTCTGCTGCATTTGATGAGGACTTGGGGTCTCCCTGCCCTGAGGGAAAGGGTGTCCTGGTTTTCACTAGGAGAAAGGTGCAGTCAGTCACCCTGCTCTGGGATTTGAAGTAACAGCAGTCTCTAGCACTGGCCAGTTTGTGTATGGCAACCTCGACTTCCAGCAGGTCATCAGTAACAGCTTTGTAACTACAGCATCCTGCTGTCCTCTGCTGTCCTATTTTCACCCCAGAATATTCATTCCAGGACCCCGTTTTAAACTACAGAGTAACACAGCTCTGGCGAGATCCAGCCCTGGGAAGGAGCCTTTGGTCAATTTTAAATGCTGCAGCACTGAGCTCTTTCAGCCTCAACTAAACAGAGCAGTTACATTCAGTAACTGAGAAGCTTGAGACTGGAGGAACAAAGCATTTCTTTTTTGTGTTAACCAAGGGTAGGGATTTGTTCACCTACAGACTTAACAACCAAAACTTAAACATCGACAAGTTCATTGCCAAAATGCATGATGGTTTAGAATAGTAGAACCCCTTTAGGTGGCATATTTAAGACCTGACACCTAAAAGTTCCATATTCAAGTTGTCTCCTACGTTGCCTTTCCAAAAGGCTCAAAGCACACCAGCTTTATTAAAACCTGTGTCTTTCCCCCCACCCCGAAAAAACACTTTAGAAAACCTTATACCATAATTCTCATGTTCTTCCCTAGTGACACAGACACCTGGTTTAATTTAATCAGTCTAATGAACTGCATCTTATCCTGATGGAGTGCTCCTGGAGCAGGACTTTCCTGTCCCTCTGCAGAATGGGGATTTTACTGTGCAGGCATCCAGCTTGAACTGCAAGATCTCCATCACAGAAGCAAGCAAATCAGGGCTTGTGACATCCAGCAGTGGCCATAAAAGCATGACCTCCACAACTGCCTGTGTGCAAAAAAATCTACCTTGGGAAGAAGGGCTCCAGCTCCAGGAGAAAGGCAACCAGCTGGCACCGTTCCAGCAGGGAATTTTTGTTAGAATTTGCCCAGCTGCTGCCTGCTGGCCCCGTGATGCCAAGGCCCGTTGATTACAATGGAAGCATTTCCATGTCCAACATCACTACTAGAGCTTGTCAAAAAAAGCAAAGGCAATACTGAGCTATGGCCTGGGACCAATCCCCTTTCCTTGCCATACCCCCACACTCATCTCTAAGGCTCTGTGCAAAGATGTACATCTGCTTTGGGCTGCTTTTTTCTCCCAAAATGCAAATGGTATCATTTGATCATCCTGCAACATGGGAGAAGGAGGGAAGTACATGGAGTATGGGAAGGCCTCAAAGATAACCCAGGCATTCCTGTCTAACTTAGTCCTACACAGAAAAGAAAGAAAGGCACAGAATTCTGTGTTTGGTGGGGCACGAGCCATACGTACTCTGAACTTTCAGTGTCCTCCTCCTCTGCTCCCTGTTCTGCAGGGGCTAAGTCAGCCACAGGTACATCATTAGCTCCTGCTCCATTACCAGAGCCAGCCACCTGTTCCTGGCTGTTCAGTGTAACATTTCTCCTTTCCTGTCCATGCACTGTAAGTTAATTGTCAGAAGTTAGACCTATTATTCTCTCTCTCCCTGGTGCTACCCTTGAAATTAGTTATATAAATAGTCAGTAATGGTTCCTATTTTAAATGGACTCTGTTCAGCTTGGTTAAAAACAATCCTAAACAAACTACTTTCCCAAATAGTAAGGCTGGACCCTTCCAGACATTGTGACTATTCTGCTACAGACCAGCACACTTGGTCTATTAAAGCACAGTCCTTTGTCTTTTGCTAAAGGCATTTTCAATCCCTGCTTCTTGAGTTTCTTGGAAAAAAAAACCAAAACAAAACCAAGCAAATGAACAAAAAACAAAGAACCCCAAAAACAACAGCTACGTTTAAGACAATTCCATTACCAACTGTAAAACATCCACTCACCTTCAAGAAGCTTCCATCGATGCACATGGGAAGGGAGAGAAAAGAAGATACAATGAGATTTGGTGAGCCCCCCCTGGTGCTGCACACAAACCCCAGCTCAGAAAGCAGTTACAGCAGAGGAGGTGAGGAAGGGTAGGGTATCACCCTCTAAGTTTGCTTAAGAGCATTCAAAGCAGTAGCCCAAAGAGCCGCTGCCTTGAAAAACAAAGAAGTGAGTGCTGCTGATTCTGCTCTCACTACTGCAACAGGGTAGAAACAGAGGCAGCTTAGGAACCCCCCTGAACACCCTCCTCCCCTGTTCCTGTTCCCTATTTGGATTTGACTTGGAGCTGTTTCTTTCCCTCTTTCTCCCTCAAAAGGGAACATTCAAATGTGATATTCAAAAACACTCAGTATAAGGTGAACCACTGCTGAAGAAAGGAAGCCACAACAGTAATTTGGGAGTAAAGAATTCCAGTTTGCTGCTCTATCGGCACCAGGAAAACGGGACTTGGGCTACGTGCAGTCTGTCACTCAGTGCTAGAACTGTAAGGAACAGACAGATCTGCCAGTGCCATCCTGGCAAGGGCTTCTCCCTCTGTGGACCCCACCAAGGAGGGACTTGGAGGGACGTGCAAGTCGGAGCTTCCCAGCAAGGGCTGTGCTTCCAGCCAGCTGCCCGTGGCACCCACCTAAAGCAACTGAGTTGTGCAGCTCCCCCTCTGTCCCCTCCCCTCCCACAAAGTAGAAATTATGAGAACATGTGGATTCCCACCTCTGAGTCCTCATCCTCACTAGCTGGAGGACTGGCAGGACCTGCTGGCTGTGCCCTAGAGGGAAAAGAACCAGAAAGAACATGCAGCCATTAGTTCCACTGTCCATCAAGGGTTATTGATACATAAACTGTAAGAGATTGAAACATCCCCCATTCTGATTTAGCAACATCCCAGCCCAGTAACACAATCATTCCAAAAGCTTTTATGTACTGCAGTGCAACTCAGGCCATTTTCTGAGAAGTATTCAGGGTTGCTGAAGAGAGAAGTAAGGTTTCTTCTTGACTTTGGTGTTTGCTTTTCTCCAGTTAGTTGCTTCTCTTCCGGACAGGCCACTATATGCCAAGTCAGATTTTTTCACACAGAATCAAGTAGACCCCAAAAGCTTGGGAAAACTGTTTCTACTGTATGGTTGAAATTAGACTTTGAAGAGATATTTTCTCTTACGTACTCATCATTATCTCTTTGTTCCTCTTCATTGTTCCCCATCGCTAGCACTGCTCTGATGAAATGTAGCTGTTGCTGCAAATACCACCACTGTTGCAACGGAGTAGAAATGGAGGCAATTTAGGATCCAGCTGAACACCCTCCTCCATGCTCCCCTGTCTCAGTTCCCTAACTGGACTTGGGCTGGAGGTGTGGGTCCTTACCCCTGGGTAAAAATACACCGGAAACAGAGCAACGTATACACCGTCTGGCCATCTGCTAAAGAGAACAGAACCAGAAGTACACACAGCATTAACTTCACTGGGCACCAAGGATTGCTGAAACAGAAACTGTCAGAAATCAAAACATTCCCTATTCTGATTTAGCAACATCCCAGCCCAACAACACAATCATTCCCAGAGCATTTATGTACTGCAAGCATTTCAGTATACCTCAAGCCTTATTTAAGAAACATTTAATAATGTCTTCATGCACAAAGGAGAATGGCTTCTACTGGATTTTGCTGCTTGTTTTTTCCATTACTTCTCTTCAGGACACCGTATTCCTGGTCCATTGTTTTGCCACAGAATCAAGCAGAACCCAAAAGCTTAGTGAAAAATTGGCTTTACCATGTATCAGAAATTAGAGAAACAACTTCTCTCTCCCATACCCTTGATTATCTCTTGGTTCCTCTTCAGTATCCCTTGCAGGTAGCTCAGCTGAATTCTCTGCTGTTCTGAAAAAATGTGGGGGCTCCCAGTCCTGCAGCAAGATAGAAACCACCTGAACACCTTGCTCCCTGCTCCCTTATTTCAGTTCCCTAATTCAATTTGGCCTGGAGCTGTTTTTTTCCCTTGTTCGCCCCCAGAAGAGCAAATTCTGCTGACACAGCCCTAAACACTTCATGCTGGATGGATAAATCAACATGTGGATTCCCACCTCTGAGTCCTCATTCTCCTCAGCCAGAGGACTGGCAGGACCTGCTGGCTGTGCCCTAGAGGGAAAAGAACCAGAAAGAACATGCAGCCATTAGTTCCACTGTCCATCAAGGGTTATTGATACATAAACTGTAAGAGATTGAAACATCCCCCATTCTGATTTAGCAACATCCCAGCCCAGTAACACAATCATTCCATAAGTTTTTATGTACTGCAGTGCAGCTCAGGCCATTTTCTGAGAAGTATTCAGTGTTGCTGAAGAGAGAAGTAAGGTTTCTTCTTGACTTTGGTGTTTGCTTTTCTCCAGTTAGTTGCTTCTCTTCCGGACAGGCCACTATATGCCAAGTCAGATTTTTTCACACAGAATCAAGTAGACCCCAAAAGCTTGGGAAAACTGTTTCTACTGTATGGTTGAAATTAGACTTTGAAGAGATATTTTCTCTTACGTACTCATCATTATCTCTTTGTTCCTCTTCATTGTTCCCCATCGCTAGCACTGCTCTGATGAAATGTAGCTGTTGCTGCAAATACCACCACTGTTGCAACGGAGTAGAAATGGAGGCAATTTAGGATCCAGCTGAACACCCTCCTCCATGCTCCCCTGTCTCAGTTCCCTAACTGGACTTGGGCTGGAGGTGTGGGTCCTTACCCCTGGGTAAAAATACACCGGAAACAGAGCAACGTATACACCGTCTGGCCATCTGCTAAAGAGAACAGAACCAGAAGTACACACAGCATTAACTTCACTGGGCACCAAGGACTGCTGAAACAGAAACTGTCAGAAATCAAAACATTCCCTATTCTGATTTAGCAACATCCCAGCCCAACAACACAATCATTCCCAGAGCTTTTATGTACTGCAAGCATTTCAGTATACCTCAAGCCTTATTTAAGAAACATTTAATAATGTCTTCATGCACAAAGGAGAATGGCTTCTACTGGATTTTGCTGCTTGTTTTTTCCATTACTTCTCTTCAGGACACCGTATTCCTGGTCCGATGTTTTGCCACAGAATCAAGCAGAACCCAAAAGCTTAGTGAAAAATTGGCTTTACCATGTATCAGAAATTAGAGAAACAACTTCTCTCTCCCATACCCTTGATTATCTCTTGGTTCCTCTTCAGTATCCCTTGCAGGTAGCTCAGCTGAATTCTCTGCTGTTCTGAAAAAATGTGGGGGCTCCCAGTCCTGCAGCAAGATAGAAACCACCTGAACACCTTGCTCCCTGCTCCCTTATTTCAGTTCCCTAATTCAATTTGGCCTGGAGCTGTTTTTTTCCCTTGTTCGCCCCCAGAAGAGCAAATTCTGCTGACACAGCCCTAAACACTTCATGCTGGATGAATAAATCAACATGTGGATCCTCACCTCTGAGGCCTCATTCTCCTCAGCCAGAGGACTAGCAGGACCTGCTGGCCATGCACTAGAGAGAACAGAACCAGAAAGAACATGCAGCCATTAATTTCACTGTGAACCAAGAGTTACCAGTACACAAACTGTCAGTTATTGAAACATTCCATATCCTGATTTTGCAATATCCCATCCCAGCAACACAATCATTCCAAGAACTTTTATGTACTGCAAGAATTTCAGCATGTGAGAAGTCATTTGCCTAAATGGCTTTATGAACAGAGAGGAAAGGTTTCTGCTGGATTTTGCAGGTTGGGTTTTTCTTCTTTTTTTTTTTTTTTTTTTTTTTTTTTTTTCTTTTCATTATTACCTTTCCAGACAGACCACTTTATTCCAGGTCTGAACTGCTTTGCACAGAATCAACAAGAACACAAAAGCTTGGCAAAAAAAATCAGTTTTACCATATATCAGAAATTAGAGTTTAGAGAGACACTTTCTCTCTTGCATACCCATCAACCTCTCTTGGTTCCTCTTCATCATCACTTGCCAGTAGATCAGCTGAATTCCCTGATGCACTGGAAACATGTGGGTGCTGCTGGTTCTGCTCTCTGTCCTGCAGTGGGGTAGAAATGGAGACAAATTAGGAACCACCTGAATACCTTCCTCCCCTGTTTCAGCTCCCTAACTGGATCTGGGCCTAGAGCTGTTTCTTTCCCTCTTTCTCCCTCAAAAGGGAACATTCAAATGTGATATCCATAAACACTCAGTACAAGGTGAACCACTGCTGAAGAAAGGAAGCCACAACAGAAATTTGGGAGTAAAGAATTCCAGTTTGCTGCTCTATCGGCACCAGGAAAACGGGACTTGGGCTATGTGCAGTCTGTCACTCAGTGCTAGAACTGTAAGGAACAGACAGATCTGCCAGTGCCATCCTGGCAAGGGCTTCTCCCTCTGTGGACACCAGCAAGAGGGGACTTGGAGGAATGGGCAAGTTGGAGCTTCCCAGCAAGGGCTGTGCTTCCAGCCAGCTGCCCGTGGCACCCACCTAAAACAACTGAGTTGTGCAGCTCCCCTTTTGTCCCTTTCCCTCCCAAAAACCAGAAAGGACAAGGACATGTGGATCCTCACCTCTGAGTCCTCATCTGACCAATATGGAAGATCGAAATCAAATAGCAGCCAATCACTAGAGAGAGCGGAACTAGAAGAACATGCAGCCATTTAAACATGGAGCCATTTATTTCCTGGGCACCAAGGGTTGCCACTAAAGAAAATGTTGGTACTTAAAACATCCCCTGTTTTGATTTAGCAATATCTCAGCCCAGCAATACAATCATTCCCACAGCTTTTACATACTGCAAGCATTCCAAGCCATACTGAAGAAACATTCAGTAATGGCTTCATGCACAGAGAAGAATGGTCTCTACTGGATTTTTTTGTTTCTTTTGTTGGGTTTTTTAAAACTGCTTCTCTTTCCATCAGGCCACTCTATTCCAATTCTGAAGTTTTGGCACAGAATCCAGCAGAACCCAGAAGCTTGGCAAAACCTCCTTCTGCTGTGTATCAGAAATTGGATTTTAGAGAGTCAAGTTATCTGTCACATACCCATCAATGTCTCTTGGTTCTTCTTCATCATCCCTTGCCAGTGGCTCGGCTGATGCTCTGGAAAGATGCAGCTGCTGCTGGCTCTGCTCCCTGTCCTGCAATGGGGTAGACATGGAGGCACTTAGGAACCACCTGAACACTCTACTCCCCGCTCCCCCATTGCAGTTTCCTAATTGCATTTAGGCCTGGAGCTGTTTCTTTCCCTCTCTTACCCCCAAACTGGCAAATGCGCTGTGGTATCCAAAAATATGTTGTATTAGATTAACAGTTGCTAATGAAAGAACCCCAAACCCAAACCCACTCTTGCTTTTGGTGGAACTGGAGCTGGGTCATGCAGGTTCTGTTGTAAAGTTTGAGGCCTTTCCTTTGCAAAGGCTCAGGAATAACGCTGTCAGGGGGTACCCTTGATGTTATGCCTGTTGCATATTCTGCTTTGCACGGCAGCAGCGACACCCCAGAACTGATGGAATAAACTACACTGTGGGCTGGATCAAGGGCTATTCTTTCAAACAGCAGGGGAAATGAAAAGAAAAAAAGTGACATTTTTAAAGACTACTTGGAGTAATAAAAATACATCTAGTTTGTACCCCAGCCAGCTGCAGTTGCGCTTGGCACCTCAGTGATAAGAGCACCTTAAACTGATGTTGCAGCAAAAACACCTCTTATTTGGGAAGTCAAAGACTTCCTGTCCTCTCCCTTCCTTTTTCTTTAAATCACGGAAGCAACAAGCTCTTTTAGATTATTCTTCCACTCTCTACAAGTGATACTCAAAGAGATAGTTAGATGCCAGAAGACAGGCCCAGGAGCTCAAGAGAAACTAATTTGAATGCAAGATGGAGAGGAGTGTGCCATTCACTACTTACCATAGGAGACTCATCGTCACTGATAATGATGACTTCAGGCTCCGAAGATTCACCTGTGAGATCTACGACGTCTTCGCCTGTGAGATCTATGACTTCTTCACCTTGGAGATCTACGGTGTCTTCACCTGTGAGATCTATGACTTCTTCTTCACCTGTGAGATCTATGACGTCTTCACCTGTGAGATCTATGACATCTTCAACTCTGAGCTCTATGACATCTTCGCCTGTGAGATCTATGGTGTCTTCACCTGTGAGATCTATGACTTCTTCACCAGTTGAAAAAGATAACATTAGAATCAAATCAGAGATTGCAGAGGAATGAAATGGGTTGCCGGTGTGGAATAGGCTGAGGTTGGATTTACTGTGCTTTAGGTCTTTTTTTTTTCAGGAATGTGTCCAACATTTCACTCAAGCTTTGCCCTCAACAGTCCACAGGGAGCATTGCCAGCCCTGTCCCTCTGAAGGGACAGCACAAGAAGAAGAGCAGCTGAGCTCCTCACAGGTTCTGTTCAATGACAACAGCTTATGGGAGGTTCACATCAACAGATGATTCATTTCATATAGGGGAATGTTTAGCACACAGTGGGAAAAAAGTCCCACCAAAACTGTAATCATAGAGGGGATCCTAATTTTAAAGTATCATGCTGTACATGTTCCCCTGAAGGATGGGCCACAGCTAATGACAAAGTTTCCTTATCTTCATCCAGCTTGGGAGATCCCAAACTCAGCTTGCCACCCTCCACTGTGGAAGATGCAGTGACTGCCAACTCATCAGAACACGCATTCAGGTCTTTGAGCAGCACTTGAGGACCTTCCCTACACAGCTCCTCTCTCACTGGCTGCCAATAACAGCAGCAATAAGGAGCAGCAGCAATACTGATCTCAGTAACAAACCAAAACAGTTGTCTGAAGGCTCGCTGTTTAGGGATGCCATTCCAGGTGCTTCCTCAATCCCAAGGCTTCCCTTCCTCCCCAGGAAAGGGCCTAGAAACTGGCAAAAGCACATGGCCAGATGGTCTTCAACCCTCCAGAAGCAGTCTCTGTTCTTACCAGGCTCAAAAGCGGGTGTAGCACTTTCCTCAAGGTCTCTTGGCTCCGTCTGCGAAGTCCCACCTGCGCTGGAGGGCAGCAGCCTGCTCCGTTTCCGAGCTGGTCTGGAATCAATTGCTCCTCCAGGGCGCTTTCGCTGACGCTGAGAGGGAACAAAGCCTTAGCATTTTCTGTGCCACTGATATGAACATGGCCCTCGGTTTTTGCAACACCAATGACAGCACACAAGGATACAGAAAACTCTCCTGCAAAGGCTGGAATGCACACCAAATGCTGCTATGGGCCATTCCCACCTGAGCACATCACATCAGGGAAAAGACGGCACCCCTGATCTCCGACAAGCTGCCTCCCCGAGAAAGGTCTTGTCCCAATGGCTTGAAAATGAGGAGACCAGTTCCCAATTCCAGCAGGCTGCTGCTCACACCATAAGCATTTCTGCACTACTGCTAACACCCACAGAGATTCAAAACCTTCACAATTCCAGAACATCAAGTTCCATGAAGTTTTCAAAGGCTTCTGTTCCTCTACATTTGCTACAAACGCGTGAAATGCTTTCTAGAAGTACCCTGGAAAACGTTTCAAGAATCAGATTTGCATTGAGTAGCAAAGTACTTACTGAGCTCATGGTGTTTTGTGATCAAAAACCACCGTCAAAGTAAGTGGGACAAACTCCAAAAAAAAAGGAATGTCAGGGATGTGATCAATCCCTTTGGTTCCTTTGGGCAGCCCACTGCCGATTTTTCGGAGTGACAGAAAACTGCTCTTCCAAACCTATCAGGAAAGTAGAGGAGAGATTATGCATTCGGAATGCCAGTTTTCTTGAACACCCCCAAGCTCCAAGCCTCCCATTCCCGAGTCCCCATGTCTCGTGCAAAGCTAGAGGCAAAGTCTGTGACTCTGGGACTTGAGCCCACCTGCAGCCCAGCCCAGCCCCACAGCATCAGAAGCCTTTGCAAGAATGGTCTGCACTCACCCGTACGGTCAGTCCAGAGTTTGGCTCGCAAATGTCAGCAAATGGCTCTCTATTCCCTCCCGGGATGGAGAAGACGGATGCTCCGCGTCTGCTGCGCAGCAGAGAATCCGTCAACTGGCTCAACAGACTCCGTGCCAACAGAACCTTGGGAGCAGGAGTGCCCCTGGCAACCGGTGGCAACATTCCATGCCCAGGTAACTGCTGTCCGCTGTGCTCAGCCATGGAGCTCCAGAAGGCCATGGAGGCACCTCAACAATCACCTGCTGCTGCTGCTGCCACCCAGCAGGCCAGGGTGCTCAGGGCCCTGCCCAGCCCGGCCTGGAACGCTCCAGGCACAGGGCATCCACAGCTCCTCTGGGCAGCCTGTTCCAACGTCTCACCGCCCTCACAGCTCTTCCGAACATCTGATCCCAATCTCCCCCTCCTCGTCTAAAACCCTTCCCCTTCCCCCATCGCTCTCTGCCCCCTTTGGGCGCTGCAAGGCCGCAATGAGGCCTCCCCGCACCCTGCTCCTCCCCAGGCGGGAGAGCCCCGGCTCTCCCAGCCTGGCTGCAGGGGACAGGTGCTCCAGGCCTCCACGCATCCATCCCCACGGCCTCCTCCGGCCCTGCTCCACAGGCACATCCTGCTGCTGCTGGGCACAGCTGGGCACAGCTCCGCACGTGGGGCCTCACGGGGCAGAGCGGGGGGGGCACAGCTGCACCTCCCGCCGCCCTCAGCCCGAGGAACCCGAGCATCACTGGAGCCTTTCTGTGGCTAAAGAAACCCCACCAGGCCACACCTCCCCAAATCAGAAAGACATTTAAACCCTTCCTTAACCCTCCTCCTCCAGGTTTATTAGTCTGTCGCTGTTTTAACTTTAACCCTAGTAAATAGCAATTAAAATAAACTCAGAAGATTTTGGGGTTTTTTTTCCAAACTGTTGAAAGTCTAACAGTTCAGATCATTATTTCAAGTCTCTGAGGTCTTGACATTTTCCAGTGTTCCGCTATTCCTCTGACAGCATTTCCCAACAGGGCTGAGGAGTTTTGCTCTGCTCCCGGGGACAGCACCTTCCTCCCGAGGCCCTGCTCTGCTATGGAAGGTGAAACAGCAGAAAAAGCAGAATTAATAATTGGTTTTCCTTCTTGACATGCTGCCACTGGACCTGTGGACTGGGCTGGAACTCTTGAGAGCAGCAGGGAACCCATCTTAGCCCTGCCACATGCAGGGATGCTCCTGAGAGCACCTGGTCCCATGGGGTGCTCTCTGGTGTGGGAAGAGGTGTGGAAATTCATCCAATGCTGAATCAGGATATTTTCAGCTCATGCTTTACACGAGGAAGATCATTTCTTACAACAAATTTTCAGTTATTACAGTTGTTGCCTTTAGGCAATTGGCAAGGTGTTGAGTGTTTAAGAATGGGTGGGGATGACTTTCCCAATATTTTGAGTCTTGTGTCTGGGAATTGAAGCAAAGTCTTGCTCTGGTCATCACATCCGCATTTCTCATTTCTCATATTCAGTGCTTTGAGACTGGTATGAGGTACTTAATTATTTATATATTAAATAGATATTTGGAATTGCTTTAGCATCTTAGCATTTTCATATGAAGTGTTAAATCTCCTTTAGTATTTTTTCTTATCTAAACCTCTGCCCTTTGGACCCAACATTTTTGGAAAGCAAAAGTGTTTAAAGTGAGATGAAGTGGATTTACAGGAGTCTGAAACATCCCATGTGGTAAAGCAGAGAGCCTGTCCACTCGTGCTCCAGGTGCAGCTGAGGTTGTCTACATGGACTCAGCACTACGCGTGTTTCGGGACAGTATTGGAGGGATTTTAGCAGAAATGTGTCATCATGGGTAAGGGACAGGAGAGCACTGAGGAAGAGGGGCAGATTTTCTTAAGTCAAACATTTGAAGGCTCTAAGGCTTGATCTCCCTAGTCCCTGGTGGACAGCAGCAGCAGCAGGGGCTGGCAGACCTTTACTGTAAGGCCCAATACTTTTTAATTAAAGCAGCCATTGAAAATATTCATCGCTTGGTGGTGAGAGGGAGATAAACTTCCTGCCCCTTCGCTGCACATCCCAGGGAAGCTGCAAAGGCCACATTCCTGTTTCATCCCTCCCACATCCCTCCTCTTTTGAAGCAAGGTGCAAGACCTTTGAAACACCCAATGCTTTTCCATTTCGGGAAGGAAGAAGTTTGCATATATTGACTTCCAAAAATAAAATCTAACGGCCTAAACTAAGCCCAGATTGAGCTGGCTTAATTATTAATTAATGAATAAAATCGGGTTTATTTTATTCTATTTAATTTTTAATATTTATTTTCATTTTATTTATAATATATTTTTGTTTATTATAAAAAATAAAATTAATAATTAATTAATACAAGTACTAAACACCTGGAGTTAGAGCACTGCTGTTTTCACATTATTAGCTATGGTTTGCCAGGAAGTTTTGGAGAGAGAAGGAGATTGAGGAGAAGACACCTCAGGGAGTGAGAAACCCAGGGTTCGCTGTGCAGGGGTTGTCAGCTCTGTACTCTCCCAAATCAGGGCTACCCTGAGGATCCCAGCAAGGGCCGTGCAGTAATTTAGGAAGGGTGAATATAGTGTAGGATGTTGTACACCAAAGCACTGCAGGGCAATCACTGATGACAAAAAAACCTACAATGACACGAGAAAACCCACTTTCCGCCCCAGCTGGATCAGTGCTGCCTCTCTCTCTCCAACTCACTGTCTTTAATGACCAAAATTATTTTCATCTGAGGGTAGACAAACAACTGGATTCCACAAGCAACCAGCTCAGTCCTTCAGCCCCATGACCTTGGCCGTGGTTGCCCACAGGGGTCCTGCCCATGGGCAAGTTGGTTTCGCTACCGGGCAACCCAAGCAAAAAAAGGGCTGCATCGTCCTCACAGGCTGCCAAGGACATGTTATTGGCGGGGGGGCAGCCAGACACCCAGCTTCCCACACAACTTGCCACAGGGACAGGTCTGCAATCCCTAGAGCAATCCTGCTAGACCACTCTCTCTAAACCCTAGACCGGTCTCTCTAAATCCGCCACAGGGGTGTGGCAAAATAGTCAAGGATTGCCAAAAGAAGCCCCAAAAAGGTGATAGTCTTGACAAATGATCATTTGTACCAGTCTCACTGAGGATTGCATTTCACTTCATGTGTCAAAATGTGCTTTGCTTGACTCTAGCAATGGTTGTGATTTCAGAGTATGTTTCCTCCAAGACTGTTTAAAGTAAAAACATTTTTTACCCTCCCTGATGGTGGGCAGTAGGGGGTGGCTTGTTCGGCAGAACAAATATGTCTCTGATTCCCTTCTCTCATTTTTTTTTCTAATTCTCCACAGAGGTTTGAAATTCCTCCACAGAGTCTACATGGTCTTGAAAGCTGAGCAAGATTTGTGTCTTGCTCTGAATCTGAGACATCTATGAGTGTGCTTGCAGGGAAATGTGCATATAGGGCTTTTCAGGAAGTAACCAAATGGGGAATGTTTTTCCATATATAGGCTATGTTGCTTGTTCATACCCCAGACCTAACACTAGGAAAACGCATCTTCATAAATTGCTTTCTTGTGAAGGCAGGTGCTTTATATCATATAGTGTTTTATACAGTGTTAGGCAAAAATTATCTTTAAGAATTGGGTCACTATGGTAACCACATCTTATCTCAAAATCAAATAGCTGTTGTGGCTGCAATTAAACAGTATATTCTTTCTACCAAGAATTATTCTGAATTATAATTCACTTTTTGTCCTAAGCTGGAATTATTTTATTGCCCCCAAAGGCATCAGCATTTGATCTAACTCAGCAGTTCAAAACTTCACAGAGAGAGACTATTGCCTGTCAGAAAGCATGGTCAATGACTTCAATCGCTTAAATACTCCAAGAGACTCTACAAAACATCAGTAATAATTTTTGGGGAAGGCAGAAGACAAACAAGGTGTCCTGAAACTTGTGTTCCATTGCAGCTAGCCACATGTCCTGAGCCCAGTGGTGCACAAGAGGGCCAGGTTTGCTGCTGTACACAGGGAGCGGGCAGGCCACAAATTCAGATTCTCCTTGGGCTTAAGCAAAATCTTTATTTTAAAACAAGCAAAAAAAAAGATTGAAAAAAGAAGAAAACATCTCAGCTTTTCTTCCTTGGGCACTTCTGCCTATCACTTCTGTTCTCGGGATCAAGGACGTGCATGGAAACCTTGGCAGACTAGTGGGACACAGTAAACATCACTCACAGGTCAGTCACTGTGACTGCCTTTAAGACCATAACATAAGCAACGGCAGCACAATGCCCCACGTGGGCCCAATCAAGGCAGTGGCAAAGCTGGTTTCCAAATAAAGAGGAAACAAACCCAGCCTTGTGATCAGGTGAGCTGCACCAGCAGGCTCCGATGGGAGCCGTCCTCAGGTGGCTTCAGGGAGGAGCAAAACCCCCAGTGCTAATATGAACTACTTCTAAGGGAGTAGCAGAGCTTGGGAAGTGCCAGTCTTGCTTAGCCCTGCAGGTGGTTAAAGACTTGTGCCTTCAGCACAAGTATTCTCCCGAATATATGGACAGGTACATGGGGCATTCACATTCTCTGGACAGAGAGACATAATTCTGTCTCTCAGGAGAAGCCCAGAGAGAAGAAGAGAAAACAGTCTTTATCTCTGCTCTTTTGTTTTCCCCATGTGGAATTTGGTGTGGAGATTGTTTACCTGAAGTGATTGCTTGATTGGATTCTGGTGACGGTTGTTTGGGTTCAATGACCAATTGGATCCAGCTGTGTCTCGGACTCTCCGCAGGCAGTCACGAGTTGTTAGTTGATAGATAGGTAAGAAGGATGTATGTAGAATAGGATAGTCTCTCTTTAAATAGTATATGATATGTAATATGGTTTAGTTTTAATAAAGCTATCCTTCAGCCTTCTGACCTGGAGCCAGACATCATCATTTCTTCCCCGTTGGGGTTGCCTTTTTTACTATAGGTACATGCCATTGGCACATCCCACGTAACTCCCTGTGATGGATGGGGCCACACTTGCTGCCAGCCCATGACAGCACCCTGGGTCTAGGAGCTGCTGCTAGCTCCCTGTCCCTTCTGGAGACAACTTGCTTTTGCAGTGGGAAAGGTAAATGGTGATGGTGATGATGGTGATGCTCATGGCAGTTGCTTTGTTTCTTCACCTGACTACTTACTTCTGTCTCCTGTTTTGCAGGCTAAGTGTTGAACACAGCAGTCTACACATCTATATTCTTGTGACTGCCCTTAAGCTTACAGGCTTTTTAGAAGGGTGAAGAGCTTCAGAGAAGCTGGCGGTGCTCCTGTCATCAGCTGGCAGTCATCAATGGAATGCTTTAACCGCAACATAATGGAGCATCTTGGACCATAAACAAGCTGTCTGGATACCTACAAGTTATTCTCAAAAACTCTTTTCTTTGCATCTGTGAACAACCTACTGTTACATCAATCTTCAGAGCACCGAAATCATGACATTTTCACCAAAACACCCACCAGAGTCTGCCCTGAGAAATGCAAGGCCTTGCCCCACAAGGAAGGCCTGTTTCTTTTTCCCCGTACAACACACGCTGGCCACAAGAACTACCAAGCTTATGGCTTTAGCACATTGCCCCCAAATCAATGACTACAGGGAGATGAAAAGAATGAGCTTCTGAGTGCTCCAACAAAGAGCCTTATTTCCACCTGTTCAACATCTCTGTCTATCAGCGCAGTGCAGACAGAAGAGCAGACACAGTATGTTAAAATCAATCAAAACTTTATTTAAATTGAATTCAGCAAAAATGAAACTATATACAGGAAGAACTATATACGTAAAGAAACAGGTCTCTACACCGCCTGTTGTCCAAGATCCATCTCAGTCTGTCCTGAGAAGCAGAAGCACTCATAAATAAATGTGATGGTACAGCTCTGGATCGAGGTACATTCTGCAGACTGGGCACATGTGAGAAGCCTCAAGGGCAATAGGGAGGCATCTACTGCAGAAGACATGGCCACACAGGGCTGCCACAAGCTGTCGTCCACGTCGCACAAACTGGAAGAAAGGAAACCACAACACGCATTGGAAGGAAAGAATTTGAGTTTGCTGCTCAATTGGCACCAGGCAAATGAGACTCAGAGCATCTCTGAATCAGTTAGAATAATGAGGGACCCACAGATCTGCCAGTGCCATCTTGGCAAGGGCTTCTCCCTCTACATTCACCTACATTCCCTCTACATTGATGACTTGTGGAGCTTCACAGCAAGGGCTGTGCTTCCAGCCAGCTGCCCACAGCATCCCACATCATCCAACTGATTTGCGCAGCTCCCCTTCTGGCTTTCTCCTCCCACAAAGCAGAAAGGACAACAACAGGTGGATCCTTACCTCTGCGTAATATTCCATGCAAATTGGACATCTAATGACAACTCCTTGCTGTGCACTAGAGGAAACAGAACCAGAGAGAACATGCAGCTGTTAATATAACCACACTTCAGTGGTTATTGATACATAAAGTCTCACATTTTCATACAACTGCACTGACTAGCCATGACACATTTCCTTTGAAGAGCCCTGCTGTCTCCAAGTCTCTGTCTGCTGCATTTGATGAGGACTTGGGGTCTCCCTGCCCTGAGGGAAAGGGTGTCCTGGTTTTCACTAGGAGAAAGGTGCAGTCAGTCACCCTGCTCTGGGATTTGAAGTAACAGCAGTCTCTAGCACTGGCCAGTTTGTGTATGGCAACCTCGACTTCCAGCAGGTCATCAGTAACAGCTTTGTAACTACAGCATCCTGCTGTCCTCTGCTGTCCTATTTTCACCCCAGAATATTCATTCCAGGACCCCGTTTTAAACTACAGAGTAACACAGCTCTGGCGAGATCCAGCCCTGGGAAGGAGCCTTTGGTCAATTTTAAATGCTGCAGCACTGAGCTCTTTCAGCCTCAACTAAACAGAGCAGTTACATTCAGTAACTGAGAAGCTTGAGACTGGAGGAACAAAGCATTTCTTTTTTGTGTTAACCAAGGGTAGGGATTTGTTCACCTACAGACTTAACAACCAAAACTTAAACATCGACAAGTTCATTGCCAAAATGCATGATGGTTTAGAATAGTAGAACCCCTTTAGGTGGCATATTTAAGACCTGACACCTAAAAGTTCCATACTCAAGTTGTCTCCTACGTTGCCTTTCCAAAAGGCTCAAAGCACACCAGCTTTATTAAAACCTGTGTCTTTCCCCCCACCCCGAAAAAACACTTTAGAAAACCTTATACCATAATTCTCATGTTCTTCCCTAGTGACACAGACACCTGGTTTAATTTAATCAGTCTAATGAACTGCATCTTATCCTGATGGAGTGCTCCTAGAGCAGGACTTTCCTGTTCCTCTGCAGAATGGGGATTTTACTGTGCAGGCATCCAGCTTGAACTGCAAGATCTCCATCACAGAAGCAAGCAAATCAGGGCTTGTGACATCCAGCAGTGGCCATAAAAGCATGACCTCCACAACTGCCTGTGTGCAAAAAAATCTACCTTGGGAAGAAGGGCTCCAGCTCCAGGAGAAAGGCAACCAGCTGGCACCGTTCCAGCAGGGAATTTTTGTTAGAATTTGCCCAGCTGCTGCCTGCTGGCCCCGTGATGCCAAGGCCCGTTGATTACAATGGAAGCATTTCCATGTCCAACATCACTACTAGAGCTTGTCAAAAAAAGCAAAGGCAATACTGAGCTATGGCCTGGGACCAATCCCCTTTCCTTGCCATACCCCCACACTCATCTCTAAGGCTCTGTGCAAAGATGTACATCTGCTTTGGGCTGCTTTTTTCTCCCAAAATGCAAATGGTATCATTTGATCATCCTGCAACATGGGAGAAGGAGGGAAGTACATGGAGTATGGGAAGGCCTCAAAGATAACCCAGGCATTCCTGTCTAACTTAGTCCTACACAGAAAAGAAAGAAAGGCACAGAATTCTGTGTTTGGTGGGGCACGAGCCATACGTACTCTGAACTTTCAGTGTCCTCCTCCTCTGCTCCCTGTTCTGCAGGGGCTAAGTCAGCCACAGGTACATCATTAGCTCCTGCTCCATTACCAGAGCCAGCCACCTGTTCCTGGCTGTTCAGTGTAACATTTCTCCTTTCCTGTCCATGCACTGTAAGTTAATTTTCAGAAGTTAGACCTATTATTCTCTCTCTCCCTGGTGCTACCCTTGAAATTAGTTATATAAATAGTCAGTAATGGTTCCTATTTTAAATGGACTCTGTTCAGCTTGGTTAAAAACAATCCTAAACAAACTACTTTCCCAAATAGTAAGGCTGGACCCTTCCAGACATTGTGACTATTCTGCTACAGACCAGCACACTTGGTCTATTAAAGCACAGTCCTTTGTCTTTTGCTAAAGGCATTTTCAATCCCTGCTTCTTGAGTTTCTTGGAAAAAAAAACCAAAACAAAACCAAGCAAATGAACAAAAAACAAAGAACCCCAAAAACAACAGCTACGTTTAAGACAATTCCATTACCAACTGTAAAACATCCACTCACCTTCAAGAAGCTTCCATCGATGCACATGGGAAGGGAGAGAAAAGAAGATACAATGAGATTTGGTGAGCCCCCCCTGGTGCTGCACACAAACCCCAGCTCAGAAAGCAGTTACAGCAGAGGAGGTGAGGAAGGGTAGGGTATCACCCTCTAAGTTTGCTTAAGAGCATTCAAAGCAGTAGCCCAAAGAGCCGCTGCCTTGAAAAACAAAGAAGTGAGTGCTGCTGATTCTGCTCTCACTACTGCAACAGGGTAGAAACAGAGGCAGCTTAGGAACCCCCCTGAACACCCTCCTCCCCTGTTCCTGTTCCCTATTTGGATTTGACTTGGAGCTGTTTCTTTCCCTCTTTCTCCCTCAAAAGGGAACATTCAAATGTGATATTCAAAAACACTCAGTATAAGGTGAACCACTGCTGAAGAAAGGAAGCCACAACAGTAATTTGGGAGTAAAGAATTCCAGTTTGCTGCTCTATCGGCACCAGGAAAACGGGACTTGGGCTACGTGCAGTCTCTCACTCAGTGCTAGAACTGTAAGGAACAGACAGATCTGCCAGTGCCATCCTGGCAAGGGCTTCTCCCTCTGTGGACCCCACCAAGGAGGGACTTGGAGGGACGTGCAAGTCGGAGCTTCCCAGCAAGGGCTGTGCTTCCAGCCAGCTGCCCGTGGCACCCACCTAAAGCAACTGAGTTGTGCAGCTCCCCCTCTGTCCCCTCCCCTCCCACAAAGTAGAAATTATGAGAACATGTGGATTCCCACCTCTGAGTCCTCATCCTCACTAGCTGGAGGACTGGCAGGACCTGCTGGCTGTGCCCTAGAGGGAAAAGAACCAGAAAGAACATGCAGCCATTAGTTCCACTGTCCATCAAGGGTTATTGATACATAAACTGTAAGAGATTGAAACATCCCCCATTCTGATTTAGCAACATCCCAGCCCAGTAACACAATCATTCCAAAAGCTTTTATGTACTGCAGTGCAACTCAGGCCATTTTCTGAGAAGTATTCAGGGTTGCTGAAGAGAGAAGTAAGGTTTCTTCTTGACTTTGGTGTTTGCTTTTCTCCAGTTAGTTGCTTCTCTTCCGGACAGGCCACTATATGCCAAGTCAGATTTTTTCACACAGAATCAAGTAGACCCCAAAAGCTTGGGAAAACTGTTTCTACTGTATGGTTGAAATTAGACTTTGAAGAGATATTTTCTCTTACGTACTCATCATTATCTCTTTGTTCCTCTTCATTGTTCCCCATCGCTAGCACTGCTCTGATGAAATGTAGCTGTTGCTGCAAATACCACCACTGTTGCAACGGAGTAGAAATGGAGGCAATTTAGGATCCAGCTGAACACCCTCCTCCATGCTCCCCTGTCTCAGTTCCCTAACTGGACTTGGGCTGGAGGTGTGGGTCCTTACCCCTGGGTAAAAATACACCGGAAACAGAGCAACGTATACACCGTCTGGCCATCTGCTAAAGAGAACAGAACCAGAAGTACACACAGCATTAACTTCACTGGGCACCAAGGACTGCTGAAACAGAAACTGTCAGAAATCAAAACATTCCCTATTCTGATTTAGCAACATCCCAGCCCAACAACACAATCATTCCCAGAGCATTTATGTACTGCAAGCATTTCAGTATACCTCAAGCCTTATTTAAGAAACATTTAATAATGTCTTCATGCACAAAGGAGAATGGCTTCTACTGGATTTTGCTGCTTGTTTTTTCCATTACTTCTCTTCAGGACACCGTATTCCTGGTCCGATGTTTTGCCACAGAATCAAGCAGAACCCAAAAGCTTAGTGAAAAATTGGCTTTACCATGTATCAGAAATTAGAGAAACAACTTCTCTCTCCCATACCCTTGATTATCTCTTGGTTCCTCTTCAGTATCCCTTGCAGGTAGCTCAGCTGAATTCTCTGCTGTTCTGAAAAAATGTGGGGGCTCCCAGTCCTGCAGCAAGATAGAAACCACCTGAACACCTTGCTCCCTGCTCCCTTATTTCAGTTCCCTAATTCAATTTGGCCTGGAGCTGTTTTTTTCCCTTGTTCGCCCCCAGAAGAGCAAATTCTGCTGACACAGCCCTAAACACTTCATGCTGGATGAATAAATCAACATGTGGATCCTCACCTCTGAGGCCTCATTCTCCTCAGCCAGAGGACTAGCAGGACCTGCTGGCCATGCACTAGAGAGAACAGAACCAGAAAGAACATGCAGCCATTAATTTCACTGTGAACCAAGAGTTACCAGTACACAAACTGTCAGTTATTGAAACATTCCATATCCTGATTTTGCAATATCCCATCCCAGCAACACAATCATTCCAAGAACTTTTATGTACTGCAAGAATTTCAGCATGTGAGAAGTCATTTGCCTAAATGGCTTTATGAACAGAGAGGAAAGGTTTCTGCTGGATTTTGCAGGTTGGGTTTTTTTTCTTTTTTTTTTTTTTTTTTCTTTTCATTATTACCTTTCCAGACAGACCACTTTATTCCAGGTCTGAACTGCTTTGCACAGAATCAACAAGAACACAAAAGCTTGGCAAAAAAAATCAGTTTTACCATATATCAGAAATTAGAGTTTAGAGAGACACTTTCTCTCTTGCATACCCATCAACCTCTCTTGGTTCCTCTTCATCATCACTTGCCAGTAGATCAGCTGAATTCCCTGATGCACTGGAAACATGTGGGTGCTGCTGGTTCTGCTCTCTGTCCTGCAGTGGGGTAGAAATGGAGACAAATTAGGAACCACCTGAATACCTTCCTCCCCTGTTTCAGCTCCCTAACTGGATCTGGGCCTAGAGCTGTTTCTTTCCCTCTTTCTCCCTCAAAAGGGAACATTCAAATGTGATATCCATAAACACTCAGTACAAGGTGAACCACTGCTGAAGAAAGGAAGCCACAACAGAAATTTGGGAGTAAAGAATTCCAGTTTGCTGCTCTATCGGCACCAGGAAAACGGGACTTGGGCTATGTGCAGTCTGTCACTCAGTGCTAGAACTGTAAGGAACAGACAGATCTGCCAGTGCCATCCTGGCAAGGGCTTCTCCCTCTGTGGACACCAGCAAGAGGGGACTTGGAGGAATGGGCAAGTTGGAGCTTCCCAGCAAGGGCTGTGCTTCCAGCCAGCTGCCCGTGGCACCCACCTAAAACAACTGAGTTGTGCAGCTCCCCTTTTGTCCCTTTCCCTCCCAAAAACCAGAAAGGACAAGGACATGTGGATCCTCACCTCTGAGTCCTCATCTGACCAATATGGAAGATCGAAATCAAATAGCAGCCAATCACTAGAGAGAGCGGAACTAGAAGAACATGCAGCCATTTAAACATGGAGCCATTTATTTCCTGGGCACCAAGGGTTGCCACTAAAGAAAATGTTGGTACTTAAAACATCCCCTGTTTTGATTTAGCAATATCTCAGCCCAGCAATACAATCATTCCCACAGCTTTTACATACTGCAAGCATTCCAAGCCATACTGAAGAAACATTCAGTAATGGCTTCATGCACAGAGAAGAATGGTCTCTACTGGATTTTTTTGTTTCTTTTGTTGGGTTTTTTAAAACTGCTTCTCTTTCCATCAGGCCACTCTATTCCAATTCTGAAGTTTTGGCACAGAATCCAGCAGAACCCAGAAGCTTGGCAAAACCTCCTTCTGCTGTGTATCAGAAATTGGATTTTAGAGAGTCAAGTTATCTGTCACATACCCATCAATGTCTCTTGGTTCTTCTTCATCATCCCTTGCCAGTGGCTCGGCTGATGCTCTGGAAAGATGCAGCTGCTGCTGGCTCTGCTCCCTGTCCTGCAATGGGGTAGACATGGAGGCACTTAGGAACCACCTGAACACTCTACTCCCTGCTCCCCCATTGCAGTTTCCTAATTGCATTTAGGCCTGGAGCTGTTTCTTTCCCTCTCTTACCCTCCAAAGTGGCAAATGCGCTGTGGTATCCAAAAATATGTTGTATTAGATTAACAGTTGCTAATGAAAGAACCCCAAACCCAAACCCACTCTTGCTTTTGGTGGAACTGGAGCTGGGTCATGCAGGTTCTGTTGTAAAGTTTGAGGCCTTTCCTTTGCAAAGGCTCAGGAATAACGCTGTCAGGGGGTACCCTTGATGTTATGCCTGTTGCATATTCTGCTTTGCATGGCAGCAGCGACACCCCAGAACTGATGGAATAAACTACACTGTGGGCTGGATCAAGGGCTATTCTTTCAAACAGCAGGGGAAATGAAAAGAAAAAAAGTGACATTTTTAAAGACTACTTGGAGTAATAAAAATACATCTAGTTTGTACCCCAGCCAGCTGCAGTTGCGCTTGGCACCTCAGTGATAAGAGCACCTTAAACTGATGTTGCAGCAAAAACACCTCTTATTTGGGAAGTCAAAGACTTCCTGTCCTCCCCCTTCCTTTTTCTTTAAATCACGGAAGCAACAAGCTCTTTTAGATTATTCTTCCACTCTCTACAAGTGATACTCAAAGAGATAGTTAGATGCCAGAAGACAGGCCCAGGAGCTCAAGAGAAACTAATTTGAATGCAAGATGGAGAGGAGTGTGCCATTCACTACTTACCATAGGAGACTCATCGTCACTGATAATGATGACTTCAGGCTCCAAAGATTCACCTGTGAGATCTACGACGTCTTCGCCTGTGAGATCTATGACTTCTTCACCTGTGAGATCTATGACTTCTTCACCTTGGAGATCTACGGTGTCTTCGCCTGTGAGATCTATGACTTCTTCTTCACCTGTGAGATCTATGACGTCTTCACCTGTGAGATCTATGACATCTTCAACTCTGAGCTCTATGACATCTTCGCCTGTGAGATCTATGGTGTCTTCACCTGTGAGATCTATGACTTCTTCACCAGTTGAAAAAGATAACATTAGAATCAAATCAGAGATTGCAGAGGAATGAAATGGGTTGCCAGTGTGGAATAGGCTGAGGTTGGATTTACTGTGCTTTAGGTCTTTTTTTTTTCAGGAATGTGTCCAACATTTCACTCAAGCTTTGCCCTCAACAGTCCACAGGGAGCATTGCCAGCCCTGTCCCTCTGAAGGGACAGCACAAGAAGAAGAGCAGCTGAGCTCCTCACAGGTTCTGTTCAATGACAACAGCTTATGGGAGGTTCACATCAACAGATGATTCATTTCATATAGGGGAATGTTTAGCACACAGTGGGAAAAAAAGTCCCACCAAAACTGTAATCATAAAGGGGATCCTAATTTTAAAGTATCATGCTGTACATGTTCCCCTGAAGGATGGGCCACAGCTAATGACAAAGTTTCCTTATCTTCATCCAGCTTGGGAGATCCCAAACTCAGCTTGCCACCCTCCACTGTGGAAGATGCAGTGACTGCCAACTCATCAGAACACGCATTCAGGTCTTTGAGCAGCACTTGAGGACCTTCCCTACACAGCTCCTCTCTCACTGGCCGCCAATAACAGCAGCAATAAGGAGCAGCAGCAATACTGATCTCAGTAACAAACCAAAACAGTTGTCTGAAGGCTCGCTGTTTAGGGATGCCATTCCAGGTGCTTCCTCAATCCCAAGGTTTCCCTTCCTCCCCAGGAAAGGGCCTAGAAACTGGCAAAAGCACATGGCCAGATGGTCTTCAACCCTCCAGAAGCAGTCTCTGTTCTTACCAGGCTCAAAAGCGGGTGTAGCACTTTCCTCAAGGTCTCTTGGCTCTGTCTGCGAAGTCCCACCTGCGCTGGAGGGCAGCAGCCTGCTCCGTTTCCGAGCTGGTCTGGAATCAATTGCTCCTCCGGGGCGCTTTCGCTGACGCTGAGAGGGAACAAAGCCTTAGCATTTTCTGTGCCACTGATATGAACATGGCCCTCGGTTTTTGCAACACCAATGACAGCACACAAGGATACAGAAAACTCTCCTGCAAAGGCTGGAATGCACACCAAATGCTGCTATGGGCCATTCCCACCTGAGCACATCACATCAGGGAAAAGACGGCACCCCTGATCTCCGACAAGCTGCCTCCCCGAGAAAGGTCCTGTCCCAATGGCTTGAAAATGAGGAGACCAGTTCCCAATTCCAGCAGGCTGCTGCTCACACCGTAAGCATTTCTGCACTACTGCTAACACCCACAGAGATTCAAAACCTTCACAATTCCAGAACATCAAGTTCCATGAAGTTTTCAAAGGCTTCTGTTCCTCTACATTTGCTACAAACGCGTGAAATGCTTTCTAGAAGTACCCTGGAAATTGTTTCAAGAATCAGATTTGCATTGAGTAGCAAAGTACTTACTGAGCTCATGGTGTTTTGTGATCAAAAACCACCGTCAAAGTAAGTGGGACAAACTCCAAAAAAAAAGGAATGTCAGGGATGTGATCAATCCCTTTGGTTCCTTTGGGCAGCCCACTGCCAATTTTTCGGAGTGACAGAAAACTGCTCTTCCAAACCTATCAGGAAAGTAGAGGAGAGATTATGCATTTGGATTGCCAGTTTTCTTGAACACCCCCATGCTCCAAGCCTCCCATTCCCGAGTCCCCATGTCTCGTGCAAAGCTAGAGGCAAAGTCTGTGACTCTGGGACTTGAGCCCACCTGCAGCCCATCCTGCAGCCCAGCCCAGCCCCACAGCATCAGAAGCCTTTGCAAGAATGGTCTGCACTCACCCGTACGGTCAGTCCAGAGTTTGGCTCGCAAATGTCAGCAAATGGCTCTCTATTCCCTCCCGGGATGGAGAAGACGGATGCTCCGCGTCTGCTGCGCAGCAGAGAATCCGTCAACTGGCTCAACAGACTCCGTGCCAACAGAACCTTGGGAGCAGGAGTGCCCCTGGCAACCGGTGGCAACATTCCATGCCCAGGTAACTGCTGTCCGCTGTGCTCAGCCATGGAGCTCCAGAAGGCCATGGAGGCACCTCAACAATCACCTGCTGCTGCTGCTGCCACCCAGCAGGCCAGGGTGCTCAGGGCCCTGCCCAGCCCGGCCTGGAACGCTCCAGGCACAGGGCATCCACAGCTCCTCTGGGCAGCCTGTTCCAACGTCTCACCGCCCTCACAGCTCTTCCGAACATCTGATCCCAATCTCCCCCTCCTCGTCTAAAACCCTTCCCCTTCCCCCATCGCTCTCTGCCCCCTTTGGGCGCTGCAAGGCCGCAATGAGGCCTCCCCGCACCCTGCTCCTCCCCAGGCGGGAGAGCCCCGGCTCTCCCAGCCTGGCTGCAGGGGACAGGTGCTCCAGGCCTCCACGCATCCATCCCCACGGCCTCCTCCGGCCCTGCTCCACAGGCACATCCTGCTGCTGCTGGGCACAGCTGGGCACAGCTCCGCACGTGGGGCCTCACGGGGCAGAGCGGGGGGGGCACAGCTGCACCTCCCGCCGCCCTCAGCCCGAGGAACCCGAGCATCACTGGAGCCTTTCTGTGGCTAAAGAAACCCCACCAGGCCACACCTCCCCAAATCAGAAAGACATTTAAACCCTTCCTTAACCCTCCTCCTCCAGGTTTATTAGTCTGTCGCTGTTTTAACTCTTATTTGAGTGTTTGAACTTTAACCCTAGTAAACAGCAATTGAAACAAAATCAAAGTTTTTTGGGTTTTTTTCCAAACTGTTGATAGTCTAACAGTTCAGATCATTATTTCAAGTCTCTGAAGTCTTGACATTTTCAGGTGTTCAGCTGCTCCTCTACCAGAGTTGCCCAACAGGGCTGAGGAGTTTTGCTCTGCTCCCGGGGACAGCACTTTCCTCCCGAGGCCCTGCTCTGCTATGGAAGGTGACACAGCAGAAAAAGCAGAAGTAGTATTCAGTTTTCCTTCTAGCCACTCTGCCACAGGACCTGTGTTCAGAAGGATGGGCTGTGGCTCCTGAGAGCAGCAGGGAACCCATCTCAGCCCTGCCAGGTACAGGGCTGCTCCTCAGCCCCTGGTCCCCTTGGGTGCTCTGGGGTGTGGAGAGAATGGTGGAAATTGATCCAGTGCTGTGCAGAGCACCAGGATATGTTCAGCTCATGCTCTACATGAGGAGGCTCATTTCTTACAAAAGTTTCTCTGTTATTACAATTCAACCTTTTGGGTAATTGACAACATGCTGTGTGTTGAAGAATGGGTAGGGATGACTTTTCCATTTTTTGAAGAATCCCAAAGGAGATTTAACTCTTTATATAAAAACGCAAAGACACTAAAGCAATTCCAGATATACATTTAATATATGAGTAATTAAGCTTCTTGTAGGAATCCAAAAGCACTGATTATGAGAAATGAATGTTGCAAATATGCTGTCTTTCTGGTCTGGCTTTCAAAGCTCAAAAAACCCTCTTCTACTATACCTACAGATCAATAATGAAATGAGCCAAAAATGTGCTTTTCCTTCTGCTGACAACTATGCACCGCGACTGAAACCAATGCTTTAACTCTTCAGTTACTTTTTTGCTAATCAGTGCTTTCCTAGACCAATACTTTCTAAAAATTATATACATACATATACATATTGAATGGGTTAATTACTAACCCTATACCAAAATTTTAAAAGAAAATTGCCTCAGCTGATGGTGTTGAGCCATACTAGCATCTGTTTAAACCTCTTATAAAATCAGCTGAGTGCCATTTCATTGCAGGTTACTTAAATTTACTTGACCATAAATGGTTTCCTTAAATGCTCCTTTTAATGAGAATACCTGGCATTGCATGTCACCTAGGAATATAGCTTTTAGAAAGACATTTCTGCTTACTGTCGTTGCATCCACCAAGTAGCTAAAAGTCTAGCAGAAATGAGAAACAGAAAACATCAGTCTAAAATTCATGGCAAACCTGTAATTAAATAATTTTATTTGTGTCTGTTGAAGGATTATCTTTGAGTTTAATTTTGACAACTCAAGTAGGTTTTGTTAGAAATGAAAATCAGAAGATCACTTTATCAGGCTAATACTAATGTTCTTATTTTTTTATTAAGACCAAGCCACATAAAAATTAGGGGGTACAATGAACCTTGTTTATTACTACCTCTGCCTAAATACGGCAATATTAGGACATCATGAAATATGACTGAGGAAGCAGATAAAGAACACAATAAAGACAAAAATGTAAAACCAAAATTAAGGATTCATGTCAATACAGATGACCAACTTTTAACACACAGAGGACCTCTGTTCAGTTTGGTCATCTGAGTTTTCTGTATCATGGCACAATGAATTTACTGTTCCACTGTTTACCTGAGATCTGTCTTTGCCTCTGTCATGGTTTGACATGGAAGTGAATTTTCTTAGGAAGTTGGTAGTCAAACCAATCATTGCTTGGGCTTGGATGTTGGCATTTGGACTGACCACTAAAGGCATGGACACGCCTCTGAGAACACAGAGGGTTAAAAGCAAGAACTCCCAGGGGAACTCTCTTTGGTTCCAGTCAGAGTGCTGTGCAGACTCTCCCCTGCCCAGCCACAGGCTGCGTGGGGGAAGGGAAGCCATGCAGCCTGGTCAAGGTAGGCCAGGGGTGAAGGGTCTGGAACCGGGCCAGCTCCTGTGGACGGAAGGGTGGAGAAAATGGAGATGCTTTTGTTCCCCCACCACAGAGGGAAAGAGACAGAGGCACCTGGAATTTGCCAGCAGGGGAGAAGGAGAAGGGCAGGGGAGATGCCCAGGGCAGGGGAGATGGGAGTTGCCATTCTGGGCAGAGATTTCAGCCGTCCAGGGAGTCTGAACTTTTAACCCTTTCCTGGGAAATGAAGGCTTTGTAAAATATTACTCCTCCTTGATTTGAAGTAGAAGAGAGACAGTCTGGGATCCGAGATGTTGGAAGAGGAAAATTTTTTGGGCGGGAGGAGATGATGGAGTAGCTTTTGGCCAGACTTTTCTTGTTAGCCATAGATTGAACCAAATTCTCCTGCAACAGAGACTGCATTTTTAGGGGATGCCATGCTGAGCCAAGAGACCTGCTTCAGCGACTACCAGCACAGGAATGGAGAGAACAGAGAAAAGCTGAGAAGGGTGTGGTGATGCCCTCTGTCTTCAAGAAGAACATGATCCCTGTTCTTGGACCCTCGGCCCCAGGGGAGGAAGAAAATGGGGGGGACTGTGGTCCCAAGATGAGAAGCTGAACTGTTGTCTCTTTTGGTCTGTGGCAAAGCATCCTTAAAGGAGCCCTATGAGCAGTCTGTCCATGCACAGTGGTGAGAGCACTGTGACATGGAAATGAGAGTGTCACACTGGCAGATTTTCTCCGGGCGGTTGCCACATGTGACATGGAAACACAAGGGTGGCAACTGTGTTTCCTGGGGGGTCTATGGTGCGAGAGAGACTCCTCTCTCCCTTGATGGATTGAGTATCCGAAGGGTGGCAACTTGATCAGGAATCCTGGGTGGTGTCTCACTGTGTTTTTTTGTAAATTGGCTGGAGGGAGGAGGAGTGTTTTGGAGGGTCTTCCTCCTGGACTTAGTGTATGTGTGTTTTATAGTAGTAGTAGTTTAATAAAGTTTTTTTCCCTTTCTTATTAAGCTTGGGCCTGCTCTGCTCTGTTCCTGATCACATCTCACAGCAATTATTGGAAAGGTGCATTTTCATGGGGGCACTGGCATTGCACCAGTGTCAAACCATGACAGCCTCTTTGTTACTTTTGTATAACAGAAGTAATTTTCTTTCCACTACTATGTCCAGTTATTATATCTCTGGACAATTGCGTTTCTCTTCAGTGTAATTTAGGATTATACTGCTGTAATTGAAGGAAGCTGCAGCACAGTTGTGCTGCCAACAGCTCAAAGTCAGTGACCAACTTCAGATATTCAAAAACACATTCCTTCAAAAGCCTCCAGATTCTAATTCTAATGAAACCTTACAACACTAAATGCAGCACTTTGTTAATGTACCAGTTATTCTCAAAGAACATTGTTTTCTTTGGATGTGTGCACAACCTGCTACTCTTTCCATCCTCTGAGCAATGAAGTCATGACATTTCCACCAAAGCGTCCACCAGAGTCTGGCCTGAGAAACTGAATCCCTCTCACCCCAAGCAGGCCCTGTTTCTTTTTCCCCATACAACACACGCTGGCCACAAGAACGACAATCAGCAGAGTCCAACACAGAAGAGCAGACAGACTATATTTAAATCAATCAAAACTTTATTTAGAATTGAATTTATCAAAAATGAAACTATATACAGGAAGAACTATATACATAAAGAAACAAGTCTCTACACTGCCTACTGTCCAAGATCCATCTCAGTCTGTCCTGAGAAGCAGAAGCACTCATAAATAAATGGGAAAATATACTTCTGGATTGAGTTCCGCCCTGCAGGTTGGGCATATGAGAGCAGCCTCAAGGGCAATAGGGAGGCATCTACTGCAGAAGACATGGCCACATAGGGTTGCCACAAGGTGTCGTCCACTTTGCATAATCTGGAGGAAAGAAAATCACAACATGTATTGGGAGGAAAGAATTTGAGTTTGCTGCTCAATTTGCACCAGGCTATATTTAGAGCATCTGGAACTAGAATTACAAAGGACGCACAGATCTACCAGTGTCATCCTGGCAAGGGCTTCTCCCTCTACATTCACCAATTCCAAGACGTGACTTGACGTGACATGACGCACAGCAAGGGCTGTGCTTCCAGCCAGCTGCCCACAGCATCCCACATCATCCAACTGATTTGCGCAGCTCCCCTTCTGGCTTTCTCCTCCCACAAAGCAGAAAGGACAACAACAGGTGGATCCTTACCTCTGCGTAATATTCCATGCAAATCGGACACCTAATGACAACTCCTTGCTGTGCACTAGAGGAAACAGAACCAGAGAGAACATGCAGCTGTTAATATAACCACACTTCAGTGGTTATTGATACATAAAGTCTCACATTTTCATACAACTGCACTGACTAGCCATGACACATTTCCTTTGAAGAGCCCTGCTGTCTCCAAGTCTCTGTCTGCTGCATTTGATGAGGACTTGGGGTCTCCCTGCCCTGAGGGAAAGGGTGTCCTGGTTTTCACTAGGAGAAAGGTGCAGTCAGTCACCCTGCTCTGGGATTTGAAGTAACAGCAGTCTCTAGCACTGGCCAGTTTGTGTATGGCAACCTCGACTTCCAGCAGGTCATCAGTAACAGCTTTGTAACTACAGCATCCTGCTGTCCTCTGCTGTCCTATTTTCACCCCAGAATATTCATTCCAGGACCCCGTTTTAAACTACAGAGTAACACAGCTCTGGCAAGATCCAGCCCTGGGAAGGAGCCTTTGGTCAATTTTAAATGCTGCAGCACTGAGCTCTTTCAGCCTCAACTAAACAGAGCAGTTACATTCAGTAACTGAGAAGCTTGAGACTGGAGGAACAAAGCATTTCTTTTTTGTATTAACCAAGGGTAGGGATTTGTTCACCTACAGACTTAACAACCAAAACTTAAACATCGACAAGTTCATTGCCAAAATGCATGATGGTTTAGAATAGTAGAACCCCTTTAGGTGGCATATTTAAGACCTGACACCTAAAAGTTCCATATTCAAGTTGTCTCCTACGTTGCCTTTCCAAAAGGCTCAAAGCACACCAGCTTTATTAAAACCTGTGTCTTTCCCCCCACCCCGAAAAAACACTTCAGAAAACCTTATACCATAATTCTCATGTTCTTCCCTAGTGACACAGACACCTGGTTTAATTTAATCAGTCTAATGTACTGCATCTTATCCTGATGGAGTGCTCCTGGAGCAGGACTTTCCTGTCCCTCTGCAGAATGGGGATTTTACTGTGCAGGCATCCAGCTTGAACTGCAAGATCTCCATCACAGAAGCAAGCAAATCAGGGCTTGTGACATCCAGCAGTGGCCATAAAAGCATGACCTCCACAACTGCCTGTGTGCAAAAAAATCTACCTTGGGAAGAAGGGCTCCAGCTCCAGGAGAAAGGCAACCAGCTGGCACCGTTCCAGCAGGGAATTTTTGTTAGAATTTGCCCAGCTGCTGCCTGCTGGCCCCGTGATGCCAAGGCCCGTTGATTACAATGGAAGCATTTCCATGTCCAACATCACTACTAGAGCTTGTCAAAAAAAGCAAAGGCAATACTGAGCTATGGCCTGGGACCAATCCCCTTTCCTTGCCATACCCCCACACTCATCTCTAAGGCTCTGTGCAAAGATGTACATCTGCTTTGGGCTGCTTTTTTCTCCCAAAATGCAAATGGTATCATTTGATCATCCTGCAACATGGGAGAAGGAGGGAAGTACATGGAGTATGGGAAGGCCTCAAAGATAACCCAGGCATTCCTGTCTAACTTAGTCCTACACAGAAAAGAAAGAAAGGCACAGAATTCTGTGTTTGGTGGGGCACGAGCCATACGTACTCTGAACTTTCAGTGTCCTCCTCCTCTGCTCCCTGTTCTGCAGGGGCTAAGTCAGCCACAGGTACATCATTAGCTCCTGCTCCATTACCAGAGCCAGCCACCTGTTCCTGGCTGTTCAGTGTAACATTTCTCCTTTCCTGTCCATGCACTGTAAGTTAATTTTCAGAAGTTAGATCTATTATTCTCTCTCTCCCTGGAGCTACCTTTGAAACAAATTATATAAATAGTCAGTAATGGTTCCTATTTTAAATGGACTCTAATCAGCTGGGTTAAAACAATCTTAAACAAACTACTTTCCCAAATACTAAGTCTGGACCCTTCCAGACATTGTGACTAGTCTGCTACAAAACAACAAAAATATTTGCTCTGTTCAGCCTACATACGGCTATAAAAGGTGACATGAGAGATTCTCATGTAGAGTCCCTGGAAACTATAAAATTACTTGGAGCAGTATCCCATCAGAAATTGTCATCATCTTTCTCCTGAAATAAGATAATTTGGAAATAGAGCTACATGTGATACAAAATGTAGAATATGTGAAAGATTTCTTAAGGAAGGATGCTCTTTATATTGATATATTTGATCCTTGTATACTTTCAAACCAAATCAAATGGAAGGGAGATTTATTCCATTAAATAAACAGCAGCTAACAAACAAGCTCTAAGTGATGCCCATGGGCAAATTCCTTGTTGGTAGAATTGCCTTGTTAATGTTCAGGGCTTGACATGCTTCAAGGAGCTCAGATTTGGGGAAGGGTTAACAAAGCCTGGGGAGAAGGATGCCCACTGAGAGTGGACACAAAAAATGCAGAATTGAGGGGCCAAAAGGACATCTGGCACAACTCCCAAGATAAGGAAGAAACTAAGAAACCCAACTCTCCTGAAATCAGCTCTGACTGGTAGAACGTAATTCCTGCAGGGAGAGATTGCGGCCACCGACTCATGGAGCAGCACCTCAAGAAACTCCGCAGCCCAAAAGAAGAGGGAGACTGAGCAATGGACTGAGTGGACTAATTACAGTGAGAAGTGAGACGATCATTAACCAAAAGAAGACAGAATACTAGCTAAGAAAATAACCGTGTCACTTGTAACCAATTAATGCTAATTTCTTTGTTTGATAAAATTTATAAATAATAGAAGTTATTTTGATAGTGGGTCTGTCTGATTTGTGAAATACCACTAAGCACCCAGACTGGTAAACACTGAAATGAACAACCAATGTCTCTCTCAAGTGTATGATTATTTACCTGTTGCACCCCAGTAACAAATCCAATTTTTGTGGACAACGTATTGACCAAGTTACAGGAAGAACCATTTTTAATGGCCTGGTCTCTAACAGCAAAAGGGTCAGGAAATGCTGCTTTTTAACTCTCAGAAATCGCAGGCAGCGATGACCTCTGCAACTCCAGTGTCCATGTAAAACTAATCAACCACTAATCAATTAAAACGGCAGAAAGTGTTACCAAATTAAAGTTCCTTCTGCATAAGTATTCAGCTATAACTTTTACTGCAGGGATTTCCCACTGTGACTGACAGAGGCCACCACACCACACACGCTTTAGCCCTGCCCCTTGCCTTTTGCTAAAAGCAGTTTCAATCCCTGCTGCTTGAGTTTCTTGGGAAAGAGCAACAAAAAGAACTATTACATTTTAGATAAAAGTCCATTACCAACTGTAAAATATCAACTCACCTTCAAGAAGCTTCCATCGATGCACATGGGAAGGGAGAGAAAAGAAGATACAATGAGATTTGGTGAGCCCCCCCTGGTGCTGCACACAAACCCCAGCTCAGAAAGCAGTTACAGCAGAGGAGGTGAGGAAGGGTAGGGTATCACCCTCTAAGTTTGCTTAAGAGCATTCAAAGCAGTAGCCCAAAGAGCCGCTGCCTTGAAACACAAAGAAGTGAGTGCTGCTGATTCTGCTCTCACTACTGCAACAGGGTAGAAACAGAGGCAGCTTAGGAACCCCCCTGAACACCCTCCTCCCCCGTTCCTGTTCCCTATTTGGATTTGACCTGGCAGTGTTTCTTTTCCCTCTTTCTCTCCCGGACTGGCAAATTCTGCTACGATAACCTTAACACTTCACGTTAAATGAACAGCTGCTGAAGAAAGGAAGCCACAACAGAAATTTGGGAGTAAAGAATTCCAGTTTGCTGCTCTATCGGCGCCAGGAAAACTGGAGTTGGACTATATGCAGTCTGTCACTCAGTGCTAGAACTACAATGCTAGAACTACTGCGGCATGAGAGCTGCATGTTCTTCTGGTTCTGTTCCCTTTATGAACACCACCAAGAAAGGATTTGGGGGGATGTGCAAGTTGGAGCTTCCCAGCAAGGGCTGTGCTTCCAGCCAGCTGCCCGTAGCACCCACTTAAAACAACTGATTTGTGCAGCTTCCTTCCTGTTCCTTTCCCTCCCACAAATCAGAAATTACAACAACATGTGGATTCTTACCTCTGCATTGTCATCCTCCCAGTTTGGAGGACTAATAAAACCTCTTGGTGGTTCACTAGAGGGAACAGAACCAGAAGAACATGCAGCCATCAATTTCAAAGAGCAGAGAGGGTTACCAACAAAACATACAATTGAAGAAATTTAAATAACTCCTTGTTCTGATTTAGTAACATCCCAGCCCAGAAACACAATCAAGTGCAAGAGCTTTTATGTACTGCAAACATTTCAGTGTATCACAATCCATAATATAATAAACATTGAATAATGACATCCTGACAGAGAGGATATGTTTCCCCTGGATTTTACTGGGTTTTAGTTTGGGGGTTTTTTGGGGGGTTTTTTGTTGTTTGTTTGTTTGTTTTTGTTTGTTTGTTTGGTTTAGGTTTTGTTTGTTTGTTTGTGTTTGTTTTTGTGGGGTTTTTTTTGTTTTGTTGGTTTTGTTGGGGTTTTTCAGGGGGGTTGGGTTTTTTGTTTTGTTTTTTTTTTTTTGTTTTGTTATTGTTTTTTGGGTTTTTTTACAGAATTAAGTAGAACCCAAAAGACTGGCAAAAACCTTTGTGCCTACCGCACATCACAAGTTACACTTTGGAGAGACACTTTATCTGTAACATACAATTCAATATCTCGTGGTTCCTGTTGAAGGTTGCTTGCCAGTAGTTCAAGTGAATTCTCTGCTGACCTGGAATGAAGTGGGTACTGCTGGCTCTCTTCCCAGTCCTGCAGACAGGCAAAAATGGAGACAGAGTAGGAGCTGCTTGAAGCCACTCCATCCTGCCTCACTGTTTCAGTTCCCTGACTGGATTTGGGCTAGAACCTTTTCTTTCCCTTGTTAGCCCTAAACACTTCATATTGGATGAACAGCTGCAGAGAAACGGAAAACACAACCACAGGAATTTGGGGCAAAAAAAGTTTGCTGCTCTATTGGCACCAGGCAAACTGGACTTGGGGTATCTGCACACTGTCAGTCAATGCTAGAACTATAAGGAACACACAGATCTGCCAGTGCCATTCTGGTAAGGGCTTCTCCCTCTATTGACACCACCAAGAAAGGACTTGGAAGGATGGGCAAGTTGGAGCTTCCCAGCAAGGGCTGTGCTTCCCAGCCAGCTGCCTGTGGCATCCCACCTAGGACATCCCACCTAGCTGCTGAGTTGTGCAGCTCCCCCTCTGTCTCCTCCCCTCTCACAAAGCAGAAAGGACAAGAACATGTGATAAGAACATGATGCTTACATCTGTAATGTCATCCTGCCATGTTGGAGGACTCTCAAAACGATCTGGCCATTCATCAGAGTTAATAGAACCAGAAGAACATGCAGCTGTCAATTTCACAGTGCAAAGAGGGCTACCAAGACATAAAATTGCAAAAATAGAAATAACCCCTCATTCTGATTTAGCAATATCCCAGCCCAGAAAACACAGTCAGTGCAAGAGCTTTTATGTACTGCAAGCATTGCAGTGTATCGCAATCCATAATGCCAGAAACATTCAATAATGACTTCCTGAATGGAGAAGAAAGGTTTCTCCGGGATTTTGCTTTTTTGTTATGGGTTTTTTTTTTCCATTAGTTCTCTTCCAGACAGGCCACTATGGTTCCAATCAGATTCCATGACACAGAATCAAGTAGAATCCTACAGTTTGGCAAAAAACTTGTGTGTACTTTATATCAGAAATTGCACTTTGGAGAGACACTTCATCTGCCACATACTCATCGTTATATCTTGGTTCCTCTTCACTGTCACTTGCCCGTAGCTCAGCTGAATTCTCTGCCTCTCTGGAACCAAGTGGGTACTGCTGGCTCTGCTCCCTGTCCTGCACCTGTGAGTTGCCACCTTCCCTCATCGGAGGACTAGCAGGACCTGCTGGCCATGCACTAGAGGGAACCAGAAAGAACATGCAGCCATTTGAACATGGAGCCAATAATTTCACTGCGGACAGAGAGTTACCAACATGTAACACCTATTCTCATTTAGCAACATCCCAGCCCAGCACCACAACTGTTCCCCGAGCTGCTATGTACTGCAAGCATTTCAGCATATATTAAGCCACACTGTAACAAATATTCAATCATGACTTCATGAAAAGAAAAGAAAGGTTTCAGCTGGATTTTGCTATGTGTTTTTTTGGATTCTTTTGCTTACTTCTCTGCCAGACAGGCCACTATATTCCAGGTCTGAAGTTTCTGCACAGACCTCAGCAAAACCCAGAAGCTTAGCTGTTCCTCCTATATATCAGAAATTAGAATTTAGAGAGACATTTTACTCTCACATACCAATCATTATCTTTTGGTTCTTCTTCGTCATGGGCTGTCAGTGGACCAGCTGAATTCTCTGCTGATCTGGAAAAATGTGAGTGCTGCTGGTTCTGCTCCCTGGCCTGCAGTGGGGTAAAAATGAAGACAGAGTAGGAACCACTCGAAACTCTATCCTAATTCCCTGTTTCAGTTCCCTGATTGGATTTGGGCTAGAACCTTTTCTTTCCCTTGTTAGCCCCAAAAAGGGCAACTACTGCAGTCCTAATACTAAACACTTCATGTTGGATGAACAGTTGCTGAAGAATGGAAACCATAATAGAAATTTGGGAGTAAGGAATTCCAGTTTGCTGCCCTACTGGCACCAGGAAAACTGGACTTGGGCTATGTGCAATCTGCTACTTAATGCTAGAACTACAAGGAACACAGAGATCTCCCGGTGCCATCCTCAATAGACATCACCAAGAAGGGACTTGGAGGAATGTTCCAGTTGGAGCTTCCCAGCAAGGGCTGTGCTTCCAGCCAGCTGCCCGTGGCACCCACCTAAAACAACTGAGTTGTGCAGCTCCCCTTTTGTCCCTTTCCCTCCCAAAAACCAGAAAGGACAAGGACATGTGGATCCTCACCTCTGAGTCCTCATCTGACCAATATGGAAGATCGAAATCAAATAGTAGCCAATCACTAGAGAGAGCAGAACTAGAAGAACATGCAGCCATTTATTTCACTGGGCACCGAAGGTTACCAACAAAGAAAACATTGGTACTTGAAACATCCCCTATCCTTATTAAGCAACATCCCAGCCCAGAAACCCAGTCAATCCAAGAATTTTTATGGATGGCAAGCATTCAGTGTGTCCAGCCATTCTCTTACATTCCATGTTAGATGTTAGAAAGTAAAACATCCCTTATTCTGATTTAGCAACATCCCAGCCCAATTCCAATTACTTTTATGTACCTCAGCCTCTTCAGTGTTACTAAAGTGTTACTGAAAGATACATTCAATTAGGATTTCATGAACAGAGAAGAAAAGCCATAAAGCTTGGCACAAACCTGTTTTCTACCATATATCAGAGATTAGACTTTGAAGAGAAACTTTATCTGTCACATACCTTTCAGTATCTTGCGGTTCCTCTTCACTCTCATTCGCCAGTACTTCAGCTGCATTCTCTGCTGCTCTGGAATCAAGTGGGTCTTGCTGGCTCTGCTCCCAGCAATGCAGTAAAAATGGAGACAGATTAGGAGCTGCCTGAATAGTCCTGAGCAACCTGCTCCCCTGTGTCAGTTCCCTAAGTGGATTTGGCCTGGAGTCTTTTCTTTCCCTCTTTCTCCCCCAAAAGGCCCAATGATTAGTCTAAAGATTTTGTGTTAGATGGACAGATGCTAAACAAAAGAAACCACAACAGGAATTTGGAGCACAGAATTCCAGTTTGCTGCTCTATTGGCACCAGGAAAATTGGACTTGGACTATGTGCAGTCTGTCACTCGATGCTATAGAACTATAAGGAACACACAGATCTGCCAGTGCCATCATGGCAAGGGCTTCTCCCTCTATGGACACCATCAAGAAAGGACTTGGAGGGACGTGCAAGTTGGAGCTTCCCAGCAAGGGCTGTGGATCCTCACCTCTGCATTGTCATCCTCACAAGTCGGAGGACTAACGAGACGTGCCGTCCATGCACTAGAGGGAGCAGAACCAGAAGAACATGCAGCTGTCAATTTCACAGAGCACAGAGGGCTTCCAAGACATAAAATTGCAAAAACAGAAATAACCCCTCATTCTGATTTAACAACATCCCAACCCAGAAACACAGTCAGTGCAAGAGCTTTTATGTACTGCAAGCATTGCAGTGTATCGCAATCCATAATGCCAGAAACATTCAATAATGACTTCCTGAATGGAGAAGAAAGGCTTCTCCAGGATTTTGCTGTTTTTTACGGTTTTCTTGCCGTTACTTCTCTTCCAGACAAACTACTACGTGTCAAGTAAAAATTCTCCAAACTGAATCAAGTAGAACTCAAAAGACTGGCAAAAACCTGTGCCTACCTTGTATCAGAAATTGCACTTTGGAGAGACTCTTCATCAGTCACATACTCGTTGCTATCTCTTGGTTCCTCTTCACTGTCACTCGCCCGTAGCTCGACTGAATTCTCTGTGTCTCTGGAGCCAAGTGGGTACTGCTGGCTCTGATCCTTGTCCTGCACCTGTGAGTTGTCACCTTCCCTCATCGGAGGACTAGCAGGACCTGCTGGCCATGCACTAGAGAGAGAGCATAACCAGAGGAACATGCAGCCTTTTAAACGTGAGAGAAAAATTTCACTGGACATCAAGGGTTACTAACAAAGAAAATGTTGGTACTTAAAACATCCCTTATTCTGATTAAGCAACATCCCAGCCCAGAAACCCAGTCAATCCAAGAATTTTTATGGATGGCAAGCATTCAGTGTGTCCAGCCATTCTCTTACATTCCATGTTAGATGGACAGCTTCTAAGAAGCTAAGGCTTCACAAACAGAGAAGAAAGGCTTCTGCTGGATTTTGCTGGGTTTATTTTAATTCTCGTCCAGGCCGGCCACTCTTTCCCAGGTCTGAAGTATTTGCACAGAGTTAGGCAGAACCCAAAAGCTTGGCAAAAACCTCCTTCGACCACTTATCTGAAATTCATGTTTTGATAGACACTTTCTCTCTCACATACCCATCATCTTCTCTTGGTTCCTCTTCATCATTCCTTTCCCAGGTCTGAAGTATTTGCACAGAGTTAGGCAGAACCCAAAAGCTTGGCAAAAACCTCCTTCGACCACTTATCTGAAATTCATGTTTTGATAGACACTTTCTCTCTCACATACCCATCATCTTCTCTTGGTTCCTCTTCATCATTCCTTGCCAGTGGCTCGGCTGAATTCTCTGATGCTCTGGAAAGATGTGGCTGCTGCTGGCTCTGCTGGCTGTCCTGAAATGGGGTAGAAATGGAGGCACTTAGGAACCACCTGAACACTGTACTTCCTGCTTCCCTATTTCAGTTCCCTAATTGGATTTGGGATGGAGCCATTTCTTTCTCTCTTTCTCTCCCAAACTGGCAATTTCACCTGTGATAGTCTGAACACTACTTATTAGATGAACAGCTACTGAAGAGAAAAAAGCCAATACCCAAACCTGCTCTTGCGTTTGGTGCACATGGAGCTGGGTCATGCAAAATCTGTTGTAAAATTTGAAGTCTTTTCTTGGCAAAGGTTCAGGAACAACCCCGTCAGGATATAACTCCCATGCTATGTTTGCTGCATGTTTCTGTTTCGCACAGCAGCAGTGGCACGCCAAATTTGAGCAGATACACTGCACTGTGGGCTGGATCCAAGCATATTCTTACCAAATAGTAGGGGAAAATGAAAAAAGACCAAATGTGACCCTTTTAAAGACTTCTTGGAATAAGAAACAGAATGAGTGTGTACCCCAGCCAGCTGCAGTTGCATTTTACACCTCAGTGACAGAGGTACCTTAAACTGATGTTGCAGCTAAAACACTTCTTCCTTGGGAAGTCAAAGACTTCCTGTGCTCTCCTTTAAATCACAGAAGCAACAACCTCTTTTAGGTTGCTCACCCACTCTCTGCAAGCAGTTCTCAGGCATGCTGATGTGTTCATGAGCGTGCTTGTGGCTGACTGGGAACTGTGTCTAAAGTGGTAAATCAGAGCCATCTTTCAACCTTTGAGGCCAGGGTACTCAGTAAGGTTTCAGAAGACAGGCCAGAAAACTAATGAATGCAAGATGGAAGGATTGTGCCAGTCACTACTTACCACAGGAGACTCATCAATACTGATAGCGATGACTCCAAGCTCTGAAGAGTCACCTGTGAGATCTAGGAACTCTCCACCAGCTGAAAATAGAGAACATTAGAAGCATGGTCAGAGATTGCAGAGGAATGCAATGGGCTGCCACTGTGGAACAGGCTGTGGTTGGATTCACTGAGCTTTAGGTTCAGGTCCAACATTTCACTCAAGTCTTGCCCTCAACTGTCCACGGGGAGCATTGCCGGCCCTGTCCCTCTGAAGGGACAGCACAAGAAGAAGAGCAGCTGAGCTCCTCACAGGTTCTGTTCAATGACAACAGCTTATGGGAGGTTCACATCAACAGATGATTCATTTCATATAGGGGAATGTTTAGCACACAGTGGGAAAAAAACCAAACAAACAAACCACAGCAATTACTAATTTTATGGCACCATGCTGTAGATTGGTTCCTTGAAGGATGGGGCAGAGCTAATGACAGGTTTTCCTCATCTCCATCCAGCTTGGGAGATCTCAAACTCAGCTTGCCACCCTCCACTGTGGCAGCTGCAGTGACTGCCAACTCATCAGAACACGCATTCAGGTCTTTGAGCAGCACTTGAGGACCTTCCCTACACAGCTCCTCTCTCACTGGCCGCCAATAACAGCAGCAATAAGGAGCAGCAGCAATACTGATCTCAGTAACAAACCAAAACAGTTGTCTGAAGGCTCGCTGTTTAGGGATGCCATTCCAGGAGCTTCCTCAATCCCAAGGCTTCCCTTCCTCCCCAGGAAAGGGCCTAGAAACTGGCAAAAGCACATGGCCAGATGGTCTTCAACCCTCCAGAAGCAGTCTCTGTTCTTACCAGGCTCAAAAGCGGGTGTAGCACTTTCCTCAAGGTCTCTTGGCTCCGTCTGCGAAGTCCCACCTGCGCTGGAGGGCAGCAGCCTGCTCCGTTTCCGAGCTGGTCTGGAATCAATTGCTCCTCCAGGGCGCTTTCGCTGACGCTGAGAGGGAACAAAGCCTTAGCATTTTCTGTGCCACTGATATGAACATGGCCCTCGGTTTTTGCAACACCAATGACAGCACACAAGGATACAGAAAACTCTCCTGCAAAGGCTGGAATGCACACCAAATGCTGCTATGGGCCATTCCCACCTGAGCACATCACATCAGGGAAAAGACGGCACCCCTGATCTCCGACAAGCTGCCTCCCCAAGAAAGGTCCTGTCCCAATGGCTTGAAAATGAGGAGACCAGTTCCCAATTCCAGCAGGCTGCTGCTCACACCGTAAGCATTTCTGCACTACTGCTAACACCCACAGAGATTCAAAACCTTCACAATTCCAGAACATCAAGTTCCATGAAGTTTTCAAAGGCTTCTGTTCCTCTACATTTGCTACAAACGCGTGAAATGCTTTCTAGAAGTACCCTGGAAAACGTTTCAAGAATCAGATTTGCATTGAGTAGCAAAGTACTTACTGAGCTCATGGTGTTTTGTGATCAAAAACCACCGTCAAAGTAAGTGGGACAAACTCCAAAAAAAAAGGAATGTCAGGGATGTGATCAATCCCTTTGGTTCCTTTGGGCAGCCCACTGCCGATTTTTCGGAGTGACAGAAAACTGCTCTTCCAAACCTATCAGGAAAGTAGAGGAGAGATTATGCATTCGGAATGCCAGTTTTCTTGAACACCCCCAAGCTCCAAGCCTCCCATTCCCGAGTCCCCATGTCTCGTGCAAAGCTAGAGGCAAAGTCTGTGACTCTGGGACTTGAGCCCACCTGCAGCCCATCCTGCAGCCCAGCCCAGCCCCACAGCATCAGAAGCCTTTGCAAGAATGGTCTGCACTCACCCGTACGGTCAGTCCAGAGTTTGGCTCGCAAATGTCAGCAAATGGCTCTCTATTCCCTCCCGGGATGGAGAAGACGGATGCTCCGCGTCTGCTGCGCAGCAGAGAATCCGTCAACTGGCTCAACAGACTCCGTGCCAACAGAACCTTGGGAGCAGGAGTGCCCCTGGCAACCGGTGGCAACATTCCATGCCCAGGTAACTGCTGTCCGCTGTGCTCAGCCATGGAGCTCCAGAAGGCCATGGAGGCACCTCAACAATCACCTGCTGCTGCTGCTGCCACCCAGCAGGCCAGGGTGCTCAGGGCCCTGCCCAGCCCGGCCTGGAACGCTCCAGGCACAGGGCATCCACAGCTCCTCTGGGCAGCCTGTTCCAACGTCTCACCGCCCTCACAGCTCTTCCGAACATCTGATCCCAATCTCCCCCTCCTCGTCTAAAACCCTTCCCCTTCCCCCATCGCTCTCTGCCCCCTTTGGGCGCTGCAAGGCCGCAATGAGGCCTCCCCGCACCCTGCTCCTCCCCAGGCGGGAGAGCCCCGGCTCTCCCAGCCTGGCTGCAGGGGACAGGTGCTCCAGGCCTCCACGCATCCATCCCCACGGCCTCCTCCGGCCCTGCTCCACAGGCACATCCTGCTGCTGCTGGGCACAGCTGGGCACAGCTCCGCACGTGGGGCCTCACGGGGCAGAGCGGGGGGGGCACAGCTGCACCTCCCGCCGCCCTCAGCCCGAGGAACCCGAGCATCACTGGAGCCTTTCTGTGGCTAAAGAAACCCCACCAGGCCACACCTCCCCAAATCAGAAAGACATTTAAACCCTTCCTTAACCCTCCTCCTCCAGGTTTATTAGTCTGTCGCTGTTTTAACTTTAACCCTAGTAAATAGCAATTAAAATAAACTCAGAAGATTTTGGGGTTTTTTTTCCAAACTGTTGAAAGTCTAACAGTTCAGATCATTATTTCAAGTCTCTGAGGTCTTGACATTTTCCAGTGTTCCGCTATTCCTCTGACAGCATTTCCCAACAGGGCTGAGGAGTTTTGCTCTGCTCCCGGGGACAGCACCTTCCTCCCGAGGCCCTGCTCTGCTATGGAAGGTGAAACAGCAGAAAAAGCAGAATTAATAATTGGTTTTCCTTCTTGACATGCTGCCACTGGACCTGTGGACTGGGCTGGAACTCTTGAGAGCAGCAGGGAACCCATCTTAGCCCTGCCACATGCAGGGATGCTCCTGAGAGCACCTGGTCCCATGGGGTGCTCTCTGGTGTGGGAAGAGGTGTGGAAATTCATCCAATGCTGAATCAGGATATTTTCAGCTCATGCTTTACACGAGGAAGATCATTTCTTACAACAAATTTTCAGTTATTACAGTTGTTGCCTTTAGGCAATTGGCAAGGTGTTGAGTGTTTAAGAATGGGTGGGGATGACTTTCCCAATATTTTGAGTCTTGTGTCTGGGAATTGAAGCAAAGTCTTGCTCTGGTCATCACATCCGCATTTCTCATTTCTCATATTCAGTGCTTTGAGACTGGTATGAGGTACTTAATTATTTATATATTAAATAGATATTTGGAATTGCTTTAGCATCTTAGCATTTTCATATGAAGTGTTAAATCTCCTTTAGTATTTTTTCTTATCTAAACCTCTGCCCTTTGGACCCAACATTTTTGGAAAGCAAAAGTGTTTAAAGTGAGATGAAGTGGATTTACAGGAGTCTGAAACATCCCATGTGGTAAAGCAGAGAGCCTGTCCACTCGTGCTCCAGGTGCAGCTGAGGTTGTCTACATGGACTCAGCACTACGCGTGTTTCGGGACAGTATTGGAGGGATTTTAGCAGAAATGTGTCATCATGGGTAAGGGACAGGAGAGCACTGAGGAAGAGGGGCAGATTTTCTTAAGTCAAACATTTGAAGGCTCTAAGGCTTGATCTCCCTAGTCCCTGGTGGACAGCAGCAGCAGCAGGGGCTGGCAGACCTTTACTGTAAGGCCCAATACTTTTTAATTAAAGCAGCCATTGAAAATATTCATCGCTTGGTGGTGAGAGGGAGATAAACTTCCTGCCCCTTCGCTGCACATCCCAGGGAAGCTGCAAAGGCCACATTCCTGTTTCATCTCCTCCCACATGGGTCTCTTTTGAAGCAAGGTGCAAGACCTTTGAAACACCCAATGCTTTTCCATTTCGGGAAGGAAGAAGTTTGCATATATTGACTTCCAAAAATAAAATCTAACGGCCTAAACTAAGCCCAGATTGAGCTGGCTTAATTATTAATTAATGAATAAAATCGGGTTTATTTTATTCTATTTAATTTTTAATATTTATTTTCATTTTATTTATAATATATTTTTGTTTATTATAAAAAATAAAATTAATAATTAATTAATACAAGTACTAAACACCTGGAGTTAGAGCACTGCTGTTTTCACATTATTAGCTATGGTTTGCCAGGAAGTTTTGGAGAGAGAAGGAGATTGAGGAGAAGACACCTCAGGGAGTGAGAAACCCAGGGTTCGCTGTGCAGGGGTTGTCAGCTCTGTACTCTCCCAAATCAGGGCTACCCTGAGGATCCCAGCAAGGGCCGTGCAGTAATTTAGGAAGGGTGAATATAGTGTAGGATGTTGTACACCAAAGCACTGCAGGGCAATCACTGATGACAAAAAAACCTACAATGACACGAGAAAACCCACTTTCCGCCCCAGCTGGATCAGTGCTGCCTCTCTCTCTCCAACTCACTGTCTTTAATGACCAAAATTATTTTCATCTGAGGGTAGACAAACAACTGGATTCCACAAGCAACCAGCTCAGTCCTTCAGCCCCATGACCTTGGCCGTGGTTGCCCACAGGGGTCCTGCCCATGGGCAAGTTGGTTTCGCTACCGGGCAACCCAAGCAAAAAAAGGGCTGCATCGTCCTCACAGGCTGCCAAGGACATGTTATTGGCGGGGGGGGGGGGGCAGCCAGACACCCAGCTTCCCACACAACTTGCCACAGGGACAGGTCTGCAATCCCTAGAGCAATCCTGCTAGACCACTCTCTCTAAACCCTAGACCGGTCTCTAAATCTGCCACAGGGGTGTGGCAAAATAGTCAAGGATTGCCAAAAGAAGCCCCAAAAAGGTGATAGTCTTGACAAATGATCATTTGTACCAGTCTCACTGAGGATTGCATTTCACTTCATGTGTCAAAATGTGCTTTGCTTGACTCTAGCAATGGTTGTGATTTCAGAGTATGTTTCCTCCAAGACTGTTTAAAGTAAAAACATTTTTTACCCTCCCTGATGGTGGGCAGTAGGGGGTGGCTTGTTCGGCAGAACAAATATGTCTCTGATTCCCTTCTCTCATTTTTTTTTCTAATTCTCCACAGAGGTTTGAAATTCCTCCACAGAGTCTACATGGTCTTGAAAGCTGAGCAAGATTTGTGTCTTGCTCTGAATCTGAGACATCTATGAGTGTGCTTGCAGGGAAATGTGCATATAGGGCTTTTCAGGAAGTAACCAAATGGGGAATGTTTTTCCATATATAGGCTATGTTGCTTGTTCATACCCCAGACCTAACACTAGGAAAACGCATCTTCATAAATTGCTTTCTTGTGAAGGCAGGTGCTTTATATCATATAGTGTTTTATACAGTGTTAGGCAAAAATTATCTTTAAGAATTGGGTCACTATGGTAACCACATCTTATCTCAAAATCAAATAGCTGTTGTGGCTGCAATTAAACAGTATATTCTTTCTACCAAGAATTATTCTGAATTATAATTCACTTTTTGTCCTAAGCTGGAATTATTTTATTGCCCCCAAAGGCATCAGCATTTGATCTAACTCAGCAGTTCAAAACTTCACAGAGAGAGACTATTGCCTGTCAGAAAGCATGGTCAATGACTTCAATCGCTTAAATACTCCAAGAGACTCTACAAAACATCAGTAATAATTTTTGGGGAAGGCAGAAGACAAACAAGGTGTCCTGAAACTTGTGTTCCATTGCAGCTAGCCACATGTCCTGAGCCCAGTGGTGCACAAGAGGGCCAGGTTTGCTGCTGTACACAGGGAGCGGGCAGGCCACAAATTCAGATTCTCCTTGGGCTTAAGCAAAATCTTTATTTTAAAACAAGCAAAAAAAAAAGATTGAAAAAAGAAGAAAACATCTCAGCTTTTCTTCCTTGGGCACTTCTGCCTATCACTTCTGTTCTCGGGATCAAGGACGTGCATGGAAACCTTGGCAGACTAGTGGGACACAGTAAACATCACTCACAGGTCAGTCACTGTGACTGCCTTTAAGACCATAACATAAGCAACGGCAGCACAATGCCCCACGTGGGCCCAATCAAGGCAGTGGCAAAGCTGGTTTCCAAATAAAGAGGAAACAAACCCAGCCTTGTGATCAGGTGAGCTGCACCAGCAGGCTCCGATGGGAGCCGTCCTCAGGTGGCTTCAGGGAGGAGCAAAACCCCCAGTGCTAATATGAACTACTTCTAAGGGAGTAGCAGAGCTTGGGAAGTGCCAGTCTTGCTTAGCCCTGCAGGTGGTTAAAGACTTGTGCCTTCAGCACAAGTATTCTCCCGAATATATGGACAGGTACATGGGGCATTCACATTCTCTGGACAGAGAGACATAATTCTGTCTCTCAGGAGAAGCCCAGAGAGAAGAAGAGAAAACAGTCTTTATCTCTGCTCTTTTGTTTTCCCCATGTGGAATTTGGTGTGGAGATTGTTTACCTGAAGTGATTGCTTGATTGGATTCTGGTGACGGTTGTTTGGGTTCAATGACCAATTGGATCCAGCTGTGTCTCGGACTCTCCGCAGGCAGTCACGAGTTGTTAGTTGATAGATAGGTAAGAAGGATGTATGTAGAATAGGATAGTCTCTCTTTAAATAGTATATGATATGTAATATGGTTTAGTTTTAATAAAGCTATCCTTCAGCCTTCTGACCTGGAGCCAGACATCATCATTTCTTCCCCGTTGGGGTTGCCTTTTTTACTATAGGTACATGCCATTGGCACATCCCACGTAACTCCCTGTGATGGATGGGGCCACACTTGCTGCCAGCCCATGACAGCACCCTGGGTCTAGGAGCTGCTGCTAGCTCCCTGTCCCTTCTGGAGACAACTTGCTTTTGCAGTGGGAAAGGTAAATGGTGATGGTGATGATGGTGATGCTCATGGCAGTTGCTTTGTTTCTTCACCTGACTACTTACTTCTGTCTCCTGTTTTGCAGGCTAAGTGTTGAACACAGCAGTCTACACATCTATATTCTTGTGACTGCCCTTAAGCTTACAGGCCTTTTAGAAGGGTGAAGAGCTTCAGAGAAGCTGGCGGTGCTCCTGTCATCAGCTGGCAGTCATCAATGGAATGCTTTAACCGCAACATAATGGAGCATCTTGGACCATAAACAAGCTGTCTGGATACCTACAAGTTATTCTCAAAAACTCTTTTCTTTGCATCTGTGAACAACCTACTGTTACATCAATCTTCAGAGCACCGAAATCATGACATTTTCACCAAAACACCCACCAGAGTCTGCCCTGAGAAATGCAAGGCCTTGCCCCACAAGGAAGGCCTGTTTCTTTTTCCCCGTACAACACACGCTGGCCACAAGAACTACCAAGCTTATGGCTTTAGCACATTGCCCCCAAATCAATGACTACAGGGAGATGAAAAGAATGAGCTTCTGAGTGCTCCAACAAAGAGCCTTATTTCCACCTGTTCAACATCTCTGTCTATCAGCGCAGTGCAGACAGAAGAGCAGACACAGTATGTTAAAATCAATCAAAACTTTATTTAAATTGAATTCAGCAAAAATGAAACTATATACAGGAAGAACTATATACGTAAAGAAACAGGTCTCTACACCGCCTGTTGTCCAAGATCCATCTCAGTCTGTCCTGAGAAGCAGAAGCACTCATAAATAAATGTGATGGTACAGCTCTGGATCGAGGTACATTCTGCAGACTGGGCACATGTGAGAAGCCTCAAGGGCAATAGGGAGGCATCTACTGCAGAAGACATGGCCACACAGGGCTGCCACAAGCTGTCGTCCACGTCGCACAAACTGGAAGAAAGAAAACCACAACACGTATTGGAAGGAAAGAATTTGAGTTTGCTGCTCAATTGGCACCAGGCAAATGAGACTCAGAGCATCTCTGAATCAGTTAGAATAATGAGGGACCCACAGATCTGCCAGTGCCATCTTGGCAAGGGCTTCTCCCTCTACATTCACCTACATTCCCTCTACATTGATGACTTGTGGAGCTTCACAGCAAGGGCTGTGCTTCCAGCCAGCTGCCCACAGCATCCCACATCATCCAACTGATTTGCGCAGCTCCCCTTCTGGCTTTCTCCTCCCACAAAGCAGAAAGGACAACAACAGGTGGATCCTTACCTCTGCGTAATATTCCATGCAAATCGGACACCTAATGACAACTCCTTGCTGTGCACTAGAGGAAACAGAACCAGAGAGAACATGCAGCTGTTAATATAACCACACTTCAGTGGTTATTGATACATAAAGTCTCACATTTTCATACAACTGCACTGACTAGCCATGACACATTTCCTTTGAAGAGCCCTGCTGTCTCCAAGTCTCTGTCTGCTGCATTTGATGAGGACTTGGGGTCTCCCTGCCCTGAGGGAAAGGGTGTCCTGGTTTTCACTAGGAGAAAGGTGCAGTCAGTCACCCTGCTCTGGGATTTGAAGTAACAGCAGTCTCTAGCACTGGCCAGTTTGTGTATGGCAACCTCGACTTCCAGCAGGTCATCAGTAACAGCTTTGTAACTACAGCATCCTGCTGTCCTCTGCTGTCCTATTTTCACCCCAGAATATTCATTCCAGGACCCCGTTTTAAACTACAGAGTAACACAGCTCTGGCGAGATCCAGCCCTGGGAAGGAGCCTTTGGTCAATTTTAAATGCTGCAGCACTGAGCTCTTTCAGCCTCAACTAAACAGAGCAGTTACATTCAGTAACTGAGAAGCTTGAGACTGGAGGAACAAAGCATTTCTTCTTTATATTAACCAAGGGTAGGGATTTGTTCACCTACAGACTTAACAACCAAAACTTAAACATCGACAAGTTCATTGCCAAAATGCATGATGGTTTAGGATAGTAGAACCCCTTTAGGTGGCATATTTAAGACCTGACACCTAAAAGTTCCATACTCAAGTTGTCTCCTACGTTGCCTTTCCAAAAGGCTCAAAGCACACCAGCTTTATTAAAACCTGTGTCTTTCCCCCCACCCCGAAAAAACACTTTAGAAAACCTTATACCATAATTCTCATGTTCTTCCCTAGTGACACAGACACCTGGTTTAATTTAATCAGTCTAATGAACTGCATCTTATCCTGATGGAGTGCTCCTGGAGCAGGACTTTCCTGTCCCTCTGCAGAATGGGGATTTTACTGTGCAGGCATCCAGCTTGAACTGCAAGATCTCCATCACAGAAGCAAGCAAACCAGGGCTTGTGACATCCAGCAGTGGCCATAAAAGCATGACCTCCACAACTGCCTGTGTGCAAAAAAAAATCTACCTTGGGAAGAAGGGCTCCAGCTCCAGGAGAAAGGCAACCAGCTGGCACCGTTCCAGCAGGGAATTTTTGTTAGAATTTGCCCAGCTGCTGCCTGCTGGCCCCGTGATGCCAAGGCCCGTTGATTACAATGGAAGCATTTCCATGTCCAACATCACTACTAGAGCTTGTCAAAAAAAGCAAAGGCAATACTGAGCTATGGCCTGGGACCAATCCCCTTTCCTTGCCATACCCCCACACTCATCTCTAAGGCTCTGTGCAAAGATGTACATCTGCTTTGGGCTGCTTTTTTCTCCCAAAATGCAAATGGTATCATTTGATCATCCTGCAACATGGGAGAAGGAGGGAAGTACATGGAGTATGGGAAGGCCTCAAAGATAACCCAGGCATTCCTGTCTAACTTAGTCCTACACAGAAAAGAAAGAAAGGCACAGAATTCTGTGTTTGGTGGGGCACGAGCCATACGTACTCTGAACTTTCAGTGTCCTCCTCCTCTGCTCCCTGTTCTGCAGGGGCTAAGTCAGCCACAGGTACATCATTAGCTCCTGCTCCATTACCAGAGCCAGCCACCTGTTCCTGGCTGTTCAGTGTAACATTTCTCCTTTCCTGTCCATGCACTGTAAGTTAATTGTCAGAAGTTAGACCTATTATTCTCTCTCTCCCTGGTGCTACCCTTGAAATTAGTTATATAAATAGTCAGTAATGGTTCCTATTTTAAATGGACTCTGTTCAGCTTGGTTAAAAACAATCCTAAACAAACTACTTTCCCAAATAGTAAGGCTGGACCCTTCCAGACATTGTGACTATTCTGCTACAGACCAGCACACTTGGTCTATTAAAGCACAGTCCTTTGTCTTTTGCTAAAGGCATTTTCAATCCCTGCTTCTTGAGTTTCTTGGAAAAAAAAAACCAAAACAAAACCAAGCAAATGAACAAAAAACAAAGAACCCCAAAAACAACAGCTACGTTTAAGACAATTCCATTACCAACTGTAAAACATCCACTCACCTTCAAGAAGCTTCCATCGATGCACATGGGAAGGGAGAGAAAAGAAGATACAATGAGATTTGGTGAGCCCCCCCTGGTGCTGCACACAAACCCCAGCTCAGAAAGCAGTTACAGCAGAGGAGGTGAGGAAGGGTAGGGTATCACCCTCTAAGTTTGCTTAAGAGCATTCAAAGCAGTAGCCCAAAGAGCCGCTGCCTTGAAAAACAAAGAAGTGAGTGCTGCTGATTCTGCTCTCACTACTGCAACAGGGTAGAAACAGAGGCAGCTTAGGAACCCCCCTGAACACCCTCCTCCCCTGTTCCTGTTCCCTATTTGGATTTGACTTGGAGCTGTTTCTTTCCCTCTTTCTCCCTCAAAAGGGAACATTCAAATGTGATATTCAAAAACACTCAGTATAAGGTGAACCACTGCTGAAGAAAGGAAGCCACAACAGTAATTTGGGAGTAAAGAATTCCAGTTTGCTGCTCTATCGGCACCAGGAAAACGGGACTTGGGCTACGTGCAGTCTGTCACTCAGTGCTAGAACTGTAAGGAACAGACAGATCTGCCAGTGCCATCCTGGCAAGGGCTTCTCCCTCTGTGGACCCCACCAAGGAGGGACTTGGAGGGACGTGCAAGTCGGAGCTTCCCAGCAAGGGCTGTGCTTCCAGCCAGCTGCCCGTGGCACCCACCTAAAGCAACTGAGTTGTGCAGCTCCCCCTCTGTCCCCTCCCCTCCCACAAAGTAGAAATTATGAGAACATGTGGATTCCCACCTCTGAGTCCTCATCCTCACTAGCTGGAGGACTGGCAGGACCTGCTGGCTGTGCCCTAGAGGGAAAAGAACCAGAAAGAACATGCAGCCATTAGTTCCACTGTCCATCAAGGGTTATTGATACATAAACTGTAAGAGATTGAAACATCCCCCATTCTGATTTAGCAACATCCCAGCCCAGTAACACAATCATTCCAAAAGCTTTTATGTACTGCAGTGCAACTCAGGCCATTTTCTGAGAAGTATTCAGTGTTGCTGAAGAGAGAAGTAAGGTTTCTTCTTGACTTTGGTGTTTGCTTTTCTCCAGTTAGTTGCTTCTCTTCCGGACAGGCCACTATATGCCAAGTCAGATTTTTTCACACAGAATCAAGTAGACCCCAAAAGCTTGGGAAAACTGTTTCTACTGTATGGTTGAAATTAGACTTTGAAGAGATATTTTCTCTTACGTACTCATCATTATCTCTTTGTTCCTCTTCATTGTTCCCCATCGCTAGCACTGCTCTGATGAAATGTAGCTGTTGCTGCAAATACCACCACTGTTGCAACGGAGTAGAAATGGAGGCAATTTAGGATCCAGCTGAACACCCTCCTCCATGCTCCCCTGTCTCAGTTCCCTAACTGGACTTGGGCTGGAGGTGTGGGTCCTTACCCCTGGGTAAAAATACACCGGAAACAGAGCAACGTATACACCGTCTGGCCATCTGCTAAAGAGAACAGAACCAGAAGTACACACAGCATTAACTTCACTGGGCACCAAGGACTGCTGAAACAGAAACTGTCAGAAATCAAAACATTCCCTATTCTGATTTAGCAACATCCCAGCCCAACAACACAATCATTCCCAGAGCATTTATGTACTGCAAGCATTTCAGTATACCTCAAGCCTTATTTAAGAAACATTTAATAATGTCTTCATGCACAAAGGAGAATGGCTTCTACTGGATTTTGCTGCTTGTTTTTTCCATTACTTCTCTTCAGGACACCGTATTCCTGGTCCGATGTTTTGCCACAGAATCAAGCAGAACCCAAAAGCTTAGTGAAAAATTGGCTTTACCATGTATCAGAAATTAGAGAAACAACTTCTCTCTCCCATACCCTTGATTATCTCTTGGTTCCTCTTCAGTATCCCTTGCAGGTAGCTCAGCTGAATTCTCTGCTGTTCTGAAAAAATGTGGGGGCTCCCAGTCCTGCAGCAAGATAGAAACCACCTGAACACCTTGCTCCCTGCTCCCTTATTTCAGTTCCCTAATTCAATTTGGCCTGGAGCTGTTTTTTTCCCTTGTTCGCCCCCAGAAGAGCAAATTCTGCTGACACAGCCCTAAACACTTCATGCTGGATGGATAAATCAACATGTGGATCCTCACCTCTGAGGCCTCATTCTCCTCAGCCAGAGGACTAGCAGGACCTGCTGGCCATGCACTAGAGAGAACAGAACCAGAAAGAACACGCAGCCATTAATTTCACTGTGAACCAAGAGTTACCAGTACACAAACTGTCAGTTATTGAAACATTCCATATCCTGATTTTGCAATATCCCATCCCAGCAACACAATCATTCCAAGAACTTTTATGTACTGCAAGAATTTCAGCATGTGAGAAGTCATTTGCCTAAATGGCTTTATGAACAGAGAGGAAAGGTTTCTGCTGGATTTTGCAGGTTGGGTTTTTCTTCTTTTTTTTTTTTTTTTTTTTTTTTTTTTTCTTTTCATTATTACCTTTCCAGACAGACCACTTTATTCCAGGTCTGAACTGCTTTGCACAGAATCAAGAAGAACACAAAAGCTTGGCAAAAAAAATCAGTTTTACCATATATCAGAAATTAGAGTTTAGAGAGACACTTTCTCTCTTGCATACCCATCAACCTCTCTTGGTTCCTCTTCATCATCACTTGCCAGTAGATCAGCTGAATTCCCTGATGCACTGGAAACATGTGGGTGCTGCTGGTTCTGCTCCCTGTCCTGCAGTGGGGTAGAAATGGAGACAAATTAGGAACCACCTGAATACCTTCCTCCCCTGTTTCAGCTCCCTAACTGGATCTGGGCCTAGAGCTGTTTCTTTCCCTCTTTCTCCCTGAAAAGGGAACATTCAAATGTGATATCCATAAACACTCAGTACAAGGTGAACCACTGCTGAAGAAAGGAAGCCACAACAGAAATTTGGGAGTAAAGAATTCCAGTTTGCTGCTCTATCGGCACCAGGAAAACGGGACTTGGGCTATGTGCAGTCTGTCACTCAGTGCTAGAACTGTAAGGAACAGACAGATCTGCCAGTGCCATCCTGGCAAGGGCTTCTCCCTCTGTGGACACCAGCAAGAGGGGACTTGGAGGAATGGGCAAGTTGGAGCTTCCCAGCAAGGGCTGTGCTTCCAGCCAGCTGCCCGTGGCACCCACCTAAAACAACTGAGTTGTGCAGCTCCCCTTTTGTCCCTTTCCCTCCCAAAAACCAGAAAGGACAAGGACATGTGGATCCTCACCTCTGAGTCCTCATCTGACCAATATGGAAGATCGAAATCAAATAGCAGCCAATCACTAGAGAGAGCGGAACTAGAAGAACATGCAGCCATTTAAACATGGAGCCATTTATTTCCTGGGCACCAAGGGTTGCCACTAAAGAAAATGTTGGTACTTAAAACATCCCCTGTTTTGATTTAGCAATATCTCAGCCCAGCAATACAATCATTCCCACAGCTTTTACATACTGCAAGCATTCCAAGCCATACTGAAGAAACATTCAGTAATGGCTTCATGCACAGAGAAGAATGGTCTCTACTGGATTTTTTTGTTTCTTTTGTTGGGTTTTTTAAAACTGCTTCTCTTTCCATCAGGCCACTCTATTCCAATTCTGAAGTTTTGGCACAGAATCCAGCAGAACCCAGAAGCTTGGCAAAACCTCCTTCTGCTGAGTATCAGAAATTGGATTTTAGAGAGTCAAGTTATCTGTCACATACCCATCAATGTCTCTTGGTTCTTCTTCATCATCCCTTGCCAGTGGCTCGGCTGATGCTCTGGAAAGATGCAGCTGCTGCTGGCTCTGCTCCCTGTCCTGCAATGGGGTAGACATGGAGGCACTTAGGAACCACCTGAACACTCTACTCCCCGCTCCCCCATTGCAGTTTCCTAATTGCATTTAGGCCTGGAGCTGTTTCTTTCCCTCTCTTACCCCCCAAACTGGCAAATGCGCTGTGGTATCCAAAAATATGTTGTATTAGATTAACAGTTGCTAATGAAAGAACCCCAAACCCAAACCCACTCTTGCTTTTGGTGGAACTGGAGCTGGGTCATGCAGGTTCTGTTGTAAAGTTTGAGGCCTTTCCTTTGCAAAGGCTCAGGAATAACGCTGTCAGGGGGTACCCTTGATGTTATGCCTGTTGCATATTCTGCTTTGCACGGCAGCAGCGACACCCCAGAACTGATGGAATAAACTACACTGTGGGCTGGATCAAGGGCTATTCTTTCAAACAGCAGGGGAAATGAAAAGAAAAAAAGTGACATTTTTAAAGACTACTTGGAGTAATAAAAATACATCTAGTTTGTACCCCAGCCAGCTGCAGTTGCGCTTGGCACCTCAGTGATAAGAGCACCTTAAACTGATGTTGCAGCAAAAACACCTCTTATTTGGGAAGTCAAAGACTTCCTGTCCTCCCCCTTCCTTTTCCTTTAAATCACGGAAGCAACAAGCTCTTTTAGATTATTCTTCCACTCTCTACAAGTGATACTCAAAGAGATAGTTAGATGCCAGAAGACAGGCCCAGGAGCTCAAGAGAAACTAATTTGAATGCAAGATGGAGAGGAGTGTGCCATTCACTACTTACCATAGGAGACTCATCGTCACTGATAATGATGACTTCAGGCTCCGAAGATTCACCTGTGAGATCTATGACGTCTTCGCCTGTGAGATCTGTGACTTCTTCACCTTGGAGATCTACAGTGTCTTCACCTGTGAGATCTATGACTTCTTCTTCACCTGTGAGATCTATGACTTCTTCTTCACCTGTGAGATCTATGACGTCTTCACCTGTGAGATCTATGACATCTTCAACTCTGAGCTCTATGACATCTTTGCCTGTGAGATCTATGGTGTCTTCACCTGTGAGATCTATGACTTCTTCACCAGTTGAAAAAGATAACATTAGAATCAAATCAGAGATTGCAGAGGAATGAAATGGGTTGCCAGTGTGGAATAGGCTGAGGTTGGATTTACTGTGCTTTAGGTCTTTTTTTTTTCAGGAATGTGTCCAACATTTCACTCAAGCTTTGCCCTCAACAGTCCACAGGGAGCATTGCCAGCCCTGTCCCTCTGAAGGGACAGCACAAGAAGAAGAGCAGCTGAGCTCCTCACAGGTTCTGTTCAATGACAACAGCTTATGGGAGGTTCACATCAACAGATGATTCATTTCATATAGGGGAATGTTTAGCACACAGTGGGAAAAAAGTCCCACCAAAACTGTAATCATAGAGGGGATCCTAATTTTAAAGTATCATGCTGTACATGTTCCCCTGAAGGATGGGCCACAGCTAATGACAAAGTTTCCTTATCTTCATCCAGCTTGGGAGATCCCAAACTCAGCTCGCCACCCTCCACTGTGGAAGATGCAGTGACTGCCAACTCATCAGAACACGCATTCAGGTCTTTGAGCAGCACTTGAGGACCTTCCCTACACAGCTCCTCTCTCACTGGCCGCCAATAACAGCAGCAATAAGGAGCAGCAGCAATACTGATCTCAGTAACAAACCAAAACAGTTGTCTGAAGGCTCGCTGTTTAGGGATGCCATTCCAGGTGCTTCCTCAATCCCAAGGCTTCCCTTCCTCCCCAGGAAAGGGCCTAGAAACTGGCAAAAGCACATGGCCAGATGGTCTTCAACCCTCCAGAAGCAGTCTCTGTTCTTACCAGGCTCAAAAGCGGGTGTAGCACTTTCCTCAAGGTCTCTTGGCTCCGTCTGCGAAGTCCCACCTGCGCTGGAGGGCAGCAGCCTGCTCCGTTTCCGAGCTGGTCTGGAATCAATTGCTCCTCCAGGGCGCTTTCGCTGACGCTGAGAGGGAACAAAGCCTTAGCATTTTCTGTGCCACTGATATGAACATGGCCCTCGGTTTTTGCAACACCAATGACAGCACACAAGGATACAGAAAACTCTCCTGCAAAGGCTGGAATGCACACCAAATGCTGCTATGGGCCATTCCCACCTGAGCACATCACATCAGGGAAAAGACGGCACCCCTGATCTCCGACAAGCTGCCTCCCCGAGAAAGGTCCTGTCCCAATGGCTTGAAAATGAGGAGACCAGTTCCCAATTCCAGCAGGCTGCTGCTCACACCGTAAGCATTTCTGCACTACTGCTAACACCCACAGAGATTCAAAACCTTCACAATTCCAGAACATCAAGTTCCATGAAGTTTTCAAAGGCTTCTGTTCCTCTACATTTGCTACAAACGCGTGAAATGCTTTCTAGAAGTACCCTGGAAAACGTTTCAAGAATCAGATTTGCATTGAGTAGCAAAGTACTTACTGAGCTCATGGTGATCAAAAACCACCGTCAAAGTAAGTGGGACAAACTCCAAAAAAAAAGGAATGTCAGGGATGTGATCAATCCCTTTGGTTCCTTTGGGCAGCCCACTGCCGATTTTTCGGAGTGACAGAAAACTGCTCTTCCAAACCTATCAGGAAAGTAGAGGAGAGATTATGCATTCGGAATGCCAGTTTTCTTGAACACCCCCAAGCTCCAAGCCTCCCATTCCCGAGTCCCCATGTCTCGTGCAAAGCTAGAGGCAAAGTCTGTGACTCTGGGACTTGAGCCCACCTGCAGCCCATCCTGCAGCCCAGCCCAGCCCCACAGCATCAGAAGCCTTTGCAAGAATGGTCTGCACTCACCCGTACGGTCAGTCCAGAGTTTGGCTCGCAAATGTCAGCAAATGGCTCTCTATTCCCTCCCGGGATGGAGAAGACGGATGCTCCGCGTCTGCTGCGCAGCAGAGAATCCGTCAACTGGCTCAACAGACTCCGTGCCAACAGAACCTTGGGAGCAGGAGTGCCCCTGGCAACCGGTGGCAACATTCCATGCCCAGGTAACTGCTGTCCGCTGTGCTCAGCCATGGAGCTCCAGAAGGCCATGGAGGCACCTCAACAATCACCTGCTGCTGCTGCTGCCACCCAGCAGGCCAGGGTGCTCAGGGCCCTGCCCAGCCCGGCCTGGAACGCTCCAGGCACAGGGCATCCACAGCTCCTCTGGGCAGCCTGTTCCAACGTCTCACCGCCCTCACAGCTCTTCCGAACATCTGATCCCAATCTCCCCCTCCTCGTCTAAAACCCTTCCCCTTCCCCCATCGCTCTCTGCCCCCTTTGGGCGCTGCAAGGCCGCAATGAGGCCTCCCCGCACCCTGCTCCTCCCCAGGCGGGAGAGCCCCGGCTCTCCCAGCCTGGCTGCAGGGGACAGGTGCTCCAGGCCTCCACGCATCCATCCCCACGGCCTCCTCCGGCCCTGCTCCACAGGCACATCCTGCTGCTGCTGGGCACAGCTGGGCACAGCTCCGCACGTGGGGCCTCACGGGGCAGAGCGGGGGGGGCACAGCTGCACCTCCCGCCGCCCTCAGCCCGAGGAACCCGAGCATCACTGGAGCCTTTCTGTGGCTAAAGAAACCCCACCAGGCCACACCTCCCCAAATCAGAAAGACATTTAAACCCTTCCTTAACCCTCCTCCTCCAGGTTTATTAGTCTGTCGCTGTTTTAACTCTTATTGGAGTGTTTGAACTGTAACCCTAGTAAACAGCAATTGAAACAAAATCAAAGTTTTTTGGGTTTTTTTCCAAACTGTTGAAAGTCTAACAGTTCAGATCATTATTTCAAGTCTCTGAAGTCTTGACATTTTCAGGTGTTCAGCTGCTCCTCTACCAGAGTTGCCCAACAGGGCTGAGGAGTTTTGCTCTGCTCCCGGGGACAGCACTTTCCTCCCGAGGCCCTGCTCTGCTATGGAAGGTGACACAGCAGAAAAAGCAGAAGTAGTATTCAGTTTTCCTTCTAGCCACTCTGCCACAGGACCTGTGTTCAGAAGGATGGGCTGTGGCTCCTGAGAGCAGCAGGGAACCCATCTCAGCCCTGCCAGGTACAGGGCTGCTCCTCAGCCCCTGGTCCCCTTGGGTGCTCTGGGGTGTGGAGAGAATGGTGGAAATTGATCCAGTGCTGTGCAGAGCACCAGGATATGTTCAGCTCATGCTCTACATGAGGAGGCTCATTTCTTACAAAAGTTTCTCTGTTATTACAATTCAACCTTTTGGGTAATTGACAACATGCTGTGTGTTGAAGAATGGGTAGGGATGACTTTTCCATTTTTTGAAGAATCCCAAAGGAGATTTAACACTTTATATAAAAACGCAAAGACACTAAAGCAATTCCAGATATACATTTAATATATGAGTAATTAAGCTTCTTGTAGGAATCCAAAAGCACTGATTATGAGAAATGAATGTTGCAAATATGCTGTCTTTCTGGTCTGGTTTTCAAACCTCTTCTCCTATCCCCATGATGGATGGAGCTGTTTGGGGATTTTCCCTTTCATGGGGTGTGCACCATATACTCCTTGAAGGAATTTGTACTGGAGTCATTCCTGTGCCATGTGTATTCTGGAAAACACATCCCTGCATCTCTCTACGTGGCTTTGTTAAAAACTGCCCTCTTCAATACAGCAGGGCTGTGGTAATGCTTTGTGCACACACTCAGCTTTCTACCTCCACAAAGGGCCTAAATTAAATCCAAAGTATAAGGAGGAGGAATCCTGACACTGAAAATGTCAGTGGGGTTCCTGCATCCCTGGGGCAAGCAGGTGTGAATTTACATACCTATGCATCCTCTGGGAGAATAAAATTAAAGCATGTCACCCTCTATTTTCCTGAACTGCACCAGGTGATCTGATAATATTGCAGCTGGCAGAGGTGTGGGTCAGAAGAGGAGATAAAGATCTTTGTTTTGCACTTGGAAACAAACTTATCTGAAAAACTGCAGCTTTCAAAGCCTTGCTGTGGATTGCAGAAATAAGGTGACATCTAGATCCAGAAATGTTTGATTAAAAATATTCCAGACTCTTTCCCTTTTTCCACCCATTAAATGAGGATACCTAACACACTGGTTTACTGTGCCAGTTTTGGAACACTGTCATTAGGATTCAGCTGTAGTGCAAAGACAATGCACTAACCTTAGCTGAGCTTCAGTCATTAAGCACATACTTCTATTTCCCATAGCTGTGTCTGACATAAAAGATTAGTTATTTTGTCCCTGTGTGTCGGAAGCAGCAGTAATTAGTGTATAGACAGCATACCTGGTAAAGCAAAATAAGGAAAAGGTAGGGGCTAAAATTGCTACAGCAAGAATTTCAAGTATTTAAGATTGGGAAGAAGCCCTAACTATTATGGGTCAAATAATCTCACAGCTTTTAGACAGCTCTTTCCAATGGAGCACATGAATACTTGGAGTCTGTGTTTTCTAAGAGAAAATGAGTGACATTATTCCCACGTTAAGAAGGGGGAAAAACAAGAGTGAAAGAGCTTCACATTGCTTCCCCATTGTGGGGGGACAGGGACAGGAGCCATCCAAGGCTCACTCCTGTTTTGCTCTGTATGTTTCATGCCCAGGAAAACACATTTCAGGCCTGAAGTCCAGCAAGTGAGACAAAAAAAGGGGAAAATTATAATGGCTGATCATCTTTTTAGAGGGTATTAGTGGGATAATGTTAATTCCTCTGCTTGTATTGTTTAAATTCACCTAAGTGATTTATTATAAAACTATCCTCAGCATCTTTATCTATTTTGAAAATAAAAGTATTTTCTTAAATTCCCTATGAGAAGACTGCAGAGAAGGGTACTTCTTTACTCATGTAATTTCTGATTAAATAAAAGCTACAAGCAAAGAAAATTAAGTTGCTTTCAGTTTTACTCTTTGTATAGAATCTTAATATATTATTGACTTAGAAAATTGAATTTCTTTTAATGATAGTTTTAGTAAGCTGAAACTTGCTAAGCACAAGCTACTGAACTGAAACCTTGATGGCCAGGTAGCTTAAGTGCAGGTCTGAGCATGGAAAGTTCCAAGGTTTTCTTCATTTTATTAGAGGCATGTAAGTAACTAGACATATAGACAGGTAAATGCATGATACCTAGGTTTCAATTTTGTTTAAAAAATGGTAATAAACCCACAGGAACTTAGACTGAGATTGTACATAAGGAATTTGTTATGACAGGCAAATGGTCCAAGGCAAAAGCACTGAAAGTACTTGATCATGCTTAAAGGAAAATGTGCTTTTCCTTCTGCTGACAACTATGCACTGCGACTGAAACCAATGCTTTAACTCTTCAGTTACTTTTTTGCTAATCAGTGCTTTCCTAGACCAATACTTTCTAAAAATTATATACATACATATACATATTGAATGGGTTAATTACTAACCCTATACCAAAATTTTAAAAGAAAATTGCCTCAGCTGATGGTGTTGAGCCATACTAGCATCTGTTTAAACCTCTTATAAAATCAGCTGAGTGCCATTTCATTGCAGGTTACTTAAATTTACTTGACCATAAATGGTTTCCTTAAATGCTCCTTTTAATGAGAATACCTGGCATTGCATGTCACCTAGGAATATAGCTTTTAGAAAGACATTTCTGCTTACTGTCGTTGCATCCACCAAGTAGCTAAAAGTCTAGCAGAAATGAGAAACAGAAAACATCAGTCTAAAATTCATGGCCAACCTTTATTAAATAATTTTATTTGTGTCTGTTGAAGAATTATCTTTGATTAATTTTGACCACACATGTAGTTTTCATTAATACCAAAAATCAAAAATGGCTTTATCAGAATAATCGTAACGTTTTACCTTTTTTTGTTTAGCTCAAGCGACATAAAAATTAAGGGGCACAATGAACCTACTAGGAATGTCCCTTGTTATTAATGCCTAAATATGGTAATAAGAAGATCTCTTGAAATATGGCTGAAGAAGCAGATAAATAACACAATAAAGACTAAATGAAAAACCAAAAATAAGGATACATGTCCACACAGATTACTAACTTTTAACAAGGCTTGGTCATCTGTTTCCTTTTATAAGGTTACTTTTTCCAGCATTACAGCCTACAAGGGAAACATAAAAGACTGTCAGTGGAAAATCATGACTATGCTAGGACAGCATTTTGTTCACCCTGTAGCTGATCCCAATGGGCCAGACAAATGGAAAATACAAATAGTATTTATATATGCACCTTGGACATCAAGATAGCTCCTTGCATAACTACCTGCCAGAACAGTTGTTCACTCACCAGGACCACACTGTCTAGTCACCTTGTTTAGGCAATTTTAGGCCTCTATTTATTCCATACCATTTATGTATACAGAAACATAGGGCGAAGTAACATACCTAAAAATTAATGTAACTGAGTTCGTCTTTCTAGAGAAAAGTACATGCCACAGTTTAGCAATTTAATCTGTGTTGAATTAGGTATTACCTCTTGCTGCAAATCTTGATTTTTGTTTTTTTTCATCTCTTCAGTTTTCAATAAGCATCAGTTCATCTGTAGTATAGTTCAGGCTTTACTATTCATAGTAACATAACTCCATCCTTGGACATGAGAAAGATTCTGTTCTCCTGAGAAGAAACCAGAGCCCAATGATGCAATAGCAACAAGCTCACACCAGTATCACAAACGGAATGCAGCCTCACTAATCCTGTAAGCCACCAAAATTATGGATATTGTGAGATGCCAATAAAATATTCCCAATTTTGGGAAGGAAAAAAATTTGTCATAAACTCACTTTGTATAGTTTGGCTCATCCAAGAAAAAATGGGATGTCATGCATATAAACACAGCACTACTTCTGCAGGTCTTCTCCCTTGCTTCTATATATCTTTTCTTCCTGTGAAGCCTATTTCTTTGTGGGATTGCAGATACAAAATAATTTACTTAAGTCACAAGTAAGCAACACCTGTGGGAAACTGTCATTAACATAAAAACAGATACTTTAATAAAATGGGAAAAAAATTCAACAAATTAAACACAGATTGGTATTTGGATTCTTGTTTAACTTAACCTGTTTTTCTAGACCATCTGAAGCACCCAATAAACTCTTGGACATTTGTCCAAATAAAGTTCCTTTTCCACCTCTCTTTTTAAGAAATCCCGGTTTTGCCTGTTAAAAAAAAAAAAAAAAAAAAAAAAAACACACATCCCAAATGTATTCCTTCTTTTCAGGTAGATCAAAAAACTATTACAGACACTTGATACAGATACTGTAAAAAAATGTGAAGCATGTAAGAGCACAGAATTCTGCTCTGCTGAAAGTTCAGTATTAATGCATAGTATCAAACCATGCCAAATGTTCAATACCACTATAATTAAAACATTGATATTGCTACCCACACTCTGGAGCAGAAAAGTGTGAAAACCCTTACTGTAAACAGCATCACAGTTTCCAACAGGTGCCTCACCTTGACAAGTTCTTCCTTCAGCAGGAAGGAGGTCATAAAGAAAAATTTGCTCACTCCAGAAAAGTAATTTAACATGACTAATGTTCAGATTGACATACCACTAATTCAGAAACTGAATTCCCATTGGGCAAGTATTGCAGAAAACTCTTGAGACAACTTGGTATCACCATGTATTTTGTATTTGTCATATATTCTTCAAAACTCCAGTTCCTCCTGTAACCACAGATAGCTGTAGAAAAAGTATTTCATCATTATCTATGGAAGAACTCAGGCTAAAGGTAGGAATTCACTCCTCCTTCCTCACTTTTGTGCTTTTTAAATAAGTGGGTAGCGTTCCATGTGTTCACATTTAAAAAAAACCCAAGTATTTAGATCTTTCAGATATCTAAGTTTCATGAATAATAAAGTATTTTTGGATCCTTTTTTTGCTCCAATACCTATTGTTTGTAATTCAGTTAGCCATGTCCTGAAGCTATGGTCACAGTTTTCAAACTTCAGATTATTTAAATTGAAACATGGCAGAATTCACAGATGTGTAAAACTCCTAAATATGCAGTAAAAATCTCATTAAGAGCTACCTTCCATTGTGTTTGTGTCAACAGGCGATTTAAAATTTGGGGGGAAATGGAGCACAGGCAAATGCTTATTTTCATTTTAGAGCAGTGTAACCACAATTATCTTTTCAAATGGTTCCACACTGCAACTTTTGTCAATTTTTAAACTGAATATCAAATCAATGAAGATGATGTATGTAGACACATGAACTGTTCTTAAATATTTCTTCTGGACAGCAAGTTTTTTATGAATAGGAATCAACACACTTCTATTGCCAATGCAACAGTGAAGGATCCATTCGCTAACATCATGTCTAGCTCCCACTTTCTCGTCAATGGTTTCTTTCAACCAAATGTCAAATGCCTGGTTACAGAATCCTTGCATAATATTTAAAGGCAATTCTGAACTCTTTAAAAAATTATTGGCAAGGTATAATATATTTTTAATAAGCAGACTGAGGCCCAAGGTATTCTGATGAACTTTTATTAAAAATAATCTTCCTACAGTAGTATGGAATTCTTTAGCAAAGACAGGCCACCACCTGTTGCACAGCCATCTTCAGTAACACAGTAAATTTGATCTTCTCTGTTCCTCTGGTGATCAGCACTGCTGGCTGATAACTGCTCTGCTTATGAACACAAATGCTGTTTTGACCATGAATGCAATTTCCAAGCAGCCAAGACACAGCTTTACTGAAAAGGAAATCACCTTTCCTTCAACAAAGCCAGTTTTTTCTAAGCTTTTACAGATGGATAAAATTCCATGCACAGTCATTAGATCCAGAAACTTCTCAGTATGAGAACCAAAAGTTGCTTAATGACACATTACAAGTTGATTTGTGATGCTCTGCATGCAGTTTGCTTTTTTAGGACTTTGGGGGCTGCTTCCCTTTCCGAAGGCAATGCGTTCAAGATGCTGGATGTCTGCTTCCCAGTGTTGCCTCTATCTGCTGGATGCCATTACACACTGAAAATTTATGTTCAGCTTCAAATTGAATGCAAGTTTCACACTCTAAGTAGGGATGCCCACAAACATATTGTTCTTTGGAGAGCAACTCTCTGGCTCCATAGATATAACTTGGACAGAGTAGTTATGTTCTTCTGCAGCCCATGCCCGATCCAGATCCACAAGTCCCATACACTGCTTTCCTAAAATGAGATCAAGGGAGAGCACAGAAACTCAAAATGTAGAAACATTATCAGAAATGTGCACATAAATATTCAATGTCAGGAAAACACATCAGTAAGCCATCTAAAAAATAAGTTCCAAATCTACTTTAAAAAACATCTTAATCTGGTTTACGTTCCAAATGACATCTGTGACTTCTAACCCTCATTTAGCAAAGACCTTGAAGAGATTATTAACTTTTTATATATGAAGAAAGGCACAACTATTTAAAAGTATTCTCAAACTTCCAGAAAAAAACATGCTTTAGTGTAAATGGGAAGAAGAAAAATGCCTAGTTTACCCCTTAGCCCTCTCAATTACCAGACTTCTACTCCCTTTATAATCATAGCTGTTTCCCTCCTGCACTTTCACCTAAAATCTGAAAATCTCTGGTTATTGAACATAAACAATAGACTAGAATACCAAAAAAGTGATCCAGTGTAATTGATATGAGACATATTACTGTAACTACTTATAAAAAAACCTACTAAATTGTTAATGCAAAATAAGCTTATTTTAGATTTACCTGCAGAGAAAAAACAGGAAGGATAGAGGGTTTTTTCTGCTTAAAAGTTTTTTATTATGATACAGCCATGACAAGATGATGGGACCATTTGTCTTTACTTATTTACTCATTATAATTGATTACTATGTTCCAAAAAACAGAATTGACTTGTCAGATTGTATTTTCAGCAGCTTGAAACTCTATTGAAAGGAAAATTTAATGCTACTTTGAAATGTTTTATCACTAGTAGTTACAGTCTCAAGTCAACAGGGCACAATCCTGCTTCAGTCTCAAACACAATGATCCTGCCTCTTCCCTTGTGCCTGACAGAATTCTATAGTTAAATGTATTTGGGGTCTGAGATGAAGAGACAGGAGCACAACCTGTTTGCCTTTAGAATAGGAGTCTGGCATTCCAAACTACCCTCTGGAACAGCTTACCTCTCTTCCCTGAATATATAAAGAGCTTTTGTGCCTGTATCATTACCAGACCTGTTATGCACCCTGGTCAGGTGCCTCTAGAAGTTTTGGGCAGGTGACACCAACACACCCTGCAGTATCCTTGTATTTCAGAGCAGTTGGTGCACATCACAACTGAATGCAGGGCTCAGTCCAACCTACTCTGTCTGTCCACAGTGAGCCCATGCCCAGAACTATCTTCTCCTTATCAGCTGAATTCCTTAGTTACAAAAGAATTTCAGTACTTTGAATTCACTATTATGACATTTGGACTCAGTTCTGTTGGTAGCTTGAGATTTGAGAGGGGTAGTAATTGGGTTGGAGACAATTTAAAGATACAATTATAAGGGAGGGCCTGAAAAAGATCTTTCCAAATCAGTCCTGTATGAATTTGTATGTTGCAGGGAGAAATCACTAGTTTATATAACCAACCAGAGAGAACTCTGCAAATGACATTTTGTAGCCCTATCCTTCCACATTTGTGGTTTCATAGAAAACCACCTTCTGTGGTTGGTTGAACAAAATGGCCACTGTCTCTAATATTACTATTACAAATGTACACCCTGTCAGGGCAAAACACTTAGAAGTTGCACTTGTGGAAAAAAAAAAACCAAAAAACCCTGCAGTTTCAGACACTAAGAACAGATAAAAGTTACAATCTCTCAAAAAAATTTTTTTGGGTCCAATTTCAATTTTCAGTCCACAGCATGGAGTCCAACACTAGTAATGAGAGATTACTGACCTTTTTAAAATTTGTTTTTCAAATATTGTGATGATGACAAAAGAAACTGACAAATTTACTGTCAGCTTTTATACAGGATCTTTATTATTTCCTTTTTTGCAGCGAGTATAAGAAATACTTTCAATTGTTCAAATTAAGCTTCTTAAAAATATTATGCTTATTAGCTAGTACTGCTTCAATATACTTTGTAAATGTTTATTCTAAGCCTAAAAAGCAGACTTATCTCTAAGCAGACTTTGAGTTCCTAGCCCCTTCTGTCTTTTCTGACCTGGAAGCTAGTTTACAGCTTCCATCAAAACAATAATGCCAGACAGTAAAATGCAAACTGTCACTTTAATATTGATGATTTTGGAAGAAGAAAAACGTTTCTATAGCAAGAAGGGAACAGCAAGAAGTGAAATGTGACAAAACTTAAATTTTTCAACTGTCATCTGAAGACATCTACTTAATTCCCCATTCATAAATGTCCTACTTCTTCCTTTATGCATCAAGGTAAAACCATTACTGGCATGGTTTATACAACAGCTGCAGAAATTCATACCAATTAGCCTGCGTTCAGGTGGAAGCTGAACAGCTGTCTGATCTGCAAATCTGCAAAGGATCATGTGCTCCTATAAAAAAGAAAAAAAAAAGAGATTCATCAAGAAAAATCAGATTAAATGCTTAAGTGTATCAGAAATGCTACCACACTGAAGCCAGTATTTCTAAAAAAATTCACTTGTGTGGAAATCCCAATTTTTATACTGCAAACACGTGTTTAAGTCAAGAGTTTGTAATCACTGCCTCATTTCTCCTCATAAGTATTTGTTTCTTGCTAAACTTCCTAATTCTTTACAGTAGTTGAATGGGATGCAATGTATACAAGACAGCATTCTTCAAAGACATCCTGCAGACTAATTTTGCCTTCAATAACTGATGAGCAACACAGCCATCTTTTAGCAGAGTTACAATAGGGCAGCCTTCCTGCATCAATAAGCAGCAGAGACAAAATTCTTTAACAGTTGATTTGAACATTTCTCCCAAGTAGTGTTTTTCAATCCCAGGATAGGCTGGTGTGTCAAACTTCCTCTGCCCTGCCAAATCCAATTAGATCCTGAAGGCAAAAAATACCTGGCTGTGAATAGGAAAGTTTCCTCCAACAAAAGGAGCACAACTTACTTTCAAACTACCCCTGTTTCATTAAAATTTTCTGCAGACACTTCTATAGAAGAATTTCTCCCTGCCCACTCAGCCAGGGGGATAGTGCAGGGGAGGGTGCAGCAGCAGAGCCCCATCCTTACTTGCCTTCAATGCCCACCACTCGTGCCAGCACAATGGCTCCTCAAAGACCAGCCAAGCCCAGGAAGGTAGGTTAGCCAGGTGGTGAGAGCAAGAGCCTTGCAGGTGTGGCAGTGGAACTACTGCTCTGATGACAGCTGTGCTTTGTGGGACAGCTGCAATACTCAGTACAGAGCAGAGCAGGGCAGAGTAAATCAGAACCATCTTAGAATCACACAACATTCCCAAGTCTCCTGCAATGTTATGGGGAGGAAACTGAAATGGGCAACAACACAAAGTGCTCTCCCAAGCAAAGTTTCCAGAGCTATAATTCTGAAACAAGGACATGTGTCTTGCATCAAAAAGATTTTTTTTTATTCTTGCCTGACATAAAATTATGATTTTAAAGATTTGGTTCTTGTAACAGGTGGAGAGAGTAATTTCACCTAAGGATACTTCAGGTTTTTCCAGTATTCTTGAAGTAAGGATACTTACTCCAGCTTTTTTTAGAGGGCCACAAACATCCAAACCTTCACTCCACAAAAAACCTTCATATTAAATCAAGATGGCAATTCCCCCAGTACACTCCACCAATTCATAAATAGACATCTGACCTCAAAAAAAATTCCCATATATTATAAAATGAAATATTATAATCGCTTGATACAGAAATATCACTCATTTAAACATATTTATAATATCTTGATGCAAGGATATTTGTTCCCTAGTACAGTGCATTGACAGGAAGATTTCCAGCTCAGAGCTTCATAAAAAATATGGAAGCAAAATAAGAACATGTCATAACACATTTAGGGCTTTAAACATGTTACACCCAGTCAGTTCAGTTCAAATATGGCTACTCCTGTAGTACAAAAGAGGTGAAAATGTTAAACCCAGATGTGACCAATGAAGAACAGGGAAGAAGGGGTCCCATGGACTATGTGGCCACTGTTAGCAGAGAAGCAGCAGTGATGGGCAGCTTGGGGAGAAAAAGAGGGATCTATAGAAGAGGGTGAAGACCCACGTTAGCACACAACTCCTCGCCAGTCTTCACGCACCTGACAGAACTTGGCTCTTTGCAACAGCAAGTTCCCAGCTCTTTGGACCAGACCAGAGCCAAGGTAAGTCTTGTCACTTTACCTGAAAATCTGGACTGACTCCAATCCTTGGCTTCTTACAGTGTGATCCAAAAAGATAAACTAGAATCTGTTATGACTACATTGTTTCTCCCTGACACAATGATTACATTGTCATATTCCCTGTTGGGTGAAATAAAAAAGCATTTCTAAAGCAATGATTAGAAACTTCCCAAAGTGTGCATACAGAGTTAATTTGTTTCCTAGAACACCCACCTGTTCAATTCCTATTAAATTTCCAAAGCTGTATTTGCAAATTTATACAGTTCTACTTTCCAATTCTCCTTGTGTCTTGACAGAGTCTCAAAATGTATCATAGTAAAAATCTACAGCTACCATAACCTTATTCCTTGCAACTATAAACAAATGAATTATAGCATAATGTTCTCATCAAAAAAGTTCTGGAAATGCCAGACTTCTGGATGTCGTTTTAGATCTCACTAAAATGAAAGATAAGAGAAATTAATTTAAAATGGGAACTGGAGTGGGTGACACAGACAATGTCTGGCTAACACATGGCAACTTTGGCTCTTAGCCAATAACCTGTAAGAATTTATTAATATGAAATATAAAAACACATATAGCTAGCTGCATAACAGAAGTTATTTATAACTAGGATTATCTGAGGCACCAACCAGCCTAGACCAATTGTATAGACTCTCATGTTACTAAGAGCAGCAATATTTTTCAGCCTTATCTTTGACTCCTGTGCCCTGCTGCAACACAAATAATAAAATTCTGGAGCTTCTGCAATACTGACAAATCCCATGATTTAAATCTCCATGGTTTAACAGATTAAGAAGAAATTCATGGAGTTGCAATGAGATTATACGCACTATCCTAATCTAGGCATCCTTGACTTTATAATTGACACCATCTCTCTCTGTACTGTCAGCAGGTTTAATAATGCTAGTAAATAATTTTTTTCTGAACTGAAACCCGAGTTCTTTGAAATTATGTTGCAGAGATGCTGAAAGGAACATTAATCATGGGAAAAAATAATGGCAACTCCAAATCCATCATCTGGCTTTTGGAATCTCAATCTCAATCTTCGGAATCTCAAAAGGCATTTATTACCTGATAACTGAACTTCCCTTATAAGATGGCTGGAGATTTTCTGAATATTTAAAACTCCCTCTAATTTAGGGATTAAAAAAGGATAATCTCTGTTTTCCTGCCACATACATTATCTTTGCACTGCCCACTGTTTCCAAAAACATTTGGATATTAGAAATACCCTCCTTCATTTCCATATTTCTGTTACAAAGACTTATTCTGCACTTCCAAAAAATCATTTCTACATTGTAAAAGCCAAGAGTCCTGTCTAGGATTTGAGCTGTAAATTTACATAACCCTGCTTCTCTCAAAAGGAAACATGTTCTTTCCATGCCCCATTAAGTGCCTCTAACCTTCAAATTTTGGGTTGCTCATCACTAACTAGTATAAACAAGACAAAACTTAACAGCCCAGTACCAGTTTTCTGCTGCCCATTTCTCTGCTCTTGTCCTTTTCCAGTCTCCTGTTACCCTTCACTCTATCAGATCTGTATGCTTCAGTGATAATTTCTCCTGATTTCCTCTCAGATTATCTTCACAGACCCCAGCTGCTCAGGGTCAAAACACACTTTAATATTTTAAAAATCATTTTGAACAACATTTTAAAAACTGTATAAAATATAAATACTGTATTAAATTCTTGCTGACCTGTTTAAGCTCTTCCCATTTACTATGTCCAATGTTTTAGACATAAATTAGAGGGAGGAATCTAATGTTTATTACAACAGTTGTATTTAACACCTAAACAAATTGGTATCCTGTAAGTTTTAACTGATACACATTGAAGTACCTCAGGAATGGCTCACTTATACATTATGACAAAAAAATGTTTTTTTTTTTTGTGGAGAAACTATTTAATTTTATTGAAGAAAAAAGCCTTTAAAATGGATGGTGGAGAGAAAACACAGTGGCACCTGCACAGATGATGAACATTTCACTTACACATGCCCCTCCTCACAATTAGAAGATAACCACCTATATTTCATTTGATAAGAAGACCTACTGAAATGCAGGAGACTGCACATAAACATCTTGCTTCTGTCCTTTTACATACCTTGTAGGACAAAATTTCTTTGAACTGATGACTGAAAAAAAAAATAAATAGATCAATTCACATGTGAAAACAGCAAAAGTGGAAAACAGAAGCAATCATTGTATACTTGAACACATTTTTAAAAACCCAGCATTATCTGTATCATACAGAAAGGCTTTAAAAATGCCAAAACCCATTACAGTTCCAGTCTTCCTAGTATTAATAAAAATTCTCACTTTAAATCATTAAAAATGCTAACAAATACTTACTGTGGTTTTCTCATCGTCACACAAATACTTTACAAATATTTAATAATACACATATATTTTGCTTGTATCACAAAGCTAAAAGGTCTTAACAATGGAATTGAGTATAGAACACAGCCATTATGGGGATACAGCCAGGCTATCATGTTTTATGATCCTATAACATAAGGAAAAAAAAAAAGCAAAACCTAAAATGTAGCTCAAGACCAGGTCGATAGTTTTTCATAGACTTATGAGGTTAGATTGAAAATTTCAGCAAACACAAACATTCTTGCAGCATCCACAGCAACAAAAGTTTTCTAAGTGATCATTTCCAGTCTTTGTAATCTAAAAATGCAGCTGATAAAAAGTTAAACATAAACCAGCCAATGAGAAAAATCATATGACTGATAATTTTTAGAAAGTTTGGAATTTTATTGCCTCTTCATTAGGAGACTTATTTGTTTTATTTTGTCACAAGACAAAACAAAATAGATGGATGTATCAAATTGAGTAAGGAAGAACAGTTATAAGTTATAAAGTTATAACAAGTTATAAAGGATTGCTTTTTATGCACTTCTGTGCATAGAAAGAACACTCTGATATTATAGAAAAGTATGAAAAATATTCCACATGAATGCATAATATCTCTTTAGATTTGTTGATACCTTTTGAGACTGCATCTTTCAGTTTCTTATTTTAGCAAATATATACTTAAGTCATTGATGTAATTCCTGGTAGAATTAAATCTAATTCATCTTGGGCATCCAAAATGCAAAGCTCAGTTTTATGAACAAAAAAAAAAGCCAACCAAAACACAACTCTTTTCCTCTACCTAGTTCTGACTCAGAAGGCTGTTTAACCTCTTATCTTCTGCCACTTTATGCTTATCTTTTACATTTTATTTATACCAAAGGCATTAAAATTCTTAAGCATGAGATATAATAGTATCTCCCACAAGGCAGATTTGAAGACAAAATATGTACACAATTCATTGAAAAAGTATTAAAAATATGAACTGAAACACAGGAGAGCTTATCTACTTTGGAATAAATCAAAGGAGTTCTACAGGCAGTAAACTGTGGTAAAAACCAGACCGATTTCTTTAAACTGACTGCTTACATCTTCCCCCAACATTAAAATGTCAATTCCCCTTTTTAGAGTAATTTTCATGAGCTTTCTATGAACTTTGTGATTTTAAGGTAGAAGGTCTGTATATAAGATACTGTATCTACTATGTTGATTGTATAAAGCCTTCTGAACCATGACTAGATAAATCCAGAAAAAAATAATCCAGGAATTACCAATCTGCCTGTGAGGATGGGTTGACAAACAGGAGGAAACAGTTTCCTTGTAAATGTGAATCAGCTTAGCCTAGTCACTCTCAATGGCCCTCAAATGATTAATTCTATACTCTTCTAGGATTTTATTCCCTTACTTAAGTTGATATTTTAGGGCTTATCTTGCAAGCTTTAGTTTACCTGCGTGGATATTTGAACTTGACTGTATTTTGAATGAAGCCGTAGCAGCAGGGGGAGATGACAAAGGATGCCCGTGCCCTGAGGCAGTGCTCAATCACCATGTCTGTGGCCACCCCGCAGGCGTGCAGGGCCACCTACAGCAGGAAAACAACCAAGGAAACAAGAAAATTAATCACTGGAACATTCTAAATACAATCCAGCATTTTTTGGTTGACTTAATTAAATGCACGAGGAAGTTTTTGCAACTAAAGCTGATACACCAAAGGTCTGGTCCTCAATTCTCCAGTTTTTCATTCCTCTCCTTTATATCTATGTTGAGGAAAATTTATTTCATTAACAAAGAATCAACACTGAAGAAGGGTCACTCACCAAAATCACTCAGAAGGCAGGTGCACTTCATTGTGATATCAAATAAACTAAAAACAAATCTCCAGAAAAATAGTAGTTGCGGAATACATAATAACAGAAAAACTATGTGGTGATTTGTCAGAATTTTTTGTCAAGCAAAAAGAACTCAGAAATACAAAGAACTATGTCAAAACTGGACTTCAACTAAGCAGTAAGAGAAGAAACAGATATACCTGAAGGTCACATCTAAAGGAAAAAAATTATGCATAAATTTAGATAATTTGATTTTCAAGTACTGAGAAAAACCTATAGGAAACAAACACTGGAGCTGGGGGAGCATCAAATACAATTTGCCCACCTTTAATTTTTTAGAGAAGATGTTTAAGACTGCAGAACTCAGATTTCAGAGTTCAAAGCTGTTTTTCAAGTTAGAGCAACTGGGAAGGTAAAAACTTTGCTCTCAGATATACATTAAAACAAAGTCTTTTTTGTTTCCAGTCTGCTTGCTATAAGCTCAGCTGAGGAGACCATTAATCATCAACTGAACTGTAATTGCACACAGATGGAAACAAATATTCTTGTCTCAGGCAGAACACTAAAAAATTTACAAGAAAATAATTGTGCAATGAAATTTTCTGCTCATATGAATTTAACAACAAAATTAAACTAGTTTAACATCAGGAAGAGATTCTTAATATCACAGCTATCAGATTATCATGGAATGCAATTATAGTTACTTCCTCATCTATCCAAGCGGAAAACAAAGATGTCTGCTTTGCATGCAGAAAAAGAGACCTTAAAACAGCAGCAGATAAACCAGTAGCTTTGCTGAGCTTGTATGACCTGTTACACCAAATGACTTCTTCTTTGGCTTTCTGAAAACCCATTTAGTTAAGAAAAAATCCCAAATAAAATTGAAGACAAAGCTTTCTCAGTATACCCTATATATTGAATTCACTATCTGAAACAAAATAAAATATGAAGACTAATGTAGGTATTTGGAAATGAAGGGCTGGAAAAGAAGGATTTCCAAGTGGACTCTTCTGACATATACTTCAATATCTCCCTTGTCACAAAACTTGAAAGAGAGAATATAATACTTTTTTTATTAAATAAAAACTCCACAGGGTTAACACTGTATTAACCTTTAAAATGGGCCCCCAGAAATCAAGACAGGAATTCCAATGACCACAAAATTGGAGACTCACTTCATAAAACAACTATTTCACACACACAATTCAGTGTCTTATTCATGAGATCCTGGTATTTTGAAACAGCTCTCTAGTTCACCCACAGATTTATTGACAATGTAGCACAGAAAATAAAGCTAGAGAATTGGAAATTTACACTTGGAAGGACTGGGCTAAAACAATTTATTCTCTCCTCTTTCTCCTGCACTAAATTTCTTGTCCTTTCTTAAATAAACCAACCAAACAGTTAAACAGCACTGTTCATGTACCATGAACCTTCAGCATTACCTATCCCCAGCTACAGTCAAAACAGGCTTTTAGATGGATGATTTAAAGAACAGTCAGTCTTGCATGGAAAGCTTGTGCCTTGTCACAGAGGTTCATGTTCTATTAACAGTATGAAAAAAATAGATGACAGAAGTATTTACAGAGCTACAAAACACTATTTATGCCTTATTCTTCACTAGAGCTGCAAAATTCTAGACAGGACTAGAATTAATCTCATTTACTTTCACAGTCTGTAAGGACATACAGAATTTTATTCTCTCATGTATATCAGTTGTTTAAGAATAATTAATCAGACACTGAAGTTTTGAAGTGGAAAAGTTATAATCACTTACCCCAATGTTAAAAGTCCCATTAAAGTAGTCCAAATTTGCTTGAATGAACCAAATGTTGTTTAAACCTAGTTCATCACTTCTGTCTTTAGCACGGATCAGAGACAACTCCTTATTTTCTATGAGTATCACCTAGATTCCACACATAGGAGAAACTAAGGCAAAATAATACTGAGAAATCGAAGTACATTACCAAGCAAAAAACTTTGTAGTTTGTTGAGAAAACCTCTGAATCACTTGTGGCAGAGTCTGAGATCTACAAAATGATTAGCTGGAAACCCAGGAACAATCAAAGGCATTTAATACTTGCCAATATTAATCAGCTTGAAAATATTTTATATTTTCCTATAACTTTTATCTTCTCTGGAAAGCACCAGACACATTTGGGGACTATGCTAAAAAATTTGCATGTTTCAAACCTAAGTCCTCTGCTGAGACAACTGTGACTTTTATGTGTCCTCTCTACATACACATCTTTTTAAGATGATTACCAGAAATCTTTTTATTGAGGATTTACCTGACATGATGGCATCATATAAGCAAGAACAATTCCAACATGGCCCTGTGAAAACGGAAACAAAAACCAAAATCTGAGTCACTTTTCAACGCTGAAAAGGGAACACTCACTGTTGTTCACTAATTATGTGATGAGCATTCCCATACCAATGAGAGAACCTTTGAAAGAAGCTAAAATTTCAACATTTGCACTTCTGCTTTGCTTTGTGGCAGCAACCACCCAGCACTGCAGAGATGAAAGCTGAAAGAAAATGCACCACATAAACAAAAATATACATTACCCCTCCACTGCAAAAATCCACAATCAAATCTCCAGGTCTCGCGAGCTTTGTCACTGCTGCTACCAAATTATTCAGCTGCTGCTGCTTCCTGAGAGCCCGGTCTCTAGACATCTTTCCTGGGGATGACAGAGAAAATGCCTAAGTACGGGTAACTGCAAAACACTGCAAATGCCATTTATAGCTGAGATTAAAAATGACTGGAACACTTGCACATCTTAAGCCACTTCAAGCTAAATTCATATTTAACGTATTAAATATTTGGTAGAACCTTCTCCAAAATTAACTTTCTAGTTGTTGCTGTTAATGTATCCTTAGGAACAAACTCTTATAAACTTAATGTAAAGCAATCGAACTCCTTCCTGTAAGCTCTGGCCTAATTCTGCTCCAATCCTGTGATTATGCCCAGAGACAGAGTTCAAACACATTCACAGTAAAGTTATCAAAATAAATCCTCATTTACTGTATCTATATACACTATCCTTTAGCATTTTGGTTTTAAAACTTGTACGCTTTCTACTGTCAATTTTTATTTTTCATACTAACCCACCCTATTTATTTAAATTACTGCATGTGCAAGAGGGTACTTCTCAAAGTGACTATTTCTACATAGCAAAGACTGGCTTTCCATCACATCTGTAATAACCAGAACTGGAAAACCTATTAATTTCTTTCAAATGTGCTCGGAAAAGTCCAACACAGAGTTGCTTCAGATATAACGAATTTGTTTAGTCAGCACTTATCTATTTGTAAGGCTGTGTTTTCTGTCAGTGGGGCTGAGTGCTGACAGATCTATTAAAGACTCTTTTTGCTTGTTCAGAAAGCAGAGTTTGACACAGATATCGACAGCTCATCTTCACAATAAGAAAAAAGTACTGCAATGACTCTTTAGTATTAAGTACAACTCCTGAAAACACCATCAAATTTTCATACTGTGCAAAATCAGCAAACAAATTTTAGGATTCCTAAAAATTAAAAAGTGAAATAGTCACAGGTTTCATCAGCAAAACCAGATCCACTACTTAGTACTCAGTCAACTTCATGAGTATTAAATTATTAAGAAAAAGAATTGTTTAAGAATTACCCAATGGTCTTCAAACACTCTCGCAATTAACTCTTCATGGTCACCAACTAACAAGCTTCATCCTCTTTTACTGTGCAGGCAATAAGTAGTAAATAGTCCCTTGAAAGATGGATAAAATCAAGCTTGAATCAATAGGACTTTTGCCTGCTCTACCTCTGTATTTTGAACTTGGTAACCAGAATTACAGAAACACAGCAAACTGTGATGTTGCCTGCAGAGAATGTTAGTTAGCATGGCTAACTAGTCCTTCATTACAGCAAACAGGAAATATATTCAACCAAAACTTCTGCATCTAAAAATACTACAGTTCACTTTGCATTTTACGAGCTGTGATAGTAAGCAATGTTAATTGCTGTCTTCAAGAACAGTAAGAAAAAAAGTAGTTTGAAATTTAGTCCTATAAGACAAAACCTTGAGGAACTTGACATTTTTATACAATACACTGAAAGACCCCCATAAAATGATTTTCTTCCTTCATTGAGAACCCAACCAATAGATTGCCATACAGCCCCAGAAAAATCAGTTTTCAATAAATGGTCACAACAAAAATATTTTATTTGGTTTCACAAATCCAACATTACTGTTAATTCAGCCCATGTCAAGCAGAACTTCAACGTTTCTGTGCATTCAGAGGTCTTGCACTTTGACACAAATAAATATTAAATTTTCAGAAGGCAAAGCCCCCATTATTTTTGTATTATCTTGGTCAGCATTCAAGTTCTTATAATCCTTTAGTCCTCAAATAATTCTTCCATATTTTCAAGTTTAACTTGAGAAAGTCACTAAAGTACCCTTTAAAAAAAACACACCCCATACATCACCTCTAAGAATTTAACTCTATTCAACTTCCAAGTCCTACCACAGTACATCTGCACATACAGCTACCAATACAGACATGTAATACAGTATGTGCTTTCTCCTATTACATACAGTAGGGTTGCATACTTCTATTGTTTCAGCAGAAGTATCTTTTTCATTTTACATAAGCCTTGGTTAACTAATTCAAATGATAACAAGATTCTACTTTTCATGGAAATTCAGGGGAAGTGTATTCATTGCTATACCCTTTAAGTATGGCAAAAAGGCTCAGTAACGACAAAACAACAGATAACGTTTAACTGTTTTATACTAAACTGAACAAGTTTTTCTGAAACCACTGCTTTTTTTAATGGTAGTTCCTTAGATAATTCAGGATATTCTAATTATTTCCTGTCATGGTTTGACACTGGCGCAATGCCAGTGCCCCCATGAAAATGCACTGTCTCTGAATGAGTGCTGTGAGATGTAAGGAATCCAGCTCAGCTAACATTTATTTACAAAGAAATACTTTCAACAGTCAAAAATAATACCGACAAACCTTCTTCCAAAGAACTCTGCCAAATCTTGCAATAAATACAATTAGCAAAGCCAATAACTTTGCTGAGGTCCATTGGTCACCTTGGTGACTTAAACAATGTTCTTCTTCAACTTCAGCTGCTTTTATTAAATCTATGTGGGCCAGTGCTGAAAGCTCAAGATGTGCCCTCCCCCTCTCCAGCCTGGGACCACCTCCCAGCAATTCTCTTCCCCTCCTTCCAAGCAGCAACCTGTTAGCTTTCAGCAGTATCTGTTCCCTACTTTTTGCATGACCACACCAGAGGAGAGAGGGGAAGAAGCATCAGGAGATGGGCCAGCCAGTCTCAACATCATCTCCAAGGATGCCCTGGCAAAGACCCATTGGAATCACAGTCTGAAATACACACTACATCAAAAGGCAAAGAGGCATGCAGGAGGCAAATGTGTCTCAATTCTCTTCTATCTTTTATAATAGTGGAGGAAGACAACTTTGATTGGGCAGAAAGGATGATTATATTTTTTGAGTACTACTTGAATTCAATACAGCAAATAGTGGGTCTGTGGCTTGTTCACTTGGGTGTAACTCTAAGTAGGGGACCCAGCAAGCACGGCTGTTGAGAGAGAAGTCAGACCACATCCTGCACTGGGACTTGAATACCTCCTCACTGAGATAAATCTGTCTATTTAGAAGCAAAAAGTTACATTCTTATGGTTTCAGCTTTGGGAATAAAGCAGACTTTCACACCAGAGTAGCTATAAAACAATTAACACCACAAAATGTCTCTAACCAATTCCTCAGTGCAATCTAGATTGTAGAATAACACTGACCTTGGCTCTTCACTTGTCAGGCTCAGTAGAAATTGTTTTCCTTACATTCAACTCCCTTACAGTTGTCAAATAACTCAGTCTGGCTGTTTGAGTGATACTGGACTAAACAGTATCTGACACTGAAAGTCTGCTTCTTAGTTACAAAGAATATACTTCTTTAACTATCTGTGTTAAGCCTAAGGGTCAGACTTTGAGCTCTGACCTGAATGCAGAATTCAAAGGCTGGCCTCTAAAAGAGTAGTTTTAAAAAACCTGTTGAATTTGATCATTAAAGTCTTTCTTATAATGTGGGATACCTAATCTGCTGGAATTCACAACGAAAACATAATCAAATTATTAAAAAAGTTTCACAGCTTTTACATTTTCTGGTCCATCAGAGCCCCCAAAATCTAATGCAACTAACTTACACAATAGGTGAAATTTCAAGAATCACTCTCATTTAAAAGTAAATGGAAACATTTAACTCTGAACAACATGAAATTTTAAAATAAGTATTTAATCAGCACTTTCATTATGTTGAGATAATATTTCTATGTTATCCTACCTTCAGCAATGTAGAAGTCTAATTCACATTTTGGAAGGCCAGGGAAAAAAATCATCAGAAAGAAAAAAAAAAAAAAAACACCACTTTGAAGCATCATGAAGTATCAAAAATCCTAGCAGCCAAAACTCTATGCTGGACTTTTTTTATTTAGAGAAAACTACAGCAAATGTTAATGGTTTTTTTTCATTCTCTTGATCTTGTTGCTTTACTGAGACTTTATTCCCAAGGTATACCCAAAAGGAACCTGTAGGTGGGAAAGTATTATGCTTTCTCACTCTGCAGAGAATCTCACAGAGTTACAATGAGCTATGAAGACAGAGGGGCCAGAGACCTCTGAATACCACCAGGAGAACTAAATGCTCACACCTTTCCAAAAGGCACATCTACAAGCTGCAGCAGAAAGATGCAGTTAACACAAGATCATGAGGCAACTCTGCTGGCTTTCTCTGCTCTGAGTTTGAGCCCTGTTACTGCAGAGGCAAACAAAAAATTCCTTTCTCTACCATTCCCTTGCCTGTACTACTACTTCTAGGGATGCCCAGGCTCTCTGTGGGGTGCTACACCACTCCATATGGCGTGGGTCTCTCACTGCTTGTTGAGTTATGTCCCAGTGCTGCTTGCCATATGTAAACAGAATATGTACACTTCAGCTTCCTCATTGGCCTTCTCCAGGCACTGTGACACTGGTGCAGAAAGCCAAACAGCTTTTAGCACCAAAAAGAATTGTTGTGTACTTATAAAGAGAGATTGTAATAATTCTTGTAGGTTTTTCAATGCACACAGTCATAAGTGAAGCCCTCAGAGTGTAACTCACTTCTTCTCTTTAACCAAGTATAAACTCCTATGCAAGGACTAAAGGATACGCTTTATTATTTGTGTGACCAAGAGACAACATTTACCAACCTTTTATTTTTCCCTAAATTTGGATATTATATTGAAAGAATTGCAAGGAAGGAAGCTTGCACACTGAACAATTCTCAAGAGAAAACAGTGTAAAACAGAATAGCATCTACGGTAACTGCCCATTTCCTAACTCTGCTAACAGAGATGACTCAAAACAATCTATTATCACATTTTAGTTCTCAGTGAAATAGAAGTCTATTATATTATAACTAAATGGATGTGTTTGTTTACAAAGGCTAAAACATTTGTTCAACCAGATAGCTTAGGGTTATTATTGATTCATTTGCTCTTTCTTTACATTTGAAAATTGCTATTCTGATCTCTCTTTTAACACAAGTAATATGAAAATACTGGTTTCCTCTTAAAGCACTTTTCTGATTTAAGTTCAAAAGTAATGGAGTTGGGGCAAATTAAAACAACCAAACCATCTAGTTCTGATTGTATAAGTATTTCCTTGCTTTTGCATCAGTTTTAACGCATTAGTCCCATCACAAAATATACCACTTTATCCCAGACATTGAAAAAAAACCACCCAGCAACACTAACCAAAGGGCTGTGCTTTTATTTTTGTCCTCCAGACTCCACCTCCTCCCATTTTCAAGTTCTCTCTCCATTCATTCTTGGAGAATTAAAATATGAGCTAGAGATTCAGTGAAAACACTGTTTTATAGATGAAGTTGCAATGCAGAAAACCTAATTTTCCTTCCTTTTTAATACTAACTTTTTATGGAATACCTTGTTTTATAATATGCCTGTATGAAGCAGAAGCAAACATATCCTGAAGGCCAGAGTGTATTTTTATGAATAAAAGTAATCAGCAGTCATTTATCCACACAGTTCAGATGCAGGTGGTTGGGCTTTTTTTCGTTGTTTTTTTAAGCTTTTTTCCACCCTACTGGATGTTTATCTAAACATACTTTGGAACTATGATGTTTGGAAACATCCCACATGCCATTACTAGTTGGTAGAAGGGCTTGTAAATGTTTACTTTTTTTAAGAGGTAACAGGCACATATGCCAACTCTGCAGCTTCACATATTTCCAAAAGCAGCAATCTCTATCAAATGAAGAAAACTGCTATTAAGTTGTCTTGGCCTAGTTGGAATCCTATCAGAGCACTGCATTATTTCAGTTCATCCCAACAATTACTAGGTTTTCAGGAAAGTTGTGATTTGCTTTTTAAATAACCTTTGAGAAGCTTGGGACTAACAAATGGCTTGATAAAGGCCAACATTTTTTGAACACATGGCTACTCTGCACTTGGTAGCTGAGAAGGCATCAGTCTCCATTCTGCAAAGACCAGACTTGGAACACTTGAATGTTCCTGAGAAGCCTCGGAGAATGAGCAGTATTCTAAAGTCACTCATCTGCACATATTGTAAAAATGGCCTTAGCATTCACTGGGCTGGGGGAAAACAAACAAACAAAACCTCCTAAACATTACAAATGAAGCCTATAAACTACCCCTCTGGAGAATGTGCAGCATTCACTTTGAGTCAACAGGTAAGGCCAGAAAAGGAAATCCCACAGGCCATATTACTTTTTATTACATAGGTTATGATGAAATGTGATGATGTTTTAGCTACAGTCAAGGGAGTAGGAGAAGAGAATGCTACAATGCGCGATTTAAAATATATTGGGCAATAATCAAAAGGACAGGAAAGACAACAGCACTCCATGAGAGCATTTTATTGGGCTTTTTTAGATAGGAGTCCCTCCTGATGTTACTAACCAATCTGCTCTTTATTAAGGCAAGCTGTGCAAAATAGTTTTATCACTTCAGAAACAAAAACCCCCTACATCTCATATACACTATCTTGGTGTAGTCTAAAAAGGTCAGACAGCTATGAAAACTGACCCTTGACAACCTAAGCAGGAACTTGGCCTGCTTTCTTTTTTTTTTTTTTTTTTTTGCATTAAAGTATTTTAAGCAATAAAAGGCATCTTTAAAAACCATAAAGACATACAAACATTAGTAAAAAATGAAAATTAATGTTGAGGTCCCCCTGAATGTAACTACGTTCTACTTTAAAAAGATTTGTTTGGTTTTTTCCCAATTATCTTCAAAACTTTTCTAAATATTCAGCAAAAAGCAAACTAGAAAACAAAGACCTAACAGAATGTTAACACATTAATCTACTGTTTACACTATTTTTAAACTATTTTGTACTACATTATGAAGCCTCTATATGTACTTAAATTAATGAGTGCTATCCTCACTAGTATGTATTTGCTAGCCATGTTCTTCCAAGTTTTTCACATTATGTTATTGCCAACAGCAATCTTCACAAATATCATGTGTCAGCACCTTTCCCAAAACATTAGATTAGTTACAAAGTTCTCAGTTCCTACACATTTAAGCTGAGAATGTCGGTTCACCCTTCTTCTCATTCTGAAGCCTTTGACAGTCATACTTCCAAGCTATTTTTCTAGAATACCTAAGATTAGGGAATTATTTTGTTTTAAAATGTCATGACAGAATTATGGGCAAAAACAAAAGACTCTGCAGTCACCCTTCTTTCACTTCTTTGCACATGTATTCATACACTCCCTCTCTCCCACTCTTCTTTCTTCACCTTTCCGCCTTACCTTCACCCCTTTAGGGTCAATATTCCATCAAGCCAGCTGTTTTGCCTGTATCTTATGCTCCTTACATGCCCAAACCCACCTACCTCTTATGGCCAAGTGTAAGATGTGAGGGAGAAAGTACAGCAATACAAAACTTAAAAAGTGAAAGATGATAAAACATTTGGTGAAGAATGAAGGAAAGGGAAAAGCAGCCTCTGCTGTACTAAATGTGGGAAAAGGTCTCTAACTCCAAAAGGAGTGCTGCTCTACCTATGCACAGTCTTATACCAAATGTCAGCAATATCCAGGCTTGGGAGGCAGGGGTTGCTTGCTTTCTGCAAAGTATCTTCAAATTAAGATGTCACTGCCTGACCAGGAAACCAGAATCAAATGTTTTGTTTACCTCTCACAAGCCTAATATACTGATTAACAGCTACTGTCTGGCTGAGAAAGGGGAATTGAAGTCAGTTCTCACCGGGGACTAAGAGTGCTTGTCCTTGTGAAAACAGGAGAGCTCCTTCCCCAGCAGGTACCAGAGGCAGCTGCTGCCGAGGTCAGAGCAGGGGCCAGAAGCCCCTGCCATTCACACTCACAGCTGGCCAGCAGCAGCTTGCCTGCAGGGGACCAGCTCTCAGCAGTTAAGAGGCAGCAGGAACAGAGACTTCCCTTTCTGAGCTCCTTATGCTGAATTGTTTATAACTGATTGTTAAGGAAAAGGTAAGGACTGAATTGCCTCTGTACAGGAAGGAAGTCGTGAATTGCAAAGAATTAAAGGAAAGCCCAAAAGAACCAATCCGATACATTGTACACCAACTCATGAATTCCCATCACCACCTCCTGTCTGTGATTTGCTTATCAATAAGAGTGAGAGAACCTGAAATAATAAACTAGAAACAAAAAAAACCTGCTTGAAAGACAGACATGCTTCATTTAGCCCTTATGTGTCAAGCAATTGGTCAAATGGCTGCAGGACAAACAGCAGGACTTTCAGCTTAACTTCACACATTAAGCCTGTTTACTTTACAAAGATGAATGGCTGGAGGAATTCCTCCAGAACATCCTGATGAAAAGGAATTCCATCCTTGAAATTTCATCCTGAATTTCAGTCATTATGAAAATTAAATCCCACACTGCAAAGGTTTGATAACTGAGATTTCAACATGCAAATAACATCATTTCACAATGGCTGTATACAACTTCCAAACAAAGACATCCCATCCGAGTTGCACATGGAAAGGCCAAGGTTACACATTTCTCCATTCTCTGAATTGTCTGATCTACAAACTGCAATTATCACAGCACTTATACCTTGATCCTGTATAAATCTGGAGTTTAAGAAAATTTTAGGAAATTCAATCAAATTTGCTGTATGAAATGAGTGTCTTTGGTATTCATGTGCTTTATGTTAGCTAAAAGGGCTGAAAAAACATTCAAGAGTTCAGAGGAAATACAGGAATTACAGAGCTCCATCATAAGGTTTTAATTCAGTAACAGTAACTGCTTGACCACTCAGCTTTTTTTCATTTCTTTTTTTTTTTTAATTAATTTTTGAAGCAAAGTTGGGGCAGAGGGGAATCAAAATGAACTGCAGGTTAGATAGCAAACACAATTATTTCCTTTGAATATATAGCTAAATAGGATATTTTCCATATAATTTAAGTGACTCACCAGCTTTGGATAAGCGTTCATTTAATCTCTGATGTTGAATATCAGTATCTGCTTGTGCCAGGTTACCAGTTTACCACTGTAAATGCTGATGATAAACATTAAAGTTTGTTTAACCTCCAGAGCTGCACTCTGGAATAAACAAACTTTTGCCATTAGTAGTTCATATGACAGATTTTAGAAAAGCAAACAATCAAAACCACGACTAACAAAAAATTTCAATCAGCATTTCTCTTTCCACACTCTTTTCCCTCCAGTGCTTTCTCGGACTATGAAGGCACAATGAGTAAGCCCCAAGCTGCTGAGATGGCAGTCCCTCAGCCACAATTAAGCGCCTGTTACAGAATGCCTGCTGTGCAGCTTTGCAGGTAGCATGCCACGGCCAAGTACAGTTCCTAAATTGCCCTTTAAAACGTCTATAGTGCTCTTAGTAACCAGTTCGGGTTGAAACCAACATGTATCTCAGCATTCTCAGCTTGGAAAAGTGCTGTAACTAAGCAGAAAGAACCAGACCACTGGCTAATCAAGACTGGCATTTACTATTAGAGAAAATAACCCAGGCTTTGTAACAAACACATTCCTAAAGACAGCCAGTCCATTGGTACCACCACCACCTTTAAAGTTGTAACAGATATTTATCCACACTAACAGAATCAGGGCATTTTGCAGAATGCTTCTGTTCAAAGTGCTCCTTTTCATTATTGTCAGTAATCCAAATGACCCATTCAAATCCTGCCAAGTTAGGTAAAGCACAAATTGACTATAATCAGCACAAACAAATTATGACACAGTGGAAGACAAACCAAAGAAATAAACAAAATAAATACCTACTCCTTTCCTTTCAGTATATATAAACAATAGTGTAGTCATCTGGATCATATTACATAGCAATAATCACCCATTAGCAAGTAATGCTACTTTATTGCACCCTTTATGTCAGAAAGATTGTGAAGTTTAACAATCCTGCCATCAATAGAAATGACAAGTCAAAAACATGCAACATGAAGACAGTAACATTTTACATCAAGCTTAGAAGATGAGAATTAAATAAAATTTCAATGTGTTTTAATGCATTTCTGAAGGACTACACACTAAAAAAAGGGGGAAATTCCTCTCAAATAACACAGAACTGGTCAGCTTATGCTACACAACACATCACAAATACATTCCTAGAAGGTTTTCAGAGCATGTATAAAATACCAGCTAAAAGAAAAGCTGATTATATCAATTCAAAAGCTGCCTAATGGTGGATTTTTTTTTTAATTCCGGCTAATCCAATGAAAGATAACCTCAGAAACACTGATGAAAATTTAGTTCTGCACACAGTTCTCCACTACCTACATACATGCTTGACAAAAGAGCAGAAGAGGGTGTTCTGTTATTATAAGGAATAAAAGTATCCAAGCTTGAAAATACTGTCACAGGTTAATTCATTTTCCTGAAATCCAAAGCAGAGGCAAGAGTTTCCAAGACAACAAATACATGAAATTGGCACTTGTTGCCCAATCAATGGCTCTAATAATAAAAGGTTCCTTTTTCTTGTGTCGTAAGCAGCTTCGTGCCAGGTGGCCTTTTGTATTATTCTTACATAGTTTATGAAAGCAAATAATCAAGAAAATCCATAAATCCCTTCAACCATCTTTGAAACAGAGAGACCTGGATTTAAACAGGGGAAAAAAAAAAAGCTAATGAAACTGTGGGCACCAGCCCAGTACTGCACTCCAGCTCCCCAGGCTTTTCAAGTAGGAGCATTAGGAAACAAAGTCATGACTTCATTTGGCCCTTCCACAGCAAGCGACTTGGAGCAGCTGGCTGCAGACAAAGAGCAGCACTTTCGGCTTTACACATCACTTCTGTTTACTCTACAAACTACCAGCATACTTAAGGCCACCTAACTAAACAGAAAGGTCAGCCAGAAATTTATGTCCCACACAAAAACTCTGTACTAATTAGTTTAAAGGAGAAAATGTACAACAGTATCCCCTATGTCCTCATATTGTTACTTTATAATATGTGAACAAAATTAGACAAAGTTTTGAGGGGATGGAGACAAAAACTGTGCAGCATGAACCAAAGTCAATTCAAACAGCTTGCTGAATTTCTGTAAATTGAAGCCAACAGAAATGAAAAATTATGAACTCTTTTCCAACAGAAATTAATCAGCTCCCTCAACTAAACAGACTCAGACTGAAGAAATATCTGCCTTCAGAAATTTAAAAAGAAAATATATCTCCCACTAACTGCCAGAAGGCATGTTCATGAAACATCTGCTTTAATGAAAAAATACACAACTAAACATAGACTTATAAACCTAAGATAATCAAACAACAGATAATTATTTCTAGTGTGTTATGTAGCAAATGGGCTTTGACACAAACTTCATGTGCCAGTATAATGTCAAAGGAGCCAAAAGCTGGAAAACAAACAAAAAAGCCCAGTACAAAAAGTCATCACAGCAAAGTTTTTTTGGGTAAGACCTCTGGAGGCCCTACTGCTCTTCTAGTGCAAAAACCATCTCAGAACTCCTTTTCCTTCACCATCACCAAATGTGGATAGAGTTGTGGTACTGCAGGTCATACAGACAACATTTACTCCGTCATCATCTTTTAATGCTGATGCAGAAATTGATCTAATAGGTCACCAAGTATCTGTGGCTATAGACCCCATAATCACTAAGTAAACTGTAAGAGGGCATGTCTAGCATTGAAACAAATGAATAGTTTACAGAAAATTACTACTTTACAGAAGTACCTGTTGAAGAAATGCCTCAGTAGTGCATCTGCTAGGCAGTGTCTCAGCTAGCAGCTCTTAAACATAAAATTTGTTCTAATATATAAAAGCACACATTTCTGATAAATGGCTATAGGAATGCTTCACATCATTTAAAAAATGAGGACATTCTAAAATCCCTACATAAAGAGGAAAAGAAAACCTCTATACTGCAAGGATTATTTGGTATATTTGAACAACTTTGGCCTGTCATATGAACACACACAAACTGGGCTTAAGCAAATGCATATCAAGCTCAGACAGCAATAGTTACCTTCTTCAGAATAGTTAATAGTTTGCATGTTCTGTTATGTCATGTCCACTGTCCTAGGTTTTCCTATTCACAAACCCCACACAGAAGAATCTGCAAGATTCCTACTGCATCCCATTCGACATACAATGTACACACTGATAGCCAGCATTCTTTCTCTGGACTTTTAACTGTGCAGGGAATTGAGAAGGAAAGATCCCAGTAATACTGGTCTCAAGGAAATAAAAGCTCCCCTAACTACGTGAAAGGAACTGAGAAACACAGGGATCCTTCACCTTTGCATGGACCCCACCTTTGAGAGCAGGACACATCCACACTCCTGTTGGGAGCTCTGAGACAGATGTTCTGCAGATGCTTGAGCCCTTATTTACCCAGAGAGCAAAGGATGCATTTGGAGAACAGTAAGCTAAAGGGGTATGGATGTTGTGTGCAAGTTCTCCTCAAGCCAAAGGCACAAAACTGTTCTGACAGTAACTAATGCAGCACAGCACAAAGCCTAACTCACAGTGAGAAGGTTCATCAGTCAAGCCAATAGTGTTATACAAATAAAATCTTTTAAATGGGTGTTTCTGCTTTAAGAGTGGGATTATTTTGAGGCAATTTGATGGGATTTTTATTATACTTAGATTAAACCACTTCTGGAGTAAACCAAGCTGAGAAGACCCAAAGTCAGAACAAGCATATCTATAAAAAAAAAAAATACTGCAATTACATGGAAAAGTGTTTATTATAATGGAAGAAAGAAGACTGTATGGGACTACAGAAGTATCCTTAACTGAGTATTCAGTAATTTTAAGAGGTCTTTTTAATTCAATAAGCCATGAAAATCTGAGCTGCAAAACAGTAATCACAACCTCCACTGTGTACCTGCATAATGGCAAATAAAAGTGGCAGAAAAATGCAAGATAGTCTACAGGCACTGAAATTTGAGCATAGAAGAGAATCAATGGTTTCCTGTTCAATTCCCCCCTTAAGTACAAAGGAATTCAAGATCCTTTGATAAATCAAAGTCTGTAAAGTCTATTTCTTCTCTTGTAATGCAGCTTTATACAAAAATATAATAACAAAGTATGCTTCTAATTTTACTCATGTAGCAGCCACTGGATGTCTTACAAATGGACAACAGACCATGTTCTCAAAGATTTGAATTCTCCACAAAGCTGTATTGAGTTAATAACTAAAATATTACAGTGCTAGGGTTTTTCTTTTAATTAATTAATTAGTAGTGAAAATACTTCAGAAAAATTTGTTGAGCACTGTGCTCTGTCCCTCTCTGACACACAACAAAATTAAATGAAATATAAAATTCCTGCAGTAGGGAGCACTCACCTATGTATCATATTTCTGATACAAACTGAAAGAAATAACTAGTCATTGCTTATTTCTTCAGCATTTTGTATACTGCACAGTAGCAAATCTGAGTCATCTTAATGAAGAACATAAAATTAAAAAGTTCTGATTCTACTGAAGCTCTTGTCGCTCAGTTTTTACATGACCTCAGCAGGACTATTTCTACTCTGAAACAAAGTACACATCTGGTTGCAGTGAGGAAGAGTAAGCTCTACACGCCACTGCAAAAATTAAATTTACTAAATAAAAACAAAGTCAAAAGGATGTTTCCTTATATCTGTTTAGCTAGCTTAAGAAACAGAGAGTTTTTAAACAACTATTTCCGTATTTATTAAAATTATCAACAACTTATTAAAAAAACCCTCCACATTCATAAAGAGTCTTGAACTAGACATGAGATACTACGTAATTATTCAAGATTAACTCATCCTTGCAGGACTTTCAGGAAAAAATATACCACAAAATCTGCTCATCTTTCCAACAGCACAATCAGGAACAAGTGTGTTCACCTAAACCTGCATGTTTTGAATGTGACACAAACCCAGGCAATGTGTAATCTACAAGCAACTCCAGTGTTTTGCAGAAAGTTACTCCTGTGATTTTCAGCCCCGCTGTTTGTCATTGCAACAACCTACCAACCTGATCTTTACATTAAATTCCTGACCTTGTGGCTCAAATAGGAGTTCAACCTTGATAATCTCTGCCATATGTTCTACTTGCTCCCTACAAGTGGGAATCAGCTGTGACCATGATCTTCATGGTACAGTTAAAAACATAGAGGTGCAAAATGCATGTATTAACCACAAAAAAAAAAAAAAAAAAGTGGGCGACACAAACAAGAACAAACTAAACTTGGTTTACAAAACAATTAAGATCCGAAATGTCAAGAAAACTTGACTGAAGGTATGATTTCTTTTCTGCATTATGCCTTACCTAACATCATCCAACTAAGTTACAGAGAGCTCATAATGCCAATATACATCAAGTGAGATCGCAAGTGGGCCAAAGCATCCGGTAACAAGCGCAAGCAGAGGAATGTCAAATACGTGCTGTAGATAAGATGGAAAGCAATCCATTTGGCAGATGTTTTTGAGTAGCATAAAATAGAGGATTAAGAAGTGTTTTGTCTCAGTTTCAGGCTGGGTTTTTTGGAGGTTTGTTTTAGAGAAGCAGATTATTTTAATGAAGAAATCATTTTCAGGCTTTCAAAAATGATGAGAGCATACTGAAGAAATAATGGCAATGCTTCACAAAAATTGTCAAGTAATAGACTGTGCTCAAAAAATACTTTATAGAACACTAACAATTTTGAAAGATGGCTATATATCAATTTATGTTGGCTTTCATGATTATATTCCTCAATATTCAGTATTAGCACACATAGAAAAGCTATACTTTATGAGTAAAGAACCAAATTAGCTGCAAGAATAAATTCAGAAGCTGTTCAAGAGCAAACATCCTTTTCTTAACCCTTGATTCTAAAAGTACATACAAAAAAAATATAAACCTCCTAGTTACAAGACTTTTCACAGTATTTGCTTACAGTTTTGTAATAGAAATATGGGGCATGACTCAAGATATTTTATCTATAAATTGACTTATTTCTTGCACAAAACTAGCAAATATTGTGCAAGTAAAATCACTGTGTTGTTTGCTAAAGACACTGGTTAATTAAAGTCCCCTTAACTTGTACCAAAACTCATGACCCCATCCAGGATGCCGTATGAAATCTAGCTCATGGCAGTCCATGACATCCACCAACATTTCTCCCCGTCTCAAGCTATGAAGAGAAAGAAAAGCAGTTTCCATATGCAGCCTTGAATGTTATGTATCCAGCCTAGAACCATTTACAACCTGAGCTGATGTTCAGTGCAGCCTTAAAGGCATCAGGTACGAAGTTTACGACAGCAAGGAGTGTTTGTATAAAACAGCAGAGTTTAAGAGTCCATTTTTACTTTTGTCCAGCATACTCTGGTTCCTAACAAATGAAATTCTGCAGAAAACATGCAATACAACCAAGAGCCAAGGTAAAAAGTTTGTCCATTTGAGCTTCATGGAAGCACTAAGAAGTATCTTAAACTTCAAGGTGAGAGGATGTTCTTTTGTTTCTTGTATCTTGTCACTAAAAACACAAGAACACATGGAAAATCTGCAAGTGGGATATTCAAGATATTTAAGCAGATTTAAGAGCCCTTCACCAATCAGATACATCAGAAAATTCTAGGGAAAGTGTGCTGATGGAATGACTACATTAATGATATCTCAACTGGTCTACTCACACTCATGACATGAGCCACTCAAACATCAGCACAAATACTGACAACTCCATGACAGACGCACAAGCTGAAATACAAGCACCATAACTCTCTCCATTACCTCTGGATGCTTAGATCAATATTCCACACTAGGAGGGGACAAATTTTATTGCTTCAGATCAGGTTTGACTCATTTTAATATTGAGATTATTCTCCAGTTCTTCTACACTTACAAAATAATTCTACAAAAGAGATGAACTTCCTACTTGCATTTGCTCTTCAATACTTTAAAAGTTCCTAAAGGATGTGAACTCCTTTTGATACTGCTATAGTAAGATGCCAGAAATTTGACATGAGACATGAGCCAAAAATTAACTTTTCAGAAGCATTTCCAAACCATCTGGAGAAGAGGCATTTAGAGTACAAAATAATTAATACCACCTTCAATAAAACACTAAACATACAGTAGTCTGACCTTTCCTTTGTGTAATTAAAATTTTTGAAAGCATCAAACTACTCAGAACAGATTATGAATCATTCAAAATAATAATTACACTTTTTTTAACACTATTAGGTTTGGGTTGTTTTTCTTAAACAAAGCAGTACTGACTTCCTTGAAATTTCAGATTAGAACTTTAACGACTGTGCATAAAAACTTGCCTTCAGGAAAAGCCAAAAGCAAACTCGTGACCTTATCCAATGTAAAACTGTATCCAAATCAAGTAATGCATTCATGGTTCTTAACACGAATATCCAAAACCAATGAAAGTGCAGATGGAAGCCATAAGCAACTCCAAGAGACAGAAAAATTCCTCCTTAACTCACGCTTTGTCACAGCTGATTTATGGTTTGGAAACGAATTCCATACCTCAACTCTGCAACATAGCAAGACTGGGGGAAGGAAGAAGAAGGTGAATGCAGCCCCTCGCACAGCGCTCACCTTGGAGCACAAACATTATCTTCAAGGTACGTTTTATGTGCTGGGATGAAATATCCTGTAATTCATCAACTCCTTATAAAATGTCAATGAAGAGCTCCCAGAAATTCACTAATGTTGCACAGAACTTGACAATACCTTGGTAATGATTCTGATGTACTCTTCTATACTTGTTCTATACTTGCAATGTACAAAATTGTGACATTGGAAAATAAGTTGTTCAAAACATGTTTGCCTGCATTTCTGAAGGAAACTGTTTAGTTTAATAACCACAAAATAAAACTCCATTTTATTGACTATGATAATTTATGAATGCACATAAAATCTGGGCAATCACAGACTCTGGAAACTATCAGTAGCCTTAGAAATAACTACTTAAGGATATTAAATAATAAATAGGAGAGATTAATAGAGTTTCAGTAATCAGGTAAAATCAAAACTGCAAATTAAGAACACAGCTTGAATTATCTATTCACAAATAACCTACAAATAATCTAATGGGTTCTCCAAAGAGCATAAAAAAAATTAAGTCATCTATGAAGTATTTCAACTTCCAGCAAGTCCTACTTTCCCCTCAAAGCAACAACAAATAATGTTTTTCAAGGACTTAGCACCACAACAAAATATGAGTGCCAATAAATTTGAGTGAGAACATAATTTTAATTCTTTTGATGTGTTTGCACAATTTTGTCACTGAGAAAGAGAAGGAGATACACTTGGGCTCAGTTTCATTTGCTTTCTAGGTAGTAGTCTTTTCTATGCATAAGCAGAGACTACACCTTCCTTCTCATACTTAGTCAATCTGATCTTATCCTCTGTGTAATTTCCCAGTGCCTTTATTTTTGAAAGCAAGATTATATCAGGAAGAGAATTCATAAGAGGTTCAATTAAGAGAGAATCTTTTTTGCCTTGTTTCTGGGGTTCATTTTCAATGTTTTGCTCCTCTGCAATGTTTAGGCCACACAGCTCTTCACATTCTGACCTCCATTTTTCTCCCATCCTAATGAGGATGGTCACATATGTGCTCAGAGTGCTGCTACAAAATAAAAAATTAGTGAGTTACTGGTTAGTTCCTTTACATCCTTTCATTTGTATATTTTTTCTTCTAACATATTCAATAAGTTATTTCCCTTTCCTTTGAATTGCAGCCACAGCCTAGCCTACAATACTTTTTAATTCCAAAACATTGGCCCTTGAACTACTGCAGTATTTATTGACCAATTAAAAGAAAATCTCTTGCATAAATCTCTGCATGTTGTTACTTGTAAGCCAGAAAAAAATTTCCAGAAATTTCCATTATGCTCCTCATTTCCTTAGAAATATCTTCCCAGAATTACTCCTTTTCCCCAAAGAACATAAAACTCCAGCAGAAGTTGAGCTGATCAACTTTCCCTCTCCTTCACTCCCTGCTCAGCTGTTACCTCTTTTCTTGGACTTGAAAACTTTCAAGGCAGAAGGTGTTACTCTGCTATATGTTTATACATCCTCAGCAATTAATGCTTTCAGGTGTACTCCAGCACAATGAATGTGTCAACTGTTAAATTACCAACACTAATTCAAAGAGGGGGAAAAATGTTTTAAATCATTTTTTACAACAGGGGTTTCCAAATTTTGGGACTAGAGATTACTGAGCTGAAAACTGCCACATAAAAAGCATCTTTCTCAAGGGTGACTCCTTAGTCCAGGATACAGCTCCATCCATCCAGGTACAGCTCGATATGCAAAGAGATTGTGCTGCCCTCCTGTGGTTTGTGAAGATTTTAAGCTCCAGAAGTCTGAGAAAAACAGAGCTGAGAAAAACTCTGATTCTGCTCTTGAAAGACAGATTGCACAACTAAACATTACACTTTGAAGAAAGTCAAAAAACCAAAGTGCTGCTGCAGGGGTACCAAAAGTCTCCTGATGCCTTTGCCTGAAAGGACCACTTAGACTTTGCAGAGGAAACACAGAACAGCTATGTTAAAACTCACCTGTCCCTCAGTTACAATGTGCAGAAAACAGCAATGTAAGTGACCCACAAAAATACTGCAAAGACAGGTAAAAAACCCAGAAGTTTAAATCCTTGTGTTAATTATGCCACACGGGTAAGTGAATTATGAATCCCCACACGCTGGGATATGGCAAACAGGTGACACAGAAGAGCTAAAGGACACAAGCCATACACCCTACCATTGATGTAACTGGGATTTAAGTCTAATGACAAAACATACAGAACAATCTTCAAATAAGCAGTGAAAGCATTTTACAGCAAGAATAGTAAAGCAGATCAAATATCCCTGTTAAAGTCAAGATTGGTGCTACAAAAAATCAATTTAAATTTTACAATAACTGGAAATACTAAGATATTAGTATATTCTGGAAAAAGATTATGAAGAGTAATGTCAACAACAATTTAACATTTTATCCAATAGCATATCTAGAATATTTGGAGATAGAAAAGTGTTAACTCCTCCTCCTCCTAAATCTTTCTAATTAATACAAATATGATAAATATGTCATCACTGCCTTCTCTACAAAGGGACACTCTATAGCACCACATCACTCTTAAGTACACCTTATTGACCATTAAAGGATATTAATTTCTATATTTCTATTCCTCAAAAATACCTCTGATGATGATTTTGAGCCATGTTCAAAAGAAAATGTCTTTTTGAATCATATTAATCATCTGTATATTTGCTGGACATTGTTCCACACCATAACTGCTAGAATGGATCAGCACTCCTTCACTCCTCAGTAGTGATCTTCCACGAAAAATGACATATACTTCCATACTGTGGAGTACTTTAGTACAAATGTAACCTCTAAACCTCTAGTTTAAGAGATGAAGAATGTAACTTTGGGGCTCTGCAATCCCATGAATAAGGAACACAGAAATATAAAAGGGAGAAGGAAACTAGTAAATTCTACTACAATTATATAAGGAGTAAAAGAAAGACCAAATAGTTTAAATGAAACAAAGGGCAGAGTTACCTAGCGGGCTACTTAGCATTTATTAAAGATTTCTGATTAAGATATGAAGAATTAATTTAACAACTTGTTAAAAAATATTTGCTAGGCACCTATGAGTTAATGTTTTTGGGGTTTATGCCCTCCCACGTATCTAATAACTTCAGAGACAAAAGAGCAAAAAACCTCACATTCTAACAAATAAAACTTATTTTTCTATCTAGGGCAGATCAAATTCACTCAAATTCTATGCAGGTAAAGTCAGTTTAGGCCACTGACTGTCAAGTGCAGACATTTTGTCAAAGTTAATTGTGGGTTAATCAAGAACATGCTTCAACTATTAGAACCAAGACAACTGTGAATTTACAAAAACAAATCACTATGAATTGTCTTCAATACTCAAGCCATAAATCTGTAAAACATTTCAACTGCCAAACTGCAGTATTTAATTCTAATTCTTTAGTATGTTCAGTAAACAAAAACAAACCACAACAGGACTAAAAAAGCACACACTGAACTTTATGTGCAGAACTCTACAAAACAAATCTCTCCAAAGCCTAATAAACTCCCAATTAACAAGGACTTGCGAACAGTAAAAATAATCAGTAATCAGGTAAAATTAAAACTGCAAATTAAGGAACTCCAGGAATTAGACCTCATCAAAACCTGAACTTTTGTTGTAGGGGATATTCAATACGAAGCATTAAGGCTTCAGTAATTCTCTGAGGGCTTACACTTAGGCCACAAAGCACGGCACTGAAACAAAGCTGACACCTTCCAGTATGACTATCAGCCACATGGAAGTCCATCAAACACTCATCACAACAAGACTTTACAGAGCAGGCCAAACACCAAGGAGAATGTGTCCTCACCTGAATCAAAATGCATCTGTTAGAACTTGGTATCACTCTTTCTAGTATGATTTTTAATAAGATATGCTAGCAACAGTAGTTTTTTCTTTGCAGATTTTGAGTATTTCAGAGGCTGTAGGTTTGTCATTTAGATCAAAACATCATTTAAGAAAATGCAACAGACTTCAAGCAAGCATAAATATACTGAGCTTGTATTCCTTACAATGCATATGCATTGATTTCATGAGGCATGGAAACCAGCTATGTTTTCAAAGAGTATTCATTTTAGTAAATCATTGTACCTAAAAATCACTACTACATACTAATTTAACTTTAACATGTAATAGCTTTGCCTCCTGTCTCCAAATAGGTATTATAAAAATATAAAATAATTAATTCCCTTTCCTTGTTTTGCTTGGTAACCCAAGACAATCACAAAAGAAAAAGGGAGGAAAACTACAGTAACAGTAGGAACAGTGTACATTGCCATCCATGAGTTATCTAGTTTGGTGACATGCCTAAGCTATTATTTCCAGTTAAACCTGAAGAACTTTTTGTCTAAAAATTAGTAATTGCATTCAAATTTGCATGAAAATTGTCCTCAGGCCAACTACACAATGTTATATCCCTGAAAAGATCCTAAGAAGTCACATATGAAATACAAAGTTTTGCAAGAATACTCTTTCTAAGGCAAGCCAGTAAAAGATGATACACCAGTATTGCCTGTATTACAAAAATGAGCATCTTTGCCTTCTCTTTTTTACTGAAAATTATTTACTTCTCAAGTATGTAGTCTTCTCAAGAATGTGAAGCAACCTGGCTGTGTTGCCATCAGAGATTTCCAAATCATGAACTGCAAAATATAATGCACACACAAATATGGTTTAAACTTATTTAAATGAGTGCAACAAAACTGAAACTTAAGGGGAAGTTAATGAGAAGCAGCTTCAGTTGAATTTCCCTTGGACTGTTGCACCCATGTGGCTTGCAGGCAAAGAGCTCTCTGATATGGAAAGATCAGCTGAAGAAGAAGGATGAGTTCCTGCTTCAGGATGCCTGAGACATTGAAATAGACTAAAACACTATTAAAAAAATCTTCAAAGTCTTTCAAAAAGTTCTGACAGGCCTGAAAGGGAAATAGAGAACTTTAAAGTGTTTATTTAAACTCTTTTTGTTTTACAGAATAAATGACAGTCTGGATTTAATTTTAAAAATACAGTTGCTTTTAACTTTCAAAATAAAATACACAATTTGCATATCTTCATTAGCAAAAGTTTTCATAAAATGTCAGATTCCCTAAACCATCTTTGATTTTTAAGCATAATGTATTCTCAACTCAGAAAGCATTTTTAAGTCAAAATATTCAAAAGGTAATACCAACATAAAAAGCAGAACAAATTAAGAGTGACCTAGCCGCACAAAAAAAAAAAAATCCCAGAAATAACCTGGATATACCGAATCAATTTTGGCCATTTCAAATCAAACAGCTCTGCATCTAATACACCATTTATTCCACAATTATAATGTTATTCAGTTCTATGAGCAATTACAAACAACTTTAACATGGACACAAGGTCACAAACATTTATATTGGTTAGAAGGTAATTACATCATTAAGTGCTGTTCCTTTCATTAAAACTAATTTTGTTTATGATGAGGGTTAGAAAATTTTCAAAGTTTTCTTTTCTCTGTTGAGAGGCCATGCTACAATAAACTATCCCTTACTTAATAACAGTTCTGGAAACTGAAGCTAATACTGATCCTTCAGGATTGTTGTTTGGTAGCCAAGACTGTTTAATCAAAACATCAGTTAATTCCACAGAACTGGAATACCATGCTCTGTGTTACTGCTCTAGCCTGTGTTATTCAGAGGTACTTAAATTTCAAAGATGTTTCTAAACTACAAATGTAAACACTGTTTTACTCTGTAAGTAAAATACCGTCTCATACATACTGTTACTGAAATGATGGTTCATTTCAAATGAAATACCATAAATAAAGCAGTACTTTTAAGTTCTTTTACTTCCTGCTTAACAAGTATTTCAACTCATGAGAAAAGTAGTAAGGGTTTGTAAGACTGTAGGTCAGTTACCTCTCATTCTTGAATTTCACAGTTGGACAAAAAAGTCAATAAATAAAAAACTGTTTTAAAGGAAAAAATAAATTCTTGTTTTAAAAAAATCTCTTTTTTTGTTTGTTTCACACTAAACACAATGTTTGATGAACAAATGTGACACTACCAAAGGCTTCTATCTCCATATATCCTCAGAGTAATAAAGCAGCAACAAGGGTTATCACCGTCCAACCCCACATTCACACACTTTCCCCTTCCCTTTAATGTGCTTTGGATTAGCCTAAAGGAAGCACCTCTAATCATATCCAGCCAAATTGATCTTAATACTCACAAAGCCTTTGCAGCAAGTAGGAAATGAACCTGAAGACAATGAATCCATTCTCACACACAAGCAAAAACTCCACAATTGACTGAAGTTCCAAAAAGGAATAAAACCCCCTTTCTGATGCTGCCTAATAAAACCACAGAGAATATGTTGCATTTCTTTGTTGGTCACAAATTAATCTCCTCTTTCCCAAACCTCACATATAATCAACAATAGCACAGTATTTTCATTCAACAGTCTTATTTCAATAAGCCCCTCTTCCCAAAATTTCCAGCTTCTGCCTTGCTAGGGAAAAAATGAAAACATTTCCTATGATGACATACATCAGTACAGGGAAATAATCACATGATATATCTGATTTTCCTTCTGTCTCACATTGTGACTACCTACACTTTTATACTCTGACCTGCCACCCTCCTTTTACTGTCTGTATATAATGACAACCACAGTAATTTCATTCCTATGGAAGGTATCTATGGATGCCTTTACTTCTATGGATAGAAGACTCAACACAACCAAGCACTGAGCTTGGTTAGGATTTTTGGGTTGTGTCAACGGCTGACCGAAATCAAGGCCAATCTTTTGGTCCCAGTTTGCTCATCAGCTGTTGATGACCTGAGGGAAGTTATGTCACATGTGTCACAAACAGACTGAATTTTAATACAGATTTGAAATTGCTTACCTGTCTTAGGTCTGGAACATATTGAAAACTGGCCTATTTTCTTATGAAACAGTTAAGTAGCTTCACCATAAGAAGACCCTGTTAAATACACACAACAGACATACAAACCCTCACCTTCCCCAGGACTGACTGCAGATGGAAGACTGGTCCAGTCTAGGGTCCAGCTGGGGCATGGATGAAGAGAAAACTTTGCTTCAATTCCATTTTCCTAAATGAAAGGAGGAAAAAAATAAATTAAAACCTTTTACCCACTTAAGATGGTATCAGAATTCTCACTAAATTTAATGGCATCAGATCAAACTGCAACACTGTCAGTTTAAGTGAAACTGGACAGGCAGATGACTCTACATTACACAACATTCAAATTATGTATTTCCCTCATTCTCACAAAAAAACCCTCCTAATTTTTTTTTAGGAAGTGCTGTCAGCTTCTATGCAAAAAATATTGAATTATGGAACATGATGGACAGCTTTCTTTAACAAAACTTATTAGGGTTCCCAGATGGTCAAAGCTTTAATCAAACAGCAAAACAAAAAAAAAAAAAAAACCCAACCCAACTGAAAAGGTTTGATAATGAAGCCAAACATAAAAGCAACAGTTTTTTGTCATTCTTTATATAAATATCTTTAAAAGAGAAAGACAGTATTGCAATTCAAAAAAAAAGTTACTTTGATTATTCAGAATTATTGATAGGGCTCCAACAGTCCTATCTTTGCCCAACTCCTGAATGAATCAAATATCAGAAGAGAAGAAAAAAAGTAGAATCATTTCTAAGTCAACATGTATCAGACTTCAGACAAACAAAGGATATTAAACTGTTCAAGGCTGTCAAAATTAGCTTGTGCAATTCTAATAAATTCTACCTACTCCAAGCAATTATGACTATAAAAATAACTCATTAAACAGCTTAAATTACCATTAATTTAGTCATGGTTGGCCTTGGACCACCTATAAAATGACTGTCTTCATTATCCTCTTCTAACTCATCAGGAACTGAAGTGGAGTCCTGTAGCTGTTCCTCAGGAGCAGACACCAACTCTGGAAGCTGGAGAAGCTGCATGTTGCATTTGCCAGCAGCTTTCTTTACTCCAGGTACTTCTTGAACTCTTTGATACCAATTGGATATCAGCGGCAAGTTTACCAGATTTTTGCCTTGTTTCTTGCTGGAAACCTAAAATAATAAAATGAGAAGGTTAGTGGCTACAGTAAATTTCTTACTACAAGCCACCAAAAGGCATAAACTACAGGAGTAAGCTCAGCTCCATGCTGAGCACAAGCACTCACAGTGTGATGGCAATACAAAAATCAGCTGGTTCAGAGCTCCAGGTGGAACTGCCAGTCAGCCATTTAAACTTTATCTGCAATTCCCATTTGCTCAGTAGGATGAAAAGGTTCACATGACCAATTTTAATCATAATTTCAGTCAGTAACAGGAAAACTCCATATAAATAATACTCTTAAATATGTGCTATTTCCTGACATAGGAATTACTTGCTTTGGTTGGTCGTTAGACAAAAAACCCAGTGCAGTAATTTGCAATGAACTCTTAGCATGACATTATGGTACCGGAATGGTCTTTCCCACAAGTACCCCTTAAAAGCTCATCCACCAACAGCTGTTTTGCTGGGAACGACAAGCCTGAAATACCTCAGACTTTGTGGTTAACAGGCATACATTACCCCTGGTCTTTAATCAAGTCTTTGCACTACATCTGCAGCTTTTTTTTTTAATTAGTACTGATTTTTTAAAATCATGTATTACTTTCTACAATCTTAATTTCACATTTTTATACAAAAATGGTACCTAGTATATTTATTTTCTGAATTAAGTGTATGTGATTATGAGTTAATGTAGCCTCCAATAGAAACTAGCATTTTAAGTGTAAAAAATGAAATAAAAGCATTTCTTAAGTAAGAATATGTTGCACATATTTAAAAAAAAAATATACCCAAATCACTTTTTAAGATGCAGTCCAGCTACTTTTTAAAAGGATGCACCTGATGAAATTAAATAACTTTTGTTTCGATTCCCAAATGTTCTAGAACAATGGAGATCATCCTCTTACAGGAGAGGTTGTGAAGTCTTCTTAGAGACACTCAAAATATAACTAGACAGGATCCTGGGCATCTGGCCCTAGCTGACCCTGCTCTGAGCAGGGTGCTTAGACAAGATGAGCTCCAGATGGGACTTCCAACCTCAGTTATCCCAAGTTCAACTATTCTGTGATGCTGTGCCTGCTTTAAACAGAAAATTAAAAATCATGATTACAAGAACAGGCAGAAAAGGCCACGCATTCTTCCCCAGGGCTGTCCGAAGACTGGGAATAGAAATTGGTAAAGAACACTTGAAATTACATGAAATTTCCAACAGCTCTCCTGCATGCTGTGTTTATAATATGCTTAGGGCAATCACAAGTAATTAGCAATAGCTAAAGGAGCAAAAGGATGAACTGTGTAACTTTAGTGTCAAATTTAATAACCTAATAGTAACACGGGCAAAACCACATTAATTCAGTTAAGGAAGAAATCTTTTGGAAAGCAATTCTAAGAGGCACTGTTAAACTTGTTATCAAGTGTTCTAAATTGTATTTTAAAAAGTGAATAGTGTTTTTTCCCAGAGGAGGACCTGAGCTTTTGTTGTACTTCTATTCATTTTCAACAGTTACAACTAATAGAAGGCATAACAAAGGTAACCTCAGAATGATAACAGCAATGAAATGAGGTAATGAAAAACAACACTTTGGCTTCATTATCTTACTTTTGGTAATTATAATTACAATCAGCTAGTCAGGTCTCCTCATATTTATAGAATGATATTTTCCAAACACATACTTAAGACGTCATTATTATTCACACCCTTAATTCCAAGTGGAACTGCAACTACATTGATTTTTTTAAACACAATCCAGGAAGTCCAGTTATACAAGTGACAAATAACAATTTAATACAGAACTGAACTCTGGGAATTCAATTCCATCAACAAGAGCAGTTTCAACTCACTGCCTGCAAGAAGTTTTCAAATGCAAGTTTTTCAATTTTGATGACAACTGTAGGCATCAAGGTATAATTGCTTAGAAAATGATCATTCACCAGAGAACAGAAATAAACAAACATTATCCCAGAGCTCTTGTAAATTAGATAAAAACGAAACTGAAAGCCAGGTTTTCAGGGCAATCCTTGGTGTAAGCTAACACAAGTGTATTGTAAAATACCTAGCTCATGAACTGCAGAACACCAGGGCTCAAGGGTAACATATAAAAAGTCAATAAAAACAAAATTCTTGGCTGCTCACAGTACCTCCAAAGAATGATCCCAACTACATTGCTGAAATCAATTAAGCATCTGATGCAAAAATCTTCTCATGCCTAGCACCAGTAAATCAAATATTACTGTACAATGTTATGCTCTTATTTAAAAAGGTCTTGGAAAAACAAAGGCTGAAATACATTAAAGTTTTTTAAATAGCAAGAAAGCATTTTGTCTTAATACTTTTGTTTAGTATCATCCATACAGAAGTTGCTGTTTATCTCCAAATACGTGATTTGCAAAACAAACAAAGCAGATGTGAATTAAGAAGCATTTCTGTAAAATAACTCATCTCAATTCAAAGGCATTCATATTGCTGCCATCATCATACAGAAATCCACTGAGGATGATGATATCAGTTAAAGAAGTTATAAAGTGGACACTTGTCATATTATTAATATTTGATAGTCATTATCTTGATTTTCGAGATTGTTATCCTTTGTCTGACTAACAGCATCTTCTCCAGGAATTCCATTTGTTTTCAAACACCATAAGGAAAATTTGGCAAACCAGCTTGCAAAATCAAAATGCAAATGTTCCTGGAATAGACACCAGCTTAGCTATAAATCTCATACAGTAACTGCAGGAATAGAACTGTAGGAGGCAAACTCACTGAATCATTTTGCAGTGATGGAAAATAAAGACATAGTTGTAATTTCCTTAAATCTCTCCTATGCATCTATCCCCATAAAACTAAGTACACAGATTGTGCTGAGCAAGACTCTTGCACAGTCTTACCACAGAAGTTTTTCCCACTGTAGAACTAGTTTTTAAGTTGAGCTCAAGTCACCTGTACTAGTATTTTTAAATTATTATTTTCTGGGCAAACTGGTGCCAAAATATTTCAGTATAATATTTTAACAGTGCTTTACTAACCATTGATATGCTCTGTATCTAGAAGTAACTTTAGTGACCTCACCAATCCCTGTTTTCTGTGTTTGTACAAAAACAAGACAAATCTTTGATTTTGGGTTAAGGTCACATTGAAAAAACCATTATATGTTTCAAATTAACATATTTTACAACTTTTAGGTTCCTAAAAAACATACAAGTACACTAATTGGTATTTGCAGAATTTGTCAGCTTACCAAGAACTGATGGATGCATGGCAAAAGCACTAGATCTGCCACAGTAAAATAAAGCCCTTCTGCAAAAACGTGGTCCAAGAGCGGAAGGTCAGAGGTTTTTGTTCTCCTGATGTGAGGGGCCTCCCTGTTGATTGCCTCTGGTGCTCCCTGGGCAAGTAGTTTGGAGAAAGCTACACTCAGTTCCAAACTTGATGGTGGATGTTCATGGACATCTCCTACTTTTAATTCCTCTGCTGCTTCTTCACCAAGCACAGGCACTGCAGCCTTGGCACCTGCCTTCTGTTGCTGAAGTTTCTGCCTTCGAATTTTGTCATCATTGTGTACTCGGACAGGCTCTCCAAGCTTCCTTTCCAACAGTAAAATGTCAGGAGGAATAGCCTGGCACTGCTCTGGAGAGGCTGTCAAAAATCTTTCAACAGCCCGAGGTATGCCAATCTCACACAGCCTGGTCCACTGGCTAACCTGTCAAATAAATTTACATAATTAATCTCTCTACAGAAAGAGAAACAAAATCCAGGGTAACTTTTGGTTATTCAATCACTTCAAACAAAGGAATTCCAGCTTTAAATATATTCTTTGTTAATCTTAGAAACTCAGATATTTCTGTATTGCTTTTACAACAGCAGAGTTAGGAAGCTAAATCTTATATATAACACAACGGTTATCCAGTACAGCATATTTTAATTTCCTTATTATTGACATAAAATTAGGGTGGCTGTGTAACTCATAAGAAATAAATCTGTGAACTGAGTTGAAGGCACGGTGATCAATGGCAACCATGGAAACAGCAATCATGCCAGGGTGGAGTTCTGCCTCCTGAGAGGCGTGAGGAATCCAAGTCTAGATGGATGAGCTGCCAGATGAGTCAACTGCTGTGTGATAAATGGACTGACATCTCAACTCAAAGGGTAGTGTTGGTTAACAGTTCACACTCTACCTGAAGGCCAGTTAGGAGTGGAAATCTTTAAGGGTCTATGCTGAGGCCTATCCCATTTCATCATGTTTACCTAAAGGGGGGAAATGGAATACACTCCCATCAAGGATGACATGGAATTGAGAAGAGCAGACAACAAATTCCCAACAAACTCCAAGGTAGAGCTGCTATTCACATGAGCCTGTACAGACTAGGGAATGAGCTGAGAGGAACTGATGTGAAATTCAGAATATTCCACACCTAGGAGGGACTTATCCCCTGGAATGGCACAGGCTAGGGACTGACCACCTGGCCAGTTAGCCACTCTGCTGAAAAGACACTGGACAACCTGGTGAGGAAGCTAAACAAAAGTCACCTTGACAATGAAGGCTAACAATATACAGTGCTCTTGAAATCAAAATCAGCAAGAAATTAGGTGTTTCTTAGTTTACTTCAAACTTTATAATTCATACTGCTAGACATAAAGCAAAGATCTGACCTTCTTTTTAACATTAAGGTTCTTTTTGTGCTGCTAAAAAGTAGGATCTTCAAAAATAATTATTTTTCATCTTTGTGCAAAAATACAGGTACTTCTCCATAGAGAAAATTGCATTTTCTAAGCAAATTTAAGTTTTTTTACTAAAAGAACTTACTTGACATCAATATTAAGAGTCTACTTCAGAGCATTTAATGCTTATTAAAAAACCAATCAATGTATCTAAGAGAGAGACACTCACTTCAGCACAGGCTTTCAAGCAGGTCTTCTTAAAGCCCAAGAGTTCCAAAACATCCTTTTTAGATGGATCTGCCTCAAATGTTTTTTGTATTATATGTCTTAAGACCACAGAAAGCCCAGCTCGGCAGAATTTGTCATCTTTCATGACAACAGCAGGTAAACTGCAGCTCTGCACAACCACTGGAAGCTGACACCTGGAGATTAAGTGGACCTCAAGATCGCCAACGAGGTTTTTTGTCACACACTGATCACCCACATCTTCGCCAGTTGGCACTAAAAAAACTTTAAATAATTTGCAGTCACAGTAGGATAGCAAAAACAGTGAGATAGATGTATGAAGAGGAAAGATACTATCTCTGTACTGATGAGAAAAAGCCAAATATAAATGTTCTTCAGCGACATTATCTTTCATCTTCTTCCTGAGATTAAGTTCCTGAAATAGAAATTTGAGTACAACATCCATAAAAGAATACAGAGTAAAAAAAAAAAAATTAAAAAAAATTAGATCACTGGTTCTTCCACTATCTGCTACAACTAATTTTAATAAGACACTGCTAAAGACATCCTGCATGAATAACTGGTGGGCCCTTTCTTAAGAGAAAAGAATGGTTTCACATATACACTGTCTCTTCATATACAAGATCATGGATAGGAAAATAATCTCTGTAATTTTTTTTTTTTACATTTTAGCATAGATCTGACATCAACTAAAACCTAAAGAAAATGTTTCAATTTTTAAGTGCATAAACATTTTAGAGCAAGGCTTTGTTTTCTACTGTTAAAATCTTCCACAATATTAACCATATATTATTTAAAAAAAACAAATTCCTGAGCACATATCTACAACAGTCTGTTCTCTAATACAAACATCTGTCTTTTTGTAACTGCTAAAAGGCATTCATAGCAGGTATTTAGGCCATGGGAAGTAATATTGGTTTCTGTATTAAAAATTAATCCAGAGCTGGGTGAGATAATAACTGAAGGACTCACAAGCAAATAAACATTCATCTCATGATACTACACGAACACCTCAAACACACAACTACTTTAAAGCAGTCGAATTCAACAGTAGTAAAGCTGAAATTATTATCTTCTCAGTATATTAAAAACTCACATTAATTTTCCTTCCAGTGGGTTGAAAGCTACATTTTTTCCTATTACAGTATTCCATAGGAGTTTAACATAAGGCACTGGTGCAGTAATTTTTCTGCTCCATCACTCAGCGGAATTGCCCATTACCTGAGAGATGACAGGTGGCACTGGAAAGCATCAGACACTAGATGGCTCTCTTACCACAAGTGACACAGGCCACAGCTCCAGCGCAGCGAGGAAGAGAAATTTAAACGGTGCTGAGAAAGGCCAGAATAGGGTTTTATATACTTATACAAAAAGCATGAGTGACACTGGAACAGCACCAGTCTTTCACATAACTGTCTAGATTAATAAGGTCTTTGCACAATTACACGTATGATGCAAGTATTTTTTAAAAAAAGTTTTCATTTCATACATCTTGATTATTAAATTTATTTTTCCATGTAGACATGTACGTCACACTTACTATTTTATATTACCTATCAGAGGGCCAAAACAATTGCCCAAAAGGAGGGAGTGGAAGAATAAAATCAAGTCTACCTGACATTAAGAATACTAATGTCTGTTATAGTGAAACATTTTTAAACCACTAAATGATAAGAACAGTGGCTCTGCTAGGAGTACTGTTGTTTTTCTTTAATTAATACACTGCCACACAAAGAACAGGAGAGTACACAATGCCATACCTACTTTACCACAGGATATTTTATTTGGGTAAATCTTGACAGCATCGAATTTGAGACAGACTCTATATCCTAAGCACACCTCTGTGGTAGAAATCATCCAGTGAAGGCACTGCCAGAGAGGTAAATGAAGAAGAGTTACTGCTACCACAGTCACACCCATAGCTTCTAGCATTTAAACTCCTATTCTTGACTACAGTACCTCTTTCAATATTAAAAAGTATTCTTGTATGCATTTGGGTTAATATTTTTGTTCTCCATGGGAACTCAAATAACTCAGAAGTCCATTTTTGCTGGGCATGCAAACCACTCAGAAATACACATTCACCTAATCACTCAATTTTTTATTCTAGTTGATGTTCCTGGACTCAATCAGCTATATTGGTCATTTTCATGTTATGCAAAACTGCAAAATATTTTGGTAAACCCTGACAAGGTTTCTATTTCCGAAGTATTCAGAAATACTAGTATTATTCTATAGTTTCCATCTATTAATCACCTGTTGTTAAAATTTATTTTTAAAAACTTCTTACAAGTAATTTTAACAAACTGGGCTTCCATAATGACTGCAGCTTGATACACAAGTCATTAGAATATCAACACATTCAGTCTGGATTTATTTGAATTGTTAGTTATTGCAAAAATTTCTGTGTCTCTCCACCACACCAGTAACTGAACATCTCACAGACTTTCCTCTCAGAGAGCCTTGCAAGGTGAAAGTTTCCTGTGTTCCTATAACATATGTGAAAAAGCAAAAGCACAAAGAGAATTTATAGTTCAGTGTCGCACTGGAAGTCTGTCCTAGGGCAAGCCAAAAATTTGGACATTTTTCTATATGGCTGTGTTGTTTGGTTGGCTGTGAGATTTTGGGGGTTTTTAAGGTCAGTCTACGACAATGAAAATTACAGTCAGGCTAATTTTATTCTCAAATCTCTCAGGGAGAAACTAAAATAACGTGTCCAGGAGTTCTGTCTATAAGCAACTTTACCTCTGTTTCCTCATTGTTTCCTGTGTAGAAGAAAGGCCTTCTTGAATCATCACTTCAACTGAGCTGTACACCCTTACACTGCCACACTCAACCCCTCTCCCATATTTTTGGAGAATTTCTCTCAACATTTTGTCTCTAAACACTGACATTATAAAGTCACTTCCTGTATTTTTTGTTTCCAATACCAGTGCTCTTCAATACTTTGGCTCTGAAGAATCTATATTCCTTGTGGATTCATGCACAGATTTTCAATTCAAAAACTTAACAGCCTACCTGGTTGTCCATTCTCGCTTAAGTCTTTTCACAAAACTACAACCCATTCATTAAATGTTATTAATTCCTTGGCAGCTTACTGAGACAAAAGCAGATGCAGACATACACAATAAAATGAAATGTGCAATACAGAATTAACCAAACCTAGTAAGACATTGCACCATTTGCTCATGGTATTTTTTCCTAGCACTTTTTTCTCTAATTAGACCATAAATTCTGTGGGAAGAGATGGATTTTTGTTCTATTGGCCATATTTACAGTAGCCATTGCTTGAAAGAGAGAAAATTAAAAACAATGATCAATACGGGATTTGTACCATAATTTAAACGGCAAAGATAAATAGCATTGCCTACCTTTGGTACAAAAGACACCTACTTTAAAATTATAAATATTATGTAAGTGTAACTTTCACTAGCTGTGCTATTTTTTACCATTTTCTCCTCCCTTTCAACATGCTCTAAACCACAGTTAAATTAGGTTCACTCAGTTGCCCTGTTAACAACGTAATAAAGAAAAACACTGTTTTAAAAACAAGTGTTTCCCATAAAAACTAAAGACAAATAAATAAGTACATAAACATCCTCTTCCTTTTGAAAGGAAAAAGATGAAAAAGATCCTATTCATTTGTTGATTACCACACAGTAAAATGGAACTTTTGTTAAGATGGCGCATTAGCATTTAAGAAACGTTTAATATAATGCCACTTAAAAACGCGGCAAACATTTAACTTAGCGCAAAGCATTTTTTGTGCTTTAAGGCACATGACTTGAGAGCCTGGAGTTGTATTTCTATCCAAGACGATCCATTTACTGGACGCGTTCAGGGCCACCCTGCACTCAAGGGGGAAGCACAGAAGAGCTTCGGACCCGAGCTGCAGGCGGGTCTACGGATGAAGTGGAAGTTGTGGACGGTTCTGGAGAGCCAGATGCGGGCGGGACACGGGGGCCGGCGCCGGGACACGGGACAGCAGCACACGCCTGAGCTCTGCAGAGAGCGACACCGCCGAACCACAGCTCCCTCGCAGCCCCGCTCCCTAAAGCCTCTGCTCTCAGCCGCTCTCGGTGCCCACGCAGCGCTGCCGAACCAGCCCCGGGACTTTGCCACCGCCACCTTCCCTCTTATCCTGCCCTTTCTCCCGCTCCTCGTCCTTACCCCGGCCCGGCCGCTGCCGCCCCGGCTCCGCCCCTTCCTGCGCGGCCCGGCCCGCACGCACCGCCCGGAACTGCCGCCCGCGGCCCGCGCTGCGCGGGGGGACTGCGGTGGCGACGGACCTGCCTGGGCGCCTTCCTCGTCCTCCTCCTCGTCCTCCTCGTTCTCGTCTCCGGTGAGACACCAGCGGGCGGGAGGAGGGGACTTGAGAGGCGGAAGAGAGAATCGGGAAGAGGAAATTTGAAGTGGGAAGGGGGAAGGAAGAGAGCCACTGGGAGGATGAAGGGAGAGGGGAGTTGAGAGAGGGAAGAGGGGGTTTGGCAACAGGAAGAGGGAATTTTGGGGTTGGGGGGGAAGAGGGGTTTGGGAGGAGGGGAGGAAGAGGGATTTAGTACGACACAAATGGGGTTTGGGAGCGGGGATGAAGAGGGAGATCGGGAGAGAGCAGAGGGGTCTGGGGAAGAGAAAAGGAATTTAGGGGGGGGGAGGAAGAGCAGGTTTGGCAGCGGGAAGAGGCATTTGGGACGAGAAAAAAGGAGTTGGCAGAGGACAGTGAGGGCAAGCTTGGATGGGAGAAATAGGATGTTTGGCAGGAGGGAGGGAGAGAGAGCCCTCAGGCACACCTGGCCGCTCTTCCCCTCGGGCCCGGGCGAGCTTTGGGTGTCCGGGGGGGGCCCGGAGGGAGCGGCGGCCGCGCTGTCCCTGTGGGACACGATGGTGCCAAGGGACGGCCCCTCCCGTGCTTTTTTTTTTTATATATATATATATAATGGTTGTAGGAGGGTGGCATTTTATTCTTTTGAGCATTCTAAAGTGTTGCTTTCAGATGGGAGGCCTTTCCTTCGTTGGTAAAAAGAAATCCCAGGGAGACATTTGCAGCGAGTAGGTTGCGGAGGGTCACGTCTTGGCTTTGGCGTAGCTGTTTCAGAAATTCATTTTTAACTAAAGTTTGCTTCTCTCTCTGAGAAATGATACCCAGGAATTTGTACACTTGATAAGTTTCAGTGTGGACGTTGAATAAAGCAAAGGTGAATAATGCAGTAGTGGGGGCGTACTCAATTTGCCCGTGTTTTAAGCCAATGAGCAGTGACATGTTGAAACATCATCAGGTCCATTTTCTGCAGAATATTGAAGCTCAGTGGTAGCAGGGCTTAGCAAATCTCAGTTGTGCAGGTACAGTTATCACAAAATATCCTGAGCTGAAAGGCACTCACAAGGATCATGCCATTTATCAGGAAAGGGATTCACAAGGAAAATACATCACCACTGCTGCGTGGAACAAGTTTGTTACTGACAGCAGACACAGATGAGGGTCAAACAGTTGATGTCTTCTTTGCCACAGACTTGAACTGTAAGGTCTCCCAGGGCCTTTTGCCACAAGGCAGAGCTTAAGGAGAGGAGGAATACAAGTTGTGGAAGAGGATTGAAGCAGGATTGTTTCCCTGATAAGTCCATGGGCCCAGGTAGACTTCATTCAAGGTTGGGTGTCATTCAACTGACAGCATCTTCACAAAGCTGCTTTCTTTTAAAGGCCATGAGACTGAGGGAGATCCCAAAGAGTGAAGAAAGGCAAATCTTATCTTCATAAAGGGCAAGAAGGACAAGCAAGAGAACTACAGACTGTTCAGCCTCATTCCTTCCTCCTGTGAAAGGATCGTGGAAGAAGCCATTTGTGGCAAAAGAAGGTAGAAACTGGGAAGAGCCAGTTTGGCCAAGGATTGGCCAAGGATAAATCATGCCTGATCAATTGGCGTGTCCTCTGTGACTAAATAGCTAGATCTGGAGTTGGAGGGAGTGTTGGATACCAGCTGCTGTGGGCTTACGGGGATATAATGGAAGCTTGAATTTTCCTGAGGGTATTATTGGAAAGATATAGAGCCAGTCTTCATACTCACATGCACAATGGGAGAATGAGAGACAGTACAACTTAAAACCTCCAATTCAAAGCAAGGAAATGAGGACAGTGAGGCCTTGGGACAGGTTGGCCCGATGGATTTTTGCATTCCTGTCTTTGGAGATTTTCAGGATCCAGCTGGAAGAGTCCTAAGCAAGCTGGTCTGAATTCAGTGTTGACTTTGCATTGACCAGGAGGTTGCACAGGGTCCCTTCACACAAGGAATGATTCTGTAATCCTGAAATAATTCACTGTTTTTGTGGAGAAAACAGCAAATATAAGGCATTAATGTAATTTTTAAAATATTGGATAAGCTGGTTGTAGTGATACTGATTGGAATACTAATTTAAAAGAACATTATAAAATATGTTGTAGAATAGAAGGTAAAATTAAGGATGCCAGTACTAGTAACTTCATAGCAGGAGATCTTACACGTGTCTCAAAAGATTCTTTGAAGACGATGACAAGGAAATTAGAATGGATTAATACAATTGTTCTCATTAATACAGTTATCCAGACTACTGAAGTGCGTGAGTTTTGAAATGTCCCTTGTGGAAAGTAACTGAGAAATTATCCTGTCATAAATCAAGTGCTGATTAAGATAGTTAAGTAGCTGAAAATAGAAGTTCTTTTTTTTCCTGCTTTTAAGACTTTCCTAGATCTACCTTCTTAAGACTCATCAGATCTGAAAGTGACCTGGAAGAAGCATTATTGGTAAATAAGCAAAATCTGCCACTGTCACTGTTAATAGATGTAGTCAGGAAGAGGGTAAATTCTGAGGAACAAAAGGATCCAAAGTGACAGGGAAAAGTGAATTGTTTTTATGGTGGTAAATGAAAAGCAGTGCAGTGAATGTGTTGGAAGGAATTATAAGTTGTTGATTCATGTGACTGTATTTTAAGGTAACTGCTACATATCTTGAAGGTAGCTGAAAAGAATATGTGAGTGAAAGGCCTTTTAATCATAAGTGGCAGTAAAAAAACAAAAATATTGATGAGTTTATAAAAGGATGCCATTATAGCAGAAGTCCTTAATAGCATTGCAATATAAATAGAAGGTGTGTACTTTCTTTGAAAAACATCTTTAGTAGTACACATGCCTCAGAAAATAATAGGAATGGAGCTCAGAAACAGATGGTTGAATATATGACCATACCTGAAAATGGAAGTAGATCCATTTAGCTGCAAGTTATGATGAATAAGATAATACATGGACAAGTATGCAAAACAGTAGATGGCAAATGAATGAAGAAAGGCAGAGGGCTCCTGCATCCTATAAATTTAATAAGTCTTAAGTTGGAAGACCATGTATTCTGTAGAGTGCACAGTTAAGGTGGATTGTATTTGGCAGAAGACAGTGGTATACTCAAGAAATGAAAGAATCCAAAACTTCTTGTATGTTTTAAGAATAGCAACTCACTGATTAACATCTATGTTTCCCCATGGATTTAGATTGTCGCCATTGAGCAAGAAACGACACAGATTCAGCAGAAGGCTGCTTGCACAACAGCCGCTTTAATACGAAAAACTCTCCTCTTTTATAGACAGCTTCGACACATTCTACTTGATTGGCTAATTAACAAAAACATCTTTCTCACAAACAGTCCTTGAGAAGAACAGAAAAACAGAGTAGGAAAACACCACCTGCAGGTTGTTTATACTAACAAGTTATCGTTTCTTTACAACTCTCTAAAAGTCTCACAAGTCCACTATGAGAAAACGAATCTCATTTTCTCGCTCTCTGACCAGGCTGTCACATCCACATTTAGATCACTTGGAATAGTCCACCTTGGTTGAGAAAGATGCTTTTAGGGTTAGGCTGATGGGTGAATGCTGGGTTGCAAAAGGATGTGCTTGCTTGGTGCAAAACTTGTTCTGCTCAGAATTCAAAGGTTTTAACACAGCCCTCTGATCTCACAGCTGCATTATCAATCTAATGCAGAAAAGACAGTGTCATACTCACTCTTTTCTAAACAGCATTTGAATTATTTCCTGTACAAAGATTCTACTTCAAGAAGAAAGTCAAGGAGGTCTGTCTTGCAGAATAGCCTATGGCATCATCATTGAAACGCTCTGCTGTCCTTGTCGCAAGGCTGTCACATTGCTGTATGCTGACTTGACTGCCAGAGGAACAGTTGTGCATGAAAACACGAATGAATGAAATTGGATCTTAGGTTTATAAGTGTCAAACCACTGGTTGATACTTAGAAATGGTTTGATCTGTGAACATCTGGAAAGGGCCACTACCAAAGGCAATAATTTGCCTTTTGGACCAGGACAGATGTTGTTAATAGCCTGTTTGACAGCAGTGTTACTATGGTCCCATAAGGAGAGCATAATTATCAATTTGCTTTTTTCAGATAATGTTATTTTTAAGACAGTTACTGATGTGTTCATCTTTTCATTGAATATACTTACCTTCTCTAACTCACTAATAGAAATTTGAAAATACATGACTAAACTGAGCATACTTGAACTGTTTACTAAGCCCAGTTTCCTCTCTTCTCTTGAGAAATCTCTTGTGATTTGTTAGTCGTAAGCGTAGTAGCCTAGAACATTATAATTGTCCTCAAGAACAGAAAGAATTGCTGCAATTACATAGCAAATAAAAGAATAAATATGGAGAACCCTTTTAAAAATTGGGGTTTTACAGTCCCTTTCAATATATGTTTTTAAAAAGCTATAGCTAGAAACAAATCTGGGAAGTGTTACCTTCAGAGAGGTGAAAATTGAATTATGTTTACATTTATTCTCAAAATATTAGAGAATGGCTGTTGAGGCTGCCTGTTTCTCATGTACACAAGTATATACTCCTAGTAGAATTCCTCTTTTGCTCAGAGAAGAACTTGAGGGATGTTTTTTTTAACAGGGAGTTCTACAAAATTTCTGAAATTAGTGTATCAATTCTGCAGTTTTCATTCAACAGAGGGTTTAGCAGAGTCCTGGTTTAAGAGTGTGTGGTACTGACGCTTGGAAGGCATGTTCACTGAACAAAGAAATGTGGGATATAATCTACCCACAGATCTCAAGAGCAGCCTGAACATTTATCAGAGGTAGATGGATTGAGAAAAGAGGGTATGTGCTTTCTGTGTGAATTCACTTTTTGTAATCATCAGAGAGAGACCGAATTGCCGGGACGGGGCTTGCGCCGTGTGTGCTTGATCAGTGATACAGCCGAGTAGCTGGTGTGTAGCACTTCCTGGCAGAAGTTCTGTGGCCACCAGAAAATGAATTGTCAAGTACCAAAGATTAAGGAAGAGAGAAGGGGCTCTTGAAGAGGTTTCTTAACTCTCTGCTGGGTCCATTGATAAAATCCCTATGAAGTTCTGTATGTTGAACCCCTTGATGATCTCAGTCAAGTGATTCTCTGGTGTCTCGTGAAAGCTCAGCATGAGATAAAGGTTCCTGGGGACGGGTAGGCAGGTGTTGAGAGAGCAGCCTGCCAGTGCTGGTGTTTTGGCCAGAGAGGTAAAAGTTCACTGCCATGAATATCAAAAGGAATTCATTGGACAAAACCTTAGAAGCTTCAGCTGAAAACGCTGTCCAGACAGTGCTTTTATGAAAGAACTAATGAAAGGCTTTTCAAGAATGTCTTCTAGATTAATGTAGGTAAAAACCCAAACCCACAAACATCGTGATGTATTTTAAATTAGACTTAAAGGGATTATTAACAATAACACTTCTCATACATTTTTAGAAAAGATCAGGAAACTTCCCATATTATTTCTTAAATTATTAGTTGTCATTTACTGATTTAAGTTAGGTACCTATCTTTGTAGGAACAATTTCTGGTGTAAATGCTGTTCCTTAGAGTTTTTTAAAGAAATTAACACAGTGCTCCAGAGTGTAGGAATGCTATGGGGCAAACAATTTTTTAAAGTTCTTGTAACCTTTTCCTCAGTTGATTCAATTTCCATGGACATTGTGGCATCTTGCAGCTCTAGATAGTCATTATCTGACATTACATTTGGACTGTCACATGAGTATGTGGATAGGTCACAATCTGAGTTACAAATTTTTTCACTGTTTCAGCTACATTTAAAATTTTATTTTTCAGCTATTTAATATATAAATATATAAAACAATACACTAGCTGTTTATATCTTATCTGTTACAATGAGCTGTTCTTTTTAGAAGTTTCAAAAGTTAATTTTTCTACAAGTAAGATTTTTCCTAGTTTCTCATAAATGATCAACGAGGTAGAAATCACTGTATGTGCAAAAAGTGTTAAGGAGAACGGTAGTAATTGCTTTTCTTGAAGTTAATATTTATTTTGCATACTTTTCAATATTTTTATATATGAAATATCAAGAGTATGAATTTTTTTTCATTTACGTAAATATGATGAGTTTCATTTCTGAATATCATATATGCCAAAGAATAAATTTGACATTCCAGATGTCCAGTCATATTCTAAGTTCTACAGCACTGAAGTTCATAGTTATCTTCTAATGATAATTAATTCAAGGATTAATATAATCCTTGCTGTGGTTTAATATAATTTCATTTTAAAAAGAAAAGAAATCTTCTATTTGCCACATGCTGTTTGAATTATGCTCTATGTGAATAAAGTTGTCATTGTTTTTCTTTTTTCTTTTAACTCACGTTGAAGACACAACTATGGCTGCTACAGTGAACTTGGAGCTGGATCCCATTTTTCTGAAAGCCCTGGGCTTTTTGCACTCAAAGAGTAAGGACTCTGCTGAAAAGCTGAAAGCACTTCTTGACGAGTCGTTGGCCAGAGGAACTGACTCGAGCTATCGTCCCTCTCAGAAGGTACTGCTGTTAGGGAGCATGGCTCCTTTTTGTGTGCCTTAATAAAGCTCCTGCTGTTCCTGGTTCCTCTTTTACAGCTGAAAGGTTAAAAGAGAATCAGAAGTTGAGGAAAAAGAAAAAGTAATTATGGAGTGTTCATATTCATCATTCCCCTTCTCCATACAACATAATCCATTCAATTAATGGAAGTTAATGGGAAGAAAATCTCTTTACCTTGTTGATCCACCAAGACATAAAAGAGATATTCAGCATTATATCAGACATGCTGTGTAAGGCGCACCCAAACTTACATATTTCTGCAGTTCCATTTCAGAGCTAAAAGTTCTTTAAAGTATAGATTACCTTTGCCACAGAGAAATAAGGAACAAAATAAGCTATTTACCTATAAAGATGTATATCTTTATAAGTGTATATCTTTATCTTTAAGTGTATATCTTTATCTCTTTCCTTGAAATTCTGTTGATGAAGTCATATGAGAAGAGCACCAAATGGTTCAAAACAGAAATTATTTGCAGGCTGAAACCATTGCTGTCCAATGGACAAACATTACTTTTCATCTACTGAAAATCACTGAACACCTGCTAGAGAGAATATTTGACTCTTAAGATGAGCGTATGGAAATAGCTAAGCAGGGACATCCTTGTGCTGCTGTGTATTGCCATATGGATAATGAGGTCTTGTTCTCCCCTAGGATGCCTGCATGTCAGCCTGCTGTGTTCTAATGATGGTCTGTATGCTGATACATTTGGCAATATTTCATTTCTACGTGGCTCCCAATAACTGAAAGGCAATAGTACTGCTCAGCATACATCATACTTTACTGTGTGGTCTAACTCCTTTCTGTTCATCTTGTTAACTCCCTGAAACCTAACACAGGTCTCAAAACTCTCAGGTGCCCTTTATCTCAGAGCTCAAAGAAGAAATGTGTGGTTTAAAGATGAAGCAGGGAGCTGAATAACAGTGCAAAGAGGTTTGGGAAGCCAATTCTAATAACAGCTTGGCTGGAAGTCACCTACCCTTAGGTGAAATTGAGGTTCAGGCCAGAGGAAGAAATCTTCTGTTCTCTTTTCAGTATATATCTAATATCAGCAGGACTGCAAAGGTCAAAAATGAAAAAAAGTACAAGCATTCCTTTCCTTGCATTTGCAGGCTGCAGGGTGAATTTGTGGTTGACCATGAAATCCAAGAAGAGAGTAGGGAGCACAGGATTACCACAGTCAAGTCAAGGAACTTTGGAGGGCTGAAGCTCAGGCCTTAGGACTTGTCCCAGTATACAGCAGAGAATTGCTCCCATCTTACCAGCTGGGAGGGGATACCTTGCTCGTGCCCATCAGTGTGACTGGTCACTCATTTACAGGATCTCCTGATTATTCATTTGCTGACATTAATGTGTCATTAGTGATCACCACTGATTTCTGTTGAGATCTAAATTTATTAATCTGATAGACAAATATGGACTGAGATTAAGAGGAGGTCAATATTTGTCTCCATGAAGGAATGAATTATTGATGTCTGGTTATATCAGTTGTCAGCTTGTGTTTTTAGCTTATATTGAATTTTGTCCTTAGAACTGTCTGAAAATTCATGTTCATTGCCTCTTTGAATTTTAAAAGCAGAATCTCCTTTTTAATTAATGTTCCAAAGAGGATCTGTCTTTGGAAAAGGAGCATATTGTCCTCAGAAAGGTGAGTGGTAAGGAAAGATTTTACTATTTCTCTGCAATTTAAATGGTGATTTGTTGATGTGATATGAAAATATTGTAAGAAATGGGTTTTTATTTTAGAAAGTCTATATGTAGATGATCAGTGTTGTATGGCATATTGTTTGCCTGTCCTGTTATCTCACTACTTGCAAATTAGGTAGAAACTCAATAGCAGAATTTGGCTTCAATTTTTGTTTCTGTTTCCAGGAAGTAGAGCAACCAAAAGTATCTGTCACCAAACCCATTAAGCAAGAGCCTAAAGCTTCATCCAGTTTGCCTTCTGGCAACAACAATGGCAAGCCCACTGCATCAGAAAAGGTGAAAAAAGAAACCGAAAAGAGATCTGCAGACAAAGTAAGTTATTTTTGTCCTCTAGTGAAATAACTTGGTTAATAAACCCAAAGGTGTTTTAGAGAAAGCTCCCCTTTTCAACTCATCTAGCCTGTGAGCTACATTAGCCAGTCATGTTGCCATTTCGGCAATCTAATAAATGTCTTCTTGTAGTTATTCTGTGATTGTTTTCCCTGCTCATTGTGGGGAGGCTGGACTTAAGGGGTGCCTTCCAAACCATTCTGTGTTTTAAATCCTAAGATATTATCTCATAAGAGATTACTAAAATGTAGCAAGTTGAAATAGGATATTCCCAAAGCTTTTTCAAAGATTTTGAGGTGAAGTAGAAAAAGGCGGCTTGAGCTTCGAGTTCATAAATATTTTGAAGAAAGTATGTAATTAAAGAAATACATTGTGTGTACGCTGCGTAAAGTACACCTTCTTATACTGTGAATATAACTGTTCCATTTTAACGCATTTTAATAATCTGTTAGCTCGTTGTATTTTCACATTCTCTGTGTGTGTGTTTAATAGACAAAAGGGGATCCTACTGAAGGAGCTGATGCACCAAAGAAGCCCAGGGTAGAGAAGCAAGAGGCTCGTTCATCTCCTATTACAGTTCAGACAAGCAAGGATTTATCCATGCCTGATTTATCTAGCTTTGAGGAAACCAGTGCTGATGACTTTGCTATGGAAATGGGATTAGCCTGTGTTGTTTGCAGGTAAGTCAATGTTGCTTCTTTCCAGCTAGGTGTAGTTACTTTTTTTTAAATTGTGTACCACTGAGTTAATGCTTCTCAAAGTTTTTATTCCAGAAATCACTTAATCACTTAATATCCAAAATTGCTAATACATTTAATGCTCCTTCATGAATAAGAATGGATTCTTGAAAATGGGAATTTCAGAGAGTGAACCAGCTTTTTTTCTGCAGGAAGGGACAAGTGAAAAATAAAACTAGATAAGATGCAAAATCTATAATGACAATTACATTTTTCAATTATTGGAAAACAAAATATTAATATCTAGCAATAAGCATTTTTTTAAAAATCAGTTCTCATCTGAAAGCACTTTCAGGTGGTATTACTATGAGATCTGTATGTGTTGCTCTACTTTTTCTAATCATTTGACATTAGTTTACACATAGCCATGTTTTATCAGCAAATATATCTTGCAGTGAAGACAGGTTGTTTTTAGGTTCTAAAACTGGACTTATTACAATGGTACTAGCAGTCCATTTAGTGTTAACAGATGTACAAAATACTTTTGAATAACTGTCCTAGGATCAAATCACTGACATCAGGATTTTGTTTCACAGATCATTTATATCCTTGTTAGGCCCCAGTGCTGCCAAAGGGAACAGTTTGGCTCTCCCAGTTGTACCTCCTTCCCTGGACTGTTTAGGGGGGTGTATTGCCAGTACAGTTTGTGATCAGCTGGATCAGCTCTCCACATGGGTTTTTCAGTAGGTTTGAGTTTCAATCAGCTCAGTAAGAGTAAATTCTTATGCTGGCACATGTGTGGATGCAGGAGTGTAGAGCCAGGACAGAGAAGAGGGACAGGCCTTTTGGCAGCAGTATGTATTTTAGCTCAGGTTGAGTCAGTTGGGAAACGGTGTCCTATAATATTATTCTTTCATCGTTTCCATGGTTGTTCCTGTTGTGAAGATAGGGAAGTGTTGTCAGTGCACAGAGGATAAATTTCTGTAGTTACAGATGATTATGCTGGTGACCAGTTGGGGACTGATGGGATTTCATGTTATTCCCATGTGTTAGATCAAGTATTTAGTTTCTTATTATAGATATTGAAAAAAGAAGAAGTATATAAATATCTGAACTTTACCTTTTTTCCTGTAAATTCTATTTTTCCTGTCTGTCTCCTAAAAGAGGCAAAGCCCCATTTAGTGGTATGTTAAAATGCTACTAAAAATAGTAAGGTATTACCTTGTTTGGTAAGAGGGGATAATGAGGTTCTGTTTATACAGTCTTGACCTGCTGTGGATGATTAATTCTGTGTCTTCCGTGGCAAAGTAAAACACTTGCAGGCATTATGAGAAATGCCTGCAAAGTAAAGAAACAGAAGAAAGAAAATGCAACTCCTGTGCCCAGTGTAGCCAAGACTTTGAAAGGCACAGGCCAGATACATAGTTCCATTAGCTGTTCCACAATCCCTGTTTATTTAAACTGGCTCCTGAAGGCTTTGCTTCTACCCATTCATGGTCACCAACTCAAGTGTTCTTGCAAAAGATGTATCTACCCTGGCTAGCTAAAATATCTCTGATGCCAGACAGTGGGAGAAGCACTGCTGGGGAAGGAACAACTCATTAGAGAGAGAGTGGCAGCAGTCACCCCAACACTCTGGATTGTTTCCATTTTACATGGAACCTGCTGAAACTGATGTCACATGGTTGTCTGTCTCCAGCTCACACTGGACTGGATGTTTTTCACAGGACTTGTGCTTTAAATTTCTGAATCCAGCACATTGGTCAGACAGTATTCCACTATTTATTGCACCCTTTTTTGGGGTAATATCTTGAGCCAAAATAATAACATCCCTGTACATTTTTAAAATGACATCTTTTAATAACTAATTATTCAAACAGTTGTAAATGAAAACATGTCAAATTGCAGAATAGGTGGAGTTCATAGCAAAAGAGTTTATATTGCTTGAGAAGACAAGCTATCAAGAACCCAGCTGTGGGTTCACAAATGCAAAAAAGTGCTTTTGAATATTTATAGAAGTAAAAACTAAAGCAGAGGCATGGAATGTTTCTTCAAGATTTGCCAAGTGTCAAATGTATTTTCATAGTGATTAGGTGTAATTATTGTTGATGCCTGTGGTGTTTTTCTTCTTTTTCTTTTATATCAAGTTAGTTGTTCTTTTTTACTAAGTTAGGCATAAGGAGGGAGGGAGTATTAAAATAACTTCATCCTCTCCAGTACTTGTAGTCTGGGAAAATCAGGACAACTTACCAGTTACAGAGGCTCCTCACTGGCTCCTCAGTTGTACAAAGAGGAAATACTACATGCCGTTTGTAGATGATAGCAAAGTTTTCCTCTCAAAAAAAAAAAAATTTAAAAGACTGGTTTGGAAATAACAACCTAATTTTCTATTAATACTTCTTTATTGGTTGGTTTTTGAAGGTAAAAAATCATTAGGTTTGTTTCTTAGCTGTCTTAGAATTTTAAAGTAAGTGGTTTAACGTGTTTCTGAGCATGAAGAGTTCATTTGTTTTTAATCAGTTGGGGACTGGTTTTTGTAATTTTAAAATGGGGTGAGTCTCCCTTCTTGAGACCATTTGTTCTGATCCAGTTTATTTAGGAATAAAAAACAAACCAAATATCTTTTAAATATCCTGAATGCCAAATAATGGTCCCTAGAATTTCAGAAAGGTTTCCCTTTCTCTTTTTAAGTAGCCTGTTTAAAAGAGAAGTCTTCCTTAGAGAATGTTCCAGTACTTACGTGGACAATACCTTCAGACTTTGTTTTTCTGTTATATAAAGAAATAAGGGATTACCTTTCCCCATGTATCTACAAATAGAGTTTCCATGGTTACCTGGGTACCTGCTCTTCGGGGATATGAGCAAAAGCAGCTTAGCAATTAAATAGCTTGATTTGTCATCTGAAAGAAGGAATCATTAGGAAAATGGTATTTGGGTAATTCACAGGCAGACTCCCAGCCATGTATATATCACTAATGTGTCATTTATACAGCATGATTACTTTCAGCAAGGCCCACGCAAAAATGAAACCCTCATCACCAGCTTGCATGTTTGCTTCAAGGCAGGACTGCACAATTAATCCTTTCTATTCCATCTCTCCATGATTCTGGTATTATCTCAAATTCCGCGTGTCTGTTTATGGGGTAGAGACCAAAGGGATTGCTAATAAAACATCTTCAAAGTAGCATAGAGCTTGGGTGATGATGCTTTTAAATCCTGCAGCAGAAAGCACTCCTACACTCCTACATGCTTGTCATTGAGAAATTATTTGTTCTTGAACTGTACTGCTTTGCAGCTGACAGCAAAATTACCCAAATGGAGACTGTCCCTCATATGCTATTTAATGAGGAAGTCATAATTGGCGTGCTGTGATGTATCCATAAAACGCCCAGATGAACCAAAGCAGGCAAGACTTGCATCTCTAATCTAAAAATCAAACAGGGAAATCAAGACTGTGACATACACATGTTTAATAGAATTAGGAAGTCTTCAAATCTCTTGAAATAAATTGCCTTTAAAAAATACCAAATTTCTAAAATGTTAGTTAGGAAGAACTGATACAGGAAGAAAAGGGATACATTCAATTTGCCACAGGTAGAAAATATATATGAAGAAAAAATATTTTTGTTTTTTATCTTGAGCCTTGCAAAATTTTCAACAATTGGATAATCCTCTAAGTGCTTTCTCCCATAATCTGTTCTTAACTATTTGCTCTGCAGGCAAATGACAGTTACTTTTGTGAATCAGCTAGTGGAGTGTCAGGAGTGCCATAATCTCTACCACCAGGATTGCCATAAACCTCAGGTGACAGACAAGGAAGTGAATGATCCTCGACTTGTCTGGTATTGTGCCCGCTGTACCAGGCAGATGAAGAGAATGGTAGGAGTCAGTTTTTTTCTCATGTGAGCACTATTTGAATACAGCAGGCTATTTCTACTGTGTGAGAATATTTCCTGGGTTAGACGAGTCTTAGGAAGCACATTGGAGAACCATTTTTCTCAGCAGTGCTTCCCTTGCTGCAGCTGTGGTTTTTAATGTAGCATCTCAAAGAGTATTCTGTAATGCGCTTCTTAAACAAAGCTTTTTAAAAATCAGAAGGTGAGTGAACAAGAGTGAAATAGGATTGTTTCCTGCTTGGCAAGCAGAAGTTAACACCTTTTTTTTTTTTTTTTTAAATTTCAGGTGATACTCAGCTTTTAGTAATAGCCCAGCAGTTTAAGTTTTCTTATCAGCTTTGGATATGAATGGTTCTTTTCCTGTAGGACAAGACTGCCAATTTCAATCGGATGTGTTGAATGTTCTCAGGGTCAAAAATAAGCTGAGAGTTTCAAGTTTCAAAAAAATTATTTTAAAAAGCCTTTATTTTGATTTATCTGCATGACTGAACAGTATCCTACCAGATTCCCACTCATCTCATTATGAGAAAGAAACATAAGAGCTTTGGGTGCATGCAACATTAGTGACTTTAGTTCTGATGTTTTAAAATCACACCCAGAATACAGAAAAATACAGCAGAAAATGTCTTTTGAAACTGTTTTGCAATAACTAGCAAGTGTTATCTGTTGAAATGGCTCCACTAAGAAACAAGGAAAGAAGGGAAAGTAAGATCCTGGCCTAGGATGTACCAACATTGACTGAAATACATGATTATTCTGATGATCATCAGGCCTTCGAACTCAGAGGAGTGTTTGCTCGATGTCAGTTCCTGCACAGGGTAGCCAGTTTAGCCATTGAGCAGTTGCTTTCAGTATGGCCTTTCCTTTTTTTGTTTTGGCATGAATTCTGCCATTTTGCCTGCCACTTCTTAGCAGGCTCTTGCAGTCTACATCCCAGTACTGCTGGACTGTGTCCTTGTCTTCTGCAAGTTCACCTGTCTTTGCCTTATTCCTGTAAATGCCCAGTGCTTTCCTGCTCTCCGAGTATCAACACTGCCACTCTCTCCACACTGAAATAGCAAATTCTGTTCAGGATGCTTTTTGGCTGGACCCTGTCCCCAGTACCATACCCAGCACATCTCCACATCCCCTGTTGCCTCATTTCTCAGGGGCCATTAAACCTTGTAATTGTAAAGGCTAGATTGCAATCTTAAAATGCTCATGCTTTTTGTTAACAGTCAAAACAGTCCACGTTATATGGCCCGTAACTTATTCAGGGTGTTTTTTTCCTACCATTTACACAGGCTCAGAAGACACAAAAACCACCTCAAAAACCAGCTCCTGCAGTGGTTTCAGTTGCACCAGCTTTGAAGGATCCATTGGTCAAGAAACCAGAAATCAAGTTAAAACCTGAGACCCCACCAGCTTTTCTGGCATTCAAGAGAACAGAAGTCAAGGTAATGTAGTTTAAATTTACCAGAGGAAGAGTTTGTTTCACTGCACAGATAATAGGGTTTTTTCAATTAGACCAATCTTTTCACATAAGAACCATAATTGAAAATAGTCTCTTACACTATGTGGACTGAGTAGTAGCACAGCATAGTGGGTTTGCATGAACACTGAAAGAATGTGGGGGGAAAGCCTCACTTCACACATGGATGCTCCATCTCTGGAAGTGTTCAAGGCCAGGCTGGGTGGGGCTCTGAGCAAAAGAGATTGGAACTAGATGATTTTCAAAGTCCTTTCCACAACCTGAATAATTCTATGATTCTATGAATTGTATAAAATACATTATGTGCTCTCTCTAGTCAAGTAACTTATGTGTATTTTGACACTTGGAAGTCTTTTTCTCTAAGTGGCAACAGTGGTCTTGACAGTGCTGGGTTTACACTTGAATTTGATGATCTTGAAGGTCTTTTCTAGCCTAGATGGTTATAGGGAAAGTGTTGCTGACTCTGTGAGATTTAATTTAGGAGCTTCTTAAATATAATCTGATCTAGGGGGTGGCATTCCTGCCCATGGTAGGAAGATTGGAACAAGACGATCTTTAAGGTCCTTTCCTGCCCAAACCATTCTGGGATTCTCTTCTTTAATTCTGTGTTGCCTCATGTTTCTGTTTTTCCAAGTTAAAATATTGTCAAAAGGTCAAATTGGTCAAAGGCGGTAAACCAGAAGCAGTGTTATAAATAACAGAGTAGTCTAATAAAGCATGATCTTTTCTTAGGAAAACACAGTTTTATCTGCAAATCAAAGCATTTATTCATGTGCTCAAAGGTATATTTGCCATTGCTCTGCCTGGATGCAAACCATCATGAATACTAGGATGGGTATTGTTCTAGCACTTATACTTGTGAATGACTTTTTTTACCTCAGCAGAATGTGCCTAAACAGGTTGTAAGACCTGGGGCCTGATTTCTTCCATCAACTTTACTGTTTAGAAGTTGTCTGGGTATAGTATAAAAGGAGTATTACTTTAATAGAGAGGTTTAGTTTTTGTTTTGACTCTGCCATTTGGTCGAACTCTGATTTAAATCAACAAATCATCTTCACCTGAAGCCTGGTGATTGTAGAGTTTAAGGTGTGGGAACTCAGTGTGGATAGTGTGCCTGCTTCACAGGCAAAGGGAACCCATGTTTGCAGAAAGTTTGTCTTTTGCAGTACGTGAATGGGAAAAGACTATAGGATAGTATTTTTTTTTTCATTCTCTCTGTGGTACAAGTTGCTAAGAACCAAGAAGAAAGGAAACAGTTTAGATACTGCTACTTCAACAGTTTCTTAAAGTACATGCAATGCTTAATTGCTCAGTGTCTGATTTTGTCTGAGCATCTGTCAGCTTGTTGAAAAGTAACACCTGGTAACAACAGTAAATAAGTAAAAAAGAAGACAAGCCACCACCTTTTATATAGTTCACAAATTTGGGCTTTTATTGTTCATGGAGAGATCACAGTGCTGTGTGGTAGTCTGCTAAGTGTACAGAAGAAAGGGGAGAAGGGATACTATGTTCTTTGTGCCTGGGAGATTAAAAGTTGGCTGCACCTGGCATCCTTTCCTGTTCTTGTTAGTACTTTTCAACTGTGGTGACCAGTGGTGAAATATTGTCCACTCACTGGGTGTTCCTGGGAAAAGAACTGAATCAGAGGCTCAGTGTATTCCTGCTGTGATGTGTTACACAAATAGATGCTGCTATAATAAGAATGCTTATTTATTTTAGACCTCAGCAGCAGTTTCGGGGAACTCTGCCAGTACAAGTGTTTCCTCCTCAGCAACGAGTGGCCTTACAGGATGGGCTGCTTTTGCAGCCAAAACCTCCTCTGCCAACCCATCAACTGCCAAACTGGGATCGACAGCGCAGAGTGCCAGCGGGAAACCTGCAGCTTCTTCAAATAACCAGAAACCCGTGGGTTTGTCAGGGCTGGCGACTTCAAAGACAGGACTGGGGGCCAAAATAGCTTCTGCCAACAACAGCACAAACCCCGTTCAGCTGAAGCCTCCTCCGCCGCTGACCCTGGGGAAGACGACGCTGAGCCGCTCGGTGAGCAGCGACAACGTGAGCAAGGCGGGGCTGCCCAGCCCCAGCAGCGCCGCCCCCAGCACCGGCGGCCCGGCCGGCGGCGGCAACGGCGGCGGCGGCACCGCGGGCAGCAGCGCGGGCGGCGCCGGCAAAGCCGCGGCTGACACCGGCAACCAGCCGGCGCCCCTGAAGGGCCCGACCTCGCAGGAGTCCCAGCTCAACGCCATGAAAAGGCTACAAATGGTCAAGAAGAAGGCTGCTCAAAAGAAGCTCAAGAAATAGTCAGGCTGCTTGCTGATGTTGTTGGTTGTGTGCAGTGAGACAGCAGCGTCGGTGTTTTACTTAAAGGAAATCTCCCAGGTACTGGACTGAAAGAGGTTAAATCAGGGAAGCCCAAACCCTATGTTATACAGAAGGTCAAACTTTAATAATTCTGATATTCCTTCTGCCTTTCCAAATCTGTGAATTTAATATGTTAGAGGAATTCATTATTACATGCTCCTGGTTTTGTAGCTCAGAGCACTGAAACTTGAAATTGTAGATGTCAGGTATTTTTTAATATTAAAACCCCCACATTTGTGTAGATACTTAATAAATTGAACTTGGTAAACCATCATTCTTAGATGTTAATAATAAAAGGATTATTAATCTGGGAAGTCATTGCCACTCTTCTTTCGCCCCATATTCTAATACTTAAAATGCTTCAGATGTTCAACATTGTGCAGTTTATTACCTCAAATTATAAAGCTTGTTAGAGGAAAAAATACTTTAATTTTAAAATTTAACTGTTCAACAACAGTGTATTTAAATTGAAATTTTTGGTTTGGTAGTTTGCTAAATTGGCTTGTTTTGGTTTTATACAGTGAGAAACTTCAAATAAAAAGAACAGAAGAGAGTCAAAACTGTCTTCAAGTTTTCTTAAAATGTAGAGAACCATCCTGTATTTGAGAAATATCAGGTACTCCAGCTCTCCACTGTTACCCCTGACCTGTACTTCATAGTTTGTGCTCCCTCTTTTCATCCCAGCTGCTCCAGGTTGTTTTCAGCTTGGAATTGGCTCAAGGTGGGCACTGGAAAATGACCTTGAGTCTTGCTCTCTGTGACCAGCACGTGGCAATTTCCCTCCATTCCTTCTGTGATGAGGGGAGCATCTCTAAACATGAAAACATCTTGGACTGTATTGGGTTTGCATGGCCAGTTTTATTTTCTCCTTATCACATTAATCTTCCCAAAGCAAAGTCTTGCCCATGATGGTAATTGGTGAGTGATCTCTCACTCCCTTTATCTTGACCTATGACCCTTCCATCTTATTTCTGTGCCCCCCTACCCAGCTGAGGAGGGGAGTGAGTGACAGAGCAGCTGGGGTGGGCACCTGACATCTGTCCATGGTCAACCCACCACACAGACTGGCACAGGTAGGTGAAAGCTACTGTTTTTCTTTGCTGTCCTATATTTTAAGTGTGTGTAAAGCTGAAACATGGCAGCTATTTCCCATACCTCATTTCTTTCTTCACAATTAAGATTTAGGCTGAAGTTCCTTAAACAGCCAAAGGAATAGTTTCATTTAGTCAGGTTTGTCTCAGCTGCCTGAAAAATTTGAATATTTTTCAGCTATTATTTCCTGTGGAGGGAAAAAAAAAATAAAGGTTTTATCTTTGTAGTGCCTGCAGCTTCCAGGGCTGTGTAAAAATAACAGCATGAGGAGGAGGAATCCAGAACTTTTACTGCTTTTTGATCAGCCCATCCTTCCTCCTTTCCAGCACAGAGGGTTTTTAATGGTAGCCTAGTAGGAAAATTCACTGATGCAGGTTCCATTAGCAAACAGAAGGCATATTTTCTCCCTAAGTGTTAATCAGAAGACTGTTGCCTACACTAAAAAGTAGTGTGAAGATAGATTCTCTAAATGACCAAGTGCTCCTATGTGAAGTGTTCATTCCAGTAGTAAAACCTGCTCCCAGAGGAGTGTTCAAGGTGCTAGGTGCCTCTGTCTTGCCTCTGAACATACATAAAGCTTTGCTTGTGAAAGTGCAGGAGCTTACATCTCAACTGTGCCCATTACTTTAGGTACCACCAGTGGGGTGAACACAGGCAGAAAAAGAACGATCCTTGTTTTCAAATTGTGGTAGCTAGTGCCATTTAGAATAGTCTTCAGACCTGATTCATCTTTGCATCTATAACTCTGGTGTAGATGGACTGTAGGGTCCCTCCATTCAGAATGAAATAAGTGATGCTGTGCTTTTTATGCGTGCCTCTCTTTTCCCTCTAATAAGGCCAAGTCTGGCTGCACTCATTGATAGCACCGCATTAGCAAAATCTGCAATACAGGTACAGTTTGCATCAGCAAAAGACTTCCTTCCACTCTAACTTCCCCAGCTTCCTAAATGAAATACAAAGTCATCTTCTGTTGGTATAAAAATGTCAGTTAGGATTGTGATTCTTTGAAGTATTATATCAGAAAGGATTTATAGCAAAGACCAGGTCTTTTAAATCAAGTGTTTCGCTTGAATATGTTAGATAGGCACTGCTGAAAAATAGAGAAGATTGAAGGGAACAGTTGCTTTCTGCTTTGATGTTACAGTTAGGATGGAATTAACAACTGTATTTTCAGGAAAGGAGTCTGTTCTACAGGCTTGTTTGACTGAAGTCATGTGTCAGGTTGAGGAATGTAGTGTAGGGCAGGAAGAAGGAATGCCCGTCTGAAATTTGAAAAGCATGCCTCCTATTTAGTAAAAATAACTGGAAAATAGTCCTGTGATTTTTCTATCCCCAAACCAAATTGCTCTGTGATTTACTATAAAAATAGCTACCTGACTTTTCTTAAATGTTTTAGAAATTGGTGTGGTAGTATTTTATTTCCACTTAAATAGGATGTTTTTTTCATAGATGCCCAATTTCTGATACCCTCAGTAATGTGAAATTATAGGTTACTTTGGTTCCATGAGTGCTCCTTCTGGCTGGACTAGGGGATGCTGGTGATACCTGTGTCTAAAAAGAAAGGTCTAACACAAGGCTCTGTGATTTACAAACTTTTATCTTCTACAGCTCATAGTGGTCACAATCTCAGGAGCAGCTGGAAAAGAACAGAGCTATGCTAACATCTGGAACCTTGAAGAGTATTTTTAAACTTCCTTAGTATTTTTGATAGTGCTTGAAAAGTCTAATGTATTGATCAATAAGCTAGGATGCATCCTAGAGATGCAGCATTTTATCTGAGGCAACTATTTCCTCTGCTAACTTTGCAGGCAGATCTTGGATAGCATATAAAGCTCTTTGCTTCTGGAAAACATAATGTTTAAAAACATAAATAAGAAGAAAGATCTTTACAAAAATAGATTTTTATTATTACAATAATTTAAAAGAAGATTTTTTTTTTACTATTTCTCAACAAACTATATTGTAATAGGAATTACCAGTAACGGATCTATGGGAACAAGGATTATCATGGCTGTGTTTCCTAGTGCAGGTGGTAGGTCCACTTCATCTATCTTCATTTTTAAAAGCTATCTTAAAATGACAGCAAAAGTATACTTTAGTGTTTGAAGGAGGTAATTTACTCAGTGAAGCTTCCAAAGATGAAAAGTCAGAAGTAATAATTCTTCAATCTGTGTTTGCATTGAAAAGCTGAACCCCTACTCAAAGATCACCCAGCCAAAGGGAAGATGGTGAAGCACAGAGGTGCCAAAGGTCAGAGCCTAGGACTCCACTGTGTACTGGCTTGGACATTTTCTGGGTTCCAGGTTATCAATGGCAACACATAAAAACATTCCCTGAATGGAGAAGCACTTCAGTTTGAGTGGACCCAATCTTGGAAGTACTTGTACATATTTATTGTCACAATAGCTCAAGTAAAACACACATTTGAACAAATGCAAGATCAATCCAGCAAACTGCAGCCTGTCCCTGCTTCAATCAAAATAAATTAGTTTTGTCATTAATGAGAATAAGAAAGCTCTTAGACTACTGTAACCTTCCTTATATTAAAAAAAAAATCCAGATCAAAACCACTGCATATTCTTACGAATTTCTGGAGCCCTAACACAGCTCAGTTTCTAGTATTTAAAGCACTGTCTTAACAAAAATATGAATTGTTGTAAATCCTTAATTTGGAAGGTTTTAGATTCAAGGCACATCTCTTAATTTTCTGCAATTGCTGTTTGCATTCATCTGTTTTAAACAAAAATAAAAGTGTGATATATTCATAGTATCAAATGATAATGGCTAACAATTTGAATTTCTGAAATGGACTAAGCCAATACACCTGGGTACCTAATTACATACTTTTACTGGATCCCAAGTTACAAGGTCACAATAAAGTCATACAATTATCCCACAATATAAAAATTATTATGGACCCTAATCCTACAGGGATTTCATTTGGCCTACTAGGAGTTCCCAGATCACCCAGAAATTCAGGTGGTCAACTCCATTCATCCTTCATTCCTTGTTACTTCAGGATCAGGATACCTAGCGAATATTTTGGAAAGCAGCATTTGAGTACTCCTTGAGACAGCTTCACAGAGTCTGATTCTTCATGGTGAATGTATCTAACACTCAAAATCTGTGCTCTCCTGTGACTCAAGCTGAGTTCTCAGTGCTAAGACTTCAGAAATCTTTTTTTTTCCTCTTTCCCTTGATTAATTTCACTGTCTGAAATACAAAACTTCATCATTGTGCTTACATGACTGCATTAAGCCTATTAAGTACAATTCAGTAATTTCTAAAAGTGTTTCATCTATTGGAAAGTATAGATCTCAAAATATTCTAAATTTTAAGACATAGCTGAAAACTGTCTTATGTTTATCTTCCCCATAATCTCAAAATGTAAAAGCCAAAGCAGTAAAAGGGTAGCAGTGAGTCTTTCAGTCCATTCTTCCAAGCTGATACTCCCTCTGCACTTTTATTTTCTTCTTTTAACCAAAGGTGAAGCTTTCCATAAAAGCAGCTAAATTAATTCATTAAATGATTGAGAACCCTTTTTGCTTGCTATGGGAACAGCAAGGCTTAAGTGCCTGAGGTGATATACAATAAGGCAAAATAATGCTCACTGGATAGCAGTAGTACACAAAGATTCCCACACCAGATTCTGGATATCTATCTCTGAGAACTCTAAAAGTTTCTCTATCATATGATTTAATCCAGCACAAATTTCAGGTTTAATCTCTGTGATCCCCTGCTGCATTCAGTCTCAGAGCAAGACTGACAACTTTTTCTACCCTTCTATAAAAATAATCTGAAAATTGAGGACATTAAAGAAAACGAAACCAGGTTCATCAGTACAGGAGAAGCTATTGTGTGTAGCAACTTCCCTAACTTTTCTCATCCTTTCTTTGCTGACAGGTTATTTTCTATTACATTTCACTAAGCATTGTGAATAATTTAATCTTCAAACATCACTCTTCAAATTATGGGAAGTAGAAACTCAGACAAAAGCTTTAGAACAATTACTATTTACCCTTGATCACCAACACTACCTGCCCCCCCACACCCCTTGATTGTAACAGTGTTGTCATTTTTGTCATCAGCACAAGCAATTATGCAATACAGAAAATACCTGACAGTTTACTTTCAGTTGCACTATTTGCAGCAGGCATAATCACTTTTTTTGTTTCCTTTCTGCAGTGCTTTACACCAGGTCTTCGTTAATCACTAGAGGACCTTGGCATTGCTGTGGTGAAATACCTTGTGTCGAGCACTAAGATACCAATGAGAATCACAAGGAAGTGTTTCCTGTTTGATGTCACCATTCAGTCTATCTTAAGTGCAGGGCACCAGCCTGATCTAGGAATCACTGCAATCAGTGAACCTAAAGAAACTTATTGACTAGATATTATGATCCCTGCTTAAGGGATCTTAAGTCATTCCTTAAGTCTGACTTAAGGAATCAGAGAGGCACTAAATAGTCATTGCAAGGCACCACTCGGCTTTTCTTTTTTTCTTTCTTTTTTTTTTTTTTAAACAGTAAATTTCCCACAAATCTTGCACTAAAGCAGTTAGTGTGGAGACATATGTGAATCTCAAACCTGGGGCACTTCCATATTGCTACAAACTGTTTCTACCATATGAAGCAGTTGCATAATTAATTTGAAAATTATAACTTCTTTATGTCACAGTACCTGTTTCCAGTGTCCCCTCTTTTCCTTCCTGCATTTCTATATTTAACTAAACATCCCTTCTTCCCTGGGACTAGTCACTGGTACCACCACACCTGGTATGTCTTAAGTTGAAATGTTTCCTTAAAAATGAAGCCCTTTTTCTTTTCCCAATCCAATAATCTCCACTGAGAAAAAAAGATTCTTCACAAAAACAGCTGAGGATAAAAACAGACAATCAAAAAAGCTCAAGTTTTAAGATGTGTCTGTGTTCACTGAGATAACAGCTCAGGAACAACTCACCCTACAGTATCTCTGATGACAGAATTTGTCCTTTTTCAAGGCTAATTCTCTTCATCTTGAATATTATTTGCTAAATACCATGGAAGAAAAATGTAATTTCATCTGTGATTTGTACTTGTAGGTTGAGTCTTGATGTACGACTCTTTGACAAAAGAGAAAATTATGGGGTAATAGAAAAGCAAGCTCTTCAGCACGTTAATCAGAATCAGTCTTCCTGTTAAATGTTTCCTCCCTCAGGTCTTGACAAGGTGATGGCTTTTGGAGAATGGAGGTTCTCAGTATCATCTGTGTGCTGGATACCATGGCTTCTGTCAATCACTTGTGAGCTTGCTTTGCTTGCAGCAAACCTAACAGCTGTTTATTCTGTCTGCTTCAGAGAGTCTGGCTCAACAGGACCTTCCCCTCCTAAGCATATGTCATCTTCCCTAGATAATTAGATGGTACATATCCCTTCTGACCTTTTGCTTCAGCTAGCCACCATTCCTTATTGCCACTCAGATCAGAAAATCGAAGTATCCTCACCCTCTGGTACTCCTGAAGGCTGAGTTCTTGATCACTTCTAGCTTGAAATGCATAAACAGCATAGAAGAGCTGAAAAAGGAAAGCCATATAAACAAAAATCAGAATTGAAAAGTGTAGCCACATGTTACTGTGTAGCTGTGTGTCAGTAGGAGTTCTGTATACAGAAACGTCATAACATGTACAAACCAGCATTCAACTCCATGGCTTGAAATTTATAGACAGGGCCAAATAAAAAGTAAAATTGAAGCATCTGCATGACAAACAAATCAATCTCCAAGACCTCCTCACCTTACAACACTGATAAGGTTTTCAGTTCACACCAAGTGGCCATGGATTGGATGAAGAATTTTTCAGCAAGGTTTCCTCATGGAGAATCACCTCTCCTAAAGCTCCTGTGCTCAAATGTGGCACACAGGTCACTTCTGTGCCTTGCTGATCAGCATTCTTGTCACAGCTTTCTTGTCCCCAGTAAGTTGGAAAACTCCCTGAACTGAGCTATTTTGCAAGTTCCTGCTCCATATGAGAACCTTGAGGCATACATGGAGTGGGATGAATCAAGAGTGTCTTCTGTGACACGGGACTGTAATTCACAATTTAACTGATTCTCTTTTCCTACCTCACAGATATTTAAGAGTAGAGAATAACAAATTCCTGTGTCACACTGACAGATTGGTGCCACTCTTTTCTGGTGTGTAAGGAAACCATTTAAATTACTAACAGTATAATTTCAGATTTTAAATAGGAACAAGACAGGCACAGTGTGTATCACACTTACCTGCTGATCATCCATACCCTGAAGAGCACCAGTCCCCGTGCCATTAATTACAGGATTTTCACAGAAGTGAAAAGGTGAGGTGCTGTCACTCTTCTTGTACCCTGGACTCTTTGTGCTGCTGTCAGTAGGGGGCCGTGAAGAGACAAAGAGGCTGATGTCATCAAAATCATCATCACCAAAGCCATTTTCTGCTACATCCTTCTGTGCTTTGGCTGGATTGTAAGGCCTCAGGAAGGAGGAATACACATACCCTGTGAGGACTAGAAACCAGAATAAAGGGACAGAAAAATAAACAGCAAAATGCTGGTAAAATCATTTCATAACCAACCATTTTATGCAGCTGCCAGTATGACATAGGCAAACAGATGGGGCCAGAATGAAAAGAAATCAATATCCCAAAGGGAAGCTGTTATTGGGATATTTGTGCAGAGAACTTACTTCCTGTGTCAACAAGCCATCTGCTTGTGCTTCCAAAGGGGTCCTTTTGCTCCACAACAGCCACCAGCTCTCCTTCATGCAAGTCAATGTCGAATTCCTGCGCGGCATTGCACTTGCGCTTAGCCTGGTACAGCGACTCGGTGCTGTACGTGGACAGCAGCTTGGACCTGTGCTCCTCTGTTTGGCGTGGGGACTCCAGCTGCAAACAAACAAATTATATTTGTCCTCAGTAATGCTGAGACCATTTCCAGATAAAAATCTGTGTGTGCTGCATGTGGCAAGTGACCCAGCGTTTTTACACACAGACCAAGGAGTTACTTACACCGGGACCAAATCTCCTCTGCATATGCAGGAAGAACCTGTCCCACTATATTATTGCTATATTAACAGGTGAGCAGTAAAGGGCAGATTTTAAAGAAATGTAGGAATTTCACTAATTAAAGACCTCTTAGTCTGTCCTCTGCTCTCAAAGAGGTGGTGTTCTGTATGTGAACTCTCTCCTGCTTAATTGGTTTTCTGTAGCTATGACCTTTGTATTCCCATGTAATATCACAAAAAAAAGCATAATCCAAAAATGGGCTTAGGTGAGCTAAGGCCACATAACAATTTCCATGATAAGGCTTTAGGCAAAGAAATCAGTGGTACCCAAACTGGCTGCTTTTTGTGTGAAATTACTGCTCTAAATGAGGGCAAGATGCCATCAAACCAAGGGTTTGGTTAGAGGACAGGGAGGGGGGTGCTGCACATCAATGGGATCTTAACATACCAAAAAGCAAAAGTACCTGTGCCTTCACTGATGGTGAAAGGAATTCTACAACTGCCCCAGCTTCTCCTGTAAACCTGCACCCAAGTCCTTATTTTTCTGTAAACTAGACTCCTAAAACCTTCAGAAATATCTGATAAGATTTGGAACACAGATTTCCTGGTGGATTTTCTGAATCTTCTGCTGTGGGTTTGTATGTTTGTGCATGTATGTGTGAACACCAGTACACATAACCAGAGCTAGGAAAAAAAATTCTGAATTAGAAGACTAAGATGCACCATAAGAATATTTAACAAAAGAAGGTACCAAAGTATACCTTAGCCTTACCATGTGCTTAAGGGCCTAAGGGCAATCAGAGGTAATTTCAAGTGGAGTTTCAAGATATTAACATGAAAAAAGTGAAAAATCTTCAGAAGTTAGTGGTCAATGAACATTTCACTCCAATAACCTGATTCAGCGTCACAGTGGAGAGACAAAGCCTTTAGGTGGCATAAAAATTGATTTGTTTCAAAAGTGATCAAAACAGGATGGTTCATAGACAATTTGGATGTATGGAACTCACCGGAGAAGGAACAGGTTTCTTTTTTTCCAGGCTCAATTTTCTCTCAATAAAGATTGCACTGCTGTTTTCTTTTACAAAATTCAGCTTGTGAATCTCCTCTATCAATTCATTCTGCACTTCACAGATGCTTGAGGAGGACAGCTGCAAACACAAATGTGGGTTAGATCTCATGTACAAAATGGTAGGGAAATTGGAGAGAGCAGATTTAATTTAATTTGCTGAGTGCTAGGAGTCAGGAAATCTGACAAGTTATGCCTATTTTCTGCAGAGCCCATAAGCAGTGCACTTTCTACATATGAGATGTAAAGAGAAGAAAGGTCTTTACTTAAAGAAAGTTTCTAATAAATGCTATTACATTTAAAAGACATAGCAATTGAAGTTAAATCATTAAAAATATTCTAAATGGTGATGAAAATGAAGAGCCTTGCATTTATGCTACTAAGCCACCTGCTTTCAGATGCAAATGGGCATCTCAGCAGCTATCAGAGTGGCCAATGTGCTGCAAGGCTTGGAGTAGTTTACCCCACAGCTGTGTGTTTGTGCAACTGAGAGCTGCCAACAGGTTAAGAATTGTTGGATAACTGAGTCTCTGTCTGCGGCACTGGATAAGTGCTTTACATCTACGCATAATACCAAAAGCATTTGCTGATGTAAACAGGAAAAAAAAAAAGAAAAAGAAGGTAATTTCATAGCCAGAACCTCACAGAAAACAATACCCAATACAACAGCTTTCAACACATGAAAATATCAAATTACAGGGATGAGATTTCTTCATGCAGAAAAAGCCTTCATTTTCCCATTAAACACCATAGCTTGTTTGCTTAATTTTTCAGCTGCCCCTTACTATAATGTGCTCTGTTCCAGCCTTGATGGAAAGGAATATTCCAGAATTGCCTTACAAGAGTGTGTTTCCCAAGCAGCCTTGCTTCTGTTCAGGTGAGTGGATTAGTATGTGTGGAAGGCATTGTTGCAGCTGTGTTTCTCAGGAGGTTCAAGTCCTCCAGGCGAGGCTATTCATTATTGCCAAGAGATATCTGCAGTAGTTTCAACATCATATTTGGGGTTTAAAGCAACTTGATTTTCATAAAAACTATTTCATTGGATCTCCTAACTTGTTTCTCTTTTGCAGTCATCTGTGACTCTGCAGTCTAGCAGCAAAGGAGGCATTCATGTACTTTCTTATAATTTCCTGTGTTTTCTGGGCTAGTCAGGGTACATGCTAAAATATGCTAGCAGCTGCCTTCTTTTTGCCTCCCTGTAATATTCTTACCATTACTATCACTGCAACAGCAGGAACAGGTCCATTAGGATCATTCTCAATGGAAAGCCCAGGTCTGACAAAAGTTCAGAACAGAGGTTTCTCAAATTCACTCCAGAGTGATCTTACTGTGGCCTTCAGTATGGAAAGGAGGCCAAGAGGAAAGCTGGAGAGGGACATTTTACAAGGGCATGTAGTGACAGGACAAGGGGGAATGGCTTTAAACTGAAAGAGGGCAGGTTTACACTGGTTTACTGGGACCCTGGTGAGGCACTGAAATTGCTTCTGCAAGGAAACTGTGGGTTCCTTATCCCTGGAAGCTTTAAAGGTCAGGTTCGATGGGGCTTTAAGCTACCTGGTCTAGTGGAAGGTGTCCCTGTTAATGGCAGGGTAATTGGAACTAGATGGTCTTTAAGATCTCTTCCAACCAAACAATTTTGATTCTATGAACTTAATTGTACTAAGCTTGCAAAGGAAAATAACCCCAAATCTGACTGTGCTCAGCAGAACAAATAAAATCACGAAATCAGTAAATCAGTGTAGCTTTGTAGATATATAGATAAGTCCTACATAACTTTAGCCAAAGCATACAGAAAGAAGAAAAAAGAAATTAAGGCACAGCTACACCTGTTTCTAATGTACTTACTGGAACAGGCACCACGACAGCAGAGTTTGATTGAAGTGCTTCAAACATAATATTCCTGAGGAGGGTGATGAAGCAATGTAGACAGTTCAGCACAATCTTTTTGGCTGCTGTGTTGAATACCTGAAGTTCTTCCACTAGTTGTGCATTTAGAGCCTCATAGTCTTTCTTTGCCAGGTCCAGCTCTTCTCCAGCTGACCTCTGAAGGTAGCTGTTGTAGTCCAACAACTTGTCATAGCGCTTCTGGATGAGCTTCTGAGGGCCTGGAAACAGGGCTTGCAGTGCTGAGAGAGGAGTCAAGACAAGCTTGTCCAGCTGAGCCATCTGGAAAGTATAAACTTCTCATTACCTTATTCATTCAGTCCTTCAGATGCCATAAGGGGTTGAGCCTGATGGCAGCCCATCAAGCAATCTGTTAATCACTCTTCACAAAACACTGCTGCCAGAGGCAGTTTCAAGCAGGGTCCAGCATGACTTATAATCTCGTTCATAATGGGAGATGTTATTTTTTTAGATCTTAGTTTTTCAGTTTACAGTGTCTGCAAATGGCAGTGGTCCCTTGGAGCATGCAGCCTCAGGTACTGCCCCTAGGGAGCTGCCACTGGGGGAAAACAGCAAGGATTGGTCAAGTGATCAAATAAACTTGGTATTTCCTTAGCTGGAAGGCCCACACCAATATACAGTCTAAAGCCAATGAGGTCTTATTAAGTGGCAGCCTTGAATTCCCTCAAAGCTGCTTTTTTTCTTTTTTTTTTTCTCGCCTGGAAACAGCTGTAACTCAATTCCTGTTTAAGCAAACACAAACAATCATTTGATTTGATTAAATTAGGTTATGCTTGTTGGTTTTATCTCTAGTAATCAACAAAATTAGACACCTGGTAAAAAAACCAGTCTTCCTCAGACTTTTCCATTAGTCTCTAATTGTCTCAAGGGATTAATATTGCATGAAATAAAATTTATTTTTGTAAGTCATTTGTTCAAATAAAGCACAGGCTTGTAGTGAGTGAAATTCATCATCATATTAAAGCTCTTGGACATTCTGTGTGAATTAAGTTGTTGGATTGGATGTGAGAATAAAAAAGCAGCTGCTTCTGCATTCTCGAAAACATATCAGAGGTGAGGATAGATCCATTTTAGCCTCAGAGTTGCTCTCCAAGGCCAAGATGATGTACACTGGCTAAATAGCTCCTATTTTATTTCCACTTGAAAAACTGGGCTGTGTTTAGTGAACTGATTTTTAATGCATTAAGAAAACAATTCTTCCAAACTGCTGGACCTAATTTCTTAAAAAGAGGCTATTGGGAATTTCTGGCCTGAATTTTTTTCAAAAAAATCTTATGAGAGAGGAAGATATACATTATTGTCAAATGTACCTCCACCTCTGAATTTTTCCAGCTTGAGCAGCTGTTTGAATAAGCAGCCTGTCCCATTTTGAAGAGACATTTAAGTATCTTATTATAGTGAGGCAATAGAGTTCATTTTAATTCTGAAAGCAGAAGACTATTGAAAAACTATTACTATTTTTTAAATTGCTTTATTAATTACTATATGCTATATTTGGATTTTTCATGGTTTCCCTATATGAAGGATTTGACAGCTCTATGTTAATATCTGGACTTGATGATCTGAGAGGCTTTTTTCTGAGATTTTTACAGATCTGTGATTCCAGGAGCTAACAGTACATAAGCACACTATCAATCACAAAAGTCACTCAAACTGCAAGTGCTGGTAAGAAAAGTTGCAAGGCAACAATCTGCTGCTCTTTTCTAAAGTTCAGGTGAAACAAATACAGAACTGTTCAGGTGATACAAATTTAACACAAAGATTTTAGTATAAACCCAGTAATTTAGCTTGACAGGTTTGCTTTAGTTCTTCTAAGGAAAACACAATGCATTTATATTGTATTTCATCTTAGTTCTTACAGAAATTCAACGAAAACCCCCAATTATCTTTCCCAAAAGATTCCTATGTCGCTTTCTCTCTCCCCACCACATTCCTAAGCTTTTTTTTTTTTTTTCCTCTTTTCTGTCTTAGTCTTCCTCACATACAGCTGTTTTCTCAGACATACAGATAGCTGTGTAATACTGGACATTGCATTAACTTACAAAGTCTTCACACAGATTTGCAATGTTGGTCTGTTTTTCTGAACAGTCATTGACTTCGTCATCTTTATCTTGCAGGATTTCCTGAAGCCCAATTATATTCTGGGCAGCCAGATGTAGAGAATCCTAAATGAAAAGATGGTAGGAAGATGAAACTATTACAATCCATATTAATATGCTGCATTCACTCATGCATCTACTCAATAATACTGCTGGAATCAGAAATATTTTCCATCTCTGACACCTGTGCAGTTTCCAGTCATTGTGAGGTTGTTTAAGGTGATAATATTTTCCTGTGCTTTGTCTATTTTCAATGTAAACTACTTAAGAATCAAGCTGTTAATGTTCAACTGAAAGAATTATGCCCTAAACTAATGAATATCCCACTGGAATTCAGCTACTCCTCAGCAAGAAGCTAGCTTACCATGCATCCTCAAAAGTCTCTTTGGGGGACTAAGTAGGACTACAGTGGTGTATTTCAGTTACTCAAAATTTAAATTTTAATGAAGTGTGGATCCATTTGGATAAGGAGCTGTCAGCACCACTCCAGGCAACAGCCCTCATTGGCTGAGCTCCCTGGCCTTTCCCTGTTTGCAGAACCAAACACGGTGCATTTGCCAAAAGCCCCGGCCAGCTGGTTATTGATCTTGCCTATCTCCCAAACAACCTCCTTGCCTGGCTAGGGCACACTTACACTTGGACAGGCCTCATGCCATCTACAAAACTGGCAAGTAGTCCATGGGAGGGGCAGGTTGATAAATCACAAACCAACCTTCATCTCTGGAGAGGAGGGTTGAAGCAAAGACATTTTAGAGAACTCGAGCACTCTGTACATCTAATGCTAGCCCTCAACACAACCGAAACACAGGAAAAGGGAAGGAGTCCTTCCATCCAGGATATGTATTTTAGAATATTTTAATTCATGTGGCTGCAGCTCAGTTCTTCAATCTTTAATGAGAAGCAGTTAATCCTTCACTGCAGCTAATTGGGGTGACAGCTTCATACAGAGATTGAAAGGCCTGACTGTGCCACCAGAGAGAACCTTCTTCTCTGCACCTGTGGGTCTCCACAGAACCTGTTTCTGTCAGGGGAAAAATGCAAAAGTGTGGGCTTCAAAACTTCTTTGCCATAGGTTCAGTAATGCAGTGGCAGAACAGCATATTTATTTAATATTCTGATGTAGACAGCCCTGCTTATAAATAATTTGGTGTTGCCCAGCCAGTGGCAGAAATGTGTGTAAAACTGGTTATGGACAGAGTTTGTGACCACAGATTGCAAAAAGGCCTGTACCCACCTGGAGATGTTGCGAACAGAGCGAAATGTTCTTCACACACAATTTCACAGTCTTCTCTAGACTTTGAAACAACTTTTCTTCCTTATTAAAAGTTCCATCTTTCACCTAAAATAGACATTTGCTCTGTTATTTTGGCAGCCCAAAGGAGCCTGGCTAATGAAAGAAACATCCAGAGCACTGCTAGAAAAATCCCTGAACTCCTCCCTTTGAAAACAGATCAATCCCTAATTCTCCCAAGCTCCAGCTGTAATTCAAGAAAAGTCAAAACCACTGGACAACACAGCAGAGAATTTAATTTTTAATCCTTGTGGGAGCAGGGAGTTGCTTTACTACACGACCAACAAAACACTTAATTTTCCTGTGTGCTGTTGCCCCACCTGAGGAAAGGACGGAGGAAACGGTGGGATGAATATTTCCGAGGAAAAGGTGGGATGGATATTTCCGAGGAAAAGGTGGGATGGCTATTTCGGAGGAAAAGGTGAGATGGATATTTCCAAGGAAAAGGTGGGATGGCTATTTCCGAGGAAAAGGTGGGATGGCTATTTCGGAGGAAAAGGTGGGATGGATATTTCGGAGCGGGGGCCGCACCCGCGGTGCCGGGGCGCTCTCCCGCACGCCGGCTGTAGGTGGAGCTGTTATCCCGGAGCCGTGCCAGCCTTTCCTCTGGAAACGCCGGCAGCCGCCGATGGCCTCGGGAAACTTCTTTATGCCGGCTGGGAACACCCTGAAAACGCGGTCATTTCTGCCCGTCTTTTCCCGCAGGGGCTTCAGAAATCTCAAGTCACGTCTTAGTGCTTTTGCCGTGGGGGTGTCAGCGTGTTTCAAGACGTGAGTTGGGAACTTTCTCAGTCTAATTAAGCAGGAGAGACGGCTGAATCTCTAACAGATGCATTCTGATACTAAAATGATCCTCAAATGTTTAAAGCTTAATTAGAAGCAAAACCAAGAAAACATAAACCAGAAGTTTCTAAAGAGAAAAAAAAAAAGTAAAAGAAAAAATCACATATCCTCTTAATCAAATTTAATTCCCTTTTTCTCTGATCTTATAGCCTTGCTGGTGTCTGTCACATTCTGAATACAAAAATTTCCGCTGTATAAATAAATGGACAGAAAAAAATATATGTGGATGATTTGGGTCAGAGAAAGAGGAGAAATACTGATAAAAAAACAAACCGGGAAAAAATGGCATGTATCTTGTAAAGTCACATCTAGGAAGGCAAGTGACCTTGTATAATCAGCCATCTCATGCAGTGAGGTGCACAGGATATAATTTTCAAGGTCATTTATAATTTATTTTCTTTGAGATTTCGATTTAAGCTTTCCTGAAAATGTTTATCCTGATAGATTTTGAATTATAACTTTGAAATTATGAAGGAGGATTTTACTTTTGGCCGCCCAACACCCATCAGACTCATCACAGAGTTCTTTGTAGTTTTGATGGTTCCAGGTCTTTGCACTTGTAGAGGCAAACCCTGTGGCCTTTCCTAATTAGAGGTATTGCTCATCTTCCTTGGTGGATTCCAAACCTTAATGCTACAATATGAGCAAGATGGACTGAACAGGTTCTCAGCCTCGACAATAATTATTGCCAGGGTATCTGCAAAATGCTGACCTCAGGCTGAGTTTCACAGAACTATCTCTCACTTCCTCTCTGCTGAAGACCAAAAGTTTGAGAAACTGTTGTGTGAAAAAGGAAAAGGTGGAGAACACATGACATTATTTTCTATTTCAATCACAAAGATCTTTCCTGTCTTCTGTGACAGTCAGAAAATGACATTATAAATTAGGCAGGAAAAAAAGCAGCACCACAAACTCCATTTCCAACACGTTTTGAAAAACACCCTGCAAAAGCAGAACTGAAGCTGTCAATGCAAATCTGCAGTTGGATGAGTAAGTACCTGAGGTTCTCCTCTCGTCAGTATTTTCAGATGGCTGGTGACCCTCTTGGACTTCTTGCTAATGGAGTGAATATTCAGTCGAGAAAACTTTTCTTTAAGGGTTTCATCATCATCATTCTTCCTATACTTCAGCACTGCAGACAGAGAATTTCATTACATCAGTAGTCTGTATTCGCGGGACTTTTCACAGGGACAGGGACACAAATATGAAACCATTTGAGAGCAGACACTTTGATATAATTTGGGGTAATCTTGTGTGAAAATGCTCGAGGATGAAAAACCCATTATAAACACTAACCTTGGGAAGAGTGAAATTAGGGCTTTGACCTGGCAAATCTAAAAAAAAATATTGCTATTACTGCATCTTAATTATTATCAGTGTTTGCAACTGCATTACAGACACTATAATATGAATTCTTTCCCTATTTTCATACTGGAGTTACCAGTCAGGTAACATAGTTGGCTGAGGTCAAGGGACAATAAAGCATTGTTACCCTCTTGAAACTCAATGTGTTACACAACTTGAGTGACACCAGCTAAAATTTATATAGTGAAATATCTGAGCTGAAATATGTCTTGTAATGGCCAGCTCAAACCCACAAAGAAAGAACTTTCTGTGCTCTTTTCTTACCTAAATCTTTTCTCCTTTTAAGTTCATTGATGTTCATATTAATGTTTTTCATAGCAAAAAGGGCATCTTGTAGTGCCTCGTGGTCAGGGTGAGAAGCAGGAGTTGAGTTCAAGAGCTCACGGAGTAACAAGGGATATTTCATCAGCCGTTGCACTGGTTTGATCAATAGGGATCCCAGGTCCATTAGATTTGGCTTTCCTCTGTAATTTACACCAAAATAATTGTCACAAAATTAGAAATTCCTTGAATTGCAATTACCACTCAAGTCAAAAAATAAGATAAATCTGTGAGGGAACAGCGGTCCCCTCAATGAGAAATACACCCCAGGTCTCTGAATTTTCTGTTTTCAGAACTTAGCAGACATTAGCTCTGAAACCATCCCACTCAGTCTAAAGGTGCATATGGTATAACTCACACATCACAACACTCAGGAAGGGAGATGTAGGTGGAAGAACAAATAACAGGAAGTTTGAGAAATGCATGTGAGCAAGGCTGGTGCATCCTGCTCTGGGCCCTCAGGCTTAAAACTGCAACATCTCCATGCTGTGAGTAACTGGGATGCCTGTTCAGAGTGCATCCCTTCTCACAACACCCCTGACTTGGCACAGTGACCCTTAAGCTCTACGGCCTTTCACCTGTGGTTTTTCTTTGCTGCCTGCCAGTCAGTTATTTCTAATGATGCCTCAGCTTCCAAAGGGTACCAAAGCTGGCCTGGGGAAATGTTGAACCCACAGGATATTCACACAGGCTTGATCCAACCTGCTGGAAGGATCCTTTACATAAAGGCAAAGCAGGCAACTGGCCAGGGTGGCAGAAGGATGAGAGCATGTCAGTCCCAGCTTCCAGTATGGGCACAGGGATGCGCTGTGGCTCTAGGCTCAATCCCCACTGGCTGGGCAGGGGCAGCAGAGCAGCATCCCCAGGCATTCAAGTGGCTCAGGCCATGAAGGCCCCCCTAAGGTCTTGGGCCCCAGCCAGCTGAACTCACTCCCTGCTCCAGACAAAAGCCTTTGCTTTTACTCTCCAGGCTGGAATGGGAGAGTCTGTGCAGTTTGTGGGCTGTCACAACAGCCTCAAAGGAAACAGGGAAGGACTGAACCACATGTGCCTTCACTACCTTCATGTGGCTGGTAGAAACATGGGTTTCCAGAACGGGTAACACCAGGTGGCCAAGACCAGGGCCAGCCACTGCTGAGGTTCCAGCAGCAGGACAGACATGTCCACGGCCTCCCCTCATGACAGCACACTCCTCAGCACACCAGGCACAGCTCCAGCACCAGCTACCTGACACCTCCCCATTGAAACTGAACATGAGCTGCTGGTGACAGTGTAGAAGGCAATAAAACACCGCAAGCTTTCCATTTGCATGCCCAAAAAGGCTTTTTTGGAGAAGAAAATGTTTTTTGACATTAACTGTGCAAGAGTTAAGGGTAGACAAAGAAGGATTTTTGCATATGGAAAGATGAAATAACACAATGTAGAAGGAAGTACAGAAAATAGGGAACAGCCAAATGGTTTTGCAGGCTGACATCTATTGTTTTGTGCAACAGAAAGCGTAAAAGGAAAAACCCTTCATTCCTACTTTTATATGTGTAAAAAGTACAAGAGCCAATCCTTACTTGCTGACTAATTAACTAACAATTTGAATGCCTTTGAGAAGAGACATCTGCATATTTAAACCATCTCTCTCAAACAGGCATTATCTGTAAAAAAGTTCTGCATGAAAAAAATTTAACAGTAGATGCCTTTTAAGGCTTCCTCATGTCCTGAAACATTCTCATCATTTCAATCCCCCTCATTTCCCCTGTATCTTACATTAAATAGAGAGCTGTTTTTCCTTCTTTCAGCTTCTGGCAGCAATAATGAAAAAAAATCTTAAATTGTTATTGTTTTCTCTGAAAAGCCCTATGAATGCAAATCTATAAAAGCTGCCTCATGAATGGAAAAATCTTCAACTGTCTTCTCTTTATATAGTTGCACTTTGGACAGCTGCCCAAGTGATAAACAGCCCTCTGTTCGGTATCTGCATGACACAGTCTTGCAATATGGTGTGAGAGATAGCAGGTTTGTTATATGATAATGACTCCCTGGGGCACTAAATGCCACAAAGTTCGACTCATCTAATTCTCCCCAGCAAGATTAGCTGAGATAGCCACTCTCCCTGGACGAGTCCCATTTGCAGTGCACCCTGTTAGGACCCACCGGCTGCTGGGCAGGACACGGCCTTGCCACAGCACTCAAGCAGGAGAGTAACGCCTTGTGACATCTATTGTGCAGAAAATTAAGTTGATAATTCATTTGTGATGCTACTTCAGCCTTCCCCCCACGTTATTTTGAATTTAGCAAGTATCCTAAGTCACATGTAACTGTACTAATCTCACAGCAAATGATTACCGTAGTGCTGCAGTAAATGCAGCTGGCAAACTGCAGTACTGGCAAACTGCAGTGAGCTCCACGGCACAGCCTCCCTCCTGCCTCGCAACAAAACAAAGTCACAGACACATTCCCACTTGTTTAAAAAGCCCGTGGTGGTGAGCTACACAAAGGCAGGGGAGGCAGGATTTAGTTTCATTTGCTCTCACTACAAGGCAGCTTGGTCCAGTGGCAAACACAACAGCCAGCATGGTACGGCTGGGCTGAGGCTGGTGTGATTTGCAGCTGCCAATTCTGAGATGATGAGCAGGAATCAGGCTGCAGCAGAATCTTGGGCTTCATGGTCTGCTATGCATGGCTTTATTTTAGTACAAGACATGCGGGGCAAATAATTCACTGTGCCATAAGTCTCTCAAGCAAACCCAGGGAATTCACTGAGGCTGCACAGTTGTTAAGCCAAGCAGAATTTAACCTATTGAGCTGCTAGCAAAGGGCAGCACTGTCTGGTATTTATGTAATTGTTTTCTTGATCGTGCTTGAATGAAAAGCAGTCTGGGAACAGCAACATCACAGACCATTTGGGGGGAGTTACGCTGTATTTTCCAGTTCAGGAGTAATCAGATTTTTGGGTGCAGTCCTGCCCAAGGGCTGTTGCAACTGTGCAACCTCTGATTTGCAGGTGATGGGACTTCTTGAGTGCACTGCCTGTGAGGTAGCCAAGCTCAGGGAGGGTCCCACAGCTAAACCTGCTCATTGCACTCTGCACAGCTTTGTAAGAGTCCTTTTAAACTCGAAAGTGAGTTGTCTCTTACATTCCACTGGAAACTGTTTGAAGGAGAAAACCAGACATTCATATCTATTAGGGTTACACAAAGCAGAACAGCCAGTGTTGTGTGATTTCTGTATGTGTTGCTTCCTCACATGATCATATTGTGACCCTCTGGATATTTTGTATCACTTGGAACCACACTCCTTGTGGGACAGGAGTACACAGGAATATCCCTTATCAAAACAAAACGCAGAGAAACTATTTCCTATCACAGACAAAAGCTTGAAACCCCCAAGAGTAGAGTTTCAACATGCAAGTCTTTCAAAGTGTATTTTGTGCAGATCATAGTTATAACATGCAATTGACTGACTAACAAATTCTCTGACTTGACTTGAGGTCTGTTCCTCTCCTGCCAGTACAGACCACACTTGCTCCTCCTTTCTCCTAACACTTTGTCTGGGGTTGTAATCTTTCTCTTCAGCTCAGACAACCCCTCCTCTGACCTCTCACTGCAGGTAACTACAGGCAGTGCTGCATTTCAATGAACCCAACATGCTGGATGTTCAGAAACTGCAGCTGTGATAAATTATCCTTTACAGCTTTTCAAAGATGTCACATTTGGCACAGAAGTACCTTAACCACAACTCATCAATGGCTGGGAGAGTTTTCTGGCTAAGTTGCAATGAGCTTGTTCTTTTCTGACGTTCTTCCAGCCACTGTTGGCAGAAGATCCTAAGGTGGGCTTCTCACATAGGGCTACTGAAGGGGTTGTCAGCTCAGAAATAGCTTTACTTGCAGGCCTGCCTGAATTGTAGCAGGAAATTGGATTTCAAAGACTGATACTATTTGACACTCTTGCAAACCTCAGAGCATTCTGTATATGTCCTGGAAAATTCTCCAGGTTATACTGACACAAAAGGCTTGTGTTCTTAAAATTTCCACCTGTACAGCTTTAAACATACTAAAGATAAATCAAAGATAATTTAAAGATTATTTTAAATGTAAAAAAAAGGCATAGTACTTACTCTTCTTCGTATCTCTTTCTGCAAAAGTGAAGAAAACAAAACATGCATTAGATACCTCCTAAAAGGATTTATACAGACCAAGAGATTCTCAGATACACTTCAGTGACACAGGGTAGCCATAACTGGCAAGCTAACTTAGGTTTATGGCTGCTGTGTGTCAGCAGAACTGCACAAAGCAGCCAGAGGGTACTTGTGAGTCTGACCCTATAACTTTTTGAATGGACAGCCCCAAATGAGAAAGGATTGTCAGAAACCTGGCTTTGGCTGTGAGACCCAGCCTTGTCCTCACACTGTTAGAGAAGGAAGTTTGGATCACTCTGCAAACAATTGTAGGTAACATCAAACCATTAATGCAAAAAGTAAAACTAAACATCATTCTTACACTTTACATATATTTCTGTCTACTCTCTTTAAACAGAAATGTGTTTTTAAAAGAAAAATAATATATTTCAGCATTTTAGGGCGTAGAGTCAACGAAGCTGTGAAGTTTTTTGTAGACTACACATCAACTGAAACCTCTCAGGAGTAGGATGGTGTTGATACATATACCGAAAGCATCAGGGACTTAAAATTGTAGTTTGCAAACTTGTGCATAGAATGTTTTCTTATGGTATGAATACACTCAAATGCAAGAGAACCAAACATCTCCATCTCTGCATCAGGTTTTCCTGACTGACATCACATCCTCAGCCACACTTTTTTGATTGCCTGCACTCTTATCTGCTGGCCCACCAGTGCCTATCTGAGCATCTGGAAGCTGCTGCTTTCATTGCTTCTGCACTGTCAGCATTTTGTGTGCTTGTGACGTCCCTCTGCCCCTGTAATAGTTGACCGAGCTACTTCAGGCTGAAAGCTGAGAAGGTAGTTGCCAGCATCCTTTCATTTTTACCAGCTGCATTCCTTTGGCTAGGCTAGCAAACAACATCCCCAGTTTGCATAATCACTGCTGAAACACGGGACTCTACAGAAATTGGATTTGCACATGTCTCCAGTGCAGACACCTACATTTTGGGATGGATTTTTTCCTCTTCAGTCAAAAGGAACAGGAATCTCAACATAGCTAATTAAATCTGATTTGTCTGTACAGATGTGCGGAGTGCCACTCTCAAATTGCTCCTGATATAGAACTTGTTTTTCACATGTCAGATATTACTCAGCGGAGGAACAGAAGCCCCTACTAATGTCAGCTCATTTAAGATGTTTTAAAGTGGAACAATATTCTTTCCAAGGGAAAAGAAAAATATTTAACAAGTAAACATTTTTCAAAGATAGTCAGCACCAGCCCCCACATTTGTTATGTCTCACAATGGAAAACAGCCTGTAACTTATTTGGTAACAATCCTGCATAGTTTTCTTCCTAGGGCAAATATTCTCCAATGGGTAGAAACAGTTTTAGATGATCACAATTCTGTATCTCAGCATGCACTTTCAGGTCTTAATACCTGAATTGACTGCAATCTTTAGGCACTGGGAAAAATCACAACATAATATACACACACCGGTGCTTTTATTGTTGGTTCCTATTTAAAGGCTAATCAGAAAAGAATAAGACAAAACAAGGCTTCATTGTAAGGAAGTCCTTGTCACTTCCTGCTAGCAAAGGTTACAGTGGCTCAGCACAAAATATCCTTTCTCTTCACAAAGCCTAACTCTGATTTAGGAACAGGAGCATCTCTTGCTGGCTCTGAAATTCAAGTGGCAACATCAACCCTGGGATGTACATGGACATAATTTTTTATCTTTATTTCCTTCCATATCCCCTTGCCTCAGCAGCATGAATAAATGAATGACAGTAGAGGCTTCTCTTGATTAGTCAGGAAAGATTATTGTAGGCATCAGCACCAAAACACCCACTTAGGGGAAATACCTGGCCATCCATTAGCCTGAAGGCTTGATTTTATATGAAAATTTTTCTTTCAACTTCCAGGGTAGCTAAAAATTGAGAATCCTGCACATATATTTTGTTATATATTTAGTAGCCAGACATGTTGCACAAACTTCATTTTCAACATAACCTGTCTTCAAGGCAAACATTTCTCTTATAATATTATTAGTATTTTCCTTCACCACTCTTTCCAGATTTCACTTGGACATACTTCCCATCTCCTAAGTCTTAACAGATCTCTGCAGACCAATCACAAATTAGTGTGTGATTGAAATATCTGTTGCTGGTGTACACTCCTTTATTTGTGATAACTTTATATCTCTCCTACAAGTGTGCACCATGGGCCATTCCTGGAGCTGGAGCCAGACCTCTGGTCTGAATCTGCAGCATGTTCCCCCCTAACACCTCTGTGTGATGCTTTTAGGAAAGTGAGGGGCAAGGGGATTTATGGGTGGGAAGAGAAGCACTCTCCATGGAGTGGATGAGCTGGTCCCTGCCATTAGCTGCAGGAGGAAGCTGTGCTGGAAGACATATGGATCCATTATTTGGCAACATCCCCAGTTCTCCACACATTTTCCCGAGGGACTGGCATTGGAGCCAATGGCACAAAGCACCTCCCTCTGGTGGGAACTGGCAGCTTGCTCTCAGATATCCCCTTCATGAGGAGTTGGGAACTACACAGCAGCTCCAGATCCTGGGGCCTTGTAGCAGCAACCCAGAACTGCCAGCGCACCTGTGTAGCTCCGTAACAGGCTATTCCAATTCAAGGAGCAGACTTGCTGAACACAGGGGGCGGCAAGTTTCCTGGGAGCTGGAAAAGGTGTTCCTAATAGGCCATGGTATGATGCAGCATTTTTTTTTTGCCAATATGGGGCACTGAAACTAAGGAAAGAACAACCTTTCTTGTGCTATTTTTGGCCATCTTAGAGAGAAAGAAATCTAATCATGGCCCCTGGCTTGTCATCTTTTCATGAAAGCAGCATAAGCCAGAGCTCCCAGCAAGCCTTATAAAACTCCGGATTTACAGGGGACCTTTCATCTACATCCATTTAAAATGTTCCCTGCCAGGCAACTGACTATGGACGGAAATCATCATTTGAAAAGATCTTACTTTAAGGACTGTACACAGTCTCTTAAATGCTGCTTCAGTTCTTCATCCTTTTCATAGTATTCCAGCATGGTGTGTGCATCATCATGGTGATAGCAATAGATTTTATATGTGTCTTCTAGTGGGCCTTTAATCTGCAAGAACACTTCCCCTGTTAAGGAGAAAAACAAAGCATGTCAAGTCAGACAACAGCATCTCAGAAGGAGTTTTATTATTCCACCACATTAGCCGTGAGCTAAAAAGGCTGGCTTCCACTTTACTTCCCTTAGAAATGATCCTGCGTGTTTATGTGCATTATTTATTACATGTATTTCTCAGCTGCTCATCTTTGTCATAGCCAGGCACCATTATATCTGTGTTAATGCACAAAAATTCCCTCAGGGGAAAAGCATGAAATCTCTATACCTCACACCCCTTCAAACACAGCCTCCTAATTCACTGCCCCAGCTTAATGCCCCTTCATTGGAAAACACACAGGAGAGCTTAACTAATAAAGGGAGACCATTTTTGTGTCATGGGCTGGCAGGAGGGATGAATGTGAGCCTGTTAGTTTTCCTTTTGACTTTCTTTCATGAATGTGAATTTAAATGAGTAATAACAGGAATAATGACTTTATCTTCCATTAGCCATTTCAATTTTATCTGTTTTGCAAAACCTGAAATGGCAATTATTATGACCTAGAATAGAGAATTTTCTCCACACGACAGAAGAAAAACCTCCAACCCTCCCCTAATTAAATAAAACCACCATGGATTACAGCCATTTTTATATAATATCTAGGTTTATATACAGCTGAAGAGGAAGAACATTTCCATTTCCAGTCCTTCACACCACCATTTTCCCAGAAAGAACAGTTGGGAATTTTAGAGGCACTAAAGTAGTCCTACACTCATTTCCCATTTACTTCTGGAGCCTAATTCTCTCAGCCTAAAACTCTTGTGTCTGGTTCTGTGTATGTAAGAAATCTGAGCAGGACAGCATGCTTCACCTCTTCTGCTGAGATACTATTTCAGTTCTTACACACTTATGCAGCAGCCCCTGATCAGCATCTTCGGAAATGCACATAATAAACAACAGCAATGCTGAAAACTCCTGTCGGGCATTTACTGAAAATGATATCTGTGTGGCAACCAGTCCAAATAGATGTTTATAAACATTCCTGTTGAGTTACAGCAATGATTATTAAAGTTAAAAGCTGAACACTGCATTAATTGGGAGCTCTCTATTCATTCGCAGAGCAAGCGCTGAGCTGTCAGGCATCCTGCATGTTTCGTCCTGACCGGAGTGTGCTGTTCCATAATACATTGCATTGAACTGCTCCATCTTAAAGTGAAAAATGATTCAGTTACCACAGTAACACAGCCCTGGATTTTCTCCCCTAGCAGCGAAGGTTAACTGGGCTGTCTAATGCACATTGGTTTCAGGGTGCAAATAAGGGAAAAAACAATGAGGAGCTAAGACCACTACAGTACATTTTAGTTACTGTAAGGGCACAGTCAGAAAAGCACCAGCATCCTGTAGTTAAATGCTCTTTAGCTGTCTTCTCTGCCTTGTGCTTAGTGCTAATGCTGATGGCTAACAATGCACATTACATCCTGGCTTTCCCATCAACTCTATACAGGTCTTTATTAGCCAATAACCTAAAGGGAAACCTTAACAAGCCTTAACCTTGATCCCACCTGCTTGGCACCAGATTCTAGAGATCATGAGCTCTCACAATTTTCGCTAACATTAAGCAGAACTCCAAGTGCTTAGCACGGTCTGAATTACGCTAAGCCCTCAAGTGAGGTCACGTAGCCTTACAGCTCATTTCAGCATATACTACAGGCTGAAAATTAGCTTCTCCAGGAGGAAAGTGCTGGGCAAGTTCTGTTCACTGAAGTATTGTGCCACAGTGACAGATACTGCCATTGATGCTCAATGATGAGAAAAATCATGTGCTGATTTCATGAACAGGGCCTTTTAACAGCAGGTGGATTTCTAAAACCTAAAGCCCATCTTGGTTCTGAGCTGTACGGACCAAATCAGATGAGTTTTGGGTATATCACTCTGGGAGCTTGCTTTATGGACCAAAACCACATTGTATTTGGCACAGCTTTAAAAATACTCCGAGAGATGCAAATCTCCTTGATGCTTCTTCTGGAGTATGTTGGTCATCAGTCTCAAAGAGAAATTCCTAGGGAGGAAGGCTTGAGTAATGAAGCAGTGAATTTTCTTCCTATTGCTCTCAGTGGTGCTTCCAGTGCGGACAGCAGTAGGAGAGGGAGGAAGGAGTCTAATAGCTAAAGCTAAGTCTTCATATTCTTCCATATACAGAGGAATATGAAGAATATGTATCCAGAACAGAGAGGAGAAAAAAAAATCAGGAAATAACTACAAAAGGTATTTAACCTATTTTAGCTCAGATTAGGAGATGGGGTTTGAAACCAACCACTCATTAGTCCTTATCTCCCAGGCCTTGGCTGTGTGGTGGAGCAGTCACAGTGACACAAAGTGGATCCCTTTGAGGATGATAATTACCAGAAGACACACTCCAAGGGCACATCTTATGCAGTCCAACCATAAGGGGCATGTCCATCCACAGGCATAGGCTACTTACTTCAATCGAGCTGAAGTAAGAACTCTTAAAATGTGTAGTATGGATACCACCTCCTTAGCAGAAACTCTCACTCTGCAAGTCTGCTCCTATTGGACATTACCACTTGTCGATGTGGACATAGCATAAAGTGTGGAGAACATAGACTAAAATAAGACATGAATATGAGCAACCACATTGCTTTGCTTTCAAAGCAGGGAATTATCACTTTTTTTGAACCTCACCATGACTGGGTTGCCCTCCAAAGTAAGATGCTTCAATGCAAGATTTTTAAATACATTAAACATGATAGAATATGATGAGTGTGGTTTTTCTATAGACTGGCTTCAACAATTTTTACACTGAAGATCCTGAAAACAAAATTACTACTTTGATGGACTTTCAGAGGACAATAAATCTAGTAAATTACTGCTCATAGTGATGCAATTATTCTCCCTATTTTTGTCTCAGCCTTTGGAAGAATGTCTCACACCTTACTTGACAACCTTTTTCCTGTTATAAGTTAGCCGACTCTGTGACCAATGATCCCATGCATTTTCATGGTTCTTTGTCTGATTCTGAAGAAATCCCTAATAGGTAGATGAAACTGTTTGTCTTTACTTCTGAATGTGGCAGGGAACTAATAGCATGATTCTCTTGGCTGTGAGAAAGGCACTTCCTGCTAGAATAGAACATTGCTTATTAAGAGTATGACTCATCATGATGCACTTTTACAGAAATACTGCCAAACAACACAGACGCATCAAACTACGTTAAGCTGTTGCCCTGGCAAACCAGATTGAGACGTGTTAGGATTAATACTTTTCCCATGCCTCTTATGCTTTAATATCCTGTTTCTTAGTAAAGTGGCAACTGATATTTTTACCCGATTATTTGAGAGAAGAGGGGAACTTTTTATAAGGTGGTACCTGTGGTATGTGGTCAGGTTAGGAAAGAAAGAACCTCTCTTGACCTCTGAATCACAGCTGGAAGTTTTTTAAACAGAACTGTTTAATTTTTAAAACTAAACTGTCTGGCTTTGCACTGAAGCAAATTCAGAATTCTCACCTGATCCCTTAAGGTAGCTCACACTAAGGTGCCTCTGCACTGACAAAGCAGTCATGGGAGAGCTGATGTGTGCTGGTAACTTCTTAAATCTCTCCAGCTGTGCCAGAATGTCAAGTGAATCACAGCCTTAATGTTCATGACCTGACCTGCAGAACTTCTGACTGGTGTGACATATCCAGGGCCAATCTATTTGCTGAAAAAACCTGTGATCCCTACAGACATTCCCACACAGAATCCCACAAACTTCAGATTCATTACATCTTTCTCTACTGTCCGCGTCCCTGTCAAGCACATTTAACCACCTCTTACAGGAACTGTATCACCAGTAGATACATGTTTAGAGTGTTTGGGGTGGGTTGGGGTTTGACATGCTTGTTATTCCAAACATTTTTAATGCTTTTCATGAATAGCACAACTCTGAGTATGCAAAATAAGAGTTTGAGTCAGCACAAGTGGATTTAGGTAGGCAATATCAAACTAGATTAAACAGATCTTAGCAGTAAGATGTATAACTCAGTGCAATAGGCCTCCTTTCCTTTCCTTTCCTTTCCTTTCCTTTCCCTTTCCCTTTCCCTTTCCCTTTCCCTTTCCTTTCCCTTTCCCTTTCCCTTTCCCTTTCCCTTTCCCTTTCCCTTTCCCTTTCCCTTTCCTTTCCTTTCCTTTCCTTTCCTTTCCTTTCCTTTCCTTTCCTTTCCTTTCTCTCAGCATTCAGATGGATGGGAAAAAAGCATCATAATCATACAAGTACAGTACAGCAACTGGACAGGTTTCAAATGTCATTTTGGACAGCTTCTAGCATGCCAGCCTCTGAGAGGGGTACTAGCTAATTCTGATAAGAGTAGAGGACAGGAGAGTATTTATTCTTTCACGTAGCTTTGTAGAACTCAAGAGGACAGTAAACATACCGATTATTTGCATGGGTGGTTCCACATCTGTTGTGGCTTCTTCCAACAATGACAGCAGTTTGGCTGATAGTTGATGGACCAATTCAATGTTGCTAAACAAGCCATCCACGTCAAAGCGAGCAATCTAATGGAATACAAATATTAAGCAGCTACTGACAAAGGATAAAGAAGGACATTGTGTATTACACAGCTTCTCTTGCTATGCCCTGAGTGTTCAACACTCCAGGAAGCACCACTTCTGCAAAACCTCATATAAACATCCTCCTTTTGACTTCAAGGACACATACACAGTTTTCACATTAGTATAATATGGTTGACGCAGTTGACAAAGTGTATGTTATCAAGTGTTTTTAACCTAATTTTGAACTATCCCTAATCTGAAACTGTTTACCTAGAAAGGAAATAAATATTATCATCTGAATAAAGAAAAGATCCTTAGCTGGCTTTGAAATGTTTGTTTACTTTCCCATTGGGGAAAACAATACTTGACAGTGGGTTTGATTCCCTGATTACCTCTCACTATCAGAGGCCACTACATAAACTGAGAGCTTGGCACTTTGGTGATAGCTACCAGGTACAAAGACTTCTAGATAGCTGGTGCCATTTTAAGTTAGTTGTCCTATAAATCCAAAGTCAAGATCATATAACTTCCACTAAAAGAAACACATTTCTAATTCGGGATACTAATACAACCTAAAGAACTTCTTACAGAGCCTGGGCACACAACATGGATTTCAGTGAATTGTATCAATTTCTACCAACAGAAAATTTGGTTCTGTGTCTCTCCTTATCTTACAGGAAGTAAAAGATTTCCAGGACATGTACTTTTCATTGCACAGCTGGGCAATAGTTACTATTTGGGGATCATTGGAGATTACCAGTGGTAATGTGCTCATACTGAGAATAAAGACGAGACAATTTCATCACCCATCTCGATAGTCTCTGAACCTACCTCTCCATTTGGAAGAGAATTGCTGATTTACATAGCAGCTTACCAGATGCCAGGAGGATCAAATTGCATGCTATTGTAACAAAATCAGAAATATGCTTTCATACTGATGCAGTTAATTTCTTTATAAGCATTATAGGGGCTAAAACATGTTTTATCCATTTGGAAATATGAAACAGATTCATTGTCTAGACCAATTTTCTACACACATTATAAACTTTCAATATGGTAGTTTATTGGACAACTAGCATTAAAAACATATAACATTTCTGAAAACCTTTCAAAAATGCAGAGGTTATTAGATTAGGACAGATTTAATCTCTAAATTACTTTTCCTGTATATATCTAGCACAGGACTTCTGACCTCCTCCCTGGCATGTCTACACAGTATTTGGAACTATGTCATACATGGACACTTCCACACATTAACACAGTGACAAAGGACAGAATCAAAAATAATTATTTCAGTTGGGTGAAAAAGAGTGATGGAATATGGCACATTTGTCAAAAATCTCAGCCAGTTCAACCAGAGAATACTCTTGCTCACTGCTGGTCAGGCTGGAAAGGAAGTCAAGTGGGGACTACTTCTAAGTGGATGAAGGAGTGAGGGAGGAAGAAGAAGTCAAGAACTCCTTAAAGTAGTGTCAGCAGATGCCAGCTCTTCTGAAAATGGGTTGGAACAAATTCTGACAGAGTTTTAGAAAAGCAAAAATATCCTGCAGGAGTTTTAGCAGCACAGGTTAAGAGGCACTGCCAAAGTCACCTAAAGACACTTTGGTGTCTGCACCTGTATTTTGTTACCAGTTTAATACAAAACCCTGCATAAAGATTATGTGGGTTAAGGTCTCTTTAAAATTATTTTTATTCTATTTCTGCAGCAGATATCATTCGTGCAGCCTCTGTGGATGCTATGTTTCAGGCCTCACAAACACAAATCTTTCTCTGGACAATCTCCTCTATTTCCAGCACCATTTTTCTTCAAATTGAAATACTGCTGAGGAAACAGTGCTCTTTGAAGCCTCAGCTGAAAAGAAAATAGGTATCATTGGCCTAATAAGGTCTTTCCCATGAAAGGTAGTTTATGAGCCTTCTTTCTTAAATGTACCTCTTTTGTGTGGAATACAAATATACCAAATCCTCACTAGCCTGTCAAGCGTGGTATTTATCCACCACAGCTGTCTGAAAGGATGCGTAAAGTTATCTTAACAACTGAATTTAACCTTGATGCAGAGGTTCATGCCACTCCAAAAAAAAAATCTTCATTTTGGAGGTACCAGTAAACATCTGCCATGGCACGTAACAAGGGTTATAACTACAGAGCAGATGGGAGAGCTGGAAGCTGCTACTGCAGCCCATAGGCAGGGATAGAATATTCAAGCTGACCTCTGGACAAGTACCTCAATGCAGGCTTTACACAAGTGCAGCACAAGTGATCAGGAGCATATCTGACCTTCCACACTCCTCACCAGAGCCCTGACACATCACATCCCAGAGCACCGGCTCCAGATCCACTCGCAGCACCATGTCTCTCTTGTGCTGACACTTGTGCTTACATGGAGATTGTCTGCAAGCAGAACGTGGCTGAGCTGAGACCTCGGCATCACCGCCTCATCCTCCACCCCTGGCACTCACCTGCATGTTTCTCAGGGGCTGAATCACTTCCTTGATGCAGAGATCCAGGTCGCTGATATAGTCTTTCTCCGTCTGCAAGAGTTCTGCAATGATTTTCACCCTCCTGGCCATCATGCGTCTGCTGACTTCTTCTTCTTCTTTGTCCTCCTGCGGTGGGGTGGCAGGGGTTGAGGACACCGCCTGTGGAGCCATTTTTTCTGGTAAAAAAAGGAAGAGATTTGTGAGGAGTGTCATAATTCCACATGCTCACCCAGCTTGCCCTGCGTGACCGTGGGTGGTGGACAAATGGCCATGGTGAGCAGGAAAAGAAGCATAAGAAATGGCAAACCCAAATCAGACTGAGTGTCATCCCATCTCCTTCTTCTAAAAGTGGACAGGGGTATGCCAAAGCAACTCATCCATTTGGCATTAAGGGGATAACCCATTACTGGTTCCCTGGTTTAATGTCTGGTATCGGGAAGAAATTTTCTGTGGAGCATGGGCGAGTCTAATTCTTGTCACACTGAAATTCAAGGATAGCTGATGCCCTTCTACTCCTTTGAAAGCAGTCGTGGTCTGACTTCTATTATGATTTGGAGGATGGAAAAAAATGTGCTCCTGTGAAAGAAAAAGGCTGTTTACCATAAAAAAGCTTCACGATAATAACCTTTGTTCTGTACAATGTAACGTTGAGTCTATTCATGGGAAATTGAGGACTGCAAGTACTGGATGACAAACTTTCAAGTGAAGACAATGTTACTAACAATGATGATGAATCCTCCAGCTCTGTTTAAAAAAATTTTTTTTTTGAAAGAGACAAAGGAATTCAAGAAGAATATGAGAAAATCTTTAAGGATCAATAACAACTGTTTATTGGAACAGAGATCATTTGGATTAGGACATTCTTCACTGTTTTTCAGTACTTTCCACCTAGGATATCTGTTTTGTTTCAAATACATGAAAATGCAAGTGACTCTTCTACAGATGGGTAATTTATGTACATTACAGGATGTGCACACAAACTACTTATCTGTAATGATGGTCTTCCCACTTGCTGGTGGCTATTCTGGTGTTTTTCTGCTAGCCACAAGATGGTGCAGAGTACCAACAAAGATGGACATATCATTAGCCTGCTCAAGTCTGCATCACTCAGGCTGAGCTCTGACAGCCCCAGCTTTCATTGCTCAGCAGCAGAGGATGGGAATCTCTGCTGACAGTCAGACTGCTACACCTTCATGTCAGCTTCTTGTACAGACTGTACTGAAGGAGGTAATAGAAAGCAGTATCAGGAGCTTTGCTCACTGATTATATTGCAGTTATTTGAATCGATTGTTAAGGGTAAGGTCATGAGCACTCCAGTGAGCATCAAACAGCACAACTCGCCCCTACAACACCAGCCAAGGGTTAGAGGATAGCCCAAAGATGGACTTGTGGGAGCCAAGCAGCATTCAGGACAGAGGGATTTGAGCCATCTTCCAACAAGAGGTGCAAAATATGATAAATCCAATATATCATCTTTGCCCATCCCTTCTACAATTATGCTGGCCACTGATATCCAGAAAGGACAGATTTTTATTAATGAATCTTGTACCAGGTATTCAAGTGAGACTGATGTGACCACAGATAGCTTTAAATAGCTGCTTTTGGGATAGCACGTCTGTCTCTGCACCACTAGTTTTAAACAGTGAGGACCAAGAACCTAAACAGACCTGGGTGGGGGAATGGAAGGCAGAGGAGTAGGGGAGCTGTTTTCTCAAACTTTTTTGTATTTAGATACACTTTTCAGCTTGGAGTTTTTACCCTTGAAGTTTGTGTATAACACAGGCATGAACATTTTGTCCTCGAGTTTGTAGAGAGACAATGAAATGGAAACATAAAGAGAATGTCTTCCCTCTGCAAGGCCTTGGCTATCAAAAGAATTTTAGGCTTAACCTTGCACTGATGAGTTTGTGCTGGTGTGAGTGCATGAACTACACAAGGGTTTGCACTGCTGCAGAGTTCATCCACCAAAGGTGCTGTGTGCTGAATATTACAGACTCTGCCTTTAGTGAGAAGGAGAGCAAAACTGGTACCAGTATCACTTCACAACTCCCTCTGAGAAATTTACTGCTAGGGTTGCAGAACGGGACTGCCTTGCCTGCTGCTGGCATGTTAAAGCAGCAAGTACTTTTTTGTCTAAAAACTTACAGTATGCAACCACATTTATAAATTCACAAGGAACCACATGAACAATCCATTTCTATTTCACTTTTGCACCAAAATCAGGATTTTTCTTCAGATTGGGTGTGAAACTGTTTGCATGCATGTAACTGCGTGTGAAGAGTTCAGGGCAGCTCCTGAGAAAGCATAGAGAGGAAGATCTCAGAAGTGTAATTTTGTCTTAGACACAGATGTTATGATATCAGATGGGAATTTTAAGGTAAATACAAGATGCTATATAAAAAAAACAACTTTCTAATCTGTTATACTGTTGGCAGGGGAGGCCATTATATGAGCAAAATAAAGCCACTGTATTTCACTTCAGGCTGGAAGTCATAATCCCTCGAGAGGCTGTTCTTTCAGTTTGTGTCATTAGATAGCCCTGATCAAATTTGATTCTTGAATTAGGTCAGGGCTCATCTATTATCATTATTGCATGATACATAATAATGCCAGGAAAGAAAAATTATTCTCAACAGGAAGAAGTAATCATGAGAAATATTAGTTAGATGCTGTTTCCTTATAGAAAACATGTTTTTTAATAAATGTTTCTTTTAGTTAAATGTAATATAATTTTCCATTTTCACTTGATATGTTCACTTTTTCATTTCAGGCGTATCTGTCTCTATAGAATGCAACAGCAAGATTTTGATGTGATGATTACAGCCAAAATGTATGATTTCATGTTCAGTTGATTGCTTTTGACCAGTCTGAGAACATTAGTAGTTTGCTGAAATCCTTGTGGAGTAAGTGCAAGTTTAATGATTGCACAAACAGTGAGTGCATATCTGGAATATAATCAGACTCATTTCTACCTGGTAATGTGTACCAGCCCTGGAACAGCTGAAGAGAGGATTAGCAGGAAAAGACATTGCTGAGGATTAACTGCTACAGTAAGAATTTGACTCATTTGTCCTCAGAGATACCAAGTATAGAAAAATGAAAAAATAGTCTGTTGAATAGATTATTAAACCATTATGTCTTAAGCCCCGTTTACAAAAAATGAACTGGAACTTTTACTAGACATAAGAATAAAAAGTAGAAGGCAATGTTTGTAATTAATGCTTTTGTGATGTCAGCTATCTGCAGGAGTTGCCTTTCTAGAGGACATTCCTTTGGAGATGACGTAGGTTTTTCAACTGTGTATTGAAGTACATGACTGTAGTTGCGCGAAACAAGAGGTTCATTATGTGATGACAAGGACAAAAGCTACAAAAGCAGTTTCTTGCAAGTGTGAAGTCTAAAGATGTCCCCCAGATGGAGACATCCCACAATGTGGTGAGGGCATGGAGGAACAGAGCTTGCAATGTGCAAATGCAGCAGCTCTCTTCTAGTCCCAGGGGAGATACTGGGGGACTGTTCCAATCTGCTTAAAGGGAGGAGAGGCAGGTTTGCCTCAATCCACAACTGCAGAAAAGTACCAGGTGCTAAACATACCTGAAAGCGAGATTAAAACACAAAGGAGGTTAAATATTGGGATCCAGAACGATAATGCGATTTTATTTTTCATAAAAGAGGAAAGAAACAGAGAAAATCAGAAAAGTAGGAAAATGCCAGAATAATTACAAGAAGCACAGGAAAGGGGTTACCACCACCATGGGTCCAGCGCTGGCTTATAGAGTGCGATGGCGAAGATCCGCAAGGGTGCAGTGGGTCTTTCTCCGGTGAAGTCTCTCCAAGAGCAGTCCAGTGACCCAGCAAGGGAGCAGCGCCACAGCAGCAGGACCAGAGCGAGATGGGGAGCATGGGCAGCCTCATTGGAGCAGCCAGGACAGCAAAGGACAGCACAGACAGCAAAGATTCCGGCACTGTGTAGATTTTTGGAGCGCAGTCCCCCCAGTGACAATTTAGGCGTTTGTTTTTAGAGGGTTTTGAGAGCAGCAATCATCACATCCACTTCATGAAGTTCATTGGCTGGCTCCCTGGTGTATCAAAAAGTTTGCTTCTTGCTCGCTTAATGTATCAAAAGTTTGTTGCTCACTGCTCTGGTGTATCAAAAGTCTGCTGATCGCTTAATGTATCAACTAAAAACTCTATGAAAAACTTTCAGCAGGATGCCTCATTTTCTGAAATAAAGCAGTTTCTAGCAGTTTGTTTTAAAGGTAACTTAATACTTTAATTTTCAAACCTTAATCTTCAAAGAGGTAGTGGAGAAATACTCTTTACATTTTATTCATTCACTACAGGGACCCACATCAAGTGAACAGAGGAGCAGCCACTCTGTGCATAAATCTCCCTGGCTTTCATGTCTAGAGAGTGAGCAGCTCCAAGAGGTCTGTCCTATCCATCCTTGCTCCCAGGTAAGATGCTCTGATTGGATATTACATTTGCTCTTGGTGTGGGGACCCAGATTTTTCCCCATTCCAGTGCTTCCCATGTGGAACCAAAGGAACTAGCACAGAATATAGGAACAAGTACAGTGATGCTGGTGCGTGGAGTGAGTTACAGACCTTTTTGTTACTTAGGCAGCATTTGAAAGATGCCAAAGGAATGTGAGTTCTGTACTTGCACTGCACAGATACGAGGATTTTGCCTGGCACAAGGGACTGGTGAAAGCATAAGTTATCAAGGTATAACAAACAAATTACAGAATTACTGTGTTTTCACATGTTAAACATGAGTTTTTTATCACCCTGGACAAATTATTCCTCTGTGAAAGCAAGTCCTCAGATAGCCTTTACCCTCAGATAACCTAGCAATTACACAAGGGAATGTACACCGACTTTTATCAGTTGGATTTGGGAATGAAATGCAGGCAGCCAAGTCCAGAGACTGCCGCCAAGGCAGCTTTCCTCTCCCTCCTCATGCTGTCGCTCTGGCTCTGTTCTCTACACGCCTGCATCCACTGCAGGAGCAGTGGAAGGCTGGGAAGGCTGCAGGGCACTGAGACACTGGGATCCATGGAAGTGAGGGAGCCTAAAACAGGACAAGCAGTGGGGAAAGATGGAGTGTGACTCTGTGCAAAGGAAGTGCATCATATTAGATACGCACCAGAGTTTTACTCCAGATGCCCCTCCCTTTGTGAGGGACCACATGGGGTGTCCTTACAGTTCCCACCAGAGTTCTTACAGTGCAACAATACGGTACAAACATGGTGCAAATTAGGCCACTGAAGACCAACTTGGATATTGCAATAGAAAAGTATTGGGAGGGGCTTGAGGAAAACCTTTTTTTTTTTTCTTTTATTGAGAGGCTCAATAAAAGAAAAACAGCAGCATTGTACAGGAGCAGGTTTGCTGTGCACAGGCTGTGAGCAACACATGCAAAAATCCCCTTTTCTGAGCCCAGTAAGAAAACACTGCAGGACTGGAATGACCTTGCACCTGTATTCCTGGGCAACAGGTTTGCTTATAAAATCTGTATCAGAGACTTCTGTGCAATTAGGTCATTCAATCTTTGATCATTTTTCTGTTCCATAAGGTACAGAGAATATTTACATTCAACATGCAGGTTCTTTCTTCAATTCCTTGACAGCAGACCGCTCTAATTATGAGTGTGCTGACAGGACTACAGAGAGCTCTCATGTGACCATGGTGGAAGGGAAGAAAGCTTATCATCAGGTGACAGAAGAATGCCCTTATTGTTAGCTCCAATACTTACAAATAAACCTTCCCAGGGTGTCACATACCGGTATAAATACACCATCCCTGTGGCACTGAGCTAGTATGTTAATAGAGCAGGAACTGAGGAAGAGCTGTACCTGAACCACTTCCTCCAGGACACAAGCACCTCAAGATTTGGCATGGATTAGCTGTATGAACTGTGGCCCACAATGCAAAGTATCCCAATTAATAAAATGTTTGCTAATATGCTCAGAGGAGGATCTGTAACCCTCCTTGTGTCCCAGTCTTCCCTTGGGCTGCAGTTGCCAGTTCTACTGCGGTAGCTCCTAGGAGTCCTCAGCCCCACAGCAGGGCTTGGTTGTGCTAAGTGCTGTGCAAACACTGCGGCACAAAATGGATTCTGCTCTAAAAAGATAAGCTCACTTCCCAGCCTGACAGACACTGCAATAAGTTCAAGGAACAACTCCAGCTTTATTGCAGCACAAGTTAACAGAATTAGATCCCCCGAGCCTGAATTTGCATGGGAGAAAATAGAAGTATTTGTTAGATCGTGACTTCTTATCACAGGGGGGACAATTTGCATCGAGCCATCTCCTGCACATCAGGAAATAACCTGAAATTTTACTCCTTACTGTACTTTAGCAAGCCAGCAGCACCACAGATCAATACATTCTGCAGAGAAATAAGATATTATCTGCATTGTAGTCCGTAGAAAGTTAACACAAAGCAAATAAGGAACTGAGAAGTGACACAGAGGATCTTTACAACTGGTGGGAGGTGCAAGAAGCTGACAGCATGGGCAGCCCATGCAGGAAGGAGTGGTGTGCTCTGCAAGCAGGAGGAGGATGGGATGGAGGAAGGTGCCCTGCTTGAGATGGAGCAAAGGTGGATGAGCTGCCTCTGACTGGGCTTTTGTACAGCAAGAGATAGTAGCTTTCCAAGAATTTGTATAATTTTGCTGGTTTCTGCATCATTACTGGTGTTAGTTATTTCTCATAACTACATTAGACAGAGAAAACACACGGCATTCAGGGATCAGACGTGAGCTCTGAGGCAGTGTATTGTGGCAGCTGTGTGATTTGAATCACTATCTAATATGGGTCTGTCCCTGATGCATTTTAAATTGAACTGTGTGCAAATCATTTACCAGGGCAGTTGACCCTTTCACAGCCAGAGTTGTAAGGGAGTTAATATGTAATAATTTGAAAGACAGGATGCTTTTTTTGAGGCATTAATTGTTTCGCTGAGCACTGAAAATGTGATCTCTGAGTCCTTCAGGAAACTCACCACTTTCTGTAGCTCATTTTTCACAGCAAGCACAAGTCTGGCATAGAATTATTAACAAAACCCAGCAATCTGCCCAAAACCTAACAGATAGTGAACTATGTTTCAAATGCCTTTTCATGGTGTGCCCTTTTTAGTTAATAGCATCTTTATGCTAATTTGCCCTGATCTTGCAAACATTTATGTGCCAATAACTGCATCAAGCAAACCCCTTTTATTGAAATATACAGGTACTCACAGACTGGAAGCTTTGGGTTAATTCAAAGACTGATCCCAACATTCATACAATATATAAATATTAATATAGTTACTCTTAAAGCTGCTACTGATGGATTTTCACTGTATAAAAGATAATTCATACCAGCTAACCAGCTATAGATAATACATTTGAAAATAGAGATGCTAAATATCACTTTTTGTTTTGCAACTTCTTCATTCCTCTTGAAAGAATATACTTGCTGAATTTTGTAGTGAATGTAGAGCAGTGCAATGCATAGAAATGTCACAGGAGCTCTGCCTTAGCTCTTATAATGATCCTTGATGTTATTTCTGCATCTTCACCACAGATGCTAGTGAATATATCTTCCTCAACCCCACTCTTCCCTCTTCAGAAAAGTAATGTCCAGTTGATGGAAGAAATATATTTGGCCTGATCAAGGTATTTTGGGACTCTTCCAAGTATGCAAGTGTAATCTAAGTTCTAAATGACTGCATGGTTTTATCATGAACCTGGCATTTGATGGCAATCACCTTATTTTCCCCTATCTAAAATGAGGCTGGCAGGCATTTGGTTATCCCACAGGATGAGCTGAAGTACAGGCAGGAATGCTTGCCAAGCTCCTTGAGAATATAATAGTTACTTTGCATCTTGTTTCCTTTTTAAAAAGAGTAAAGTCAGGAAACGTTGCATGGCCATTCACACCAGATAAGCTATTGAATAGATGCATCTACTGTAGTCATTAACCAAGAAAATGCTTTCTTGTGTCTTAACGAATCCTTAATTTTAAAGTGAAAAACACTTGCAGAAGTTTTCACCTTTGGCAATGCTATTGTGCACTGCTGTTTGTAGACTGACAGAACAAACCACCTCGATTACCCTGGAGATCTAGAGTGAGAAAATCTCTTTCTCACTCTTCATAGAAAACACTGGTCTACTGTATAAAACAAAACTTAAAAGAAATCCAAACGCAGAAATTGGATTCTTGGGAGTTTTTATGCCTGACTGCTTGCTCTCTTGGGTTTTTTGTTTTGTTTTCTTCACAGGCTTTTATTTGGGGGCCTCTATTTCCACCACACTGAGCTGCATTTTGAGCATATACCTCAGAGCTGCTAGAAATGGCTGAGGAGGGCAGCAGCCCGGTTCCTACTCAGGGAAAACTTTAGAGTATGCAGGGGGCTGGAAAGGCCCTCGAGAGGTGCCTCGCCTACGCTTCACCTTGCACAAATGTACTGCAATGCTGATGTAGGCGCCGGGGTCTGTAAAGACACCTTGGTCCCTGTGCTCTGCCTAGGCTGCCCGCCACTAGCACAGATCAGGGTCCTGCAGCCCCTGACTTTTACCTGTGCAAACCTGCCCCATTCACAGATTTCCTTCTGCAGGGCTTGCCGCTGTTGCATCTCTCTGTCTTACACATCCTTGTCTGTGCTAATACCTAGCCCAGGTCTGCAGATTATGTGTTAGAGAACATATTAACGGGAGCCAATAGAAGGGAGAGGAAACAAAACACAGAGCTTTTCCCACAATTCGTATTGGAGGCAAGTGCAAATTACTATTTGTATCTTTTTACAAAGCATTTACCACTCTAGGGTGATCAGAAAGTCCCGACCAGGTGACACACACCAGACAAGCTGTCACCAACAGAGCTGCTGGTTTTTTTAACAAGAATGAAAAACTCAAAAGCTTTGTGCCAACAAAACCACTTCCTTGCTGTAAGCTGCTTTGCATCCAAGTACTACGAGAAAAATGCAGAACACAAAGGTGTACAACCACAGCACAACGTCAGTGCGGGCAGGCAGCACATTAGGTCCGGGATCCGTGATCGTTATCAGATCCAGGCACATCTTCCTCAGAAAAATTTGATCCAGGTCAGGTCTTGGCACACAACTGCATTTCTATGGCGACTGCAAATATCCTTTATAGGAATTTCTATCGCCTTTGTATTTTCACTCTGACGACAGGCAACTTCTAATCCAATGCAAAGCCTGCAGGTACCTTTTTAACCCATCCCTGTTTTTCTTAAACAAACGCAAGCAAACAGAGTGAGCTGATACCAGACCGTGCTTTGCAATACGCGGCCATGGCAGTCTCAGCGTGTGGCAGGAGCTGTAAAGTTGGATTTACTGTCTCCTTGGACTGCTGCCATAAACATAACCTCACGCTCTGCCATGACTTCCTGGGCTTCCCCACTGCTTCGGCTTCAGATTTTAAACAGGAGACATTCATGGCTTGAATACGGCTGACACAGGACAGAAAGATTTCACACCTTTTTGCTGGATACTTCTCTGATAGCCTTGACCTCACCTGGCCAAGCCCATTCACGAGTTACAATCTGCTGTTTTGATGGGACATGTGCCAGGAGCTTGCCACAGCGATCCATGATTGTGCCCTGAAACACCCCAGCCAGATTCCTGAATCCTGGGCCTGACCTGAGTATTTTTCACCTTCTCATTGATTAGCTGTCATGAGAAGGGAATAGCACAACTGATGAACCTCTCTGTTCTCAGCATATGCAGTCCCCACAGAAAACCTATTATTTTCAGGCTTATTATTTTATTTTCTGCTTTTATTGTCTCTCTGAAGCAATGCAACTTCCTAATTAAGTGCATCAAAACCACAGTACAGCAATCCAAAGTATTTTTCTATTTTATTTCCTCATAAAGGATTATGGTTGCAAGAATGACTGTCACTAAGCAGTTATAGCACTATTAGTAATACACAGTTATAATAATACTCAAACTCTGTTGTTCAAAACCCTGGAAACCCACAGAAATTCATCTGTTAGTGTTCCAGAGCACTCCCAGAAATTGCCATTCACATTCTTCATGCTTTTCCTCAATTTGTGGCATCACATTTAATTTTTGATTGACAAATCCAGTACTGACATACTTTACTACAATTTGCGGTTCATATGCAATTTGGTTATTTGAAAAGCAACTCTCTCCATAATCACAGAATGGTATAATTTTCATCAGTATATCCATCTGAACATGTATTTGGACATACTTTAGTTCAGGCTTCTACAATCTATGCAACAGTTTATAGACCACAATATTTTTAATTGAGAAAAAAAAAAAAAAGTCCTTGATGCTTCTAATGACTTGGCACATACCCCGCTTAATGCAACAGCCAAAGACAGATAGGATGGAGCCATCCTATTTTCACATTACTGTTTGTGCTGCAAATGCATTCTGGTGAATGAGAAAGATTTGGTTGCATACGAGTTTTGCAGGCACTCACCAAAACCTTCAATTATATTTTGTGTCCCGTCTACAAAACACCATTTAGAAAAATTAGGGGAAACATCTCACAGCCTGGAGGTGGGGGACAAGGCTGAGAGGGGCCATTGCTCATTCCAGCTGTGGGTGTGGGGGCGGGGGGGCAGAGCCTGCCATTCCCTTCCTTATCTGAAGGCTGCAGCCTGGAGAGCATGGAGACACCTCCCCAGCTCAGAGCATCCCTGGTAGCAGAGCACGCAAAAGCTTCCCCAGTACCTTGCAATTTCTGGCTGTACTCTGTCCTGTCGGACTGACTCCTCCTCAAGTTGCCGTGGTCCCCGGCGGTGGTGGTGCTCTCTACCACGGGCTCCGTCCTCCTCCTCTGCCCCATGTACAGCTTGTTCCTTAGCAGGGTCAAATTCCTCTTCCTTCCCCCGGTGCCTTCCTTCCCCGGACAGTCCATGCTCGCCAGGGACAGCTTTGCGTGGTGGTGGTGGAGGTGGAGGGGGGACAATAGCTCGGTTTTCAGGGAGGTGGCCGCCCTGCCCAGGTGAAGACTGGTTGCTTTGGCCTTGATTTTGCAGCAGGGCTCGCCAGGCTCCGCAGGGCCCCGGGCTCAGCCCTGCCACCTGTGCCGGAGCAGCTCCACCCCCGGGAAGCTGCCGCCCCGGGCAGCGTTTGCATTCACCTGCCCTGTGTGCAAGCGCGCCTGGCGGGGCCGCTTTCAGAGCCAGCCCCAAACCGCAGCCGCTCCCGGGCCCTCTCCCTGCTGCAGGGCACGCTCCTCACCCCGCCGCAGGGCCGGGGGTGCCGGCACAGAGGAGCGGGAATTGCCTCCTCCAGGCTCTGGCAGGGAGATGCCCGAGCGTGGCACGGCAGCCCCCTTCCCTCTCTGCACTGCCGGCCAGGTGGAAGCAGAGAGCAAGGCCAGTGGGAAGGGGAGGCCAGCCACCCACTCGACCCTCACTCCGACAGCCTGGTCAGGTCCCCAGCTCCTTGCATATCAAGTTGCATCTGCCAGTCTCCTGACCCCACTGAGAGGTGTAGCTTTTGGGCTGGAAACACCGGCTCTACAGGTTTGAAAGGCGATCAGTCCCCCAGGACAATGAAGCAAAGGGCTGAGAAGGACATGAAAGCCCCTCCAGGATGTAGGAAGCAGCATGGAGCTGATGCTTGTCTCAAACCAGGCTCTGTCCTGCTCCACACAGAGGGGCCAAAACCAAGGTGAAAGCCTGCCAAGGGCCTGAGAAGGATACCACAGCCAACCACCATGCTGTGATAGCCAGGGGAGCGGACACCAAAACACCTGTTCATAATACCCTCTGGATTAGCTCCTGAAAGAGATCTTATTATCCTGTCTGTTAGCAATGGCCTCTGGCACACATGTGCTGTCTAGTGATCCTCTGTAGCGCCAGCCTAATCAAGCTCATGTCAAAACAGCAGGAGTTGCTGGCATCTAAGCTTGGACTGGACTTATCCTGGGAAGAGCCCCAACAGCCATCAGTAGCAATCACTGCTGCTGCTGTGATACCCAAACCTGCGGCCCTCGCTGCTGTAGGAAATGCCTGGTGGGAGCCCCGTGGTGCAGTCTAATCGGTGTCAGTCTCACGCACAATTATTGCCACAACATCTGCCAGGGGACACAACTAATGTCCCTCTGACAGAGGCTGGCAGAGCGTTTGGCTTTAGCACTGCCACGCTATGTCCCCGAAGGACTGTCTAGTAAAAAACAAGCTGGGATGAGACGTAGTAGTGTAACCTCTTTTCCAAGTTTTGTTTTTCTTTACAAAACTGGTCCTGTAATGCAATCTCCTCATCAAAGCCCTTCATTTCTACCCAGTAGTGAAAGTAAGAGGTTATGAAACTGTTAAGCAATAACAATAAACTATGTCAAATTGCAGCACCATGCCAGTGCTGCACAAAGTGTCCAGCCCAAACACAGCCTGGCAGAGGAATAAAGTGGTGCGGGGAACACTGGGAAGACTTCGTGCTCACACAGAGAGTCACATATTACATAGGCAATTCATGTGTTACGTCTTGCCTCCTCTTTGATATTTCCTAAGAAACTCTGTATTCTGAAAGTCAGACCACAAAAGTTCCTTGAAAGGCAAAGCAGTGGTGACAGCAGGGAGAGGCGTAGGCAGGGACAGACTGCTGACACACTTGTGACAAGCATCAAAGCTCTAGCAACAAGTAGTACACAGACTAAAGTGGGAGCTAGAGAAATCAACCAGACAATTTCCTTACACTGGGGACTTTGGGAGGAGCTTTTATTTGAAGCAAGAGCTTGGTATTCATCGAGGGTGGTAAAACTGGTTTAAATAGTCACCACCCTGACTGCCCCCCTTCCCCAGATGAATTTGTTCCCATTATTGCTGCAGGGCGTAAACACACGCATTTGAGATGAGATGGAGGAACTGATCTGGCAGAAAACTCCTTCCCTCTCCCCTTTTCCCTGGGCTATTTTCCATCTGGATTTTTGCTTCTGATTAGCTCCTCAACCAGCTAAGGAAGCAGTTGTGGCAGCATGAAGCAGGGGATGACACAGGGCAAATACGAGCAGCTGTGCGTAGGGCTGATGGTTGCTTAGGCCAGAATTACCCCGAGAAGATATCTCTCCCCACCATGATTTCAGTGTCATGCTTCTCAGAAAACAGAGGTCTCATAATTTTAGATGAGATTTCATTATATTTATTTAAATTAAAATGGTTTGGAGGAGAACTGGGGAATGTATCTTGGCTGGGTGAAGGTGGAAGAACAAACTCAATAGAATTCTTGGCATTGTAAGTTCTGGCACATATGCAGAGTTACAGGCAAGACAGGATATAGTAAAGTTTGCTCAGGTGTTTATTATGACAGTAATCTCCCCACATGCAAAAGTTGTCTTCTTCTTCCTCTTCAACTCAGTCACAGGGAGTGAAAAAGTACATGTTCATTCAGCAACAAAATTGTTATGGGGAAGGCCAGCTGTAGTTGCTGCTGCTGTTGTACTTGGAATGGTTTACATGGCTTTAGCCAGCAGCATTATTTTGGAGAAAGCCAGGAGCCCAAAGCAAGCCTACACCACAGTTCAGAATATAGATGAGAACTTACAAAATATCTCCTCTGTGCCGCCCAACATTGGAAAGGCTGAAAATACCATATCTTCTGTGATACTCCAAATGAGTGGGACATGTTCAGAACTGGTGGCTTCCCTATCCCCTTTGGAGGGAGGGAAATTTGAGAGACAACTGGGTTTATCCATCATCACATTAAATCCCATCGTGGATTTACACCTGTGGGCTATGCCTGGCAATCAGCAGAGGGACTACATAAAAACAATGTTATTGTTTTGTAACAGATTTGAGCAGGACCCCTATAAACTCTTATTACTGTTTGCTGATCTTTACTGACTATAACAAAATGCCACAGAAAGCACGGGTCAGAACTGTGTGTTCTGACCACAGAAAGCACGGGTCAGAAGCATTCACTGCCACTCCCAATAGTATGAGCAATTTCAATTTATTCCTGCTGTCTTCTGGCCCCATTAACAACTGATGGGAAAACAGTACCAAAGTCACTAATCCATAAGACATGAGGAATATATGGTATGTACATGGACAAGATGCTCTTTTTACAATGAATGAGGAAATCTCTTTAACTACTCTGTTATGCTCAATTCTACACAGCGAACTGGAATCCAGTTGATGCGAACACTCACAGGAGTTATTTGCACAGAAGCCACCCTGCTTAAGAAACAGAACAGGTGCTGGTGTCAACACAGAAAATATTGGCATTGTGTTCCCCAGCAACTGTATTGGCCACATACAAGAGCTGATTGTTGTAGGGTCAATGCCAACCTTTATCTCAGTCCTGAGCTATAAATGAACCAGAAGCGCCATAAAGACTAATGGTCATTAAGTAAGCAAACAGTTAGTTGTTTTCTTGTCATACCTCACAGCTGTTACAGAAGATTTCTTTATAACTTAGGATCCCAGAAGTTATACAAAAAATACCGGTGTGGGTAGAGTGCCATGCCTGTTGCCTTTGAGTGGATGCACAGACCAACACTGGAGACCTGTGGCAATGGCATGGGATTGGCATTTCCAAGTTTGCTCACTGCAATGGCCAGCACACACACCAAGGAAAAGAAAGTCTCAGTCTGCAGCTGCAGAGTGACTGTCAGTTTCACCTATGTAAAGAGATCACACTTGACAGGCAGTGGAGAAGCAGAAAGGTACCATGGTACTGCTGCAGAAAGCTGTCCTACCTTCCCCACAGGTGAAGCATGACAGCAAAGAGTGCAGATGTCTCTGTAGCTCCCCATCTCCATACAGAGAAGCCTCAGTGCAAATAAAAGGAAGCCTGTACCTTGTCACTCAGCCTGTATGCACGTGTCATAGCAAAAATGTCTTCTGAGGGGCAAAACGTGGAGGATTTGATAAGAACAATCCTGTGTAAGGCCCATCGAGGACTTTGAGCACAGGAAAGTGGCTGGTACGTACACTCTACCTGTTTGCAACAGTACTGGTAAGATAAGAACAGCATGACAGGTGAGGAAAAAAGCAATAAAAAGATAAGGCTTAGGGATAGGTAAAACTGGAGTCTACATGCTGATTTTTCACAACGATTGAATCACAATTACTTTGAAATATACATAGGAAAAAACTTCAAACACCTTTCAATAGTACAAAAAGAGAAAAAAGCCTGTCTCGTAGGTGAAAAGTTATTTAGTGTGGCAGTCTCACCTTCACTCCTAGTGTTGATCTTGCCAGACTGGTGATTCCTGTAGAGAAACAGGTCTTTAGAAGTAAGTGCACAGTGATAATTTCTTTTAGCCCTGTCTACAGTGTTTCTTGTCTAAATATTTGTAGGAAAAAATCATAAAGTACATGCCTGCTGGGGCTCAGGCTAGGCTGTGGATATTTCTAAGAAGGGATGGCTCAGCCTTTCAAGATATGCAATCTATCTCCTCTGACTGCTGTGATGCTTTCTTACTCCAAACAAAGCCTCTGCTCCAGTTTACACACACAAAAGGCTGACGTGTTTTCTGCCTACAGAGGGGGACCCATCTCTCAAATTGAAACACCTGCCAGAGAGGAGAAGGGATGCTGAGAAAAGGGTCAGCAGGGCTTGAATTGTCCTTGCAGTGCTGTGGATCTATCCAGCCAGGGCTTTGTGTAGGTCTGATGGGCTTGGAGCTGGGCCAGCTCCCAAAGGGGGACATGTAAGGGCAGTGATGCTTTGAAAGGGTTGGGAGGTGAGAAGGAGAGAGAACTTGCCAGGAAATTGAGCAGCCCTTTGATTTCTTCAGTGTTACAGCCATGTAATTTTCTAAGGAAAATAACCTGACTCTGTTGATCTAGTAGATGGCACTGTGATATCAAAGCTAATGAGGAAAGACAAGCAAGAGAGCGAGGCATAGGTAAAAGAACAGGAAGATGATTCTTCATTATTGTGTGTTTCAGTGTAAAATATGAGGGCATGGAAATTACCAAGATGAAATATTTTCTGTGGAATTCTTTGAGAACCTTATGTCTGGCAATTCACAAATCAAGAGAGGAATGGAACCTAAAAATGGACTATTATGAGCAACTGGAAAGATTTTCCTTCTAGGTCTCTATTTTGAATCATTATAGATTTGCAACTTCACACTAAAATTTCATATTTCCAGACAGTATTCTTATAGCTGAACTGGACCCTATTTTTCTTTCTCTCTATGTTCCTGTTTGTGTACATTTGTGAAAGAATGAATGAAAGAATGAACCAGAGGGAATACTATTTGGTGATTTTTCTTTTGTGATGGGAGAGGTGCCTTAGAGTAGCAAAGATAAGAGTCTTTAAAAAAATTAGCTTCAGTTCATACTCACAAACAAGTTTAATTTGAGTTAGGGTAGGTTGAAAATCCTTGGTTCACAGAGCTTAAAATTAACTCAGTACAGATACCTAGGAGGGAAGAAATGGACATATCTGACAAAACTAGTCAGAAACTCAGTTGTGGTGTCCTGGCCTCTTCATAGGCAAATCACTTTCTAGGCAGAGGTCTAGAGAAGTTAAGTCTGGCAAGAAAATCCTAACACACTTCACAGGGGATCCTAACAAAAAGCATGGTTAAAAAAGAAACAAACAGCTTAAACAAAACAGCTCAGACAAACAATTTATTCAGGGACAGACAGGGTGTAAACTTAAAATCTTCCTAACAGCAATGAGTATTATGACTAAATCCAAATTTTGCATAAATACAATAGACCAGTCTCTTTAAAGCAATTGGCTTACTGAAGTGAGTTCACTGCTACAAAACAAGGGCTCACAGTTTGACCCAAGGTACTTAGTGTCTTTGGGATAGGAGCCTCTGTTCTTATTCACATTGGGATGGAAAGTAATGTAACCTGATAAACCTAATTCTAGTTACTGAAATACACAATGACTCCTTTCAGTTAGATGATGCAGTCTTTCATTGCCATCAGGCATCCATCAGTGAGCAATATACAAATCCATATGTGAGTTGGCTGCTTGTAGACATCCTCTCTAGACATCCTCACAGCCAAATCCAGCTGTGCCAATGAAAGAGGTCACCGACTCCAATGATTCATCATCCTTCTCCTGCTGAGGACTGTCAGTGCAAAGACCTGCACCAGTTGTTCATGGCCCTTAACTTGCTTTGGCTGAAAAGCAATCTGAATAACTTAGCCCAAAGTCCCTAAACTGCCTCAGGTAGCCTTGCCTGGCTTGATCTGCCCTAGGGGAGCACTGGTTCCAGCTGGTCCATTGGCAGCTGGGGGAGATGGTGTTGGCTGAACGAGTGAGCACTGGCCAGCAGGCCCAGGGAGTGACCTGTTCCACTGAGGTGGCTGGGCAGGGAGGAAACCCGGCTGTGACTTTTGCATACAGGTAGCAGTAAAACAGAAGGCTGGCAAGAATTGATTCCTTCAGATTAACGGTCTTATAAGCCATGGAGATAGAACTTCTATTACAGCAAAATTTAATGATAATGATGTGATCACCAGCCAAGAGCAAACGCACTGAAATAGCACATAGTCATACTAATGAAATACTTCAAAGCTTTATTAGGTGAAAAGATGAAAATTATTTTCATTCAGGAGGATGGGTTTCCTTAAATTATAATATAGATAATATTTTCCGCATTTATTTTGTACAGCATTTTAATGGGCAAAACATTAATTTTTAAATATTTATGTGTGTATATAAAAATTTATCTAAAATCCATGTAAATGTACACTGCAGAGTGCAAACTTTTGAAATAAGGACGTCCTTCAGGCTTAGATGGTTATATTGCTGCTGAGTTTTTGCTATACTCCAGTGGCATTTTGCTGGAATGAGATTCACCCCTGTGCAGAGGGCAAGCATAAAACCTAAGCACCATGTAAGTTCTACTTAAGTCTTAAGGACCTGGCTCTAATTCCATTGAAATAAATAGCAATATTTTGATTGTTTTTCAGTGGGAGCTGTTACAAGGTAAATGAACGGCATCAGTCCTATAAATGCTTTTTGCTGGCCCAATTGGAATGATATGCAAGGAGCTAGATGCAAAATGCTTGGGAATGAATGTGAAAAAAAAATCCCTTGGCAGTAAAAGACTTGGTAATTTTGGAGAATTTACTCAAGGTAAATATTGGAACCAAGACATTGATTTGTTTCAAAGATTCAAGGATGGTAGGTAAATTTATTCTAACCAGGGAGTTGGTCTTACCCAAATATGACTTGAGGAGTATTGGTGTACTTCAGTTATATTCTGTGTAATACACTGCACAACACTGAAAAATACAATCAAACCTATTTAAAGAATTACTATTTCTGCAGTACTAGGATAATTTTGGATACCTTAGAGTAGTAAAACATCATGTTCTCTGCTCTGGTAGCATTAGCAGGGTGTCACTGTAGTTTTCTGCTCTATCATCTACCCTTGCTAGGTAACATGATGGCATTTATCTATGCATCTAAACAGCACCTGCACAAAAACTTGTTTATATTTCATAAATTCTAAGTGCTTCACAGCTGATTTCCCATTACAGATGAGAGAGTTTTAGGTAAGACCATGTTCACAACACAAGGCAATGGAGAACTCTGTGCTCAGACTTTGTGCATCTTACCAGGATGCCTGGACACTGCAGTGTGTTTCACTTTCCAGCTTGTAGAGGAAAATATATATGAATTGGACTCCTACTAGAATAATCTTACACCCATCTGTCAGCTTTGCAAGTGTAAAAATCCTGTGTGTATTCTCAGTAAGTGATTTTCAAAGGCTCTGACCTTCCATAAATGAAATCCAGATGCCTCAGAACTAAACAGAGGTGGAATGCTAGGCCTGTGGCACATGTTTCCTTTTAGCTTTGCCCATTTCAGCAGCAGGCCAACTCAAAGAAAGCACATAATAGATTTTATTACAATAGAAAACAGTTATATAGGTTTTTCCCTTTTTTTAATTACTCCACATGAAAAACAGATTGTTTGCCTTCTATACAACCTTAAAAACTTTAGAACTACAGAGAGCTGTTGGTATCTGAGGGGAGCCTAGAAGAAAGATGGAGAGGGACTTCTTACAAGAGTATGTAGTGATGGGACAAGGGGGAGTGGCTTCAGACTGAAAGAGAGTATGACTAGGATTAGATATAACAAAGAAATTCTTTACTGTGAGGGTGGTGAGACACTGGAACAGGTTGCCCAGAGAGGTTGTGGATGTGATCCTTGGAAGTGTTCATTGCCAGGTTGGATGGAGCTCTGAGCAGCCTGGTTTGGTAAAAGATGTCCCTGTCCATGGCAGGGGGAACTACATGATCTTTAAGGACCCTCCCCACCAGGTCTATGATTCTATGAAGAATTTTACCCCTACATGTTCAATTCAGGGGATTATCCCTGAAAATCTTGCATTTGGTGAACTCAGATGCCAACTCCTCTGATGAAATATGAAGTACTATTTCGTAGCTTCTGCAGAAGTGGGCAATGGCCCTGCAAAATTGCCTCTCTGCTCTTCTGGAGATGTCTATTGTCACAAATGCAGCAAGCAGTGGCACAAATCAGAGGAGACCATAGCTTTTTTTTTCCCCCAGAGCTTTCTTGTAATGGGAAATCCACACACTAGACTACAGCTTCATCAAAGATCCAGAGCTCCAACTGAAACATTTCAGAGTACATGTGGGAACAGTAGTGAGGCCATCATGAAAATCTCCTGCTCTAGTGTAAAATAATTCTGTGTCCTTGCTGCACACATTGAGCAGACAATCCCAACACTTTTGAAGCTTGACCTACCAAAGTACTAAAGGGAACAAATAATGAGAAGTAGTTATATGCTGCTTAAATCTGAAGGAAGATACTGACTTAGCCTTTCTGCTGCTGCTGCTGCTGCAAAAAAAAAAAAAAAAAAACCATTCCCAATAACATTTAAAATAATGTATAAAATAATGAGGGTAACATGGAGTTAGCCTGCAGAAATTGTTCAGGGTAATTCAAATCAGAATTAACATTCAAAGCTAATATTGACCACCTTTCAAGATGAATACACAAGATAATTGGCTTGAGATTTAAGAGTGATGATGCAACAAAAGTTATTCTGCCTCAGTCTCTCCAATGAAATGCAAATAGTGGTATTTGTCACTTTTCAGGAATTTTTGAAAGATCCACAAATAAGAAGCACTACTTCAAGGACTGCCATCCTTATTGACAGAGGAAATTCTTTTGAAATCATCCTCAAGGATCAATGAAAAGGGAATTTAAAGGAATCAGATCATATGTAGAGTTATTATGCTTTAAAAACAATACAAGATGAATACAGAATCTAAATGAAGTATCAGCAGGGTTCAGTATAAAAATTTATCTCTGATTGGGAACCCATGCAAACAGCCCAGCTGTAAACAGAGCAGACACAGAGTGGCTTGGGTGACATAAAAATGTGTGCCAAGAAACTAACATTCCTGTACCTAGGGAGCAGCAGGTAGGATCTTCATTCTGTTGTGGGCCTCGGGTAAGGATAGCAACCCTTGGTACCATCATCCCTAATTTTGCATCCACACTTTTCACAGAATGACCAAATTGGTCAGGTTGGAAGGGTAGGCAGCAGCTCATCTGGTCCAACCACCCTGCTCAAGCAGAATCAGCCTAGAGCATATGGAGCGGGATTGTGTCCAGATGGTTCTTCAGTATCTCCTTTTACAGAGACTCCACAGCCTCTCTGGGCAATGTGTTCCAGTGCTCGGCCACCTGCACAGTAAAGAAGTTCTTCCTCGTGTTCAGGTGGGACTTCCTGTGTGTCAGCTTCTGCCCACTCCCTCGAGCCCTAGTGCTTTGCATCACCGAGAAGAGCCTGGCTCCATCCTCTTGGCATTCCCCCTCCTGGCAGTGCTGGTGGCCTGCGAGCACCTCAGCCTGGGTACACCTGGGCTACCGCCTGCGCAAGCTTGCCTGGCTCCCGCTGGGGTCACCTACCGCCTCAAGGAGGGGCTGGCTTTCGTTACTGTAAATTTCAACCGGCTGGAGCCCTCCCTGGAGGCTGGGCAGCCCCGAGCCCCTCTGCTTCCCCCGCGGCGCTGCCCTGGGCCCGGCCGGGGCCGCAGCAGGCGGGGCAGGGCCGGCGCGGCGGCCGCAGGAAGGGGAGGGAAGGCGGCGCGCGGCCGCCGCCATCATGCGAGCGCCGCCGGGGCTGTCGCGGGTGCTGCTGGTGGCGCGGGGGTGGGGGCGCCTGGGCGCCATGTCCCGCTACAGCACGGAACAGCGGGGCCGCCCCAACTCGCCCGATTACCGCCTCTACTTTAGTAAGTAGCAGTCCCCGGACTCCATAAACCCCTTCCTCCCCCGGCGCGCGCGGCGCACGGAGGTGGCGGCGGCTCCCCGCTCCCGCGGCGGCTCCTCGGGCTGGCTGAGGTATCGCCCCCGAGCCTTCTCACTGCTGTAGGGGGGAGAGCAGTGGTTCTGTAGAGAGTGAGAGCAGATCCTGTAGACATCTCGGCTTTTGGAGGGGGGATGCTGGGCCTGCTCAGCCCCGGCCCAGCCCTGCCCTTGCTGAGCTCCGGAGGACGCCGTGAGTGAAGCGCCGCCGTGGTGCCGCGTAGTGGCAGCCTGGCCGCGGGGGCCTGTGGCACCCCAGTGATAGTAGTGAGAAGCTCTGTGGTGTGACAGCCCAGCGTGTCCCTTGTGACCAGGGCAGCCCTCCCTCCCAGCAGACACGTCACCGAGGCGGAAGGCTGGCATCCAACACGTGGGGCTCCAATCCCGAGCGGGGGCCGGCGAGTGACATTGCGAGGGCACGGGCAGTGCTCCAGGAGGCGTCTCAAGACCCAGCGAGAGCTGAGGGTGTGCCGTGTTCAGTATTACGTATTTTCGTAACAGTGTTGTCTTGTTTGTGTGCCAGTCCTACCGCAGTGGCTTTGTACATTTCTGGTCCATTGACCTACAGACCTCTGACGTCTGCTGGTGTGGGAGAAGCGGAGGCGGTGTGTGCCTGCTTGGCAGCACTGCCAGAGCTCCCTTGTGCTCATTCGTGGGGCTGCCAGTGCAGGACATCGTCTAGAGAAAGTCACTTTATTTGGTGGAATAAACAGCCAACCACTAAACTTTCTTTGATTTGGGAGGAGCACCTGGGAGGTTTCCAGGCATCGCACATCAACTCCATTTACTATTCTTTGCTGAGGTGGTCAAAAGTCCAAAGCAAAGTGAGGTGCCTTGTCTGCTTTTTCCTTTACTATGAATAGGGATGCTACCAGAGAAGAAATTCCTTGGGATTTGAATTAGTGTTTGCACTTTTTTGATGTGATACTTGGACTTGGAAAACTTAAGCATATGCTCCAGTGAAATTAGTTTCTTTCCAGAGTGGGGGCAAGGCTGCAGTGCAGATTGGACCCCCATTGAGTTAAGGTCTGTTTCTGCTGGTTTCGAGGTGTGGTGTTTCATATCAAGGGCCTAGAGCAATTTTCCCATCCCTCGCTCCTCTTGATCAGACTTTAGCCTATTACGCTGGGTGGACTTGTGGTCATGAAACTCTTTTAATTAGAAATACAGTGCAATCATAGGGGCAACATTGCTAGAAACCCTACTGATGCAAATGGGTTCCTTGGGTTTGGTGTTTTTTTTTTTTTATTTGTTGTGTTTGGTCAGGGAGTAGAAAAGAATGAAAGAATCTTCTCATCCTTGTATAGCTTGTATTGCCAGGTAGAAGAGAAGCATAGTGTTGAATTCTAAAGCAATAACTTTGATTCTAATGAATCCTTGTCAAAACACTCAAATTCCTTGTCCTCTGTGTAGGTACGTGCTTGAAATTGAACTTCAGAAAAAGTTTAACCAATGCACAGTCATAGCATACACACATTTCTGTATTGTGTGATGTTTAGCAACACCAACATCTTATACCATATCTTTAGGTTTGCAATGCTACTTCATTTTGTCTTTCAGAGAATGCAGATGGTAAATATATTTCCCCATTCCATGACATTCCCTTGTTTGCTGGATCTAAAGAGGTATGTTTTTTATGCCTTGAAACACGATTAATTTCAAAATGCTAATAGTTTTTCTGCTGTTCTTTAGATAAAAGTGCAGGTTTTAAAAGCTTTTTTTTTTTTTTGTAATCAACAGAGAAATGTTTAGTGCCAGAAAGGACCACTCTAACCCAGACTGATGCCTTATGTAATACAGGCATGATGACTGCACCAAATTTTCTCTACTGAATTTAATAACTTACAGTGAAACATAATTGCTGTTTATTCAAGCCTAGGTATCTGTTTAAGTCTCTAAGTGATTGAGGGCAGGAGAACCCTCACTGTATCTTGTGATAATTTTCTGCGTTTAGTTTTGTGTTTATGTGTGCTTGAATTAATTTTGTACTGTTACTCTTTTTGAATTAGCAGTTTTCTACACCTGCCATTAAAAGTGTACATTTCTTTGTCGTGGTTGTACAGCACACACTTGTATAACTTATGGTGTATGTCTTTAATTCCCAAAAGGAGCATTAGAATTGGAAGCCAGCAGCAATGCCCAGGAGAGAAGTGGTAATCACACCTTTGGAGATTCGCAGTGCAGTGCGCGAGGTGCAGCTGAGCGCTGTCACGTCTTGTTAGCTGCCCTCCCTGGGGTTTCATTACAGCAATAATGAAACGGCTGTTTAGTCTGTCACTGATGGGAGAACTGCCAGTCTTTGGTTTAGGCTGAGGTTTGCTTATCACAGGGTGCTTGTGACACAAACAGGCTGGGGGAGTTTTAGTCGTTTTCTTGTTTTGTTGCCGAGTCTCTATGGGTGATATGAGTGGTGCAAAAGGTCAGTAGTTTGAACATGTTCATATGGAGACTCCTGAACTGATGAACCAATCTCCTAAATTATTAAATCCGAGATATTAGAAATCTGAGTGAAACCTTTTCAATCAGCAGACCTAAGTGCTTGTCAGTGGGAAAGGCAGGCCATTCAGAGTGTCATTATTAAGATACCATGTTCAGTTCATGCTATTGCTGGAAAAGCAATGGGCATTTTCATCACATGTTCCCAGAGGCCTTGCTGTGCCTGCACCTAGAGTTAAAAGTTTGTGGGAGTAGCTTATAGTGTGTGATTCTGCCAGTAGGGTAAATTAGAGTGTCTGATCAGTGTGGAGAGACTTTCATTTTAGTGTGTGAGTGGGGAAATAGCACTCTACCCAATATAGGGCCTGAAGGGTGAGCAAGAAGGGAAGTCATGGTTAAGGTCTCTGTTAATTTGCCTTGTTTTCAGGAGGATGACTTAAGGATGTATGCTAGAGTCTTTCCATCCCCTTGTCTAAGATTTATAGACTTTGATGGAGAAATCCAGCTTTATTTTTTGTACTGGTTTTGTTTATTTTGGATTGGTTTTTGTCTTCTTCAACTGTACAGAAGGATGACTGTTCAATTAGTTGACTACAGACTTAAATTGCTGCTCAAATTTCTTGGTAGCTGGGAGAAAGTAAATGTATCTTTGTACATTTTTTATCTTCCTTTGTTAATGTCTCGAAGGTTAGAATTTCACAATGAAACAAAACTGAGTACTTAATTTTAAAAGTTATAATTTAGGCCTTTGTGCTCACAAAGGGCTGTTTCAATTGCATTGCAAAGTGCTGTTGCCTGTATTTATGTGAATATAATGTTGCTGTCTAGTGTTCTTTATATACTTCTTTACTTCACTCTTTCCCTATAGGATAAAGAAATTCCTGCAAAGAGGCCAAAGACTACTGGATCTGAGGTACTGCTGAGTTTTTTTTTCTTGTTGTTTTTTTTTTTTTCCCCCCAACTATTTCCTCTATTTCCTTTCCAACATCACTTTCTGCAGAGTGAACTTGCTGTCACTGAATATAGTTGACATATCTTCAAATGCAAGTCTTTTAGGAGAAGACTTAAAGGGATTTAATATTCTCCTCTTTGAATGGGACAGAAATGTCAGAATTCCTTTATTCATCAAGATGTTCTCAAAGGCAAACACTTATGCCAGTCTTTCAAAGGTTTGTTATGACTTTTGCAGTGTAGATGTGTTATCTTTTTTGCTATTATGTTCAGAAATATTTGCAGTAAAACCTCCCTTAATGAAATATTCATTGTTCTCCGACTGTGGATAATGTTTGGTTTATATACAGAACTTCAAAAATCCTAAGTATGTTAGGGCAGAAATTATACTGAGTATCTTGGAGCTGAGGTTATGTTGTTTTCTGTACTCAGCTGGGAAGCCCAAAGGGAGAAAAACCACATCTGCTAATGGTTCAGCATTATCCAGAACTGAAATTAAGGCTGACAGAAGCCTGGAAAGCATGGAAGATCTGTTCAGGCTTTTACTGTGAAACAAGATTTATTTATTCAAGTGCCTTTTCCAAAATATAACATTTTTTGCTGTGCTTTGCCTGGCATAGGCTCATCTAAAACTTAGTAAAAGAATGTGATAGGGAAAAAAAGAGCCAAACTATGCTTTAAGGCCATTGTATGTGGGTGGGCGGGTGTGTGTCCCAGTCCTTATCTCCTCCTGTGTGTTTGGCCAGTCATATTGCAAAACTGTAGCTACCCATCTGATGTGAAAGAACTGTTCTGTCTGGGTTCCCATAGTTTGGCAGCCAGTGTGTGGTGCACTGGTTCTTGTGCTGTACAGCAGTCACCACACAGTCCTGCACTATGAGTTTCCTCTCCCTTTGCTCTGTGATTCATTCAAGCTACAATGCTCAAGTAAGGCTTTTTAGATTTCCTGTAGCTTGATGCCCTTTTAGGTGTTGTTTAGAAGATGTAGAATCATGCCTCAAAGAGGACCTATTCAGGAGAAAGAGTATGTGCCAGTAGACTTATCAAAAATCATTGTCTTGCAACATCAATTCTTATTTACAGCTCCTGCTGGCAAGTCAAGTATTCTGTGTCTTAGCTACTTATAGATACTGGCCAGTGCAAAGACATTTCATGCAGCGTCTGAAACTGTTCAAAACTGCATTTGTCTGTGCTGTGAGAAGCATGGTAGCTTCTTGAAAACCATGTTTCTAGTAGCCTATGGAAAGGGGGGCACCATGCCAGTGAGGCTGAGCTGCTCTTGTTTCCTTGGCCAGTGTAGCCTCCCGGGCTGCTTCACATAATTCCTGCTGTGAGACAGTTCTGGACTGTGGTTTAATAGAGCTACAGAAAATGAACAAAGGCAAATGTGCATTTCAATCCTAGCAGGCTTTTGATACAATTAGGCAAACATATGCAGGCTGTATGCTTCCTGAATGTACTTAGATGGTGAAATGTGAGAACACCTTTTTCATCATGATCTTACGGATTTGAGGAGGGGAGAGAAAACAGGGGGATCTTTGTGTTCAGGAAAGCAGTTTCTTCTTATACTGGGCTCTTCAGCAGCTTTCCTCACCTTGCCTGATGAGAGATGCATCCTTGTGTACTTGTATGCAGGGAAAGCATAGCTTAATCAGGGAATAAAGGGGAAATGAGGAATTTAATGTCATGTACTGATTTCAGAAGACCTTTGAAGCCCTGAACTCCTAGTTCTTGTCTAGGAATACAAAGGCTGCTGTTGATACCTGTTATTCAGTTAATCCTCCACTGAATTTGACCAGAATTCAAAAGTGATAGTTCTTCTTGCCCTGGAAACACATCTTTGAAATTTATGCTTTTAGGGTGGCAGTTATTTGTTACTCTGGACAAAAGCAAGCCCTCTTAAGAGTTAAATTAATTTAAGTTTGTTAAATTATGCTGAACTGGTGTTTATCAGATGGCAGTCTAGCTATGGAAAATGAAGATCATTTTGGAAGAGTCTCTTCAGTCAGTCTAATCTACTTTAAATTGTTCTTGGTGTTCCTGATGTCAGAAAAGGTTTCAAAGTTAGAGAAGTTTCAGCTTTCAACGTTTGTAGGATAGAGAGTGCACATCCTATAATCTGTGTCGGCTGTTTTGCAGTCTCAGTTTGTAGTTTGTAAGGGAAACACTTATGTGTTCTTGTATTAACTGTTTTCACTAGTTCAACCATTTCGTGTAACATTTTAGACCTTCCCAAATCTCAGTTAAATTTAGCTTTGCTGACTCTGCTGACAGCTGACCTTTTTGCTTTTGCAGATGGTTTTTGGCTGTTTGAGGACAAGAAAGAAGTTACTTTGAGGTAGAAACTATGCTGAAAGAAGTAATATTCAGCTCCAGTCTTAAAATTACCTCTGTGACAGGTTTCAAAAGTTTCACATCTCTGGAAAAGTGGATGTTTCCACTAGGTTTACAGTCAAAACTTTTGGAACCTGACTGTTGAATATGGTCTTCCTTGTCTGGCAGGAAGAAGGTTTGAAGAGGTCATCATTTTCTTTTCAAGGCCAACATGATATGCTGTTCCCTGCTGTAGTTGAAAGGGTTTCTAATCTACTTGTCATTGTATGTCTTTGGAGAAATATTCACATGTGGTGTCTTTCAGAGGGCCCAGGTGTAATTGGAATACAGTGTTTCAAATGCTGGCCCTGGTAAGGAGTCTGTCCAAGCATGTAGAGATTATAGTCCTCTAACTTGCAGATATTCACAAGAGCATTTGAAAAAAAAAATAGTAAGAAAAACAACACAGGTTTTGTTTTGTTGCATCCTGTGGATTGCACATTGCTGGGATGCCCTTGTGGACTTCAGCTGAGATGCTTCTGTGAGCCAAAAACTTCTGATAAATTAACTAGTCAGGTGAGATTTAAGGGCTCATCAGGGTGGTATGCAGTCTGCATAGGTGATCTGACCTTGTGCTTCCAGCAGTGTTCAAAACTAGTGTCAGAGATGTCATTTGGTAAAGTTGGTATGCTTCATGAGAAAGGAGAAGCTGTCATCACTTTCCGTGCAGAGCAGGTGCACACTTTGTGCTGATTTTGTGTTCTGCCTTAATTACAGTCTCTGTAACTGTCCTTGGTCATGTTAGACAGTTTTTCAGTATATGTGACCTGGGCTACAGTGTGTCCCTTATGTGGTCAGGGATTTGTGTTCCAAATTTTAGGTTATCAGTGAACCTTTCACCCTGATGCTTGAACTTGCCTAGACTTTCACTATGGAAGTGTCCACTAGATGCTGCCTTGCTTTGTGTTCCTACAGATGAACAAATGCTGAGAGTGGAAGTAATCTTCACTCATCAATCCAGTTGAAATCTACCCAGAGTACTGTTGGTTTACTGAGAAAGTTACATCAGTGATTTGATCCAAGGTTCCTTAAACTTGAGAAAGCCAGTGGTTCATATTTATCCATGTCAGGGTTGTACATGGCATAGTTTTGCAGGTGAATGTGTCCCATAACTGGTTTATCAGAGAATGTGTCTGACACCAGTGAGATTCCTGTGTGTAAAACCTACCTGTACCTGCATGATGTTTGTGATTCCCTTTCCAGTATAACAGGAGGGAAGTACACTGTGAAGAGACTGCAGGCACTCTGTTTATACTGGACATTGCATTCCTCTTTTGTTATGTGGAATGTTAATTTATATTGGAGAAGTTCCACTTTCTCTTTGGTGTCCAGATGTTGCCGGCATCTGGTTTGTTGTTTTAATTGGCAAATACTTTTTAGCAAGTGCTACATTGGGAATGCTTATAACATGGCTGGCTACTCATTTGATAAGGAAGTCCCACTCCATTTATTTCTGGATATATTTAATGACAATCCATATTTAGCTTCTCCTTTTTTTTCTTTTATTTTCTTTCTTCCTTTTAAACATCACCCTTTGTTCACACTACTGCTAGACTGCAGCTTATGATTTTCATTCTTGTTAGTCCTCAGGTGCATGCTGCCATGTTCAGTTGATGGCTGATGAGAATCCCTGCCAGATTGCAAATGAGCAGACAGGAAAAAAAAGGAAATGGTAGCTGCTTTTTCTTCTCTCTTTCTTCTGGACTCGGAACTTCTCTATGACAAAGAGTCAGCAGCCCCCAAATGGCTGCCTCTAGTGCTTTTAGATTTTTTAAGCATTCTACTGTAAAAACTACCAAAGTAACTGTAAGCTTTAGCATATCTCTTGTCATGCATGGTGATGGAAGTTGCAATCTATAGAGGTTACTCCACATCTGCCTCAAATTATCTGAACCTTCAAAGCTGAGCATTAAGGGTTGCAACCCTTGAGCAAAATCATACCTATTGAAAACCCTTCCCTCAAGTGTATGAAATAAGGAACTTTGGAATGACTGGGAAAGAAACTAGTTGAACAAGAAAGGGAAAGTTAGGTAAGGAAGAATTGGTTTGGGGAGGGATATAGGGCAGTCCAGAAAGGCAGGCATCAGAAAGGTCATGGATTTTTTTTTTTTCTTTCGGATACTCGGGTTTCTAAAAGCAGCCCCAGATGAAAATGAGTTATTTTCTGTAAGAATCCATACAGCCAGAACTAGATTTTTTTAAAGTAGTTTAACTTGATAAAAACTAGTTGCTTTTTAAGGCTATCAGTCTTAGAGGAGAGATTGATGACTAAATGTTTACCTGGTGTAACAGTCTGTATTTTCCTTCCTTTTCTCAATACTTTCTGTACAAATATGCTGAAGCATTTTTGTATATCTTTTTATCTTTCTGTGTTTTTTTTAAATTTCAAAAACCCTTTCTGTTTTCTGTGTGAAGGAGAGACATTTTTGCTTGTCTCAACAAAAACTAACCATGATACCTTAGAAATGATGTTCAGCTGAAATGGAATGCAGTAAGGTGCCAAGAAGTGTTAAAGACAACACCCGAATAAAGCAAACAGTTAGAACCTACGTGAGTTCCCATGTAATCTACTTAGGAAATAAAGGGTATCATTTACACATACTGGTTGTTCCTACTGATGTAATTTTCTGCTGATTTTTTTTATGCAGTTTTAGGAATTAGGAAATGTACTTTTGACTTTTCTGTGTTGAGCAAGTCGATTTGAGACCTCCCCTGCCACATCACCTCTTCAAGGTATGATAGAGGTTTAAGTACAAATATCTGTCTTGTGTTCACATTGACCCAAAGTCAAACAAGCTGCACAATACTCTGGGTTGAGTGTCCCTCTGAGCTCTTCAGCTCCCTTTCCCTGGCAGATGGATTCTGTCCCTTTTTCTGAATCTAGGACACTTTCGTCCTCTTTTCTTGCTTGTTCCAGGAATACTGTCCTGAGGAAACTGTCGGCCAGCCTGATGTATGGTTGGCACTCATGAACTGGAGTGTCTTTTACATGAGGCTCTTGCAGACCTGGGTTAAATCCGGACTGCAGTGATCTCACAGGCAGGCCAATTGACTGCTGATATACTAAGGCAGTAAAATGGTAAACTTTGCCAGCAATAGTTTTGTTTAATGAGAGATCTTTTTGCTGTGATTTGAAGGTGTGTCAAATGGGCTTTTGAAACAGTCTTCCCATTGCTTGAGGGGGCAGAAGTGCTTACTTAGGGGGTTGGTGAGGTGGAATTTTTTATTTTACTGATTTGAGATAAAAATACCAATTACCAGATGCATTCACCAGCCAAAACTAACCGCTGAATGACACATGCAGATGGTAATCTGTGGAGACAGGTGGTGTCTGACACTTACATTTATGTTTTCAGCTGAGGCAGGGACAGTTTACAGCAAGGGATGGGGGACAACTTTCAAATGGTTAGAAAGAATAGGTGCTTGGTCTAGGGGAAAAAAGAGTGATGGAAACATTCCTGTGTGATACTTAGTCAAGGAGGAAAACAAGACAGGAAAGAGGAGGAAAAAAACCCTAAAATGCTAGGTAGTCTAGTGCTCTTTCAGTCTGTCAAAATATCTAGTATGTGCTCTCCTTTCCACATGAGTGAATCTAGTTTTACCACTATGAAAATTTGATTGCCCTATAAATAAAACTTTTTATTTTTAAATGCAAACACGGAATGAAGTCATTAATCTTTTGTAAATGCTTGTGGCAGCTTAGCATTAGAGAGAGTACTTTTGGGGATTTTTTTTTGCATACAAATTAATCTGTCAGGCTGTCACATTTAAGACTCTTGACAATTCACGTTTGACTGATACCACAAATTATGAGGGCCTGGTCTTCAAGCTGAGTTGAATCCAAGTGGTTTTATTATGTTTTTGAGAGCAGCATTGCATTAATTTCAGTCCAGTGTAGTCCAACCCTGACAGTTGGTTTGGTGAAGACGTGGACTAACTGTTGACTAATTAAAAGCTCAAAACCAAGTATAGAGGCTACTGAAGCCTTTGCATTCTACATGGTCAGGAAAGCATATGGCAGCATCTAAACAACAAAAATATTGGATTGTGGTGGAGGGGAAGAAATCCTGTATAATTCCAGTAGTTCGTAAGTTTTCTGCCTGTAGCTACCAGTCAGAACAATTTTTTGACCTGCTTGGCAGTTCCCTAAGAGTTTCTTGTCAGCACTGGCTTTCATACTGTGCATTTCTCTTTTCCAAGTGTTTCCCAGATGGATGTGCATACTTTATTTGGCTCTCTTCCAACCCTTCTCTTACCTGCTCATGCATGTATGTTGCTTTGTTCTGTCTGCTTGCTCAGTGTTGACATTTTTGAGCCCTCTTTACTTTTGTTTCAACTATTCTTACATACATAAGTTGTATTTCATGAAACTGAGACTTATCTGAAACCTTTCTCCTTTTTTAGTTTTTTTTTTTATTTGATCATGACCTGATTGGGAGAAGTGATTGCAGTATGGGCACAGTACTTGCGGATGGCAAATATAGTTTAAATTTATTGGGAATTGGCTGTCAGTATTGTGCATAGCTTGTGATCTCGTAGTAGAAATGCTGAGTGACAGTTGGGATTTTCCTTTGCTTTCTTGCTTTCCACATTCCAGATTTGTTTGGGAGGAGATGATCATAGAACCACTGGAATTACTTTTAATCAGACTGTGACATTGACCCTGGTAATGCTGTTTGTTTGTTGCAGCTGCAGGGTACAAGGATCAAAAATACCAATATTTCCAGTTCACTGGAGCCTTAATTGTGGTGTAGTTAGAGTGTCAGTGCAAGTCTTCGCTTGGTTCAACTTTATATTTTTTTCTTACAAATTTCTACAAAAACATTTTCTTTCCTGACCTGTTTGCTAATACCATTGTGAGTTTTCCTTGGCTGTGAAGAGATGTCCCAGGCAATGTGATATTTTTGAGGTTATTGTAGTAGTCTAAAACAGGTTGTAGACCTTGCTTGATGGTTTGTTGTAGTTACCCAATTCAGTAGTACTCTGCTCCTTGGTAGGGTTTAACTCAGCTTCATAAGAAGAAATCTCATGGCAGTTACACAGAATTTTTCTCTTTGGAAAATGTTGCTTTAACCTCCTCATTAAGAAGGTGTAAACTGCTTGTTTTTCTTATAAAAACATGCAAGTTTACATGTTTATTGGGTTTTTTCCTCCCACACCATCTTCTTTAAAATCCTTCGCTTTGTTTCTGTTAGGAAGAAGGCTAACATTAATGTGAGGTGTCTGTGTCCATGCCCTTCCTCTGCCATTGCTTTTGGATTAATGTTGGCTCACTTGAACCAGATTAGACTGAGAAACAGAAGTGTCATTTGCATGAGTTTTTACAAAACAGTAAGCCAAAAGAGGAGGGCCTGAAGGAATAAATCCTTGGGGGAAAAAATCCAAAACATTGTCCTTTCCACTGCTTAAGGGAAGCTAACTCTGTCCTATAGAAACATTCTATCCTCTTTGACAAGTAGACTGAACCTCTGCCTCATGGCAAACCATTCCATGGACATTCTGAACATTTTGTAAAGGGTAATATTGACATGGGAACAAAAACCATCTGGGGTATTTCCATTGCTTGTTGTTGCCCATCTTCTTAAAGGGGTGAGGTAGGGAAAGGATGAACCATGGAGGTTGCCGTAAAGGAACTGTACAAATACAAGCACCTGTAATAGAGAAATGTGATGTATGTTGCTGCTGAATGCACAGGAGAGAATTTGTGTTACTGTAAAATACTAATTGTCAAGTGGAATTTATTTTCAGTTCTGTCACTATTTTTTTGTTTTAGGTCCTGTTTAATATGATTGTAGAAGTGCCTCGTTGGACTAATGCAAAAATGGAGGTAATTAAGAAAAATACCTTGATTATATAGGTATTTGTGGAAGTTACAACAATGCAGTGGCTTCCAGTAGGCAGAGTTTAATCACAGTTTGGATTGCTCTTTGCACATTAAAATGTTAAAAAATTGAAGTGGTGCATATGCTTTTCTTGAAATTATAGGAAGTGTTGAGCTTATAATTGTTTTCTTGGTGGAAGCAGGAAAAGCAGCTGGGCACTGCTTCTTGACAGCCCTCTCACTGCAGAGTGCAGCATATCTGCAGCAGAGTCCTGGAGTACTGACTTTTAGGGTGTTTTCCAGAATTCAGACTAATGCTTGCTTGCTTATGGAACACTCCACTCAGATGATTTAATTAATCATTTCCACTGTATAGTGTGTTAGGCCAAATCCCAACAAATGGAGTTGAAACTAAAAGAGCATTTCCTTATGAACAAAAAAAAAAATATTTGGGGACTTCACTGATTGAAAGTATGAACTCCTGCAGGGAGATATTTTACAAGTAGTAAACGTATCTGTAGTGTTTATGAAACAAGAGATCTCACCAGGATATGTCCTGTCTTCCTGAGCATTTGCATTAATTTTAGGCGTGCTTCCCAGATGCTTTTAAGGAAGTTTGTGGTTGAGCTGTTAACTCTTTTAATTACTGAAAATAATGCCAAAGAACCTCCTTAGCTATTTGAGAATTTTTTTCTCCTTTCCCTGATGATAGAACTGTGTTTGCCATCACAGCTTTTACTCTTCAAGCAGAGTTACCTCAGATATTTACCCCTTATTTTAAGCTCATGATTTATTGTGGCAGCCGAGTTCTCTTTTGCAGAGGATCCTTCTGATAATGCTACTTGAACTCTGCCTAAAGCACAGGTTGTTCTCCCAATGCTTCTTTCAGCACATTATATCAAGGCTAGAAAAGTTTGTCCTGTTAGGTTTAGAAATCATTGATTTTAGGCTTTTTGGGTTTGATGGAGGAGACTAGATGTAGTTTCCCAATATTTAACCTTTAATATCCTTAAAATTTGCTGCATCAATTAAGGTAGTCGCCTTGCCATTGTGTCCTGGCAGTCCTTCAGTCCAGACCATGGTAAGCTGCTAATACCTGCTATTACCACATCTTGTCTGCTTATCTCTTCTCACATGCAATGGGGACTTCAGGACATTAAGCCTTGCAGTAGTGTGAATATTTACCCAGTTTTACATTTTCTGCAACAGATCTTCTGCTCCTTAGCTTGTTATATTTCTGTTCTTCTTCCTTGCTGCCCTCAGTTACTCCTCTTTGTCCCAGTTTCCATGAACAAAAAGCATTGCTGAGCTCCACTTCCATCAATGTCCCAGGTGATCTGTTTGAGCTCTTCACTGTTAGGTTATGACCAGAAGCAGGTAGAATCCAGTGTGAAGCCAGAAATGTGTGAAGCTTCATCTTGGCTCTTGGGGAGGGTTTACTTTTGGAATGAGTACATACAGGTTGACAGGTTGGAGTGGTTTTAAAAGGTGGAATTCCTTTGGGATGACTTCGGTGACAGTGCTTCAGGTAAAACGACAGGGATATAAAATGAATATGGACTGAGGGCTGTGTGCATATGCAGGGGAGCTATACACCACTTGAATGTAATCACTTGAGCCTGTAACAAATGTTTTGCCACTCATATGAGTGTTTGTAAGCAAGAGCCGAGCTAACATGGTTTGGGCTGTGGTCTGGAGGGTCAAAGGGTGGTTACAGTGCAAATTAGCTGTGGTGGGTAACTCAGGCAGTGACTATACCTGTGTGGTTTGTGTATGGGCTTTGGGGGAGGATGTTACTGTTCAGCTGTAGTTCAGCTCTTCTGCCAGTGCTTCTTTGGGAATAAGAATTCCCTCTTCAAATGGTAGCTTAACTTGTTCTAAATATGCATTAAGTTGGGGTTTGGTGACTATGAGGAACTTGTGCTTGTGAAAAAGCATTTGTATGCTGAGAGGTGATGGAAAGAAGGGGTGTTTGCAATTGGAGAGCAAGGAGCAGAGGGCAAGAACATGAAACGTTTCCTCTGTGGCTGTCAAAGCCCCTGTTGTTGAAAGATGTTGTGCCACCATTTGTATGTCTGTTAAACTTGTACTATAAAGTGCAAGAGCTTCTGACTTAAGTTCCTTTCAGTTTTTATGTTTGACCATGACAGCCTCCTTAGAAATTTATTACTTTCTCTTCTAGATTCATTTTTTTCTTGCATACTTTACAGCATTATTTAATACCTTAATAAGCTGCGTTTTGAATATGACCCTGGAGATTCAGTGAGGCTACAGTAGTTTTAATAGTCCTCAAACCACAAGCATGTGCTGCCAGATGGATCTTTCTCACTGGTTGGGTATGGAATGAACTGCTTTCCATTTTAACACTTTTCTGCTCTCTCTCCCTCTCCCTGCTCCCCCGCCCTTTTTCACTATCTGCTTAGATTGCCACTGAGGAGCCATTGAATCCCATTAAACATGATACAAAGAAAGGCAAGCTTCGATATGTGGCAAATATCTTTCCTCACAAGGGTTATATATGGAATTATGGTGCCCTCCCACAGGTAACATTTTTGTTATAATGGTGAAAGTTTTCTGTCTTCTGTGTAAATTGCCTTGTAAGTCTTGGTTACTGCCTGAATGCAAATCAGCTGCAAGAGGGGTGATTCTCTTTGATACATTTGTAAATCAGGATTTTTTATGTTGAACTTTATTGTGTCCATAAATATTGATCAGAATTTGGGTGTGGGAATAAATATGAACTGTGTTTTCAGGAAGGAGTTAAATGATCAAGAAATCTCAAATCTTTAGTCTGTCTCTGTAGTGGCAGAATTAAATTGTCATTGTCTGCCATTCAAGAATACTTTGTCAAGTAGACCTTTTCTGCTTAAACAAGGCATTTATTTAAAAACTCATTTAGGATTTTCATGTACTGCAGCTTCAATTTTAACTGGGATTTCTTAATATCTTTAACAAAGAGGAACGCAAGTGCTGTTCTTTTTTAGATTAAACCTCAACTGCTGTCCTTAACTTTTCTCTGAACTGTGAGACTTTACTGATCATGACACATTCTGAACTTTGAGCCTTGAAAAAGCCTATCTAATGGCTGAATTTTGAGCATAATGAAAAGTTTTAAACTTTTTTCTTTTCAGTGAATAACACATTAGACTTCAGTTAGTACCGAAGAACATGATGGAGTTTGAAAAGAGTAATTTATTTTCTTTGCACTTAACTGTATAATTAATGAAAGTTGAGTCCCAAAAATCTGCTTACATGTTTGATCTCTGGAGAGGAGATACTAGGCAGGTTCTTGAATACAGCAGTGAAGGTCTTGTCCAGTCAGCAGTGTCAGTAGACAAAGTTTCCAAGTAGGTGTAGTTGGAAACCAGTAACTCCATTTAATGTTTTGAAGTTCGTATGTTCCTTAGTGTAAAGCCAGAATTATTTGAAAATGTGAATATTTTCCTGTACAAAGTGCATTATTTTGTACGTAAAATGCTTTCCTCAGGAGAAATGTTTGGCATCCCTGGTGAGCTGGGGAGGGCTGAACATAATTGTCATTTTAATTTTTTATTATATTAGACTATTGGCTATTTGCTATCATAGCAGAAGTTGCTGTGCTGTCCAGAGAACAATACTATTCCTTCCTTCTAACCTAGAGGTGAAGAGAAGAGGTGTGACTGGGCAGAAGAGAAGTACTGGTATAATGCAGTCCTAAATAAAAAGCACTTTGGAAGGATGAGAGGACACAGTCTTAAGCTGTGCCAGGGGAAGTTTAGGCTAGACATTAGAAAAAAAATTTTGCAGAGGGACTAACTAGGCATTGGAATGGGCTGCCCAGGGGAGGTGGTGGAGTCACTGTCCCTGGAGGTGTTTAAAAAAAAGATGAGACGTGGCACTCAGTGCCATGGTTTAATTGATGAGGTAGTGTTAGATCATAGGTTGGACTTGATGATCTCCAAGATCTTTTCCAGCCAACCTAGTTGATTCTGTGAAGCGTACTAGAAAAATAAATATTAAGTTTAAAGTCTCTATTTCACTTCAGCAGGTTTTTTTGGTAATGATTCTGCTACCTAAACACCTAAGCATATTCTTTTTACCATTTTGCCTTCCAGTATCAGTCAAGTTCTCAAGAAC